>NW_027526422.1:75392369-75992369 GCF_048455015.1 Haemaphysalis longicornis | reverse complement strand
CCGTAGCGTTAGCGAACGGAGCACGGTATGCTACATCTCTCTAGGCACACAAGCCCGAACGCTCGGAAAATGTGACAGTGTGAGGTAAGGATGCCCCGACTGCGCACGTTCTTTTTTTTTCTTTTTCGGCTGCGTACGTTCCCCTGCTTGCCGAAAAAGAATTTTTTCTCTCTCTCTCTCTTGGTCTGTCTTCCCCCGATGTCGTCTCGGGAAAGGGAAGAGGGAACGAAGGCGCTGACGGCCTCCTCCTTCTTTTGCATTTTGCTGCTGTTGCGGCTGTTTGGCGAGTTGTCCCGCACCTTTCGGAGATCACTGCTTCTCTCGGAGATGACGATCGCGAGCGCTTTGTTGGAGTCCGTTCAGAGAGCCTTCAAAGTTCTTGTGGTACGTGCGCGCTGTTCTTCTTTTGCGTGCGTGTTGTGCATTGTGTGCGAAGGCGCAGCGTACTGCTGGAATTTTGTAGTTGTGCAGCCTCGAAAAGATCGAGACCAGCGTCTTTAATTTCATTTCCAGGACTAAGAAGCAGGCCAAGATCAGCGATTTTTTTTTCACGGAATTAAAACGTCCTGTTGCGTCGTGAGTGCGGAATTAGTTGTCATTCTTGAATGCGACGATCGGTAAGTGATCGTCCGCCATAGGTGAGGTCTCAGAGCCCATATTTTCTATATCGAATTTTTCATATATCGAACTATTTCGCGATCCCCTTGGAGTTCGATATATCCGTGTTCGACTGTATTCCGCGATGAACAAATTCCATTCCTTGGGGCTGTCAGAAAACGCTCGCCGAATGTTTTCTTTCAGTGTTGAGAAATGTACTACTCGCTATGCACTCATAACGGTTCCCAGACAGTTTATCGAACGCCGTTTAATCGAACGCCCCTTCATCGAAAAAATGCCCGTTTATCGGATGCCGTTTGGTCGAATGCCTTTTTTGCCTAATCGAATGCCATCGAATGCCTGCCTACGTCCGTTTTATTAAAAGTGTGGACTCTTGTTAATTTCACTGTAATTTGCAGTGTTTATTTTGTTTAACTGGACTTTGCATCAACCTAATCTGCAGCTACTTTCATTCGACATTGTCGCGGCTGTGCTTTATATGCAAGAACTTCCATATGTATGTTGATGCGTCTTTCCCGCCTTTTTCGTTGTTTTCCGGTACCTTTATTTTTATCGCTTTTTTTGCGTGTCAACTGATAGATCAGAAGCATGTATATTCCAAGGTTTTGTATTACAATATTAGCCACGTAACCTAAGCCTAGAAATGCCGAAATCGGAGGAGGCTTTTACTGCCTGTCCAATTGGACAGACACGCTTTGATTTGATTGATTTTGCTCTTTAAAGCGCCGAAGCCACGCATGGGCTATGAAGCGCGCCGATAGAGCTCTGGATCACTTTTGAGAACGTGGAGATCTTTGACGCGCGCCTAAACCTCGACATAATGGGGTTATCGCTTTTTGATTTCGTCTGAAAACCGGCCACCACGGCCGATATCGAACCCCAGGCAAGAAGTGCTGGGCTGTCATAAACAGACGCGTCAAAATGATTATTCATGTGCTGATCCAAAAGCAGAGTATGAAAAATAAGAGCAAATCACGGCACTATACTCTACAATGATGCGGTATGCTGCGGATCAGATTGGGGACTAGAGGGATGCGGAGATTCGTTATAGCACTTATACCTGAGCAATGACCAGAACAAAAAAAAAAAAAAAGTCCCCCGCACCTCACCGAAGGGAATCGTGCAGAAATGCGAACGCATTGGGTGCACCGATGAGTGTGTTGCGAGTAATGGCGTAATTAATGACGAGAGTGTGAACGTAATCATTTATTCATCAGCACCTGTTTGTGTTATCGTTGTACCTGACGGCCACAATCACTGCCTTGTAATCGCTAAAATGCACGGTCAAAGGGTCTTTGAGGTAGATGGTGGGGAACGCGAACCCTTCGGCGTACTCGTCCTGGAAGAGCGCGATCGGAGCCGAAACTCACGCTCATCGAAGGAACGCGGCCGTTGACCAGAGACTCGCGGCACGAGGCACACACCAGGTACGACCTGAACGGCGCCAGACGAGGGTTGTCGTCACAGACCGCGATGATGGCGTCACCGTTCTCATCACCTCCTCTTCCAAACTCGTTCCAAAGAACCCGAAGCGCGTTCAAACGACTAGACTCCTCCTTGATGTTCCCGAGCGCGTAACGCGTTCGGCATTACGCGCTCTTCGCTTCGCAGACTTGTCTTCTTCTTCTTCTCCAACCGATGATGTTGACGTGGAAGCAACTGCAGTGACGTCATCGCCAGGGAGAGGCGTAATGCTCACGTTGCATTGTGTGAACCCCCGACTAAGAAATGCATTCGCATTTACGACGACGACGACGACGAAGGCAGAACTACGAGGCGCGCGCTCACGTGCGCTCGCGCTGGAGGAATGCAGGCGCACGCCGGCCAACGGAGCAAGACAACCCCCAGCTAATAAATGCATTCGCATTTTAAAAAATGTGGAGAGAAACTTCGCACATCGCAAAAACATGAAACGCACACAGGAAATAAAAGGCGGCTACTTTAAATACAAAGTTTGGTACACCATAAATACCGGCTGTAGATACAAGCTTTTTAATTACATAGCATATATAGGAAAGTAAAAAAATGTACTGCAAATTTTCCCACATGAAAAGGTTGAGAAAAATATTTTACATAAAACGGCTTTCAAAGAAATATCCGTTTTATCGAACGCCGTTTTATCGAAAGCCATTTTATGGAGCCACCTCCGTCCGTTTTATCGAATGTATGGTCTTTTATTTCGTTTAAGTGGCCTTTGCACTAATCTAATCTGCAGGTACACTTTCCTTCGACATTGTCTCGACCGTGCATTAAGTGCAGCAACGAGCACATATAGGTTGAGGCGTCTTTTCCTCCCTTTCGTTGTTTTCGGGCACGTTTATTTTATGACTCTGATTTTTTGCATGTTGATAGCTCTCAAGCATGTACATTCCAATTTTTGTATTACAATATCTGCTACTATATTACAAACCCTAACCTCGTGCACAATATTCCTTAGTTGTGTTCGGTGTATTCGATTGGTATTACCAAATACGCACCTATCGCCGGCGATCACCATCACGGGACCCGGCTGCTAGAGTCTCTGGTTTCACTCTTTGTATAGTTACGTCTTTGAATTCCAGTGACGTCGCCTGGGTGATCGTTATGGGTGTCGTTTACAGCTTCGCGATCGAACCACCTTCACAACTACTATTGGAGCCATTTTTTATCTTTAGTTTTAATTAAGCCGTTGAGAACAGTAGGACAAGGCTTGGTAACCCACTAGAAGTAAACACCGTGCCGATAAACAGCTAGAAATGCAGAAATCGGAGGAGGTTGTCTCTGGCTGCCTAGTTTGGAGTTTTGACATTGGACGCACAAGCGCAGATTTGATTGACTTGGTGTTTAAGGCATCGAAGCAAGGCCTCGGCTATGAGGCGCACCGTAGTTGAGGGCTCCGGACTAATTTCGACCACTTAGGGATCTTTGACGTGTGCCAAAATCTCGACACACGAGGGTTCTCGCTTTTCGCCTTCATCTGAAAAGCGGCCACCGTAGCTGGGATCGAACCCACGACCTAGGGCTCAGCAGCACAGCGTGGAGCCACTAACAGTGCCGTAGCCCTTCCGCCACCACGGTCGGGTTTGAACAAGTGCCAAGAAGTGCCTTACTTACATAAACACACACGGCAAAATAATTATGGGCCGATACAAAAGCCGAGTATGCAAAACTAAAGAGCATATCATGGGCATTATAGCATATATACGCTACAATGACGTGGTATGGTGCGGATCAGATGGGGGACGTAGACGGAGATTCGTTATAGCAGTTCCACCTGCTCAATAAACCGAACAAAAAATTGACGACTTTGCGAATCCCCAAAACACGAAAAGATAGCAGGAAATAAAAGGCGTCTACTATATATACTACAAATTTTGGTAAATAAGGATTTGCTGTGAGGACACGCAAGAAACTAAAAAAAAAATGTATCCTGCAAATTTTCTCTAATGAACATGGCTGACAAAAACATTGTCGATAAAACGGCCTTGATAAAACGTCCGTCGATAAAGCGGCGTTCGATAAAACGGAGTTCGATAAAACGGCTTCGATGAAATGGCATTCCATAAACTGTCCGGACCCCATAGTTTTTTTTATAGAAGGTGCACTACATGACGACACAAAACAAGTCTTTACTTGGGGACGGATGATCCGCAGGCTTGAAATAAAGGGTTCACTTTTTATGAAAGGCATAGTACATGGTTTTCTGCCCTTTCCTTGTGGATTTTGAAGAACATATTTGCTGAACCACGTGGTTTCATTGGCTTTTTTCAGGGGGCCCAGACGGGGTCCGGACAGTTTATCGAACGCCGTTTGCCGTTTTATCGAACGACATTTTATCGAAGCCATTTTATCGAACGCCGTTTTATCGACGGATGTTTTATCGAAGCCGTTTTATCGAAAGTGTTTTTCCCGGCATTTTCGTGTAACAAAATTTCCACTGCGTTGCTTAGTTACCTCCTCGCTATGTAATTTGAAAATCTTGTCTCCACAGCGAGCCTATTTAACAGAATTTGTAGTCTTTGTAATAGCTGTTTTTTATTTCCTGCTTGCTTTTTTGTTTTTGTTATGCGTGAAATTTGTCTGCGCAATTTTTTCGTACTGTTCATTGCGCAGGTGGTACCGTCATAACGAATCTCCTTGTGTCTCTAGTCCCCTCCTCTGATGCGAAGCATATCACAGCATTGTGGCGTATAGACTAGAATGTCGCGATATGCCTTGTACTTTTTGTATACACCGCTTTTGTATCAGCACATAATTTAATTATTTCGCCGCGTATGTTCTACATAAGTAAGACACATATTGGCGCTTGTGGGTCCAACGTAAAAAAACCTACCTGCAACGCTAGCAAGAGTCTCTCCCGATTTCTGATTTCCTAATTCTTAATGGGCGCTGAGTTAAGTTGCTCCTACTTTCTCGATGCAAATCTTACAACTGTCGAGAAAAAGGTTAGTTACAAAATTAGTCACCATACTGCAGGCTGGTTCGTTTTCATCTCTCTCCCCTCGTTGCACCAAGCCCATTCTCCTTTACCTTTTTATCATAAGGCATAAAAAACATTAAGATCAAAATAGTAAACACCAAAAAGAGAGAAATCGTGAAGGCCTACTCATTAGAGCGCCGTAACCCGATTACCTGGAAATAAAAAAGTAAAACTGAAAAAAACGATAACGATTTCAAACAAAATCTAATATGACCCGTGCGATCAGCTGAAGAAAGCCCACAAAAAACCAACAAAGTGCGCTGTATAGTCCGGCATGTTCCTCCAAGGCCACCAAGGAAACGTGAGGTTGGTGAATCGACGGAGGGACGTAGGAGTGCCGACGCATAAGTAGAAAATTATACGAAATCCTGTATTTTTTACTTGAGCATGATTAACAAGTGCTATGACGACCTGTTATACTTGACTTCGCCTATGACGAGTTGGCCGTGACGGGTTCACTTGTGACGAGTTCTCTTAGACTCCGCCACCTCTGTTAGGGTCTCACTTTCACTGTCGGAACCTCTCCCGTTCATTCATATAGCACTTATCTTTCGGAAGTTCTTAGCACGATATTTCTCCAGATAAAAACAATGTGACCACGTGGTCCGAGTAGGAGCCATGTGCAAACCACGTGAAAAATTGTGGAAGGACAAGACTTTGGGTCACTTAATGATGAACCATGGCGCAAGGGATAAATCTGGCAACACCAACCTAAATACACCGATACATATGTAAGGAATATTGCGCACGGGGTTGCTCTAATAGTTGCTACTATAGTGGCGAATTCTGTAATATAAACAAGGGGACATACATGCTTGAGTGCAATCAATGAAGACAAACAAAAAAATAATAAAAAAAAATCGAATAAAACAAAGGCGATCAAAAACACAGGAAAGACACGTCAACATATATAGGCAGGTTTTTGTATACAATGCACCGCAGATACAATGTAGAATGAAGCTAACTGCAGGTTAGATTAACGCGATGGCCAGTTAAACAAAATAAACCCCGAAAATTGCAATCAAAGCCGCAAAACCACCCTTTCAATACAACGGTCCTAGGTGGTTCGATAAAACGGCATTCGATAAAACGACGTTCGATAAAACGGCGTTCGATAAACTGTCTTTCATCGAACGCCTTTCATCGAACCCGTTTCATCAAACCCATTTTATCTAACCCGTTTTATCGAACGCCGTTTTATAGAAAATGTTTTAGGGGCGAAGCTCGTAAAGCCATGGATCTGTCCATCCCTTGTTTCTCGTGGTACGTGACCGCCGCATGCTTTCGGAGATGTCGCAAAGTGGGCCGCGTTGCACGCGCAAGAACCGGCTGCAACCGGCAGCGCAAACTCGGCACCGGGAGCGCGAGCTTGTCTGTGTTCGCCAACGGAGGCGCGAGCGCACGTGCACTGCGAGGTGGAGATCACGCAAGAGATCACGCCACGAACGCAGGCAGTCGTTCTCGGAGATCGAACGAGACGCAAGGTCCTTTGCTCGTTTCCTCTCGTCTTGTTCGGGCACAAGTTCGCCCTAAATAAAAGTTCTTTCTTTACCGTTGTGTCCCATCCTACGTGACAAATTGTGGTGGAGGTGCGGGGTAGTCCTCGATGGCGCGGGGTCTTTCACCAGGTCTGGGCCTGGGAGCATTGACTCCGAAAATAAAAGTTGATTTGTACAATGTACGCACACAGTCTTACGTCTTTCTTAATGATGTAATGGGCGAACTTTCACGGGAGAGTTACGGTTACAGATGATCTCCCCCTCTCGAGCTTCGCCCCACTTATCATCATTCATTCCGTGGATATGGCGTGATTTTTTCTTAACCTTTTCATTTGTGAAAATTTGGAACGCATTTTTAGATGCGACTGCATCTCATTCAATTCACTCGCCTTGTCCCTCCATACGGCGTTGTTGTTGTCCGTCCACACCCCACCCCATTCTCCTCGCCGCGCGAGCTGCGCTCTCCGCCGCTCACCCCCTCCCCTCTCCGATAGCGAACACTCTCTCGCGAGGGGCATTGGATTGGATTCGATTGGCTTGGCTTGGCTTGGCTTGGCTTGGATTGGATTGGATCGGATTGGATTGAATTAAATTGGATTGGATTTGGATTGGATTTGATTAAAGTGGATTGTGTTGGATTGTGTTGCGTCATAGCCGCGCCACGTTGCGTCATAGCCGCGGTCGTTCTAGCACCGGCGTTCCGATTTCCATCGATGCGTTGAATGGAGCCTAACAATTCTGCTATCGCCCACGCAACCGTAACATGCACTGATCACTGTGATAACAGGAATGCTATCACCACTGAAGACAAGGCTGCGAAGCGGCGTGAACGTGATGCTGAACGCAAACGATTGAAGTGAGCAGCCGATTCCGAACTTCGTAAACGTGATACCGAACGCAAACGGTTGAAGCGAGCAAGATGCGTCGCATCTCCACAGGGTTCCCCTCGCGGGAAGGTGGGGTAGTTTTTTTAATTTCCTCTTTATCCATATCAAGTCCAAGTATTATTTACCAAAATAGGCTATAATGCCCTGATATGCTTCTTAGTTTTTGAGACTCCGCTTTTGTAGCGGCGCATAATTATTTTGCCGCGTGTGTTTATGTAATTAAGGCTTTTCTTGGCGCTTGTGCAACCCTTCCTCGGTGGCGCTAGAGCTAAGGCGCTCTTGTGGCTCTACGCTGTGGTGGTCAGTCCAAAGTCAAGCGTTCGATTCCGGCCGTGGTGGACGCTTTTCAGATGCAGACGAACAGTGAAAACTCCCGTCTGTTGAGATTTTGGCGCGCGTCAAAGATTCCGTAGTGGTCAGAATTAATCCCTAGACTTCAACTACGGCTCGCCTCATAGCCGAGGTTTTGCTCTGAAAGAGAAACTGAGGAAAAATAGTGTTCACATAGGCGCTGATATTGAAATAGGTATTAAAAATAGGCATTTATGGCCATTTAGAGCGTGCAACCTCCCCTGGAGACAATCAAAAAAAAAAAAAAAGAACGAACCCTGGCCCGAGCCCGAGCACGAGTAGCGGCGACAGCGCGCAGGCGTTTGTAACCAGAGCGGAATGACAGATGCGCGGCCTTTTCGGGCCCCATACGTTTGTAGTACCTGTCATAGGAACGAAGCGTAAAAAAGAACGAACCCGGTCCCGGGCCTGAGCATGAGCCGCGGCGCGAACGCGCAGGGGTTTGTAACCAGAGCCGACTGAGAGACCGCGTCCTTTACAGACCCCAATACGTTTGTAGTACCTCCCCTAGGAACGCAGCGAAAAAAAAAAAGAACGAACCCGGGTCCGAGCCGGAGCCATGGCGCGAGCGTGCAGGGATTTGTAACAAGAGCTAAATATTGTACCAGCTAAATATTGGCACTTTGTTTTTCAAAGTATTGCTTTGTAGACTCCTGATATCTATTTTCCCTCCTAGCACTATCTCTAACCGAAACTCCACTCGGTTCTCCTCTCGCAACAACTTTCTACTTCCCAAAGTAAGAACTAACTTCGTTAAACAAACTATTTAGTTCTCTTGCTTGCACTTGCGGAAAACCTTAAACCAGGGTATTAAATCTTCTCATTCTGTCATACCCTTCAAAAAAAAAAAAAAAACTGAAACTCTACCTATTGTCTTCATTACAGTGATGTGACGCGTCTTGTTGTAGTTTTCTTCCTACTGTCACAGCTGATTTTTTAAATATTTGTTCAGTACTCTTTTCTATTATGTTTACCAGTGTAGTCATTGTAATTTTATAGTCATTTTGTTAATTTGTATAGGAGGCCCCGCTTGCGGTTTTCATAACCATGGGACCTCCTCCTGTATATACTGTGTACCCATATCATGTTTGTTTAATAAAACTTATTTTCAATTTCAAAAAAAGAGCGGGCTTACAGATCTGCGGCCTTTACGGGCCCCAATACGTTTGTAGTACCCGCGAATGTATGATGCGCGCTGATTAACACAGCCGCTGCTGGAACCGGCGCTTATGAATCTTTTGTACCCTCGCATGTTTTGAAAACAAAAAAAAAAACTAATAAACACAGGGAATGCCGAAGCGCACGCAGGCCTCAAACGCGCACGTATTACGCACGGCGAGTCGGTCGAGAGCACGGTGTAAGAATAATCTTACACCGTGGTCGAGAGGAACCGGCGGTGACGGGACAACAGAAATAAAGGGAGAGGGAGGCATGACGGGAGGAGGAGAAAGCGAACGAAGAGAGAAAAAAAAAGAAAAACTTTTGGTATATTAGGCGAAGGTGTCGCTTAACTGGCGACCACCTGCAGCCGCTCTTTTAGCGGGGAGAGCATTCCTGGTCTGGCAGCCATGGTAGCCCCGCGAAAAAATGGCGGGAAAATTTGTGGGTACCCCAGCCGAAATTCTGCCGGAACTTAAGTGTGATGTTAGGTTCCTTCCTTTGAAAACCGCAGTCAGGGAGGACGTCGAAATACAGGCGATATGGACATCTAAATTGTCTGCGTTATAGGTCGTTGATGCTATTTACAGCCGAGAAAATGATACTGTCAGCATCCCAGCAGGAAACAAATGAGGCCGTATTCCTGCAATAGCTGGGCCCCGGGAACTCGCCGTTTATTGGTATCTACAAGATTAAAAGCAGCATTGTTAATTGTTGTTGGTTACCACGTTGAAGGGATGCCCACGAAAAAGTACCCAATCTTTTGGTGGAAAAAACAACCGCGAAGTACTCTGGCTCGGTAATCACTAAGTCGCGTTTATATTGTAACGATGGTTACGAATGAGGTCTGGAAAAGGTTTATTTACAAGGCGAACATGTGCCCAGAAATGATGCGCTGTTCGTAGACTCAGAGCTGGAACGTCGTCTACCTCCTCTTCTTTACCTCTAGTGCCAGTCTTCTTCTTCTTCCTTGCCTTTCACTTGTTCGCTGATGCGTGACGTCAGTTTCCAGTCAACGCGTAATATTCGAACATGTTTCAATATTGCGGAGGGCTGTGGCGGAGGGTCCGTGTTGACTCCTACGTAAGCAGTGGCGCTATCTATTGCTCTGAAAGAGCACGACCGATATTACTATACCGCTGGCATTGGTGCGTACTTCCGTAGATCTTCGACGCTAGTGAGAGCACAAAAAATGTTAAAGGGACACTGAAGTGAATTTGTCAAGCTCCCGTTTTTGCTTGCACTGCGTAGACTGGCTCAAATTAGCACACTTTTCATCGTTCATCCGGTTGACAAGTCAGTAATTATTTTACAAAGCGCGAAAGAAGAAAAACTACCATGCGCGGTTTGCGGCGGCCGCACCAACTAACGGCTGTGACGTCGGGAAAAGGTGGCACCGTGATTGCACGATGTCCAAGGTTAGCATTCAAACAAGTTTCGGTTTCGGTTCTGTAAAACAACATGCTTGACATCCGACGACATCGTTGGATGGGCATTCTCGATATCTCAGCAATCGTCGTACCGCGCCTCTGTTATGATGTCGGCTGTAAAATGCATTAGATAAGCTTCCCAGGTCGGCTTCGAACCGTAGCAATCACTAGCCGATGCCTACGCAGTGGATGAACGCCCTCCCCGTCCCCGCAGACGCTGAAATTCCATGCGCTTTTCCCCCATATTTGGAGCTTGCCTCACTCATGTCCGTATCGCAAAAAGCGTGTTCGCACAAGGCCAAGGGTCTGTTGATTCTGGCCTGTGCCCACTGCCCGCAAACCGTCGGTGCTTATGGCAACAGCACGCCAACGAGAACTCGCAAGCGCGTCAGTGTCAGCCTGCGCGCGTTCTGTGAACTAGTTCGTGGAGCAGTGAACGTTACAGCCCAAAAAAAGGTGAACTCAGAAATGAAAACCTCGGCCGAAAACGAAAAAGTCAACTTATAAAAAAAAGAAGAATCTACCCTCGGGGATTCACACTCGTCACTTGCCAAACACGTGCAGCAAATATTCCTCGCACTCCGGACCACTCGGCCACGGGGACAGCTCTGCTGACCTTGCAAATATGAGGTTTATAATATATAACCAGTTTACAATTTTATTTAGTTTTAGCATTTCAAGCAACTTAGGTGACTATTTGTTGTATTGCGCTCGTGCAGTAAGCGTCCCCCAAGTTTTCACAATATCTCACGTCTAGCAATTGCATTTCTTAGACGGAAAAGCGTTCGCAGATGTGTAGTCATGCTGCTGACTGCTGTGCTTGTTCGTCCAGCGCAAAAAAGCGCTTCCTGCATCCTAGTTTTACGCTGTACGGTAAAAGTATCAGTTGATTTTATTTTCTTAGTACCTATATTGACTTCGTTGACTCTTCTCCCGCCTTCAAGTGGCCTTAGATTTTCCTACTGGCGTACCAGCCAGCGAAGCGTCGCATGTGCGCTTGTGCAGCGCTTGTGAAGCGACCTTGACTTGGAGTTTGATACAGTGTACAAACTAACAAAATAACGAAAGGAACATTCTTTCATTCACAAATGTGTCCTGGCTTCGTTTCAACTGAGCGAACGAATTGCGACGACCCGTAGGCGGCTTGCGGACGAAACGCTGGGCCGACTGACTCTGTCGGAAGGGCGGAGAGCCGTGCAGTAGCGCAGTCAAGCCAAGTCATTTCCTCCTGACGTCACACGAAAACGCCACAGAAAATGGGCGAGGGTGCAGAGAGGAGGACAGCATTTTTGAATTGATTTTTCTACTAAATAATTTCGCGTAAACGCGCTTAGGGTGGTCAAAACAGGGCCTAGGGACTCCGGACTACAATTTGCGCTCATCCCGCAATGTTTACAAACCACTTCAGGGTCCCTTTAATCGGGTATTTACTTCAACTATCAAAAGACCAACTACCATTCGGAACGATCCGAGCCACGCAAGGGTTATTAGGCTCTACCCAGCCATCAACAACTCATGTGCAAAGCGCGAGATTTGAAAGAGAATAAGTACGTTAAATAAAGAAGGGAAGTTAGTAGGTGTAGAAAGCGCATTCACTTTAGACGGTGTGGTACAAATTAACATTTTTTCTCGGACGTAGAGCATCATTCCGCGTACTGTATATTACACCAACAAAAAGGTTTGTCGTAAAAGGAAGGAGAACCGGGAAATAAAATATGCCGAAGAAGGCTAGCGGAACTCGTGAGAAATATGGGACTAATTTTAGGCTGGCTTAACAGGTAAATGGGTGCCGTGGTTGCAAGGCTCACTGTTGGAATCAACCCTCTGAAACGGGGACATCCAACTTGGGCAGGTTAAAACACGACAAAGACGGAGGAATATGAGGTGCTGCGTTAGGACCAAAGGCACAATCAAACCTCAGTACGCATATGCCATGCCGGTATTACGAGGTACCTGTGAACTCAAGATCCGTGTAGAAGCAGGAAAAGGCAGCGGGTGTCTCACAGAAGAGGTGATATTCCTCCAAGCTGAATACATTGTAACGTAACAATAAGTGCCACTTACAAGTCCTATCCGAACATTGCATTTAAGATGAAACTTCATTGTATAATAAAAAAAAAAATCAAAGCCAGCTTCCATAGCACTGCAAGCTTGATGTCACCTCACAGCTGTGCGGTTCTCGCTAAGCTAAACCGACGAGCGCCATACGTCGCTCAGAACCATTTACCCTGTGTATACACATGGCTCTCGGCAGTAGAGGACCAAATCAAATGCAAATGATATGTTCTTTATTACAGACGATAGTCTTTCTTGGGCTACTTAAACCCAGAAATTTTGGTCGGTCTGTATGTCTGTCTGTCTGTCTGTGACTCGATTCAGCCACCCGGCCTTGGTGAAACGAAGTCTGCGCAATTGTCTTATATACTCCTGCCAAATGGAAACGTCTAAGTTTGGTTTATATGTTCATACTCGTCAACGTTGTTGAACAAGAACAAGGAATTACGCAAATATAAGACAGAAAATAATACTCAAGGGATATTTACAATGTTACTTTATAAAAAATTCATAGATGATTGAGTTTGGGAAATGAAATACTACATCCACTACAGAGAAAAAAAATCACACTGTCCTGTGCTGTCGCCCGCGCCACTATAGCTTCTGGTGTCATTTTAGGAACTCAGGCGGCAACACCTACCGAAGGTTTCACTAGATAGGTTCCATGTTCTGCTGGGAACGTACTTCGACAAGGGGCCCGAATGTGGGACAAGTGTCGCTGCTGGCGCAGTTCAACAGCGCCACCCGCGGAACAAAATCGCAAAAATGGTCGGGACGTGCCCTGACGTGTGCATGTGGAGCACGCGTGTTTCCGTGTTGCTTAAAAGTGCAACCACTCGCTACCGTGATGACGTTAGTCATATGACACGCACATATTTTCGTCAGAAATTAACTCCGGGTGACGCGCGCTCATTTAAATAATTACTTCTTTTAGGGTAATTAATTAATTATTCAAAAGTCATTGAATGGTTTAGAAGTCAAATTGATGTCACTAGGGCTTGTGACGTATCAAATTAAAGGTCTCGATTAGGGGAACCACGTGGGAGAACTTAAAAATTTCTTCCTGGTGATAGTCATGAGATAGCCTCGTGAGTCATCGATTGGGTTAAATGTCAATGTGATGGCATAGGGCTTGTGAGGTATCAAATTAAGGGTGTCGATGAGTAGAATCACTTGATATTGAAAATCGCTTCGTGCTTATAGACATGATATAGTCACGTGAGACCTAGATTGGGTTAAAAGTCAGTGATGCCCTAGGGCTTGTGAGGTATCAAATTAAAGGTCTCGAAAAGTGGAATCACGCGGGTCAATTTAAAAATCGCTTCCTAGTTATAGTCATTAGATAGTCACGTGAGTCATAAATTGGGTTAAAAATCAAAGTGATGTCACTAGGGCTTGTGAGGTATCAAATTAAAGGTCCCGATGAGGGAATCCACATGGGACAAATTAATAATTTACTCCCAACCCTAATTTTTGCCTTAAATCAACCAGCCCCTCATTTCCCATTGTGATTCGCATATGCATAGCGATGGCTTCTGTTCTGGCAGCCTTGGTGCCATAGGGAACTTAAGAGGGTTCCACGCTGGTCCACCACTATAGACACTGTCGTAGACACTCTAGTCACAGTCCGAGTTGAGCTGGCTACCACCCCCAAGCGCAGAAAACTAAACTACCTTAACACAAATACCCCGGAAAGTGGAGGGGAAAATGGCCCGGCGGTACCGTAGCGGTCATCGCACTAGACGCGTATTCTCGAGGTCCTGGGTTCGGATCCAACCAGGCGGGCATTTTCTCTCCGCTTTCTTTCTTTCTTTCCAAATTCTTCATCTCTTTCTATGACCCACCACAACCTCCCCTTTGCTTTCCGAGGTTTTCATGACTGCAAACCCTTATTTTCTGTCTTATTTCACGGAGCCCCTCATTTCCCATTTTCTGATTCGCTACATGCTTAGCGAGGGCCTCTGTTCTGGCAGTCTTCGTGCCATAGGGAGCATAAGAGGGTTCCACGCTGATCCACCTCTATCGACATGTCGTAGACACTCGAGTCACGGCCCAGGGGTTAAAAAGAAGGTCCCCTTCACCCCGAGTAGTCCGAGTGGCGCTGGCTACCACCTCCAAGCCAGGAAACAAAAATACCTTAACATAAATACCCCAGAAAGTGGAGGGGAAAACAGCACCGCCGGTAGCGTATTGGTTATCGCACCAGATGCGTATTCTAGAGGTCGTGGATTCACATCCCACCCGGCGGGCATTTTTTTCTCCACTTTCGATCTTTCCAAATTCCTTATCTGTTTCAATGATCTGCCACATCCTCCCCTTTGCTTTCCGAGGTTTTCTTGAGTGCCAACCCTTATTTCCGTCTTAATTCAACGAGCCGCTCATTTTCCATTCTGATTTACTATATGCATAGCGAGGGCCTCTGTTCTGGCAGTCTTGGTGCCATGGGGAGCTTAAGAGGGTTCCACGTTGTTAGACCACTCTCGACATGTCGTAGGCACTCGAAGGACAGCCTGGGGGTTAAAAAGAATGTCCCCTTCATCACGAGTAGTCCGAGTGGCGCTGGCTTCCACCCCCAAGCCAGGAAACAAAAAAATACGTTAAAAGGGCCCTTAAAGGCGTTTTGAGCACACTAAATGAACTAGCGCAATCGTTAAATTGGGTCGTCAACGTCATCTGTGCCAAGTATTACTCTTTTACGCGCAGCGGAAAGCTCACACTTTTGTTGCAAAGTTTGTCGCCTTTTTCTCAACCTTCCCTGCGTGTTTTTGGACGCCGCCATCTTTACATGTATACGTCATCGATTCCCAGGTGTGCGTCATGAGGTAGACATCCCACATTGTTTGGATTTTTCACGCACTTCCGGCAAAGAGGCGTGTCGTCTGCTCAGCGTCGGCTCGCCGGATGATCTGCCAGCAAGGTGCCGGAGTTCTCGGACATTTTACGACTATCCAAACAAGTGTAAACAAACGCTGAACCGTTTGTATGGAATGCAACACGGCCATAACACGGCATGAATATTCTCTTACCTGAGTTTCACAAAGAAAGCGTTGTAGCCCCGTGGCACTTCTTTCGTGCCATCGCCCAGAACGCCCTGAGCCGAATGCCCGGGTTTGACGCATACATTTCATTCAACTTCAAAACAATCTAGAGATGCGTTTGGAACAAACACAATGTCACAACATGCGTTGCAAGTCTGAACCGTGATTGACAGACGATCGGTCGCCTCCTCCTGCCCGTCGTAAATTCGGCACTCACCTCGCGCGCGGTTTGAGGGGATGAACAGCAAGTCACTAACTCTGGCGCGCAAGCCGAGTAGGCTTTTAGCCAGGCACACTGCACATACCCCAAGCGAGGTTGAGTCGTACGTCGCTCGAGAAAAATAATCCAGACCATGGGAAGCACTATCCACCCGGAGAAGCACAACGTCGTATTTCGTCGCGAAACAAACGCACAACACACACACCATCGCCTCCTGTATTTTTCCAATGCCTAACGCATCGCACACTTCCAATGGGAGTGAGAGGTACGCCTGCAGTGCCCACATGTCGTGAGGTGGGGCCTCGAGCTGAACCGGGATCACGCAACCGTAACTGACTTGGAGAGCGGTTTGTGCCTCGTTGCCAAGGCAACCGATGTTTGAGATCGTCAAAAAAATGGCGCTCGCGCCAGCGCCAGAAAGCTCAGAGCCGCGGCGGAGCATGTTTTGCCAACGTTGCCGCTCTCCACCACACATCGCCCCAAGCAGAACTGGTCACTGAGTGAATCACTGGGAAGGCTACCGATTGGGGGAGAGTGGCCAGAGTAGAAGGAGAGGGCTTGGTTGGCTGGTCCGGGCTGATGCGTTTGGTATTGTAAAAATACAGGGGGCGATGCTCACAGCTTCAGTCGCTGGCTTGGCTTAGCTTCAAGCTTCGTTCGGAGAGTCAGCGATGTTGCGACGCTACAGATCTGCGTGAGGGCGACGTGCTAACCACCCGAAGTATTTAAAAACACAGGGGCAAAGAACTTGGTTCATCAGAAGCAAATTACTTTCCACACAAGAGCGCAACCGTGGATGGTTGTCGCGCTACTTGCCGCCATGTTGGAAACGCAAGCGGCCTTACGTACTCACGCTATTTTGCTGAAATAGCGTCCGCTATTCTTCCGTGCGCTAAACGCAGAAGCGTCTTAACGTACGGCGCATGCGCAGTGCGAACGATGCAAAAAATAGCGCTCACTAACTGTTTGTGTACGGCTGCGTACGGTATTCTAAAACTTTCTATTACTACCGTTCACAAGATATGGGTGCAGCTTGTCAGAACACGGGTGCACGCTGCTCGAGTGCGGCGCTGGTTTGCTCTGCGCCTTCCGTTCATCGCCACTGATAAAGCGATCCGAATCGGCGAGTTTTGTTTTGTGCACGGGTTCTGTATCAGTTCAAAATGTCTTTTTCCCATGATGCCGGTATAAATTACCACCGCCGCAAAATAAGACCCGGCACCAGCGGGGCCACGTCTGAGGCGGCGCTTCTTGGATAAACAGGATGCGGCGCATCAAACGGAACGAGCACCCGATCCTCCCCGTCGGCTCCGAGTTCGCCGCCGATAAAAAGTCACGTGCCGCCGATAGCAACTGCAGCAACGTACACCCCGAAAGGGCAAGGCCAGGTCGCACACATGCGGCCAGGTCTTTCGTTCGCTTTTTCAGCCTTGAGCGGAGTGCGGGATCCATGGTGTCAACAAAGATTAAACAGCCAAAAGAGCTTGCCCGTAGCAGACGGGAGTCTGAGGAGCGCAATAGCGGAAGTACGTCACCGCTGAGGAGCGCAGCATCATGGGAGGGAAGGCTTCGCGCCGTCAACAGCGAAGAAAAAGTTGAAAGGACGAGGAAATGCGGCGCGACGATAATGCACGGTTGTTGATTTACGATTTCTCAGCTAATACTCATCGCTTTAACAAAATTTTTGTGGGACGAGATTGTTAATACATTGGTTTATTTGGTTACATGTACTTCCATGCATCGGCGGAAGGTATTTCCGGACACCTTTGACATAAATACCAAAGAAAGTGGAGAGGAAAATAGCCCCACCGGTAGCGTAGTAGTCATCGCAACAGACGCGTATTGTGGTGGTCGTGGGTTCCTATCCCACCTGGCGGGCATTTTTTCTCCACTTTCTTTCTGTCTTTCCAAATTCCATATCAGTCTCAATGATCTACCACATCCTCCCTTCTGCCTTCCGAGGTTTCCTTGACTGCCAAGTCTTACTATATATATATATATATATATATATATATATATATATATATATATATATATAAATATATGTGGGAGAACGAGAACTGAGACCGAGGATGACTTTCAAGTGGCATCAATCCCCCACTAGGAGTATGTCCAAAGCTCAATCATCGGAGCAGCCCCATCCAGAACGCTCTCGCTGCGAGACCTGCGCGTGGACTCCCGATCTAGCTTGGCCTCTGTTAAAACCAGCCCCTGTTACCACGCTCTGGGCGCCTGCAAATAAACCCCATTATGGTATTTTGGTGGAGGTCATAGTGTTTGCACGGCCCCCGGCCTGGAACTACGAAGCAAGCGAGTGCTCCCTCCTGTCTCACGAGGAATCGAGCACGAAATGACCTTACCGCAGCTTGCGCCCGTGATCTGCTCCGGGTCACTGCGCCAACGTGACCCCCGCAGTTTCATCGGCAGTGACGACATCGATGCAGAGGATTGGCTTTCAACATACGAAAGGGTGCGCCTACAACCGCTGGGATGACGTTACCAAACTCAACAACGTCTTTTCTGCCTCGACAAATTAGCTGAGTCGTTGTTGCATAACAATGAACCGAAGATGCAGACTTGATTGGCCTTTAAGGCGAGGTTCCTGGCAGCGTTTGGTTGGTGACCCCGCTTTACGCAAGCTTCGCGCCGAACAACGCGTGCGCGTCCGAGCCCAACAGGACAATGAAAGTTACACTAGTTACATCGAGGACACTGTAGACCTTTGCAAGCGAGTGGACCCTGCGATGCCGGAGAGCGACAAGATCAGACATGTTCTCACAGGGATAGAAGGGTTCGCCTTTTGAGATGCGGCTAAACAAGAACCCACAGACTGTGGACGAAATCATTACATGGTGCCTCAGCTACGATGAACTCCGCAAGCAGCGTGTCGTTACTCGCCACCGCACGTCGCTCAATGAAGAGTGCTCACGGGGTTGCCTTTTGTCGCTCACGATGCCTCATGAACTTTTTTTCTCTTCTGAAGCACATCGAGGAGTTCGTGCGCGCATAAATTGCTCGACAGCTGGCTCTGCTTCCCAGTGCTCATGAGCCTGTGCCTTCGCCTTCGATGCCTTCGACTGTACGCGTAATCCGGGAGCAAGTCGCTGAGGCGCTTCCTGTAGTTCGCGAACGTACAATTGTGCTGGCCCCCGTGGTAGCGCCCATCGCACCACCAGTGGCGGCCCCGTTCGAACCACAAGTGACAGTGCCCATCGAACCACCGGTGGCAGCACCCATTGCTCCACCAGTGGAAATTGCGGTGCCCTCCGCCATTCCCGGAGCGCTCCCCTTAAGTTACGCTTCGGTGGTCCGGCAACTGCAGCCCGGTGATTTCCAAGCGTACCAGTACGGGAGAGTCCAGCGGGTGACGCCTTACCCTCGGCTGCCACCTCAGCCGCTGAACTCCTGGCGCACACCCGACAACCACCCTATCTGTTACGTGTGTTGTATGCCCGGACACGTCGCGTGGTTGTGCTGTCAGCATAGGTCGGCAAAACAGAAAGAACTCACTCAAACTCAATCACATTTTTTTTATTTACGCTGTACTCAATCAAACTCAGACTCAAAAAGTTCGTCTGTTCACAAAATCACTCGTACTCACTCATCAAATACTCATTTGTAATCGTACTCACTTGTACTCAAACTCATTTGTCCTCACGAGTATTCGTACTCAATCTGTACTCATGAGTACAGAATCTGTACTCTTGGGTACTCACTTTGTACTCATGAGTACTCAATCTGTACTCATGAGTACTACTCATGAGTACTACTCATTCTGCACTCGCGAGTACTACTCATTCTGCACTCACGAGTACTACTCATTCTGCACTCATGAGTACTACTCATTCTGCACTCATGAGTACTCAATCAGTACTCATGAGTACTCAATTTGTATTACTCACGAATAATCAACTTATCTGCACTGTTAGCTAGGTCGTAGCTCGAATGAAAGACTAAGTAGAAAAAATAAATTGTTTAATTGATTAGAAAAACACGGGTTACATATAAATCAGGACAGAGGAAGAAAACGTCTGACGCGGTGCACTGTTGTTGGGCGACTTACTGTGCGAAGGCAAGTACACTGTCATTGTGAGAAAGCGAAACGAAACGTAAGCACTCCCGTTGCGCCTGGCGTCTCGTCTTGTTCTCAGGCCGGGTCGCGCTCAGGGGAGCTCGGGGCTTGTCGCTGCGGCCGTCGCCGTAAACTGCGTTTTTCTGCGTGTCTTCGGGTGGCAGCTTTTGTCGTTCGTTTTTGTTTCCGGGAGCGCTGATACGTATCCTAATCGTGCTCTGAATCCGAAATGCGGCTGCCCCCAGGTACAATGAAGCGTTCGCGTAGATCGACGTCCGTTCGTATCCAGATCACTGTCCGCTTGTTCACAGATGCTCGATGCTGGCGTTTGTTTTTTGTTGTTCCAGATACTAGAAACTTCGTTAAGAGGGTGTTCGTCTCGTTGAGTTTCGGTGAATTTCAAATCTGCTTGATTTTATTGTGTGTGTGCCGTGGGATTCACTTCGTCAGACCTGAACTTGACAGTGTTTACGGCGTTGCGTTGGTTGCGCCGCTTCCGTCAGCGATTGTGTTCGTGTAGCTCGTCGCGTGCTTGATGCGTGTGGGGGTGTAGACGTCTGGTTTGTCCAGTGGCGAGCTGCGCTGTGTAGGGATGGCATAGTTCGGCGCGTTGAGGGCGTTGCTTGATTGACGCGTGCGTTGCGTATGGTGCGGGAGCCGTTTGGCTTTTCGTTTAGTGTGCGGTAGCGTGGCGTTTTCGTAGGGTGGCATGGCTGATCGGTCAAAGTCGTTGCGGCTCCGTGCTCGCAGTCGCCGTGGTTGTTTCGGAAGTGAAACCGTTGTGTTGGGAAGCGGGCGTAGTTTCTGCCGTCCGTTCGGTCCCACATTCCTCGGCGTCGCAACGTCGCTCAAGACGTCGTCTTTTGCCCGTTGTTTCGAGAATGCTGTAATCACTATCTCTCCCATACAAGCAGGATCCGTTTATCGCGAGTCCGCTTGCTCGCGGTTGCGTCCTCTTGTACGAAATGGTGTTTGTCGTGTGAGTCTCGACCGGAGGGCGGGTGCCGGTGATCTTGTTAATTCTGGCTCGGACATGCCGCATGCGCTGGCCGTGTCGTTGCTCGTTGACGGACCTACTTGCACGAGTGTCATGTCGTTCGTCCGCTGGACTCGGGCGGGAGCAGCGGGTGTCGGAGAGCAGGTACTTTCCGGTAGGGTTGAACCGCGTGCGCTGGGTCTTTTGTTGCTTGTGGCCAGGTGATTTCTGCGGTTGTAACATTCGCTGGCCAAGTCCGGATAGCACCTGCAGTGGGAGCGGAGGATGTCGCGAACAGCAGTTTCCTTCGTGTGTGCTGCGGCTTGGTGGCGTTCCGTGCGTTGTGCATTTCGTTCTCTGTGGTCAGCTCCACTGGTTCAAGTTGGATGTCGTTCGTCACTTGTGGTGCGTTTCGTGCGCTGTGCGTCTCGTTTTATCTAGAAAACTCTCCTATAATTGGGGTGCGGTCGTTCGCCACGTATGGTGCATGTCGGGCGCCGTGCGTCTTGCTCGGTTGTCGTGGCCATATCCACCAATCCGGATGCGATGTCGTTGGTTGCGTGGACCCGCGCCTGGACAGCACGTGCGTAAAATGTACGTACCGGCTCCGTTGCGTTCCGTGCTCTCAGCGTTCCGTTCGTGTACGTCTGTAGCGGAAGAGCGGGTGCCAGGAACGTGGTGCCTTCTGGCTCGTGCGCGCTGCGTACGTTGCGCGTCTCGTTGCTTGTTGCTGGAATGACCTGTGCGTGGGCGATGTAGCTCGTGGGCGATGTAGCAGAGCAACGTGTGTTCGCGATCTCGCCAGAAATGCACTGACCTTCGATGTGTCTCCGTAATCGTAGCGATTACCTGGGAAAGGTCCGGTTAGCACGCAATCACAATTTTTGCATGCGTCGTCTCGTTCATGTGCGTGCCGTCGTGCATTCTGCCTGTGCTCGGATCTCGTGCAGTCCAGGCACCGTGGAAACGTGCGGCCGACTCTCGCCAGTTGTCTCAGAAAACTTTCTCGTTCATCACGCAGCCTTCTGCTCTCAAACAGCGCCGCTTGCAGGGTGCTCTGCCGTTTGTTGTCGGAGGCAGCCTGAAGTAGCGTTGGCACATTCGTTCGTTTGGAGAGATGGCGACGTTCTTCGTTGTCCTCTAGAAGACGCAAGATGATGTCGTCCTTACGGCCAGAGCAGGGTAGCCCTCGTAATCGTAGTGCGCTCACGAACTGCTGTTTCTTCGTAGAGCATAGGACGTAGCGTTCCGTTGAAGTCAGCACTGTGTCGACCACCGCTGCCGTGGAGTGCGTCGGTGCCCCATGTCTGCGTGCTGCACTCTCGTAGTCGTGATGCGGTCCGTCCAGGTTGTTCGTCCGTTCGTCCTCCCGTGGCCTTAAATCATGATCCTGTCGACTGCAACATCTTAGCTAGGTCGTGGCTAGAATGAAAGGCTAAACAGAAAAAAACAAAATGTTTAACTAATTAGAAATACTGAGATTACATATACATCAGGACAGAGGAACCCGAGAAGAAAACGTCTTACACGGTGCATTGTCGTACGGCTTCCACTGCGCGAAGGCACGTACACGGGAGAGAGCGAAACGGGACGTACGCACTCGCTTTTTGAATCGCGGGCTGAATCGCGGCTGAATCGTGGGGAAGTTGGCCAGTTGTAGAGAGGGCGCATTATGTACATGAAGCTACTTAACAGCGACCCCAGTAGCTCCCGTGCGTATAGCGGGGCGTGATATTAAGTTGCAATAATGAATTATCTTTATGACGGACACAGACAGACAGACTGACAGGCCAACATTGTCGCGCTCAAGTGGCCAAAGAAAGACTATCGTCTTTAAAACCATCTGGAAAGAGACGCTGCTGCCGCTGTTCCGAATTCTGCGAACATTGCGCAACCGTACCCCTCGCAACCGCCGCCGTACCGCAAAGTAAGAGATAAACAGAAAGACGAAAACCGGCTAGCGCGCGAAAAGCCAAAGAGGGAGGTCCCGCCACGAAAAAGGGACAGGACGGGCGCTACGCGTCATTGTGTCTATTTTCAATGTGTCAAGGCCAAAACCCACACGGGTCTGATCTTACTAATTTTTCTATGCGTGTGTGTGCGGTTAACCAGAGCACCCGACACAAATTTGCTGCACCTGGCGACGCGCCGACGGTGGGCCTGATTCGCGCCTGGGTCAGCCAGCCCGCGGCAGACGTACTGCAACTGGCGGCATACGGCGCCACCGCGTGTACTCTCCTTTTCCCATCGAGAAGGCCGCACCAATTCATGCTTGGGACGACCGGCCCGCAAAAGACACGCAGCGACGAGTAGACTCTGGAGACGGCGCCGCTGAGTCGCCTCCCCTTTCCCATTCGTGGCTCGGCTGACGCAATCACTTCGCCTGCATTCGCCGTATTCAAACTGCGGCCAGTGATAGCCCTGATTGGAAAGATTCGAACTGCACGCGGCTGCGGCGGAACCCCGGGGGTATAAAAGCAGCCCAGAAGCAGCGGCTGTGCGGCGGCATTTCATCGGAGGCACTGAGTTGAGAAGTGCCTTTGTGCGAGCCATGTAATGCTCTTGCTACCTTTGTATATATTGTATATGAATGCAGCTTAAAATCACCGTCGGCTCGACAACTTCATCGCTCTCCTCTGCGCCGCGTCGATGGCGGACCGAGCAGGGCAACGTCGCAACATCTATGCATCTGTATCTATGCATCTATGCATCTGCACCTGTGGCTTTTGTATCTATGTTGTACAACGCGCCCCTTATGTAACAACCCCCTGTGGCGTCTTTAAGGAAATAAAGTGAAGTGAATCGAACAGTGGTGACTGAGCTAGAGTGGCCCAATCCCAACAGTGTGTGTGCGTGTGCGTGTGCGTGTGTGTGTGTGTGTGTGTGTGTGTGTGTGTGTGTGTGTGTGTGTGTGTGTGTGTGTGTGTGTGTGTGTGTGTGTGTGTGTGTGTGTGTGTGTGTGTGTGTGTGTTCGGGGGGGGGGGCGTGGAGAGGGTATCGGTCGCAGTGGAGGGCCGCAGGGCACCCAGTTGCTGCCGGTACTTGGCAGCCGTTACAGCAGCGTAGAACTGCTCTGCCGTGCTTTGTGTACTCGAGCACAAAGTTTGTAGACGCGTTTTTCGGAGGCGTGATAGCTTGCACTGACGTCACTGTATTGCCGTGTTGGTGGGTTGGTTGCACAGTGGAAATCTGCAGCTCTTATCTCGAGCAACGTGGATGAAGCTGACAGCGATCGATCAAAAAGTGCAGTGACGTCGTTATGTGCAATCCACATGTTTTACGAGACGTTCCAAGATGCGAGCTTAAGCGACAATCCCGGCGTCTGGCGTTGGCGTTCATCAATTCAAAACAATTCCTTCACGAAGCCTTTCACAGTGCTAGCTTAAACTCGGCGGTATAGTTGCTAGCGAGGGGTGGTCGCCCCGCCTGTAAACAGTAGTGAAGGTAGGGGAATAACAACCACCGAAATTCACCATCATCGTCAGCGCCCTCATTACACGGTGGCATAAACGAGAAGCGGCGAATCGAGTTGCCACTCGAAAGTAAAGCCATTCGAAAGCAAAACGCTCCTCCAGCGGCAAGATGACAGAGCTCTTCGACAAAATATGCGAGGCTAAACAAGGCGCCGCACGCGTTGAACTGGATATTATGATGTCCGATTCACAACTCACAAACGTGCTTAGGTGTACTCGGATATTTTATTCCCATTGCTGGGGCAAATTCCACCGCCGCGCCTGCACGCCGTAGAGGACGGTGGGGCTATATGCTCACTTGTAAATGGCACTACACGAGACCATATTACTAGCGAACCTGAGCAAAATGTTTCAAAACGGGAACGTAATAAAACCATATGGGCGCACGTACAACAGCCAAACTGTCGCTTGAATACGCACAGCGAACGTTACAAACCACGCAGTCGGTTTGACGCGAGTTACGTAAATTAACTGCGACTGTTGAAATGAGCGGTTCGGCTCACGAAACGACTACACAGCGTGACATGCGTCTACGGAAACTTCTGAAGACTGAAAAAGAGGGACTTCAGTACGCCTAGTTCGTGCGTTGTTAGCAGACTCCACCGCCTCTCCCCTAAAACAATTGGAAGGGAGCAAGCGCAATGAAGCCGCCACGCGTTCACAGGCCGCGTCAACAAAAATAACTGCGGCAGTCAACAAGTCCCATCAGAGAAGAGCAACTGCGGCCGCGTTTCCCGCCGGGCCCTCACCCCCTCCTTTTTCCCTCTTCACCGTGACCCCTTTGCGAGCGACCGCCGAAAAACGCTTAAAGCGCCAAACAGGGACCGGGAAAGGAGGGAGGTGCAGTTTTCGTTGTCTAATTTTACCATCCTTGACAGTTAAGCTGCACAGCGGCACCGCTAAATGTTTGCGACTCGTACACGTGCGTCAGGACTCGAGCTCGTGATAAAACTTGTTTGCACTACTGTACTCAGAAGTGCATATACTCACGAATACACAGTACTCATGAGTACACAGTATTTATGAGTATTGTACTCATGAGTGCTGCGTACTCATGAGTACTGTATACTCATGAGTACTGTATACTCATGAATAATGTGTACTCATGAGTACTGTGTACTCATGAGTACTGTGTACTCATGAGTACTCATACTCATTAGTACTCAAACTCATGAGTACTCATACTCATGAATACTGTACTCATGAGTACTCATACTCATGAGTAGTGTACTCATGAGTACAGTACTCACGAGTAGTGGACTTACCCCTGTACTCACTCGTCATCGCACTCACTGTTTTTTTCTGGGTGTGTGATCACTCATCATTGTACTCACTCGTGAGTTTGAGTACAAATGAGTACAAATGAGTGTACTCACGAGTGAGTACGCCGACCTATGGCTGTCAGCGGCCACAGCCTGCTAGCGACGTCCATCGAGTGCCTGCTTATGGACCGCAGCCGTACTACACCCATGGAGACTTGGGTCAGGCACTGAATTCGTCCTCTGCCGACCATCCGCCCTTTTTCCAACCGTCGCTCCTCTTCTTAGCGTCGCGGTTCGCCATCCCCCATGCGTCCCCGCCAGAATCCGCCCGCTGAGGGAAACTAACGGATGCGGTTCCAGATGCAAAAACTGCAGCATCTGTAGAATTTCCGAAGTCCTCCTCTCTCACCCGCCAATGTTATAGACATGACGGTTGAAGGTGTCGCCGCCCTCGCGCTTATTGATACAGGCGCTGCTGTGTCAGTGTCGAGTGAACGTCTAGGCCGCTCCTTACGTAAATTACGACGCCTATATCTCACCTTACCCTTCGGACTGCGCGCGCGCTAGAGATTAAACCGTTAGCCATGTGTACCCCTCGGGTTCTCAGCCAAGACGTCACATACGTAATCGAATTCATTGCCTTCCCTTCATGTTCCCACGGCATCATTTTCGGATCTGACTTCCTATCGCGACATCACGCCATCATCGATGGCGCACGTTTGCAAGTTTAACTTCTACCGTTTTACGAGCCGCCTCCGAACGAGCTGTCGAGCAAGTTAACTGTTTCCGAAGATACGGACATTCCCCCGAGATCTTCCGTCATAGTGCCTGTTTTGTGCAATGTGGATGACTCGACTGTGGTTTTCACGCCTTCCAGGTCCTTCCTCTCGCGCAAATGTCCGCCTTTACCCTCTGCTGTCATCGAAGTCTAGTCCGGATGCAGCTTAATCGTCCTCTGTAACCCATCTTCTTGCCCGACTACGTTGTTCCGTGGGGAATGTCTAGCGTGCCTGGAAGCTGTTGACCCTGTTGAATCTCCCACTGGCTATGCGCCAGTCATCATCATAATCACCATCATCGTGTAGATTTTCCCGCGCGAGTAAAGCTGTCATCCCCGCTAAGGGTAGCCATGGCCCATGTCTCGATTGTGTCGTTCTTCCGCTATATTTTTTGGTGCCGTTAAACCCGGGAAGACGACCGCACGCGATGAAGGAGACCACCGACGTCCCCTCCGGCTTGAGGTTCTCAGAAGCCCTCTCCTTTGACTGCTGTTGACGCTGCTGAGTTCCGCCCTCAGCCGGAGGTCAGCATGGCTGGCCCTGACCGCCTAGTGACGACCGACCGAATGCGTGCGATTGATAAGCTGCGGCGGCAGCAGCGTATCCTTCGCAGCGCTGGTACCCGACTGCTCAAGGCAGCGACGGATCTTCTGGAAGCCGCCTCACCGCATCCGCATGAACTTCAAGCGGCCATTGATCTGCTCGAGAGAAATGACGCGGCACTGTACGAGACCGAAAAGAAAGTAATCGAGCTTCTGGACCATGATGAAGTTGAGCGAGATTATTTCGATGCCTTGGCGTATCGAGCAAGCATATGTAGTGTCCTAAACCACCTGCGCTCGGTCTTGAACTCTCGGAAGGCGCCCTGCAGGAGAGTCCCTACCAACGGCACTGCAGGCAAGCCAATTTACCTTCGACCCTTGACCGTCGTGTACAACGGTGTACGCCCAGCCACCCGCGCAGACCATCCTCCTCACTGCGGCTCAAACCCATCAGCCTCGGAAGTTGTCCTGCCGAAGTTGCAGGCTTCAACGTTCAACGGCGAGCCACGTGGGTGCAAGGGGTTTCTGAGCCGTGTCGATACGACGGACCACAGCCGCCCGAACGTTCCAGGTATTGTCAACGTGGGAGCCAGCTCCGATGTAGCGTCGAGCGTCCAAATGGAGGAAGGGGGTGCGGAACACGAAGGTACGCCTGCTGCATACAACGACCACTCAGCTGCTTCCGCCCAACCAGACGACAAAAAAGGCAAGGTAAAAGACGTGAAAGAAAGCATAGAGCCACCACCGTACACGTTCGAGTATATTTTCGTTCCAGGCTTCATGAATGAGGAAGCCTTACCGCAACTTCCTAAAATCCGGCTATCACCATTCGTCAAGTTAGAGCGTGACGCTGCTCCCAGGTTAGAGTCTGGCTCGTTCTGCCTTCCGGATGCTAGGAAGGCTGAGCCACTATTGGTAACCTTTTTGGGTCAATGTAACGAAACACTGAAGCCTTGTCAAGAAACACCCGTAACGCATGTTGAGCTGATACCTTGCACAGAAGCAAGCTCGCCAGAATCGGAAACAGAAACTACATAAAAGCAAACCTCAGGAAGGCGCAAGACTCATTTGGAAACAACGCTCGGCTCGCTGTACCAGAGTTGCCGCAGCAGCGAAGACCTCAGAATTTCCCGACAACTCCGCCACTACAATTTTTATAAGCATACGGGACTGGCAACGTTTCATCGAGCTTGGAGCACAGTTCTGTCGTCGAAGGCTTCAGCTTGGCGCCGCTCGGCTGTCGTGAAAGCGGCGAGGCGGCGGGTTCACCGCTGGAAGCAAAAGAGGTGACAGCATTACAGGGCAGCTTTTGAAGAAATGAACTTATGCAAGGAAAACCAATATACTAAGATTGCGGACTAAGTGTACTACCCCACAACGATTTTCTCGCGGGTGGGAGTGGGGAATAAAAGAAGCTGTTTCGCCACGCGTTCGTGCAGGCCGACGAAAGAAGCATTCGTTGTTCGGAGCTGCTGAGCCGCACACCGAAGAAAGCGTCGCCATACACAGCGAGCTTCACGGCAAGCTCCGAGGTAAGCTGAAGGTCGAGCATCCAGTCAAACTTCTCGCCACCGTTTTGCTCCGGTCGCCATACGAGGCAGCAGAGCCGTGGCGCGGCAGTGAAAACCTTTGTTTCCTAAGGCGCCAAAGAAGAAAAGCTTTCCTTACTTGAAGACGTCGTGTATCGGATACGCTCGTTTGACTTGTGCCGCAGCTCAGAGGTGTCCAAGACATGGCAAAGCCGTGCCTCCATGCATACTGCTACGAGAAGCCCACCTGCTGCTCAAGATTTTGTATGGACTGCGGGACTCACTGAGAGAGAATCATCACGAGGCGAACTCACTGAAGCAGCGCTACGAGAGACTGCATCGCAAGAACGTGTTTGAGACACAGCGCCAGCTGGTGAAGCTGTTGAACAGATAGACGATTCGGTGTGTGGTAAAGCGTTCATGCTTAAGGACAGATACGAAAGTTGCGGGCCGGGAGGATGTTGAATCTCCCACTGGCTATGCGCCAGTCATCATCATAATCACCATCATCATGTAGATTTTCCCGTGCGAGTAAAGCTGTCATCCCCGCTAAGGGCAGCCATGGCACATGTCTGCCTTGCGTCGTACTTCCGTTGACAGACCCTTCTCACGTGAACGCTGTGCCGGACGAACCATCGCTCCTCACTGTTAGCACACTTAGTCTTGCGCGTGCGTCAAGCCCGGATGCGTTCCTGCAGTTAGTCGACAAGGGCTTTAACTCGGAGCAGCGCTACAAGCTCATCGCAATCCTCTAGAGTTTTAGCGACACAATTGATTGCGTGCAAACCACCCTGGGACACACGTCGGCCATTTGACATGAAGTAGACACCCGCTCCCACGCCCCACTGCGGCAGAGACCATACCGCGTGTCACCCGCGGAGCGCCGCGTGATTGACGAGCAAGTGTCTGATATGCTTAGCCGTAACGTTATCCGACACTCTGCCATCCCGTCGGCCTTTCCCGTGGTTCTGGTCACAAAAAAGATGGGTCGATCCGGTTCTGCGAGGATTATCCCCGCCTCAATAAGATTACACGCCAGGACGTTTATCCGCTACCCCGTATTGACTGCCTACAGGGTGCCGAATTTTTCTCCTCCTTGGACCTGCGTTCTGGTTACTGGCAAGTGCCCATGGCTGATGCCGATCGCTCAAAAACAGCGGTCATTACAACTGACGGTCTTTACAAATTTAACGTGATGCCGTTCAGGCTTTGTAATGCGCCAGCCACTTTCGAACGAATGATGGGGATCGTTTTACGGGGCCTTAAGTAGAGAACCTGTCTGTTATCTGGATGACATTGTTGTGTTTTCATCAGATTTGACACGCACCATTGAGCGCCTTAAGCAAGTGTTGACCTGCCTCACGTCCGCCGGCTTGCAACTGAATTTGAAGTGCCGCTTTGCTGCTCGCAAGCTAGCTATTTTGGGCAATGTTGTGTCCAAAGACGGCATCCTTCCAGATCCGCACAAGCTTCGTGCAGTGGCAGAGTTTCCCAAACCGTCCACTCTGAAAGACCTTCGAAGCTTTATCGGCTTGTGTTCGTATTTTCGCCGATTCGTTGGAAATTTTGCCACTATTATTGCCTGTTTAACGCAGCTCCTCAGCGGCCACAACGAACGTCTCCAGTGGTCGCCTGCTTGTGACACTGCATTTGTGACCATGCGGCACCTGCTTACGACGCCCCCAATAGTGCGTCATTTTGACGCCCTTGCACCTACTGAAGTGCGCACTGACGCGAGTGTTTCGGTCTTGGCATCGTGCTCGCTCAGCGGAAAGCGGGATTCCATAAGTACATCGTCGCATACCCCAGCCGCACTCTGACGAAGGCAGAACAGAATTATTCCGTAACAGAGAAAGTATGTTTGCAATCATTTGGGCAATCAACAAGTGTCGCCCTTACCTCTACGGTTGTCCATTCAACGTTGTCACGGACCGCCACGCCCTCTGCTGGCGGTCTCCACTCAAAGACCCTTCCGGTAGGAGAGTTTGTTGCTGGGCTAGTTGGTGCATATTAAGTTTAGAAGAAACCAGCTCAACAATGAAACAAAGGAATAGATGTTAACAAAAACCGCCGGGGAGAATGCTGGAACTGACAAAACTGACAGGGACAATTGTCCCTGTCAGTTGTTGTTAACATTAGTCCTTTGTTTCCATGTTCAGCTGGTTTCTTCTAAACCTTCCTGCAGACTCGGTCGCTGGGCTCTCCGCCTGCAGGAGCACGACATTGGAGTCGTATACCGGTCCGGACGCAGACACACGTATGATGATGCCCTGTCCAGATCACCCGTGGGGTCGGACGATGACAGTGCATATACGCCAGATAGTGCAGTGGCGTCCCTAGACTCCCTTAACATGGCTGCGGAACAGCGTAAAGACCCGTCGATCGCTTCTGTCCGTCAATATTTGTCGAGTCCGTCAACAGTTCCAGCCTCTCGTGCGCTGCGCCCCCAGCCTTCGCACTGCGCCCTTCGGGACGACCTTCTTTACCGCCGCAATTATTAGATGCGACGCTGAGAGCATCTCTTGTCGGCGGCCCTGTCCTTCCTGCGTGCGTCCGTTGTTGTTGACCGCGTGCGTCCGTTGTTGTTGTCCGCAGCCACTCTCCCCCTCTCCTCTCCGATAGCGAACACTCTCTAGCGAGGGGCATTGAATTGGATTTGATTGGCTTGGCTTGGCTTGGCTTGGCTTGACTTGGATTGAATTAGATTTGGATTGGATTAAATTGGATTGTGTTGGATTGTGTTGCGTCATAGCCGCGGCACTCTCTCTCTCCGCGGTCTCCCCTCCTTCGGGCGCGCTGCGCATATAACCGGTGTGCCGCTCTCCGGCGCCCTTTCGGTCGACGGTTGCTCTCCGCTTGCGCTTGAACCCCCCTCAGCGTCGCATCACACCAGGGTTCCCGCGAGGGGAGGTGGGCGTAATTTTTTCATCTGAGGGCCGGAAGTGGTTACCCGTCGTTCCTGGCCATCTGCTCTCTGATTTGTGCTCCCACTACATGTCTGACGCAACGTGCGCGCACGCTGGGGTGCTCAAAACGTACGAGCGCTTGCGTTCGCGCTATTACTGGCGTGGAATGTACACGTTTGTAACGAAGTACATCCGCTCGTGTACAGATTGCCGCGTCGCAAGTTTTCCCCTCAACACCCAACCTGTTCGCTGGAGCCGCTACTGTGTCCGGCTCGCCCTTTCGACCGTGTTGGCATCGACATATATGGTCCGCTCCCCACCACAGCAACAGGCAACCGATGGATTATCGTCGTGGTTGACCACCTCACGGGGTACGCAGAAATAGACGCACTACCCACTGTCACCGCCCGCGACGTCGCATCGTTCCTCCTGCAACGTTTTATACTTCACCATGGAGCGCGGAGAGAATTGTTGAGTGGCAGGGGACGCGTCTTGTCCGATGTTGTGGAGGCGCTGCTGACCGATGGCCGAGTCGTTCATAGAAAGAGCTCCTCCTATCACCCGCAAATTAACGGACTGACTGAGCGCTTCAACCGTACATTAGGCGACACGATTTTGATGTACGTTTCTCCCGACCACTTCAACGGGGATTTAGTCCTGCCTTTCGTCACCTACGCGTACAATACGGCTACGCAGACAACCACGGGCTTCTCGCCGTTCTTTTTATTATACGGACGTGAGCCATCGTGTACATTGGACACTAAACTTCCATACCACCCGGATGCGTCAGAGTGTGCACCAGTGTCGGAAAACGCGAAGCATGCAGAAGAGTGCCGGCAACTGCGAGATCGTTCACGTCCGCAGACCAAGGACGTCAGAGGTTCCGCCATGACGCCTCCAGCGGAGCTCGTATACATACGCTGCTGGCTCCTTCGTTTGGCTTTGGACACCGTCCAATACCCCCGGCCTTTCGAGATAACTACAAGCTAAATACGAGGGACCCTACCGATTCGTCGAGCGAACTTCACCCGTCAATTACGTCGTTGAGCCGGTCACTCCTCCTACAGATCGACGTCGCCGTGGCCGCCGCGAGACAGTTAATGTTCAGCGCCTCAAGCCGTATTACGACCCGCTCGTCTTCGCCCCGACTTGCGTCGCCACGGATGGCTCTTTTTCCACGGGGGGTAAGTGTAGCAGAGATAGTGGCCGTTAGAAGGTGCACCAGAGTGCGACCGAGAACTGAGACCGAGGCTGGCTTTCAAGTGGCATCAATCATATAGTTTCATGCTACTATATTCTAGAGGGAAATCTGTTGCTTCAGTCCCGGGCCGCCGTGGGCGGTGCCATTGGTGCTAGCGACGTTCCTCGCCTGCTTGGGTTAGCTATCCATATGGGTTCTTTTTTGTCTCGAAGCCAAAATTTACAAAAAAGGGTACCATTTTTTACTTGTTCATTGTGCATGAAGCTTCTATATAATCATTGGCAAATTAGTCTTTGTGCAGGTTCAATTGTATAATAAGAAAACAAAGTTAATGAACCTTGTACCGTAATATTGTTGCTTTTTTGCAGCCAGAGCCAACTTTTCAGCCTGTTCATGAGCCATGCCAAGGACAAGTGGAACGTGCCTGCGCGGTACATGACGGAACGCTCGCCGAAGCGCGGCTCCCCTAGACAGTGGCGCCAGATTTCCATCTAGTATATAATAGTATGAAACTCTATGGCATCAATCCCCCACTAGGCGTATGTGCAAATCCCCATCGAGAACCCTGCGCGTGGACTCCCGAGCTAGCTGGGCCTCTGGTACAACCAGCCCATGTTACCACGCTCTGGACGCCTGCTAATATTTATTAAAAAAAGTGTCTTATATGACCTTTCAGTGCATTTCAGACGTCAAGACAAACTGAACAAACATAACACAACAAACTTCTAGGAAGGCGACAGTGATCTGGCAAAGTCTGGAATAGGTCCCAACGAATCAGTCACTGAAACGCACCACCGTACAGCGCTACTTACCGGCACACTCAGTGGCTAAGGCGTTGCGCTGCTGAGCACGAAGTCGCGGGTTCGATTCCCGGCCGCGGCGGCCGCTTTTCTGATGGAGGCGAAAAGCAAAGACGCCTGTTTGTACGAGATTTCGGCGCACGTTAAAGATCCCCAGGTGGTCAAAATTAATCGGGAGCCCTCCACTACGGCGCGCCTCATCGCCTGCGTTGCGTCGGCGCGTTAAACATAACAATCACTCAATCAATTACTTACCGGCACAAATCTACATTGGCTTGGTCTTTATGTTCGTAGTTTACCTTCGTGATACGCCGTGTAAGGCTTTTGTAATCTTTGTGTGTGATTTCTTTTTATTTTTAGTGCTGAATTCTCTATCTGGGGAGTTGGTGTAACGTAATGTGATTCCCTTGCTTACTTTGGAGTGCGAATTATTTGATTTTCTCTTTCCGTGTTTATGGGTTCTCGGGAGGACATGTTTACATGTGGCCTTTCAATCAATTTTAAATCGTGCGCATACAGTGAGCGGTGTATCGCGATATAGGTTTGCTTAGAGTGTAGCTGCGGCGTTGTGCGATTTTTTTGGGCCGAACTGACCGGAGAACTTTATTTCTTCTGCTTCGTTTTACGTTCCTTCGGGCTTAGTTTTTCCTATTAAACTTTGGTTGGTCTTCCGGTTGCTACGTGCGTCGGGGAGGTTTTTTTTAAATCATCAAATTGGATTGTTCTTAAGAATGTGCAGTTGGCTGTTCACGCTATTTGTTTATTTTATATTGGCTTTAAACCTGTCATAGCCTAGCTGGACCAGGTCTGGATCCCCACAATATTTTTAGAAGGGGAAGGGGGGAACATGGAATTGCATTTGGTCTTTAAACTGTCCAGCACCCAGTGTTGTACGAAAAGCGACAAAGCCTTCAAGCAACACCGTCGGTTTAAAGTGTTAGGTTTCAGTACGCAGCTTCAGGTTTCACGCAGAATGGTGGGAAATGTGTATCGCAACGTACAGTAGGCACTGAAATGTAAAGCGGCAGGGAAAGTTGATCACGGTGTGCAGCGAAGGCCCGTTCTAAGTCATTCCTATTCTTTCAACGATTTACCCAAACCGGCATATTTTAGCTTTTTTTTGTAGACACTAGTCAACCGCTGTCGCTGTTCTGCACCACAGGAAACGAGTAAAATTTGTAATACGGTGTTTTACTCGTCGAAATATCCGCATTTTTCCGCGCAGGTAATCCAAAAGTACCTACTAGCGTCGCTTTGCCGACAATGGCGATTTTGCTTGCTCATTTTTAGACATTCAATTTAAAAAGTGGCGACGTTTTTTGGCTACTTTCGGCAATTTTCTGGCGGCTTTTCCTTTTGAGGAACTGGCAACCGTGAACACCACCATGAACAGTGATTCTTTAAGTAGCTGTAGTTCGTCTGTTGCCGAGGTTGTAGGTTTTAGTCGACTTTGACAGCAAACCCGGTGACAAACCCAGCCTGAAGAATCTTGTTGTGAAAGAATACGCTGAAAGATCCTGAGATGCTTTTGCATCGTACACTCAGCGGACATATCGGACACGATGGTATTAGTGGCGTACTGCTGAGCTGGTCCAACAGGCGCCCGGTAAAGACAATTTGTTTTCACCAGGTTCCAATCGCTTAGGTGCTGTTGAGACTGGCAAGTGATGACTGGCCCAGCGCAGTCGCCACTTTGCGAAGTTGCCTTGCTCAGCCCGCTACCAGCGTGACGCAGAGCTGAGCGACGAAGTTGTCGAGCCGACGATGAGTTGAAGAAACATTTATATACAATATGTACAAGGCAAACAAGATCATGAAGGAATACGTTTGGGCAAAAGACGAGGACGAAGATAGAGAGGACAAGATGAGCGCAACTTTCAACTTTTTTTTGCATGAAATAATAACACACATGTACACCTCCTCCCGCCGGTATCACCCCCAATACTATCATGAGCCACACCACCCAATTCGGCGTAATAAGAATCACGTGTCAAATGCAACACACAAAATTCAATAAAATGGGGTAACCAAACAGTCTGCACCAGACAACAGATCCAACTTCGACAGTATACACGTCTTCCAAAATCAACCCGGGTCGCACTTAGAATCAAGGAGGAAATAATAAAATCACAGCCAAAAGGGCTTAAAACCACTAAAAATAAAATAACAGGGGTGGCAGAATCGAAGCGATGGACAACACAGAAAGTGCGCTTCCAAGAATTCACACAACCTAAAACAGATAAAACTTAGATACAACACACGGCTTTTAAAATCAAAACGTGTCAAACTTAAACCCAAAGATGACAGAATAAAAGCATAAATCGGAGCCTAAAGGAATAAACCACTGAAAAAAGAATAATAACAGTGGCGGGAGAATGGAAGTGGTTCTAGCAATGCTGCGGGGAGTACGGAATCAAACGCTTTTTCAAAGTCAATAAATGCCATGTAAAGCGCTTTAGTGTACTCTGCGGATTTTTTTATCACTTGGTTGACAACACGGATGTCATCCATAGTCGAGTACCCCTTCCTAAACCCAGCCTGCTCTGTGGGTTGTTTGAATCAAGGCTGTCACCTAGGCGGCGAAATACAACTTTAGCAAACAGTTTGTAAACAACTGACAGTACGCTGATGGGTCTGTAATTCTTGAGACTCTTGGGGTCTCCCTCCTTTTGAATCAGGATACTTTTGGCGTTTTTCCAGGCTATGGGACCTGTTTAAGCCTTCAATCATTTTCTGAATAGTACAGTAAGGTTTTCCTGCACAACACAACCTCCCTCCTTCAAAAGATCCACAGTTATGCCGCCGCAACCTGCAGCTTTTCCTCTTTTCATGCCTTCGAGAACAGTTCCTACCCCTCTTAGTTTCTAGTGGGACATTGAAAGTTGAGCTTGTGCTCTCAGTCGTTTACCCTGACCTAGCGTCGCTGGCATACAGAGTTGTGTAGAATCCTTCGGTTACCTTTATTACCTCGTAGAATTTGTGCGTAATATTTCCCTGCTCGTCTCTGAGGGGGTACATCCTGTCTTTGCCGATGGCTAGCTTTCTCTTAGATGCTTACAAGCTTCCCCTTATTTGCAGCGTTTCCTCGATCACTGCCATGTTATATACGTGTATGTCGTTTTTTTTACGTCTGTTAATCAGTTTCTATACCTCGGCTAATTCATGTTCTTACGTTTGGCAATTAGTTTCTTCCTTTTATTTGTTTTTTAGTTTGTTGCCTACATGTTGCTTCTCTCACAGCTGCTTCTTATTCACTGATTGCCGATGTTAGGTTGTCATTTCGCCTGTCTACACTGACCTCGGTCTGCTCGTCTAGAAGCCCGAATTTGTTGGAATAGGTTTTTTTTTAAACTCCTGTGATATGTACCTGACTAACTCCGTGCTGGTTCTCTTAGTTTTCACGAGTTTCCTCCTTTCCCTTTAGAGATTCATCCTTAGCTTGCATCTAACCATCCAATGATCGCTGCTCCGAATTTTACTTAGCATCTCTACGACTTCCACAATACCTGGGTTGTCACATCAATGGAGTCAATTTCGTTTTTTTTGTTGTATCATCGGGGCTTTTCCATGTCCATTTCCTACTGTTTCGTTTACAAAAGAACGTATTCATGAACCTAAGGCCATTTCTCTAAAAATCTCACCGGTATATCTCCTCGACTGTTGCGGTGGTCTATAAAAAAAGTTTCCAAATAACCTTTCTCCCATTTGCTTCTTACCAACCTTTGGGTTAGTCCTCCATCACAATCGTGAACTGTGTCGTCGCCTTCTTCATTGCTGATTCGACTTCCTCGTAGAATCTTTCTACGGTTTCATCGTCATAGCTGGTTGTTGTCGCATGGGCCTGTACTTTATCATGAACCTGTAGCGCTTGTTTAGCCTGATCACGGCAGCTGCGACTCTCGCTATTGCTGAAAAACTCCACGTTTCCTGCTATTTCTCTGTGGATTAAAAATCCCACCCCGTGTCCTCTCTTCTCTTGGCTTGACTGCGCTACTGCCCGGCACGCCGACCTCCCGGTCGAGTCAGTCGGCCCAGCGTTTAGTCCGCCAGCCGCCGACGGGTCGTCGCGATTCGTTCGCTCAGTTGAAACGAAGCCGCGACACGTTTGTGAAGTCCAGGTCGCCCCACACAAGCGCTGCACAAGCGCACATGCGCCGCGCTTCGCTGACTGGTACGCTAGTAGGGAAATCAAAGTCCACTTGAAGGCGGGAGAAGAGTCAGCGAAGTCAATATAAGTACTAAGGAAATAAAATCAACTGGAACTTTCACCGTAGAGCGTAAAACTAGGGAGCAGGAAGCTTTTTTTTTTTGCTCTGGGTGAACAAGCACAGCGGTCAGCAGCACGACCACCCATCTGCGAACGCTTTTCCGTCTAACAAACGCAATTGCTAGACGTGAGATATTGTGGAATTTTGGGGGATGCTAACTGCACGAGGGTTATACAACAAATAGTTACCTAAGCTGCTTGAAATGCTAAAACTAAATAAAAGTGTAAACTGGTTATACGTTGTATACCTTATATTGCTTAAATTTCCAATTCCGGCACCACTTAGCATGACGTTGATGTGTTAGCAGTTCAGGAAAGCAAAGTTCAGGGGGAGGAAGAGACTGAGAGCATGGTGCGGTGTTTCACGCAAGGTACTACGCGTGTGTTAGCCATGCAGTGAGTACTTCGGCGGGGTACGTGCTTCGTGTGCGAAAAGTGGCGGGTTTGATCGTCCAAACCGTAACGTTGTGGGTGTCAGCAATATTGGTGGTTTGCGACTTTTCCTTTGGTGGCCACCAGTGGCGAATTGTGTGCATTTACGCTCCGACTTCAAAAGACGAGCGGGTTAACTTTTTTGCCTATGTACGACAGCACCTTTGTAATGATAGGCAGACAGTATTATTAGGAGACTTTAATTGCTTATTAGCCGCACGAGACAAGGCAAGCAGGAGGCCTCTAAGGATGCAAGCACTGAGTTGTTATGTAGGCAGATCGCGGAATTCGGGTTAGAGGATGTAGCGGAATGCATGGAAGGCGGAAGAAGTGTGCAATGCACTCACTTTAAAGGCACAAGCCATGCCCGACTGAACTTATCGTTAGACATGGTGCCAAAATGCCTTAACTACATGGTTTTGCCACCGTACGTTAGGGATCATTGTCTTGTAGCATGCAGAATAGGGTACAAAAAATGGCGCAACACTTGTACATGGGAGTTGTGGAAGCTAAACGCAACCATTGTTAATGACGAAAATTACAGCGAAGGAATAAAGGGCCAGCTTAGCAAAATCGAAAAAGGGAACCACAATACGTTTTCAGAAATATGGGAGCTCGTTAAGCAAGCAAATAAATTAAAGGTTATTGACGAGGACCGCTATCACGGAGCACTCGTACTTGCAAGGGTTGACCAAACGATAGTGGATGAAAGGCCTACTAAGAGGGCCGTGGGGCTCGAAAAAGCGCATGCTACGCGAGATCATATAGCCGAAATAGAATGAAACGGGATAACATCTGCAGATAACAAGCACATTGAACGTGCTTTCTTCCAGTATTGTCAAAGGCTCTTTTCTTTTCGGCCTGTCAACATTGAAACCTTTAAGAAAGAATTTCTAGGCAACATGCCCAGGCTCGGCAATGAGACGAAGGAACAATTGGAGCAGTCAATAACACCAAAAGAAGTAGAAGATGCAATCAACAATCCAAACCCTGGGAAGTCTCCCGGCCCATATGGTTTGAGTGCGGCATTCTACGAGGCCTTTAAAAGTGAAATAGCGCCGTTGTTAGGAGCGATTTTCAACGAGGCTTATGATTTAAACTCACTGCCAATGTCCTGTGGATCAGCTCACACAGTTTTAATACCAAAAACAGAAGATATAGGAAAACTTAAGCAAGTCACAGCATATAGACCTATCTCGCTTACCAATGCCGATTATAAAATATTTATGAAAATTCTCGCTAAAAGGCTTCAAGGTGTGATACATGAAATAGTAGGCCCTCGTAAGATATGCGGCATACGAGGACGGTCCATACGTACTAACATTCATAAGGCTAGGTGCGTGCTTGTGTGCAGCGACGCCACGTGAGTGCCTGTCGCTATGCTTCAGCTCGACCTTGAAAATGCATTTAACTGCGTGTCACATGGATTGTTGTTCAATTCTGTATCATAGTAATGTTGGTTCTGTTATCAAGGAGGGGGTGGCGCTCGCGTACCGGAATTGCAGTACGCGGTTGATTGTGAACAAGACATTGGGAACGCCCATTAACGTGCAACGCCCTGTGCGCCAGGGCTGCCCGCTCAGTCCACTATTGTTCTGCATTTACGTTGAGACGTTATGTTGGCGTGTTTTAAAAGATGTTGATATACGTGGGTGTCGCCTTCACGAGTCAGAAGTGAAGCTTTTGGCGTATGCAGACGACATTGCTGTTATCTGCGAAGACAAGTTCAGTATTATGGGAGTAGTAGACATAACAAAGCTATTTAGTGCAGTTACCTAGAGCTCGGTTAATTAAGAAAAGTGCTTAGGGTTCTGCCACGGTGAATGGCAGTCAACTCCCTTCACGTTTGCCAACGTCAGCTGGGTAACGACCCCAGTGCAGTAACTCTGTGCCCCTTTGCAGTTCTATAGGGACAGTGAGCCGTATTGGCGTGAACAAACCCAGGAGATTCGGGCAAAGGCGGACAAGTGGAAGGGGACTTTTTTGTAGACCTTTGCTGGGGCAACGGTGTGCAACTTGTTTTTCGTTTGTACACTGTGGTATGTAATGCATGTACTGCATTGCTCTCGTGCGAATGTGCAAAGGCTGCATCGGGTGTTTGCGGTTTTTGTGTGTGGGACTCAACCTGGGAGAGGTGCAGTTGCACCAACCTGTTTAGGAGAGTGAAAAATGGGGGATTTGGGATATTTATTTGTTCGCCAGCTAGGGAAGAGACTTATGTTCTTAAGGGATGTAAGAGACCCTTTTCTATGAACAGTATGCCAACTAAGGCTGGGAAGGGTACTTCCTGACTATGTCTTCACCACAGAGTACCTGTCGGGGGGTATGTTTGGATTTTAAAGTAGTTTGCAGTGTGAACCTTTTGAGTGCGCGTTTTACTAAAGAATAATTAAGCACAGTGAAGCGGAAAAACCTGCACAATATTGTGGATGTTGTCTTCCCTGTGCCCTTGTACAGAGCTGTGTACTGTGGAGGACCCGGCCAGGATGTGCTCACAAGGGTTTTTGAAAAGAATGCAAGTACATCCTGGAGTAAAGTAGTTCTTCTTTCGGCTACACAGGGGAACATTATTTTTCCGGACTTTTATAGAAGAAAGGGGGCTTTTTGTGCATGGGGGACAGATTGCTTTAGCTGCAAATCGTCGGAGACGATAGACCATGTTTTTTTGTATTGTTGGGAGGGCGTATATTTTTTGGATGAAGTTACACAGAACACTTTGCAAAGACGTCCCACTAAACACTCATGGCATACGGTATCTCTCCGTAGACAAAAAGGGTGGAATGCCCTATGACTTAGTCATGGCACCGGGCCTCCACAGCATATGACGCTCACGCACAGCAAGACTGTACAGCGACGTACATGCCCGTTCTGCAAAACAGTACTTCACAAAAAGTGTAGGTCGTTTTGTGGATGTTATTAAATTGCAACAGGGCTCGCCTGTGTGGCTGCCAAAAATAGAGCAGCTTACGTCATTGAAAGAATTTTAAAGGACATCACTAGCCCTTAGTCGGGCCGCCTCACCACGTTGTTGTATAGCATTTACGCAGTTGATCTGTGATGTGTTGTGAATTGTCGAATCCAGGTAATAAAGAAAAAGAAAGTCCCGTGGCCGAGTGGTCTGAGGCGCTGGGAATGTATGTTGGAAGTCGCAAGTTCGAATCCACGAGCGTACCTTCTTTTTTTGTAAGTTGATCACTTTGTTTTTAGCCGAGAGAGAGAGAGAGAGAGAGAGAGAGAGAGAGAGAGAGAGAGAGAGAGAGAGAGAGAGAGAGAGAGAGAGAGAGAGAGAGAGAGAGAGAGAGAGAACAGACTTTATTGTCATCCTTTTTAAGACGAATGCACTGTGCGGAAAAGTCCGGTTTCTTCGTCCCATCGGAAGGCGGTCAGGAACCCGTGGTCCCTGGCGGCGTCCTCTGCCAGTTGGGTGACAGCAGCTTGTATCTCGAGAAGAGAGCTGAGCAGTGCGGCCTCCCACTGCTCACTACTTCTTACATGTATTACTTTTCCAAAGGCCCGTGGTTGATTGGGGCATTGCCAGACCATATGTTGAAGTGAGGCTGCTGCAATGTTGCACCATTTGCATCTGTCCGTGTACTTATCCGGATAGCTGCGGTGATGCAGGGCGGGGTGAGGGAACGTATTTGTTGCAACCTGCGCCAAGTAACTGTTTGCCATTTGTTTAGCGCAGTGTGGGCAGCCGTAAATTTCAGTCGGCTCAGCCTATAGTGTTGAGTAATCTCTCGGTAAGTTGCCAGTCTCTCAGTCTCTCCTTCCCCCCTCCCCCCCCCCCCCCCCGTCACAGACGTTCGAAGTCAGCCTGGTTCGTGCATCCTCGGGCTGCTTCATGTGCCATCTCGTTCCCCGGGAGAGACGAGTCAGCTGGCGTCCATATTAGGCGGATGTGCCTTGAAACTGGGGTCGCGCTGTTCGTAAGGATTTTGGTGCCTGTGGTGGAGATCCTACCACGCGCCTAGTTGCGCAGGGTGGCCTTGGAGTCCGAGATGATGGTAGTAGCCTGCGTGCCCGTAATTGCAAGAGCTATGACCACCTCTTCACCCATTTCTGGTTGGACGTAGGGATTGAGCAAGATGAGATTGCATTTTCCTGCTGATCTACCACCACTCCCACTACCGCACGTTGACCAGGGTAGTCCGCCGTGTCGACGTAGCATACCGCTGGGTTAGCACTGTACTGCTTGGGGAGCGCCTTCGCACGGGCGAGCCGTCAGTCTTGATAGTACTCCGGATGCATGTTTCTAGGCAGTGCGGCCACGCTTATTTTGTCTCGTACGTCCGCTTCAATGACGCCTTTGGTTCCATTCTGGTCCGCGAAAGCTATGTGCAGTGACTCCAGAATGGCCCGCCCAGTTGGGGTCCCCGCCAGCCTGCTGTATCGAGCAATGTTTTGTGCTTTTATAAGTTCATCCAACGTGTTGGAAATTCCCATCTCCAGTAATTTTTCTGTGGAGGCAGCCATTGGAATGACTACAGCCGCCTTGGTGGCTTTACGAATCATTCGGTCGATTTTCTCTTTCTCTGCTTTCTTGAGTTTCAGGTACGGAGTAACCTATGTTATTTGGCTGACGATACAGAGTTGAACTAACCGAACGAGATTGTGTTCCTTGAGGCCATGGTGTTTATTGGCTACCCTGGCGATGAGTCTGCCAATTTGTACGGCTGCATTGTGCAGGGCCTGTACGGTAACCGTGTTGGTTCCTTTATGTATTATAAGCCCTAGAATTCGTATGCATTCAGTTCTGGGTATTGGGCTGCCGTGCAGCAGGATTTCTATGTTGGGGCCATGTCTTTGTCTCCTGCCGGGCCTAGCTGCATAGTAAAAGAGGGCTTCTGATTTTTGTGGTGAACATGCCAGGCCTCTTTGGGTTACGTATTCTTGAACCGTGTCAGCGGCTTCTTGCAGGCGTTCTTGTATGTCCCCATCGCTTCCTCCTACGGTTAAAATCATGTCATCAGCTAAATGCTGTGACTTACATCCGGAATTTGTCTTAGTAAAACAGGTAGCTCATTCATTGCCACATTAAAAAAGGGCGATAAAACCGAGCCCTGTGGTGTTCCGCGGCTTCCCAAGCATATGGAGTCCGACTGGAGGCCTGGTACGGTTAGTTGTGTGGCTCGTTGCGCTAAGAAATCCGCGATGTAGTTATAGGCCTTCTTGCCCACGTGGAGGTCGCTCAAGTTGTGGAGAATAGCGCTATGTTGCACGCAGTCAAAAGCATTGGTGAAATCTAAGGCCAAGATTGCTCGAGTAGACACTCGAGCAATCTTGGCCTTAGATTTCACCAAAATCACCAAAGTGGGGATACAGCGGAGTTATCGATAATTTGATGCTGTAACTGGAGCATGACGTCTTGACGATGTTTTCTATACTGAGGCCACCATTTGTGGGCCATAAATTTCACTGCTCCACGAGCGGGTTTGCAGAACGCCCGCGCTAACGAGTTCTCGTTGGCGCGCTGTTGCCATAAGCACCGACTGCTTGCTGCCAGTGGGCACAGGCCAGAATCAGCAGATCCTTGGCCTGGTGCGAACACGCTTTTCACAATACAGGCATGAGTGAGGCAAGCTTCAAATATGGGAGAAAAACGCATAAAATGTGCGTTACGCGGAGGGCATTTATCCACTGCGTAGTCCTCTGATAGTGATTGCTACGATTCCAAGCCGTCCCGGGAGGCTTATCTTAGGCTTTTTACAGCCAACAACTTGACAGAAGGGTGGTATGACGATTACTGAGATATCGAGATTGCCCGTCTAACGACAACGTTGGATGTGAAGCATGTTGTTTTACAGAAACAAAACCGAAACTTGTTTTAATGCTAATCCTGGACATCGTCCTATCACGTGCACCTAATCCCAACGTCACAGCCTTTAGTAGGTGTGGCCGCCGCAGACCGCGCATTGTAGTTTTTCTTCTGTCGGGCTTTATAAAATGATTACCGACTGATCAACCAGATAAACGATGAAAAGTGTGTTCATGTGAGCCAGTCTATGTAGTGCAAGCAAAACGGGACCTCGACAAATTCACTTCAGTGTCCCTTTAAGAACAACCCGGCCGCCTTGGCACCTAACTCGATGCGGCCATCCCTACGTCGAAAAAAAGAGAACGTTTATATCTCTAAAATATTGGTGCTAGGAGGTTCAAATTTGGTATAAAGGTGCTCGGGAATGTTATGAAAGAGGAGTGTGAAAGGATTTGAACTTACATGGCAGATTTCCTGACGCAAACTTGAAACTTCGCGCAGCTCTGCGGGAACACGTCCGCGATGACGGGAAGCTTCTCGAATGCGTTTCCAAAAAAGCGAAAACCAGAAAACCGTGTAACCCGTCGCTTTTACGTTAAAATGCATAACTGGCGGAAGTGAAAATTTTGTCCTTATAATAGCTTGAAAGGGGATAATTGTTCAAAATAGGTTTTAAAAAACTAAAAATAACAAAAATGAAAAAAAAAGCCTTGCGAAAATTATCTGACGAAGGAAAAATATGCATCTTGTATACCAAGAAAACGAAGACGTGCGGAAAAGAACATTGCAGACTAATAAAAATAGCGAGAATGGACCAACCCCGCACTACAGGTTGCATCTGTGGAAAATACATAATTGACGAAGTAAAGGCACTTCACCAGTATAATGGTATTATTTGCATGATAGGAAAAAAACAGAAGACAATTTAAAGACAATGAAATAACCCGTGGGCTTTGTCTACTCAAAGCCAAATCTGGCGGTAAACAAGACTAGCGGGAATAAAATGTGAATTCGTAGACCATTTCTCTAAATTTGTACACATTTCTTCTTTTTGTAGGTGGTTGGTGTGCCTCGTCGTGTGCCCTCCCGTTGTGTAAAGCTGGCTTTCCTAGTGTGCGTTTTTGCGTACGGTCGCCATCAGTCAGGCAAAGAAAGCTTGTCTTTAAGGCAATAAAATAACTCAACGCCTTTGGCTACTGAGCCAAATCTAGCTGCAAAGAACTCAAAACCCAGAAAAGCGGCATGTGAAAGCTACGCATTTGCAGACAATTCTCCGAATTTCAGCAAGTCTTCTTATATTTCGAAGGAAAGGTGTGCCCGTAGCCCCGTACACCGCACCTGCTCGGCGCCAAAACCGAGCTATAACTCCACAAACTTGGTTCAACCATGTGCAACCATGGCAAATTTGTCGCATCCTGTCTTTTCCGCAGGCACTGACCGCCGCTTTGTGAAGAAAGGAGGAAATCGACTGTAAAATCAGCCGGCGAAGAACAAGACACCGCCGTACACCGCCCCTCTCGGCGCCAGTCCGCAGACAGAGGCCCCAAGAAGCGGGTGCCTCCCCCTGCCGCAGCCATGCGGAACGTGGTGACGTTTCTCTGGCGCACCATATACATCCAGGGTGTCCGGCGCAACTGCATGCACACTCTGCTGGAGCTGGTTGCGCTTTTCGTTGTCTTCTTCTTTTCCACTAGGAGCTACGAAACACCGCCGCTGCTAAGTGAGGGGGATCAGTATGACATCCTCGAGAGCTCTGAAATGCGACCGTATAGGCCGGACATCCTCATCTACGGTCCCTCAAACGCCTATCACGAGGCGCTGATGGAGGAGGTAGCAGTTCACCTTAGCCTTATGCGAAGATATGAGCCAAAGAATATCTGGGAAGTATTTGAAGACGGTAAGTTGCTTTGAGCATGGATATTCACAATGCGCCACGCACGAGAGCTATAGAGCGCCTAAGGTCACATAGAGATCATCACATGATTCGAGACCTAACCAGCGTATCAAGGTTTTGGATTCGGCAACTACCGGCATACGGTGGGAAGTCATCTTAGTCAATGTCAACGCTCACTTCAAATGGAACATTTGAGGAGAGGTGCAGGCTAAGGCACTTCTATGTTTATATGAACGCGTAGACGATGGATGGATGGATGGATAGATCGATGGATGGATAGATGGATGGATGGATAGATCGATGGATGGATAGATGGATGGAATAAACTTTATTCAACACGAGCTTTAGGTGCTGATGTTAGGGGCCCCTGGGGGGTCTTCTTTAGTCCGGAAAACCCAGGTCCTCGCTGGCTGCTCTTGCTCTTCGTCCCAGGTCTCGCTGGTCGGAGAGGTCTGACTTGGTCAGCCTGGCCGCCCACTGCTCGTAGGTGAGGTTGGGGTTTGGGGACAGGCTAGGGGTTTGCCAGCACTCCCATGCCATATGGTATAGGGTTCTGGGCTTTGTTCAGAACTTGCAGGTGATAGGAAATGCACAAAAACCGAACCTGGCCACTGCCTCGCGCCCTGAGTCAAATCCAGAACTCCCTTCCCTACGGACACTACAGACTCTCGACTCACAGCATTCGAAACTCCACTACAAAGACTTCTCGTTGACATGTGCGAGCAAATAAAGGCCACTTTCATCGACATTGCCCAACCTCTCACCTAATTGGATACCCAAATTGCTGCCATGGAAACAGAATGTCAGAAGCCAACTCAGCACAAGAAACCCAAAAAAGACACCCCTTCGACCAACAATAACACACTTTCTCACCAACAATGACCGCTCTACGTGCAGACTGAGATACTTCGTAAATTCTAGACTATCTGGCAATGGAACTGCCGCTCACTACGTGGCAATAAACAACCTCTCACACGTTTTGCGGACCTACATCCATCGGACCTCATCGCCCTACAAGAAACGGGCATGGATAATAAATCCTTCAGTGGATACACAATATTTGTATTTTATCGGACATCCCGCACCGCCATACCAGTTAAATCCACCCTAAAAGCTCAACAACACACTGCACCCACGCAACTGGACTACACTGCCAGAACAGTCATACCACGGCGCAAACAGCAAACCAGCCTATTCGGTCTAAATATATACAGCCCTCCTGATCACGCCCTAGCCGGCATTGACCAACTAGTCAGAGGTATGCGGCAAAGAACGAAAGGCCATGAACGAATAATCATAGGAGACCTCAACGCCCACCACACTACATGGGTCTATATGGTCTCCAATATAAAAGGCACTGCCCTGTACGATGCATTACAACAAAAGCAGCTGCACCTTTGCAATACCCCTAAATTACTACCCGTATCGGCAACAGCATATCACGAGACACGACTCCAGACTTGACGCTCACGCATAACATCACAGAAGCCACATGGACAAGGCTCGACGAGACACTGGGCAGCGACCATTATATAATCGAAATTTAACTGCCGCATAATCGGAACTAGAAGTGTAAAATTGGCACAGCCGGACTCGCTAATTGCAAGAGCTTCCGCGAGGCAACACCTGTAGAAACCTTCACCGACCTAGAAGAATGGACCTTCAAAATACTCGAAACGGCCCAACAACACACCAAAGAATTGACTCACTGAAGATCACCCCGCAGTGGACGCGCACCTTCTCCACCTCTTGGATACCTGCCGTGGCTTACGCGAAAGACGGAAAGAACACCGCACTAACCGCCGTGTAAGGATTCGCATCGCTAAGCTAACCAGAGAAGCTGCAGAGTACGAGCAACGGCTCAGCCAGCAAAACTGGACACAGTTTTGTGACAAATTGCAAGGAACACTGGGAACTCGACGAGCATGGCGTTTGCTACGCTCCCTTAAGGTATGTCCAAGCAAGCCACAGCGCACCAGATTCAGCAGCTTATGCACAACTACCACGGAACAGAGGACGACCTGCTCAACGAACGCCGCAACCACATTGAATTACAGTAGACCACCTGCCCCAAGACCTACAAGGCCCCACCGTACACTGGTCAAGCCAACCCCGCCATGGGCTAACCCTTTACAATGGCTCAGATAGAAGCGGTGATCAGAAAACTCGCCCGCAACACCACCCCGTGAAGAGACCAGATACGCAACAAATTACTCCGCAATCTGGATTACATAGCCCTGGAAAACCTCCTCGACTATATTAACGAACACTGGCTAGCCGCCACCTCACCTCCCCAATGGAAACATGCCGAAATTACACTAATTTCAAAATCAGGCAAGCCACTCCCCCCCCCCCCCCCCATAAACCTTCGCCCGATATCACTGACTTCTTGCGTCGGGGAGGTGTTTGAACGTCTAGTACACAACTGACTGCCCTCACACATTGAAGCGAATGAGTACTTCCCCGACATGAGAGGCTTCCGACCACATCTATCAACACAGGACATCTTGCTCCAACTAAAATACATCATAGACAACCTCAGCAATCAAAACAAGAAATACATATTGGCTTTCCACGTCAAGGGCGCGTTAGACATCTCCCACGACGCCCGTGCTAACATGGCTTCAATAAATTGTGGCCAACGGACGTGAAACTACGTATCCTCTTTCCTCACTGATCGCACCACAACAGTAGGCACCGGACATCTTCGGTCTCCAACTTTCTCAACAATACCCAAGGCAACCCCAAAGGGCTCATTCGTATCCCCCCCTGCTATTCAACATCGCCATGAAGGATCTGTCGACCCTCCGTCAAAACATCCCAAACCTCAAGCAGGCAATATACTCAGATCACCTGACTATGTGGACACCCATTGGCTGCAGAGGCACCCAACAAGGCGCTCTTCAAGAAGCAATACAGATAACCCAACAATACCCGCAGTCTCGTGGTTTGGAATGCGCCCCTGAAAAATCCGCACTCCTCACGCTATGCAAACCAACTCACAAAAAACAAGAAGAAGCAATCCTGGATTCTGATCTACACATAAACGGCGAATCTGTACCTAAAGTATCCGCCTCCGAATTCTTGGCCCAAACGCCCCGAAGAACGGCTCCGGCTCTCACACTATTCTCCCTCTACAACGAACTCTGAGTCAGTTGGTCAACATTACTCGGCGGGTCTCTCATCGCCGATACGGTGTCAAAGGAGCCGGCACCACACGCACAATCCAAGCTATCCTGATTAGTCGCATGACTTATGGTGCACTATACCTAGCCTTAAAAATGCCTAAAAAGGAAAGCTAATCATTATGATTAGGCAAGCCTATAAAACTGCCTGGGTCTACCCCCGAAAACGGCCACACGCAAATTACCGCAACTCGGACTTCACAACACATGGGCTGAAACAAAAGAAGCCCAGAGTATCGCCCAGCAGTCACGCCTCAAACTCGCCAAAACTGCACGGAATACCCTTGCCCGCTTGGGATACGCAGTCCCGCCACCACAGGACCAAAAACAGCGCATCCCTCTCGACATTCGGAAAACCATAAGAGTCGCTCCAATGCCACGCAATATGCATCCCGTCTGCAACCAAGCACGACGCGCCGCCCGCGTCGTGCTTGGTTGCAGACGGGATGCAAATTAAGTATGCTGGGCAATCTGACACCCGGTATTGGGACGTCTCCCCGTCCCGCAAAGACCCGCTCATGCAGACCCGCTCCACGTAACAGTATTATTGACCCCCACGGAGCAGAACTAACAGCAGCAACGATTTGCACTAGAAACACAAACTCTGGAAGAACTAGCCATCTAATTCGCCGCAATACCTGCCCCCCGTCAGGATGCAGAGGAATTCCTCACGATAATTACAGAATCCCAAGCAGCATGCTGAAATTACACTTTGGCCGATTATCCCCTTACTGCGCTTCACATCCGGCGCTCTGCGAAGAGGCTACCCCAAATCCAACTTGTCTGGACCCCCGGACACGAATCCCTCGAGGGTAAGGAAGCGGCGCACACCGCGGCCCGCGGGCATACACTCCGGGCCATTTCTCAAAAGGGCAACAATTCAAGACGCGAACTTCTACTAAAATACTCAGACATCTTGCACTCACTACCGTCACGAGCGCGGAGCATTTCCACTCCCGCATCCCAAACTAACCCGCACCGAAGCCACAACTCTGCGCACACTACAGACAAACTCATACCCGCATGGCACCATTCTTCACCCGTAGACGAATACCATGAAATTTTGAACGAGGCAGGCGCGAGCACAAGATCTTGTGCGCAAGATCGCGCAGAACGCTTCACGGCGGCACCATCCACCGTCGGACGGTGTCCGTCTGACCAAGAAGGCAGAAGGGAACTCCTTCCCTTTAAACATCTCTTTTGCACGAAGCGTAACACTGCCATCCCCTCCCGTGTTCAGTCGTCTCCACTGTTTACCGCTCCGCGTCTCGTGCACACTGGAAAGCGGGATGACACGAAAGGATGCAAAAAAGTAAACGAGAAATGAACTGGGAGATCACGCAAAGAGTCTAAATTATTTAATTTTCAACCAACAATGCAAAACATCGCGTCGCGTAGAGCAAAATGCACACGATTTACCACTGATTTGCAAAGAGTAGTTTTTCTCGGGTGGGTTGCGAACTGGCTGAGATGGCGCGCGGCAAGTGCGAGTGCGGGAAATGAGAATCGACTTAAGCAAACTTTTGCCGTGTCAATCGTGGGAGCAGCGGGACAGGAGGGAAAGAGCGTGCAAGGTGGGCGGGGGAGGGAATAGGCATTTACGTGTCGGAGGCAGCAGTAGTCCACCGTCTTTTGACGACATTTGCAGTGAAACGAACAGATACGTCGATTTTTTAAAGGAGCCATGAAGAGAAAATGCAAGTTGGTTTTATTCGAAAGATTTCGTGTTTTATAGTGCCCCCAGCGCTTGTCCGGATACAAACGGTGCTTTATTCACTGAGGAATTAAACAGTTTAGGTTAAAATTTTGATTTTCCCGCTCAATCGTGCGTTTTCGTGGTCCCAAATGACATCACAGGAACCGACCGCTCTGCAGCCTAGAGTACCTTCATTCACGCATCCACCGTACAGGGTAGAGACACGTATACGCTGGCGCCGCCATTTTCGGTTGCTCTCTCGCCGAAGAAGCAAGTCATTGTGTCAAAACCGCGCTAAAATTATCGCCGCAACGCGGTTTACTGAAGAAGTTTGAATCATATTGTCTGTTTCGCGTTGCTAGGTCTCGTGGGAAACGAAAAGAATAACGCGTTGAGCCCGTTGGCCCAATTGCGGCGGCACGGGACCGTTCAAAGGTTGTCTCCACCCTGTACAGCGGTGTTGGTTTGTTCCCGCGTTTCTTTACGTTCCGTAACCTAGATGGCGGCACCATACCGTGGCAAGCGTTTTGGTTTGTTTTTGCCCGCATTTAAACCTGGCTTGTTTTTGTTCTGGGAGAAAATATTCGTTCCCTGAAACAGTGCTCGCTCGACAAATGGGGTCACGTAAGACACCGTTGCTTGCGTCAATCGGCCAGTGTCTGAGACAACCCCAAGCCTCGTAGTGCTGTGAAGCTAAACCAAGCATGCTGTGCGCAGTATGAACAGCAGAACGCATCAGTACTTCTATGTTTACATGTGCTTTCGTAACTTCCACTGTTTGTCCCATCATTCTTATTGCTTTGTAAAGAATGTGCCCTAAATTTAAGCGCAAATCGCTCGTTCGTCTAGTTTGTAAGCTTTACCTAATTTGCGTCTGCTTCTGCCAGCCTCCGCCAATCGCAGAGCTTAGCTCATGTGACATCATAGGTTCTGTTGCGGGAAATGAGCTGGTGGGTCGCATGACCATTCCCGTTTTTCCTAATTATGTAGCTTATTTGAGCGAAATTTACGTTAAAAGTGGTGTCAGTATGATTCTAACGAGACAATCTTTTGAATGAACCAAACTTGTCTTTTCTCTTCATGGCTCCTTTAAGGGCGAAGCCCCATAGGACCTCGCTTTGTCCGGGGCTTGGCGCCCGTGTACACAGTGTCGCGCATGCGTTAGAGCAGCATTGGATTGAATTGGACTGTATTTGGATTGGACTTGGATTGAATTGGAATACATTGAATTCTATTGGATTGGATTGCAATTATATATACTGTACACACGCTTTGTCCCTCATTTACATGCGCGAGTGGGCAGTGCCATGGGCGATTTACGGTAAGAACGATCCTCAGTGCTTCGCCCACTCGTCATGATTCACTTCGTGGAGACGCGTGAATTTTTTTCAACTCGTGTTTTTTTGTTTCCTTTGTCACGCAGTCGCTATGAGGATAAATGCGACCGATGAAGAAGAACGCCCCAAAAAGGGAAAAAATGATGACCGTGACAAGCCGCTCGTCGTAGAGTCAGTCGAGAGCCCCGACATGGTTCGCTCGACCTGCGAGCATGTTATTAGCTCCAATGCCAGCTTGGCCGACGCTCTGTGCGTGGAGCTGTACAGCGACGGCAACGAGGAGGGCGCCTCGAACGCCAGCCTCAGGTTCACGGTGTACATGCCGACCAGCGTGATGGGCACGGAAACGGTGGAGTTCCCGCTGGGTTCTTTCAGTGAAAGCAGGAAGCTCGGTAAGCACGGATAGAAAATTAACCCCGTTTTTTTTTACTGTAAAAGCAGTAAAGAGAACGGAACGCTAATTCCGCTCTATGTAATGACATGTTACTCGCCGTCCTGCCTGACCTGGTGCGGCGTGCGGTGCTTTCTGCGGGATATTAAGCACTGGGCCGGGCCTGCTTTTCTTTTCCTCAGAAATGTGACGACAGCACGCGAAATGTGCGGAATTTTCAGAGCACACAGGGAAAACAAGACAACCTGAAAAGATAGAGGTTCGCATCAGCGGCATAATTAACAGACGATGCAGCCATAATAAACAAATTAGCACAGCTTGCACAAATGGTGGCACGCAGGCGAAAAAGCAAAACTGGCGGCCCCTATCCTTTCGTCGGATACCCGGCTGTTGCACCTGCCGCTTACTTGCAAACTTGCCGCTGAAAGTTCTCCGTGACTGGCAGGCCTGGATCGGTGGTTCGCCCGCAAGCTTTCATATCTCACCAAAAGTGGACCGCGTTAGCACGCGCTAGAACCCGTGGCCAAGTCAAAAGCCAACGCCCGCGTTGCGGACCCAAAGTAAAATGCTCGTCCTAAACATTCCCGCTGTTAAAAACAGTTCAGTCCGCGTGTCGTGGCTGACACGAAGTTTGTCAACATGGACTATTCCTTACGCATAGAAGAACACCGACAGAAGCAGACGGATCATTTCTTGCGAGGCAGCCATGTGTCTGAAGGATGTCAACCTCGGTGTCCGAAACTGTTCTACTTGCCTTCTTTCTTGTGGCACGCACACTTTCAGATGCGACTGCCTCTCATTCACTCGCCTTGTCCCTGCATCCGGCGTCGTCGGCGTTGTTGTCGGCGTCCGCCCCTCCCCCATTCTCTTCGCCGCGCCAGCTGCGCTCTCCGCCGCTCCCCCCCTCTCCTCTCCGATAGCGAACACTCTCTCGCGAGGGGTATTGGATTGGATTCGATTGGATTGGCTTGGCTTGGCTTGGCTTGGATTGGATTTGGATTGGATTGGATTAAAGTGGATTGTGTTGGATTGCGTTGCGTCATAGCCGCGTCAGACGCACTTGCGCCGGCGCGTCCCCTCACCGTTATGCGCGCTATAAAAAGCGGTGCGGTGCCTGCGCCGCTCCGCTCCATCGTTCTAGCGCCGTTCCTCCGCTGTCCAACGCTTCAACGTGAACCCCCTATGCGTCGCATCTACACAGGGGTTCCCGCGAGGGGAGGTGGGAGTTTTTTTTAGAGCGAAGACCCCACTAGGCTACATCTCTCAAGGTCATTCATCGCTTCGCAAGTGACCTTCAGCCCGCGGCACGCAATCTGCGCCTATCGCTTCGCTATATCGGATTCTTGCTTATAAGCGGCGCCACGTTACTAGGCGAGGGCGATATGGCTGCTCCGCCCGCGCTTGATCTCAGTGTGCGTGCGGTCAGTCGAAGCGAGCCGAATGACTAGGCGACAGTTTAGGGGCTTCTTTGCTTTTCTGGCGTTTATTTTAAAGTGGCATAGTAGCAGGCGTTTATTGCTGCTAAGGAAGGAAAGCAGGCCAGTAGCCGCTATACCGCTTTCATGATGTAATTCCAGCGTTTGAAGTACGCCAACACCGGGAAAGCGAGAAACATTTGTTGAGAAAGTTTCTAAGCTATCGGAAGGGCATAGAGCAGTAATTTGTGGCTAAAGTAGTTTGCGATGCTAATGAAAATACTGGAGGTGTTGGTTGACGACGCTTTTCAAGCATTTAAGATTTTAAAAAAGATGGAAAAAGTGTTGCAGTAGCCGCTTTAAGCAGTAGCCGCTACCACGGCGGTCTTTATAGCCCGTGTTTTGTTTCGGCGGGTTTGAATTCGAAGTCATTGAAAACTGCGAGAAGAAAATGCAGAAAAAATTCCCCGCATTTCCCCGAGGGGAAGAATGTGAAAGTGCGAATGCAGGAGTTGAATTTGCGCGGTTCGGTAATCTTCCCGAAAGAGAGATCACACACACACACACAACTACAAAGAAAGAAAGATGCATTTATTCACAGACACCTATTTGTGTTGTCGTTGTACTTGATTGCTAGAGCGGATCTCAGCTTTGAAATTTCGTGTCAGTACTCCTTTAAGCGGGTGCATTAGCCCTTCTCACGCTCGATTCCTGGCCAATCCCCCACGTGGGTATGTGCCATGTCAGCGGCCAAGCAGCGCGCGCCCATCTCCCCCCGTTGCCAAGGAAGACGAGGAGATTCCTGGCCAATCCCCCACGTGGGTATGCTATGCGGACATCGCCGGTGGACGCAGGTTCAGGGTTGCTAAGGAAGTGCATTCGCACTTAAAAGCGGACAGCAGAAGAAAAGCGGTGCTAGCTATCTTTGATGTCGTTGCTGCCAGTGTAGCGGGTGTTAGTACTCCGGAATTGAAATGACTCCGAATTCATTCACACTTTTTGCAACCCCGGAATGGTATTTGATATAGAATGGCGATAGCACTTATGGGGATGGAATGGGAATGGAATTAGGCGCCTTTTTTTCTGGAATGGAGTGGGAATGCAGTGGGCTGGCTTTCTCACGAACTGTGGATCTTCATCTGGGACCTACAGCTAGGCTGGTTGTTGGCAGAGTTTGCATAGATCTTATTTGCAATAATTTCTCCTTTTCAAGGGAGGTGTTTTACGGCTGTGTAAAAAACCCCGTGAAATAATTGCTGAAGGCGTTGACGACTCAGGATAATTGGTTGTGACAAAGAAACACGCCCCCCAAGGCAGGCATGTGCGCCAACTGGTTAGTTGTGGCTCCCTCGATGTGCGGCGGGGTTCAAACCAAACGTACGCATAAAAAAACGAGCGCTAAAGATTGCTGCAAAACCGTCCTCCAAGAGCTCTTGGAACGCATTGCTTAGAGCACTGAATAAGCCTTAGAGACAGTCGTAAAAATGTGCCAACTTTCGTCAAGGTAACTAGAGCGGCCCCAAATAATGTCCTGTATTCAACATGTAATGTTAATGTCAAGACAATCAACAAGGGGAATGAGGTTAATGTGGAAGAGGTGGCGACGTTCGTACGGCGAAGTCCAAACTTCGCTGTTTCGTGACGCTACATTACGGTTCATCGCGCTGGCACAATAACAACTTTGTTCAGTGACCTGCAAATCTAAGGATTACGAGTGCATGTCGATGCGAACAAGGTGCGGACGACGTGCCTGTGAGTTAGCTGCAACAGTGTAATGGAGCTGGGGTGATGATAGGTGAAGGGCATAGCCAGAAATCAGATGACAGGCCCCGCAAAAAGGAACAAGTGTACAACAACGTATTTTTCCTCTAGTGCCCCGCAAAAACAAGCCATTATAACATGCGGGTCATTCAAAAAAAAAAAAAAAAAACGACAAAGATAATTGAAAGGTGAAGCTTTTTTTTTTCTCAAACCTAGCCGAAGCAAAGTCCAGTCTCGGGAGGGAGTCCTTCGTTGTCGTCTGATTTCGGACTTATAATGATGCCCTTGAAGTGTTGGGCACGCGCCCAGTCGGGCCCACAAAAAACGACAAAGATAATTGAAAGGTGAAGCTTTTTTTTTTTCTCAAACCTAGCCGAAGCAAAGGCTTGGTGTGCCTTTGTGCAAACCCGTTGTGTAAGCTGGCTTTAGTGCAGTGCGGTTTGGGCGTAACGATTTGGCTATTGCACTTGGAAGGCGTTGGCTTTTGACCAGGGAAAGCTTCGCGTTTGAATCATCTTTCACTTCACCAACGATCATCATCATCGTCAGAGAAGGCTGGCGTTCCTGCAGTATCTGTTTTTGCGTACCATCGCCATCAGTGAGGAAAAAAAAGCTTTCACTTAATATATAATAGGGATCGGGAAAAAACTTCGATACAATAACATAATTTCACTCGATAAAACTTTTTTCTTTTAGCCTCCTATGTGCCGATTGGGCAAAGAAAAATATGGCTGCAATTTTCTTGCGCCATTCTTTACATAATGCATAGTGGTAATCTAACGCACTTCAGTGCCTATGGGACCATGGTGTATATGCTCCACCTCTGTATGGTCCTCTATTTGTGGTGTTGCAATACAGGTATACTAGCACACGCGAGATTGCAAAAATTGATTTAAAGGCGTGCATTGTCGCTGGATTTTCTTGAAGGAGAGGGTTTTTCCGCACCCATATCTAAGTGGTAATCATGGCTTTCTTTCAGATCAGGAAACCATAACTTAGTAACACAAGTCCTAGATACAGTAACAGTAAGCAAGGCGCTACAGAACGATCCAATTCCTAAGTTCTCAGTTACTGTTACCAAGAGTGCTCTCGCACAGGCTTCAAATAAAGCACGTCTTTCTCTCTATCTCTTTCAGATCAGGCCATAAGGGTCCAGTACTTGATCGAGAAGACGCATGTAAAGATTCAGCGAAAGATGATGGAGGAAAAGGCAACTTTCAAAGGAAAGGAAGAAAACTATCGAGTAAGTGCAGTTATGCTATCCATTGATGTCTCACCCGGCACACAGGAAAGGACGAAGGAGGGCTATTAGCAGGTTGAGCAAAACACACATTTATTCAACACTCCAAAACCCTTCTTTTAAAGCAAACCACAGTTGACAGCAAAACGAGATGCAACCTAGCAACGCTAAATCGCTTACACAAGCGTCACTAAGACAAAAACAATCAAAGCCAAAAGTAACTACGCTAACGACTCTAAACATACAATCGTAACCGACGTTCAAACACCCAAATATAATAAACCAGCCCTAATATCGTCTTTACAATCTTTGCAACAAACGGCTCAATAATGGCTCACGGTATACGTATCCCTATTGGACGGCTCTACTCTGTCACTGGCGCTGACTTGGCGTAGGCGTTGTATTGCCGTGACGCGCTGGTTGCCCTAGTCCTAGTCGCCTAGTGTGGTGGTAGTGGTGTTGGTGCCGGCGTCGCTGCGCGCGATAGTTGGGTCGCCGCTGGTCCCGACATCGGTCTTCTGTGGTAGCCCCTGTGGTAGCCCCCCAGCAGAAAGTATCTTGGAGGATCCGGAAGCGTAGCCGTTGGGTGCCGTCAAAGCAGAGGTTAACGGGCGTAAATGCTAGACGTAGGCGCCCGACCGTCACCGCTGGGGCCGCCAATGTACAGGTTGGGCGTGCGACTAGGAGGCTGGGACCGAAGGCATGTCGGCCTGCTCTTGGCCAAGCTTGAGGGCGTTGTTATGGCCTGGCCGCGTCGCCCGGGCTTCCTCCTGCGAGGTTGCCCTTCTGTCGTGCTTCCCGGTGGTAGCGGCACTCTTGCGTTCGCTGTTCCGTTTCGTTTTCACGGGACGCTGCCCCATCGGCCGCTCCCCGTCTGTTGAAGGGGGGGAGGTCTTGGTTGGTTAACTTCTTGGCGGTAAATTTAATTCTTTTTGTGTTCGTTGGCTATCGTTTTTAATTGCCTCACCATCACTACCTCCCTAAAAGATTTCCCCCTCAACTATGACACATGCACGCAATCATTTTTCTTAAAATGACACTAAAAGGAGAATGAAATTTTCTTTTAACCGAAAGTTCGTACGTCTCGTAGCTCTCTTAGGTTTTGCTCGACGTGCAACGATGCGTTATTCACTGAGAAATAAGTAAATAAAGGTGGCGTTTCAACTGCTTCCATTTCATTGTTTTTGTGAGGTAGCCATTGCGTCAAAAAACCGGAGCGAAGCCCCGGTGCTGTCTATAGCGTAAACGCCGGCGTCGGTCGCTTTTACATCTCCAAGCCATGGCCGACTACGGCAACGTTTTTTTGGCCAAGGAAGCTCGCCAGAGAAACGTGTATGATTTTTCACCGACGGATTTAGAAACGCGTTTAGATGCTCTAGCGGCCGGTGTGCCCGCCTACTCCGGCGTCCAAGACCCCATCGAGCCGGCTGCGAGCATGGAGGGCAGCGGCGAAGCCGCTTTTGATGCAACAAGCGCCATTTCGATAATCAAGCGCGGCCTCCCGGGCTCCAAGCTGGCACCGTTCAGGAGGGTGCCTTCCCTTCACCTCGTGTGGCGATCACAGCCATATCATATTGTCTTATTTCTCGCGGTGCGAACGTCGCTTGAAATAAACATACTTCACGGCAGCCGCGTCGAGTTGTCATCGTTGACCGCGCTGCTCCACCTGACGTTCAGGAACGGCGGACGAGCCCTGCTAGGCATGCGCCAACTAGACTTCAAAAAACAAACGGCGACCTTTTTTTTGCCGGATGTGACTTCATGGTTTTAGAAAAACGGCATCTGTTGTACGGTTACCTCGCTGTGCTCTTCTCGTCGTGATTTTTGCCTGCCGTTGCAGCGGTGCATAGGTTTTTGGCTTGCCATTGTGGTGAGCGTGCTCCCTAAGAGCTTCTGGATAGCACTTACAGTGGTGGGAAGCGTATGATTGAAGCGCTGCGTGTGTGCGGCCGCCTGAGTTGCGGGTAGTACGTTACGACGGTGACCACGGGCGTTCTCCCATCAGTTCTGCCGCCTGTATTTGCGAGACGTGATGAGTGCGCTCCCGACAAACTTCTGCGCTGGCCGCTGGATGCGTCGTCGCCTACGTGCGAGTGCGCGTATGCCTTCAACTTCAAACGGGGATGCTATCGTGGCCAGCCGCGAACGCTCGTTCGCACGAAACTCATGTCACACACCACACGGTCGTTGACTAAGAAATAACAAGACAAGACTATTGCGACTTACAAAGGCGATTCCTGTGCCTCGCTTTGGTTCATCCTACCATAGTCTTGTAATCACTGCGTGCTGTCATAAGCTCCGGAACATTATATTCAGGAGGTCATGGTCCTGCTGCATCTTCTTGTTAAATCATTGCAGAGGGTTCTTGGCGCCCGGAAATGAAACGTTGGTAATTACCCTCGTTAGTTTCGTTGGTCTCCAGAGGGTTGCTTTCCTGACGAGCGTATTGATGCGTATATCGCGGTATGGGAGCTGCCCAGATGTGTTGACGGATGTGGAGGGGCACATGTTGTAGCTGTTCTTGGGGCTGTACTGGATATCTGAGGAGTTCAAGGGTGTCTCGTCTGGTAGTTGGTTGAGGCGGGTGGTTTGGGAGCTTTGTGCAATTCATCTAAGGTATTGTGTACTTCCAGGTAGACCAACTTGCACGTAGGTATTGAGAGAGCATCGTTCGGTCTGTGAAAATATTGATTTCGCCCACCTCCATATTTGGTGCCCGTTTGTGCTTCTGTTATCAGCCTTCGTCGTGTTCCGCTTGATCCTACACAGCGACAAAGTTTGATAGCCTTAGCGTGACCCCGAACCAAATGCCGCAGGGGGCCAAATTAGCATTCGCAAGTCCAATATACATTGAGACGTTGGACACCAATTCTTGTAACTTGTTCTTACTGTGGCTACACAGCCAGTGCCCATGATTAACAGCATGTACTGAAAGTCCCGTGTTCTCTTGTGCGTATTTCAATGTATCTTGATGGTACGTAGTGCAGACAAGGAACTGTCCTAACAGGCGGTGGTGGGAGCTTGCCGCGTTGCTTACGACTGTAACAGAAACCGATTTGGTGCTGCACTCCAAGACTCAATGCACGCCAGGTGGCTGCACGCCAGAATTTGATACGACGAGAGTGCCGAAATTGTATGGCACAAAACAGCAACGAGTAATCTTTGGGGCCTATGTGATAAAGATGTGAGACAGATGTACTATAGATTACTTAAGGATTAGTGTGAACTGTACAGCAGCTGTAATTGCTTTTTACACGTGGTGTTAAACCAGTGTCACACGAAGGTTTTCTCTCAGAGGAAAATGAAGCTTTGTTGAAGCTCTTTCTTGTCTATATCCTTTCCTTGAGTCATGCTTGACAGTTACCCAGAATTTCCACGATGAAGTTCCAACTAGCCTGCGTAGTCACCTTCATTCAGTTGACTGTTTTGATGCATACTTAAGCATAAAATCCAGGGACGTCTGCCATTGATAACTCATAGGAAACCCTTGATGCCCGCCACACTCACCACTACCACTTCCACAACTTTGCAAAAAAACAAATGCAAGCATAGCCATGACAGATTCCACCATGCTTCCCAGTAAGCATGTCGCCTCTATCAAGAAGGATGCATCAAACCTCAAATACACTACGACGCATACAAAAGCTAGCGATCATCTACCTCATCTAGACATCACGCCTTATTAAACTAAATAAATGAGGCGGCACGCACCGCTGCCCAGAAATGTACTAACCAGGCATTCATAGAAAGCAGAAAAGACCCGCGAGATTCCCTCATCGACCTCTAAGTTCAAAGCTGTTGTACAGATGCCTACAAACCCACACATACTACAACACAACACAACGTATTACCCAGCACGTTCCCCTATGAATGCCCACCCTGTAAAAGAAGGAAGGAGATAGTCCAGGGAAGACAGAGTTGAACCATCCAATCAAGTGCACCAAACACTTATCAATGATTTCAAATAAATGCGTCAAACTTGCATAATGAACACATTACGGCATTATTAACTTTCATTCATGAAATTATCTGCGTAACCTTGTTATACACTTATGCTAAAGTGACCAGGCAGTATATTTGAAGGTGTGCGAACATTTACAACTTAGAATACTTTGCGAATAGTTTTTGATATTTGATTGGCAGCTCTGTTTCAAATATTTTAAATTTATAAATAGTAGAGCAACGAATGTTTGCTCTTTCCCAAGACTTGGAAACTTTCAAGCTTCACTACATGGTAAGACCTTACGGGTTGGTTTTTCCGCATGACACCAAAGCCGTGCCAAAAGCGCGATGTAGAATCCTTGCACCACACTAACTGTGTTGTAACTATATTCGCTAACTGTGTTGTACGTTAGGTCAAGTGCAACAGTACGAGAGCAAAATTTGTAATCTAAAAATTGGTTTCCTGTAAATTTTATGACACGAGTGAGAAATCCAGCGCCATTGCTCGCTTGTTGGTGAGGTCTTATCAGCAACTAGCATGTCCAGCCTCCTTTCAAGGATTGACGGGGGAATCATATTAAATATACTGTAATATGCTTACTTAGTAGAACTACAAACAGGCACTCGCGTTTTCAAAAATCAAATAAGCAAATAAAGGCGTTTCCGGGCACCTATGGGTCCCTTGTTAACAATGAAGAGGGGTGTTGAAAGGGTGTTGCCCACATAAAGAAAAAAATTCCCGCATTTCCCCGAAAGGAAGAATGTGAAAGTGCGAATGCACGAGTTGAATTTGCGCGGTTCGGTAATGTTCGCGAAAGAGAGATCACACACACACACACAACTACAAAGAAAGAAAGATGCATTTATTCACAGACACCTATTTGTGTTGTCGTTGTACTTGATTGCTAGAGCGGATCTCAGCTTTGAAATTTCGTGTCAGTACTCCTTCAAGCAGGTGCATTAGCCCTTCTCACGCCCGATTCCTGGCCAATCCCCCACGTGGGCGGTTCGGTAATGTTCGCGAAAGAGAGATCACACACACACACACACAACTACAAAGAAAGAAAGATGCATTTATTCACAGACACCTATTTGTGTTGTCGTTGTACTTGATTGCTAGAGCGGATCTCAGCTTTGAAATTTCGTGTCAGTACTCCTTTAAGCGGGTGCATTAGCCCTTCTCACGCCCGATTCCTGGCCAATCCCCCACGTGGGTATGTGCCATGTCAGTGGCCAGGCAGCGCGCGCCCATCTCCCCCCGTTGCTAAGGAAGACGAGGAGCGCGCGCACCCGCAGCTGTTGCTATGCGGACTACGGCGGCGGACGATTCAGGCTCGCTTAAGAAGTGCATTCGCACTTAAAATGCTTGGCCGCAGGGCTAAGCGCAACTAGTTACTTTTTTCTCATTCACTACTTGAGGCGTGGATATGGATTACTAAGGCTTGGTTCTTACAGCTAGTAACAACAACAACAAAAAACCTTTGTCCAGTGCGCAGCCCTACCTCCCACAGGGCTGAATGTCCAGTTATCAACTGGCTTCAGGTTTCAGACCAACGAAGTGATTAGCAGATAGATGATTCAGCATGGTAGTTACTACACCTTCGCAATGGTGAACATTACCTGCCTGCCTCACGACTGCGAACACACAACTATACCTTACGTCGCACAGGTTAACTCCGTTATACGGGACAAAAACAGCCCTGTGGTCTACGTAGTAGTGCAATGCAAAATAATTTATCCGCGCAGAATCGTGTGCAGTGGCTAGCTTGGTTACGATGGGAGTGGCCATGCGCCGGCCCACTGCCCTCGGGTAATCGGCGTTGCTGCCTCTCGCCACTGCACGTAAGCCACGAAACGCCCAGCGGCCTCAACATGGTGGACTAATAAAACGCAGCGCAGAAGTTCGTCGGGAGCGCACTCACCACTCTCGAAAATTAAGGCGACAGAACTGATGCAGAACGCCCCTCATCACCATCGTAACGCACTACGCGCAAATTAGGCAGTCGCACACACTCAGCGTCAAAATCACACGCTGCACACCACAGTATGTGCGCTGCAGAAGTTCTTCGAGAGCACCACATTACAATCGCAGGCCAAGCACCTATGCACCTCTGTAACGGCAGATAAAAATCATGACGAGAAGAGCGCAACGAGGTAACCGCACAACAGCTGCCATTTTTCTTAAGCCATTACGTCACATCCGCAAAAAGAAACGGTCAATTTGTTTTTTGATGTCTAGTTGGCGCATGCGCAGTAAGGCTCGTCCACCGTTCCTGCACGTCAGGTCCCCTCCTAGCTTAAACATCACAGGGGCAGAGCGATTCACGTTGCGGATTATCAACCGTGGCTCTTGAGAGCGGGAAAGCACAAGTGCGGTCCGGCTAGCTAACCACTACAAGTAACTTTATTTCTCGGGCGATTATGTTTTAACCGGGCGCCATTTACCGATAGCATTAAATGAATTGTTACACCTCCTCCTCCTTCTACCCCTCCTCCTCCGCGCGCAGAGAACGGGAGATTGGAAGGTCAGGCTGGTCGCTTAACCACCTGGAGTAAATCGTCCTCTTGCAGCTTCTAATGAAGGGACTTTAGCTGCTTCCTGCCGGGTATATTGAATGCAGAAGCTCTGGCGCTCACCGTCATAGGTTATTGACTGCGTTCATTGTGCACCAATGATCTTCGAAAGTGAAACTGAAAGCATGGGGGCTTGATGAATAGGTGAGGAAGTAGCCTACCTCACAGTGTATAGAAGCTGTAGTTTGTGTTTTTTAGATAGGATGAGTTCACATCCTTTATTGTGACGTCATAAACCATAGCACTCAAGAGCGTACGGGTGTGGTCCTTTATTCTCACGTTTCTAACTTTTTCTGCCATATGAAACTAGTGCTATTGATACTGGCCAACTTGTTCCACTTTTTAGTGTCCCTTAAAGAAGTGAAGCATCCCAAAGATTGTTATGGAACTTCACCTAATGTTTATTTACTTGTTTATTTATTTATTTGTTTATTTATTTATTGGTACTGCGATCTTTTACAAGATTATAGCAGGGGGTACAAAACGTGAGCAACAGTGGTAAGTGGAAACAACAATCAAAAGCAAACGAAGTACAAACGTATATAACTGTAATAGCTGCAGTGAATATTCAAAAGCAGAGAATCAACAACAACAACAAAAAACAAGTTACAAACATGTATAAAAATCATTACCGCAGTGAATCTTCAAAAGCAGACAACGTACTTATCGTAACAACTTCGTTGTGCAGGTTATTCAATTCCACGATTGTCCTATGAAAAAAGGAATATTTTAAACAATTGGTTAGTTGCATTAGTGGTGCTATAACGGTGCTATAGCATATAGTGGTGCTATATAGGGCGTTAGTGGTGCTATAGCCGCGGAGAAAGAAGCAGACACAGTACTGGTCTTGGAGCATGACCACCCTCTTCGATCTCTTCTTGCTCGTGCAGCACCACAGCCTACCCATGACGACAGTGCTGCTGCGGATGCTGTTACAGATTACCTTCCTTCTAGTGAACGGGTTAAGTGAGCGATGAAATGTTTGCGAATGCACCTTAACTGTACAAAAAAGGAGAAATGCGTTAGCTATGTACAAGTTAGATGAGTGCAAAAAGCGCTAGAGCTATGCACTGATATGTACAAACAATGTCCATGTCCAATCGACGGCAATATGTCCAATGTCTTGTCCAGTCGTCGCCGTTGCAGCAGCGGCAGCCACATAGCGATTTCAGGAGGTCTGGGCTGGGAGTGCCGCTGAGGGCGGGTAGCGTGGCCGTGGATGCGTTAGTCCGATTCTTGCTGCTGCATTGCAAAAGTATGCCAACCGCAACTTTGGAATAGTAGGAAGGCGCATGATGAGAGGTATACGACCAGCAGAGTCTGGAGGTCGAGGGTTATTCCTAGGCCGTGGTTGGTGCCGGATAAGAACGTGTTGAATAAGAACGTGTTGAAGAGACAAACGGGGACGGGGGGTTAGACAGACGGCGCGGCGGCCTACCACGACGTCGACGCCACGCACGCCGCTTGGAACGTCGTATCGTGTTTTCCCCAGCCAAATATAGTGGCCTTGCTCCCCTGCTCACAAGAACTCGGTTGAACCGCGCACGAGAAACTATGCACCGGGGCGCCGGTCGTTGCATGCCCTGGTTGTCGTTGCGATGGCCGAGTGCGCGAGTACTGTGAAAAAAAGGGATGAGCCGCCATGACCTGTTGTGATGCGTGCTTTTAATAGAACATGATGATGATAATGATGATGATGAGCATGAAGGAGGCGAGACGTCACCTTTTTCAACATCCTCCCCCGCGCGAAAATAGCTACAAGTTTCACTGCGTGTTTAGAGTCCACGGAGGGAAAGCAGCCTAGTTGGCAGGCAATGTCATTGATGTCTGTAGAAGCAAGTAGTGTCGGGGACATCGCTGCTTCTTCTTCCACCAATGATAACTGTGCTTCTTAGCGCAACGCAGGGTAGACCTTCTAGTTTGGTGAATCGCAGTTGAACTGCTTCTGTAGAAAGTTGTCCACGAACGGATTAGTTCATTACTGTTTCCGGGAGTACACTACCTTGTCCGCCAGACCGGTGGTAACTGTGCTTCTTAGTGTAACGCTGTGTAGACCTTCTAGTTTGGTGAATCGCCGTTGAACTGCTTCTGTAGAAAGTTGTTCACGAACGGACTAGTTCATTACTGTTTGCGAGTCTACACTTCCTTGTCCGCCTGCCGGCAGTCATTTTGTTTATCGCAGAAACTGGTAGAACTCGTATCACCTTGAAATGCCTGGCAGACTTCTATGGAATGATAGGCGGTAATTTCTTCGTCTCCTTTTTAGCTTTATTTTTGAAAGTCCTTTTGAAACTTGAAAGTCCATATCCAATGTTGCTGCTTGCACCTTGAATGTGTCACGTTGCGAAAGAAAGCTGTCCTAAATTTCTTTTTCGGCGTGGCTGTTCCTTCTCTGCCTTTCTATGGTCATTCCAGGGATTTCATGCGGTCGACATCTTCCGAAGATCCAGAAGCCTGCTTCCTTTTCCCGCTTTCTCTTCAGATGTCCCACTGATTTCTTCATGCCAGTTCTCACGGTTGGGCACTTTAAGTGTCGCTTTAACCGGGCTAGTGAAGGCAGTAGTTTTTGTCTGGATGTGCGATCACTAACATTCAATTCGCCAACATTGTTTTCTGGTCCCGCATGCCTCCCTACGGTCATGGTCATGGCGGGTTTTTCTGAGTAGCCAATGTACGTCGGATAGCCCGTGGTGTCTTCGGCACAGATGCCAAGATAGCTGTTTTCTATCAGAGGAATGTCTTGCCAATTCATCTGTCATCTACACTGGTCTTCGTGTTGCTCAGAGACCAGATTATTCCTTCAATTCGCGATTTCCATATTATCAGTATTATATAATCTTTCTGGTGCTGACGCGGCTCTGACCGAATTCGGGCTTCGATAAACGCAGTTAGAGTTTGCCGGTTAGTTCTGCTTTCGGTTATTTTTATTTCTAGATTCACTGTTGCCGTTATCACAGTGGGCTCAAAATCAAATGCGTTAAACATCTCGGATAGCAGGTTCATAATGTCAACGGTATTTTGGACATCTCTGTCAATCTTGGTCAATCAACCGTTCTGTTCAGTCAAAGTTTTTAGAAGATCAGTCACCTCACACATTGGTGGTTGCTTCACGGGAAGAAAGTCTTGAACCTTCTCGATCACATCTGTCAGTTGCTCCCGGACGAAGAGCCGTACTCTCGTATGGAGCCTGCATGGTCCAGTTCAGCGTCATACACGTCGATAGGGATGGGGAGTGGACTCACGCGGAAAAAGTTGGCGTGATCGTCCTGGTTGGTACGCAGCCGCGAAGGTGAATCTCATGTGTGTCGGCAAAGGTGCAGCACGAGTGGATCCAACTCGTCTCTTCTTCTTTAGCCAGCCCCCAGCGTTATCGAGGGATTCTTCATTCTTGCTCCCCAGATGTAAAACGGCGGTCGAAGACAAGACATATCCGCTCGGTGTGGCTTACATCTGGAGGTTCCTCGGTCCCGGGTTTCTTGCACTAAAAATGTGGAATAAGGAACCAGCAGCCATGACCCGTTTTGATGTGCGCTTTCAATGGAACGAGATGACGATAATGATGATGATGAACACGAGGGACGCGAAACGTCATCTTTTTCAACAAGTACTTCGCTGGGCTCTTCTAGTTCAAGAGAAAAGGTTTTGTTTGTTTGGATACCCACGGCACTGCGTCTGGTGAAGGAGTGCGATTTGAGTAGGGCGACTTTGTTGGTTTGTTTGGCGGGTAGAGGATTCCGGGAACTGTAGGAGACACTGTAGAGCGTGCATCATAAGCAAACAGCGGCTGTACAGATGCAGGGGCAGGTGCGTGCCGCTGAAGACGTGTGAGCACATTGTCGGTGGTGCGGGGTGATGCGGGAGATGCTCCCGTAGGGGAGTCAGTCACGTGCGGTGGAGTAGGCGTCTCCATTTTGGCCCGGCCAGAAGGGGTGTCGAGGCTTTCTTCAGTCATCGCGATTGGCAGCGACTGGGAAGACAAAGGTGCGAGTGCCGATTTGTCCGCTGACGCGGCGGTGTCATTGACATCGAAGAAATTGATAAGGGGCTCGAGTTTCGGAACGGGTTGGGGCGTTGTGCCTTTGGAGTTGGTGCGCTATGTTCTGTCGCGAGCATGGGAAGGCAAATCACCAGTATTTCGAAGCACTCAGGCATCGCGTCCTTCAGGTCGCTGTAGACATTTGGTTTAGGAGGTGCAGCGTGGACTGGGCAAAGATCTCGCTCGGGGGAGCCTGGTACGTGATGGTGCACCGTGTGGCTTGCCTAAAGAAACCGCGGATGTAAACGTGGCTCTCTGTGAGCACGAACCACAGCTCCGGGTCCTTGGGGTTGAACGGTGGCATGGGAGGGAACGGCGAAGATGGCAGAAGAAGCTTCGCTGATACCCCAGTGGTAAATTCATACTTGTGTTGAGTGCGGCGTCTCCTGGTCACCACTTTTGTAGGTAGGGCCGGCCGTCGCGTAAAGAGGCGGCCCTTCCTCACCCACAGATGTTGCACGGCGCTTGTGGCCGACGGGCCAGGGCCGCGGAGAAAGGAGACGCAGACGCAGTGCTGGCGTTCGAGCCTCACGGCCCTCTTCGTTCACTTCTCGGTCGTTCAGCACCACAGCCTACCCATGACGATAGTGCCGCTGCGGATGCTACTACAAATCAATACAAGATATTGTAGCGAACGGCGCGCCAAGGGCCAGCCGCGCTGTGACGGTGATGACGAAGCCGGGCGCTTCTCCAAGCGCACGCTCAAGTGCACTCACGCTGCCTGAAAATAAAATCTGTTGCAGGCCAAACCTTGTCGTGGTTGATTATATCTGCGAAGGTCGAGACAATACAAATCAAGATAAAAGTTTCCTCAAACTGTGCCCATCGCCGGAAATGCTCTTGGCTTATGTTTTGATAAACGCACTTTATCTTATTTGAATTCGCGAGACGGGGATTGCTATCACGGAAATAAATGGGAACAAGCGAACAAAACCGCGCTCGAAAAATGTGACATGTCTGATTTATTATTATGCCGCAACAGTGGCCTTTTGTTTCACAGATACTGATTCTTCTGTCGTCAAACATTCCCTCTTTCGTGTTTTCCAGATTGAAGTCGGCGAGCTAAGTGCCTCGATCTTCCGCACATCGAAGGATACATACAGGGGAACGCTTTCGTTCGTGGTGCACGTATGGTGCTTCGTGGCACTGGTGCGGCGAATGAATGCGATCGAGCTGGAATTTTCCAGTGGTCTAGCAGTAAGTTAAGGTGTTCACATTTAATCAATCCCTCCGAAGCGCGCTCGTAATGCAAAAATCGGCTCATTGGAGGGAAACAAATGTTCGCTGGTGGCAGGCGCATGACTGTTTTTCATCATGGAGGCAGAAACAGACACCAATGCATTATTAATCTTCATGTACGCATATTTGCATCGTATCTCCATTACGTAGTTCCTCGAGAAAGAAATGACTGCTGAAGGGCAGCTTGAGGCTTTGTAATCGTTGGAGATGAACACAGAGTATAAAACAAAGAACTAAAGCGGCAATAACTAACTTGAAATTAGTAGGGCATTTTAGCGATCGCAGAAAAAATTGACACAGCTGGCACTAGTGGTGCAAAGCTGGAGAAACAGCGGAGCGGGGGGTTGACTTAATGTCTCCTGGTTTTCCGAAGTTTTGCTAGGTTTTGCCAGGCCTTGCTAAGTGTGTGAGGTTTGGCGATGTTCTTGCTAGGCTATAGCCCAAGCGTTGAAGGGTGAGGTCAAGTTTGGCCGGGTTTTACGAGGCCCTTTAGGTCAGTTGACACACTGAAAGCGGATTCCAGGGGAGATGGAGCTAGGTCGGCCCTCAGCTCCGCTCTTTCTCCAGGCGTGCACCACTAGTGCAGGCCACACCCATTTTTTCGCGTTTTAGTAGCCCAAGAAAGACTACCACCGTTACAATGGTATAATAAGGTGTGCGCATACGCATGGACCACTTGTGCTTACACTCGAGCAGGCGCGGAAGACGGCTGCACTGTTGTAATACCCTTCCTGCAGCACATTTTACAGGCAGTGCAGTTCTTTTTTTCGGTATTGTTTTTAGGGCCGAAGCCCCTTATGAGCCCGGGCCGTCGGCGTCTCCTGTCGGCATCGTCATCGTATGTTGCAGTTACGGCATTAAAACACCGGGACACTCGTTTTCGAACGCCTCGCGCTGGAACGTGTCAGCTCCGTGACCAAGAACACATACTAAAAGAACACACTGGTACACTGGTTTCCCAAAGCATCCCGCTAGACAGCTTCGTGGTGCAAAAATACGAGACTTTTTCAGCAAACCTCTACCCTCCAACGGTTTCATCGCCAGGGTCAAGAACACCAAAGCGCCAAGTATTCACTTACACACTGCATGCTTCGCTTCTTTCCAGTCCTGGTCTTACGTTAGTGGCGATGGCCCGCGATTTTTGTAGGTCTATAACTGCATTTTTGCTAACACCACCGCACGACGCTGTAGCCGAAACAGTTCCGCTGATAAAGTGTCAAACGAGTTATTCGCGGAGCGGACCTCGGACCCACCAACGTGGAAATAAAGCAATAACGTTTGGAGCCGTTGAGAGATACTGGGCCCCAGACTTCTGGGCTAATGAAGTTCCGCCGTTTTCGTCTTTTTAACCTACAAGCACCCTCCACGATGGAGTAAGTACGGTTGCAAAAGCGATGCTTTATTTACCGGCAAATGCAGGCAAGGCGTTTGAATTGCGGGGAACGGGGCACGGGGGGGATGTAGTTCCAAAATCCATGAGCTTTTCTCCAAAATCCATGAGGCGGGTGCTGTCCAAACAGCACGAGGTCAAGAAAAGAAAAAAAAAACATCTATGCTGGTAGAAGCCGTCTAGGTCTCCAGTTACATGTACATTACCTTGTTCGTTGTGTGGTTGTCTGACAGATAAAGAACGACTGAATCGAGTCTTCGTAAATAATTAATGTTACCTTTGGTTCATCCGGTGTTTACGTTCAAATGTCCAACGAGTGCCTTATGACACTGGGAGCTCGCAGTAGCACGAGAGGGCTCATAGATGCGCAGGGGAAGGCGCGGCAGGTGACGGGGAAGCAGGCTGAGCGTCCGAAGGCGATTTTACAGAGCTCCCCTGACGGCGGTGCAAGAGGTTCGTTCCATCCGCAAGCACACACATACGGAACATACTCAAGTTCTCAGAACACTTAAATCCGAATAACCAGCAAGACTTATGATTCCCACAGTTGAGACAATCGACATGAAGTCGCCAGCTTCAAAATAGCGCAACGAAAGCAGCAGCCTTCTGGTAGAGCCGCTGGCCAATAGCAATGGCGTCCATGAAAACAAACCATCTGACTTGCGCGCAACAAACGGTCGTTACCCAGGCCAGGCCAGGCGATTACTGCCTATCCTTAGGCGGTAATGGTGACAGATTCGCAAGAGGTTCGCCAGGATTTTGCCAGGGCAGGATATGTCGTCTGGCCCTTCACGTAATCGCTAGCCATCGTTAGAGATAGACCAGTAGGAATGTGGCTGCGAGCGGGTTATTTCCCCTCCCGTCGTTGCGCAGGACCGGCAGAGAGCTCCTGCATAAGCTGATCTTGTTAGTAGTTGTTGTCCCGCAGCTGACCCCTCGCTCACCAGAACGGAAGTGGTGTTACTTCGACAGCTTCACATGAACACACTTCCAATAGTGGCAATCATAAGAGGTATTACGAGGGCATTTTCACAACACCACAGGTACCACCCTTTGATCTCAGTGAGATTAACTACATGCGATGTGGTCCTGCACACACAATCCCAATATAAACAGCATAAAACCCGGCAACAGAATCACATCACAATGGGAGGCCACTCTGTTCAACCGGCACCTAGCTTGCAAGAAATGGCTCGCTGACCGGAAGGCGCAAGCAGCACTCCGGCCAACGAAAGCCCCAAACGAGCGGGCCAGACCATTGTGACTCATATGGAGAAAGTGCACCAGCAATAAAGAGTTTCTGCTCAGACTAGTGGACCTAACCGTCGAGACTCATATAGAGAAAATGCATCAGCAATACGATTTTCTTTTAAAAAATCACTGAAAACTGAAGGAGCGATGTGGGATCGTGATAGCATAATGGGTGAGAGGTGAAGAGAGGAAAGGTTGCGGGGCAGGTTTGGTAGAAGACCTGTTTTTGTAAGACGTTCGCCACAAACAACCGAATCCCCAAATGTTTTGTCGCGGAAAGTGACGTAGTAAGGGAGCTACACAGCCGGTCGCCCGTTGACTAGGCTGATCACGAGCAACTGTCCCGATTAGCGAGGCGTGAGCTATGCCCGTGCCTCCGTTTCCGTGCCAGGGACCCCTTTATTATTTTCATCCTGGTTCCTCAACACCCTCCCCCGCCGTCAATTCCGATGACCTTGGCTGGTTAGCCTCACGGAAATGGAGGCGCTGAACTTGGCGTCTATGTCTTGTCCGGATGAGACTCGCAAAAGACACCGTCGTGACCTCGGAACGTCTGCAACACTAGGCCTAGTTGCACAACACTGGGGACGAGGTGTCATCCTGGATGACCAGAATGTCGCCAATCTGCACCTCGAGACCAGGTAGGGTGTAACTTCGTGAGCAGAGCGCAGGAGAAGCAGGGCAACGGCGCGCCGTGTGCGCCTCCGCGGTCGACGTTCTAGCTCCGCGCTCACGGATGCAGACTCGTGCAGTCCCAGCCTATGTGGCAATGAGGTCTTGCGCCTACCAGTTAGGAAGTGACCCGGTGTCTGAAAGAACTCTTCGGCATCTACTGATGACAGCGTCAACGGGCGCATGTTGGAGCACCCATTTCGCAGAGATCCGTCTGGATCTCTACTGGGGACAAGCGAGTGCCGCCAAGAGCCCACAGGAGCGTCTTTTTTGTGAGCCTTATGAGCCAGTACCACCAAGCACCACACCACAGTGTCCTTTAGACGACTAACTTTGACTGAATTCGGCGCTCACTGCAGATGTGGAGGACCGCGGCCTCACGCATGGTTTGGGGAGACATGGCGTGGTGGTGGAAGGTAAGGGCGTTGTCGTTGTCCGAGTATATTGGGGTCGGAACTCCACGCCAGGACATGAAATGTCTTAAAGGAAACAAAACCTCGAATGCCAGATGAGAACTTCAGGTGAATGGCCCGTGGGATTGCACAAGAGAGCACGATGATCCATGTAGACCTTGTATTCCGGATGTGGCAACCGGCAGTATTAACTTCTACTAAAGTCGACGCAAGCCACAGAAAAGGGTCACCTTCAGTAATCCCATCTCGGGGCAGAGGAGCGACCGGCGTTGTGTCGTGTTTGAGTGTACGTCTTCGGCATTGCAGGCAATTTAGTAAAACGCTTTTCGCAGGCTGACGACCCTTCAGTATCCTTCCGCACCCCTTCAATACCCTTCATTACAATTCACTATCATTCACTGCCTGTCACCATCGACAAAAAAATACAACTCCAGATTATCTCTGCCATTACCGTTCGAGATCCTGGCAGTCGGATTTCCTCTATATCAGTTAGCTCACTAGACCAGCAGTTCTAGGCCGTAAGTTGCGGTGGCGGCAAAGGTCCATCCCAAGGGAGTTCAGCTTAAACAAATCTCGGAAAAGCCGCTTGGTACAGAATTATACGGGGTCAGGAATCCGAGTGGATAGAAGAGTTTGGCAAACAACTGCAACATCGTTCTTTTAGTCGCCGGCTTTGTAGCGATGAAGGCTGCAATGTTATTGGTGCTCAGGACTACAGTGTCACCGAATGTCTCCGATAGAAGCCCAAGGAGCTTCATCGTATTAGGATCACCCCCTTCGGTCTCAAAGGCAACTTCATCGGGAAGAAACTGGTCTGGCAAAGATGAGGCGTTAGATGTCCACTTGCGGAACTGTTTACCGCATGGGCTACGCTCGTATTCGCTTCTGACTATATTTTGTGCGCTGATGCCTCATTGCCCATCCAAAGGACCACGTCATCTACCTAGAAAGCGGAAAGAAGTCTTGAACCGCTCTTTCTGTCTCAGGTGATGAATGGACTGGAGGAGGCGCCGAATGGCACACTTGTCATTTGCCGCTCTTTCTGTCTCAGGTGATCAACGGACTAGAGGAGGCGGCGAATGGCACTCTTGTCATTTGCCTCCGTGCATTAGGCGGAAATGGTTCACTCTCACTTGAAAGGTGCGATATCCAGAGGAATGGCCGGACGTTTCTGTCTTCTTCTGGTATCACCGTTTGCAAGTATGCCTTTTTTATGTCGGATACTAGGGCTACGTACTAACCTTTAATGCTAGATGTCATTGAAAGCCAAAATCTGAATTGAGTCCCTTTAAAGTCACATTGTTCAGCAAAGGATTGCCCGGTGCACGCGACGACGCGTCGAAGGCGATGCCCAGATTAGTTACGACTGCATCTTGTTGAACCACTCCGCGATGCCGCTTGTAATGTGCATTCGGTGTCCCTCGGGTTTCTTGAATGGGTGCCCGTTTAGCCTGGCCCTCGTTGAATCGTTGCTTATCCTCTTGTTATACTGGGACAAGTCCGGCCGGCTGCGGAAACGCCTGAGCTGCATGCGCAATAGCATCTTCGTAGGATCTGAGTTGTCCTGGTGGACCTCCACTTGTGGAATTTAATAAGGTGGGGAACTTAGGAGCGCCCGTAATGTTCGAGGATTCCCCGTTACAATTGCTTTTTGGCCTCAGCGTCTAGCCCGACACTTTATGGCGTTTTGCTGTGATTGCTGTGAATGGTAGCGTCGAAATTATCGCAGAATCCCGCCCAGCTCCGCCGTCACCCGAAAATGTCGGGATGTACAGCTTGGGCAGTGCGGCGAAGCGTGTGCTGGGGGCAACGGGACCGACCGCCGGCTGACACAGGTTGGCGCCCGAGGCCTCATTCGTGCGATCTCCCGTTCCCGGATCACCACCGATAGGGTGGGACAGAACAGCAGACCTCTCTGTGAGATCGACGCGCATACGAACTTTTATACAACCATGGCGCCTTACTTCAAGGAGGCAGCAAGGCCTGAATGGAAGTCTTCATCTCTGAGACTGCTGTTTCTGATGACAATTGTGGGGCAGAAACCCCGTCAAGCTACTTTTTGGAGCTTTTTGTTTCTGTCCTGGCATTGCTTTTATGATTGTACAAAGAATGCTGAATAAATTGAATTGAAAAAAGCTGCCATTTCTTCATGTCTCATTTCGATGGGGTTCAGTGGCCCGTGAACAGCAACGACAGACGTGGCCAGATTCGGTAGCGTAGATTAGACGGTAGTAATTTCTTTCGCTATAACGACCTGAACCGCTCCGCAATGGCGGTGGAATCTGTCCACATCTGAGGAATCAGCAAAGCCAGGTGAGCTGGTCTCCTGGGCGCGAGCTCCCGACGCGGTCAGATTTCGATGACCAGGCCGAAAGAATTGGGAAGCATCGAGGTATTCTCTCCAGGGTAGAGGGACAGCAGAAGGTCGCCGAAAGTGGGGAAGGAAGGATGCCACACATCTGGTCGCCAATTCGCTGGGCTCATCACGGCCAACTTGCCCGAGCGCGAGGCGCGAGCTAGACCCATGCTCCTGGTCTTGTGCCTGATGACTGCTCATTTTTATCATCCTGATTCCTAAACAATTTTGCTTGACAGCTTCAAGCAATTTCCAAATTTATTCTTGTGTAAGCTAAGTAATTGTTTTTTATGTGTGAAACTTAGAGCTCCCGCTTTCCTCGCGTTTGGTGTAGTAGCATAGTAAGGGCGTTATACTCGAATTTTTGTTGATGATCACATTAATCTTGATGTTGATCAAATTAATCTGGTCCTCACTTTCGTTTCTGCGCTCTGTCATGTGAGGAAAAGTCCACGCGAAAAATTTGTGGAAAAGTAATCTGTGATAGGCCTTATCGTAAAGACCCCGCTACACTTTTTTAAACTTTTTGTAAATCATAAATCCTTCCAGAACGTAGTCAACAAACAAGTCTAGTGCTTAGAATAGGAGCTTAAAAAGTACCTCTGCTAAAATGCACTGCTCTATGCCCATAAGACAACGTAGAACGTTGCACAAAAAAGTTCTCTTTATCGGTCTTTACGTTCGTCGAGCGCTGGAATTACGTGCTTGCAGCGGTGTAGTGGCTTTTGGCTGGCTTTCTTTTAGTTGCAGCAATGAATGCATTCAATAGCCACTTAAAAATTAAAAAAAGCCACAAAACCAAAGCAGAAACGGATCTTCTGTGATGAGTAAATCACGCACTACCGGCGATAAGTATAGCTTTCACAATGCTTCCAGACGGTACCGAAAGAGTACAGCGTTTGAAGAGTTCCCTTTAATGTGGGAGCCAACGCTTAAAAGAATGTCATTGGCGTGAAAAAATAAAATTTGCAGATGTGACGATCCTCTGGTGCGGCTGAAATGGCGTGTAGGCTGATCAAGATACCGTTGCATAAAGAAGCAAGGCTCTGACTGTTATGTAAATAGGATGTTACCCATTCAAGAATGTTATTGTTTATAACACATCCATGCTGTTTTGTTTCTAGGTCAGGTAGGGAATTGTGTCGATGCTTTTCCATTATCTAAAAAATGGCATTGATTTGCATTCTTGTATGCAGTACATTCGGAATGCGGTTGGTTATACCGCATAGCTGTGGGTCTGCTTAAGGGCCATATTGTCACGGGACGTGACGGACAATCCCCGTGACCCCATGGCCCACCAACAACGATGACGATGACGAAGAAGTGACTGGCGTGCACTTTGCGCGAGCTCTGTCATGGCGGCAATGTGCATTATGTAAATAGATCGCTTCACCCCATCGCACCGTTCGTCTCATCCATCTCCACCAAAATGTCACGTCACAAAGCCGAGTCCAGATGGAAGGGGGCTTTAATGATTGAAGAGCGGCGATCAGAACAGCCAGAAGCCGAAGGCCAGGACAGAGAAGAAGAACACAGAGCAACCAGGCCGAGCCCCTCGCTCATAAAGCCGTGCAGCCGCTTGGCGGCGGCAGCAGCTTGCGAAAAGCGTGAGCCCCCCAATACCGTATCATCGTGGCAATACCCCCCTGTCACGGAAAGTGGCGACAATGCCCGTAGCGCCATGGCCCACCACCAAGGATGATAATGACGAAGAGCTAGGCGCGCGGCGCAGCCAGGCTGTGCTCGGTTATGGCTTGATGTACATAGTTCTTCACCATTATGCAAATACATCGCTTTATCGCTACATGGTTCGTGTCATCTGCCGCCACGTTACATTTGGTGGAGCGTGCGGGTTCGTCAGCCCCATCCTGGTGCAAGCATCGCATCGCGTCGGCATGGACGTAGCTGCCAGGGATAACGAAGCCGTGCCGGGCAGCCCCAGTCCAGCCGATCGAGATCACCGCATGACGATGTCCCTCGTGGCCCCAGCCCGAAAGATCCAAGTGACGACCAGTCGAGATGAGCCGTGCCCAGACAAGCCGAAGATGAATTCCCCCGCCCTTCCGTCCGACGTGGGTCAGGACCTTTGGCACTTCGTCGCGGCTGAAGCCGTTGCTGTTGCTGGGCCAGGCATCATCAACACCAGCATCGTCATCCGTGGCGGCAAGCAATTAGTCGGCATTTCTCATCGCACACTCATCCACATTCATTCGGCAACTGGCGTCGGCGTCGACCGGGACGGTCGTCCTCGACCGGCGGGGTGATGTCACGGACGTGGCGGACAATCCCCGTGGCGCCATGGCCCACCACAAAGGATGATGATGACGAAGAGCTAGGCGCGCGGCGCAGCCAGGCCGTGCTCGGTTATGGCTTGATGTAAATAGTTCTTCACCATTATGGAAATACATCGCTTCATCGCTGCAGGGTTCCTGTCATCTGCCGCCACGTTACAACATCTAACCGATATTTTACATAGTACAGTAGGTTGTTTGTATAGGTGTTGTAATGGCTAATTTCAGAACGTGCTGCTTCGTTAACAAGATTGGGCGGCAAAGTAGTCTTAGAAAGAGGGATCACATTTTTCGGCAGTTAATTTATACAAATGAGTAGTTGTAGTAGAAACTTTAATTGTGCCCTTGATGGGATCAAAAAGGAAAAGGACGAAGGAGAAGGGGGTGCCTTCTGCTCGTCTCCCTTCTGTCGTCCTCAGTCGTCAGACAGAACTTCCACGGGTTCTGGCGGTGGCATCGGCCATCCGGACAAGCCGAAGTTGCACTTCCGTGTCGGGGCTGAGCAACGCAGTCTCGCATTGCTCCATGTTCGTTACAGCAAACAAGTTGCTCCTACAACTTGGTTCACCATGTTAATTCTGTCTTGCGGGGCACGACCATAACATGTGGTAGATATCCACGCAACCCGTGCACAGCTTACAATCTCTTTAATATATTTCGGGATAGCGGCGACTGAGTTCAACTGGGTTTTGAAACGTGCTCGTCTGTAACTGCTTCTACCATACCGAGTCCCGTTTAGTGAGGCTGCGGTGCACGGCGGGATACTTTCGTCTTGCCAATCTGTGATGATCTATAATTTCTCTGTATGGCACCATGCGATCTCTTTCCGATCTTACGAGGTGGGGTGAGGCGGGGTCGACGTCTGCCTGGTCGCTTAAACCTCGGGTGACGTCGTGGGCACTCTCGTTTGCTGTCAGACCCGAGTGTGCCGGTGTCCACATTATTTGAATTTTTTGTGAGGAGTTCTTTTCAAAACGTGTCAAATCCACCTTAAAGGCCAACTTGACTCAAATGTCACCACCAACCAAATTTACTTTGAATTCAAAGCACGTTCCACGAAACCAACTGGGACATGACTGGTAGCCCCGTACAATGCGTTGTTAGTTAGATATAAGCGCTTAAAATAGTTCGGTCTCAGGCGACGATGCACCTGCTGGCAGATCGTGCAAATAGCCATGAAGTGGAAGTGACGTTGCGCCCGGCTGTCACGTGAATGGATGGTGAGGTTGCCTTGACCAGCTCAGAGAGATGGACTCATGAATGCCGTTGACATGGTTACCACAACACACATTTAATGCAGACGAAAAAGACTCAAGCAAACCACTTAATAAATTAATGGCACTCTACCAATGAACAATCAAACCTCAAATACGTATCTCACAATACAACGCAAATCACAACCCAAAAGTATCTACAATCATGTCCTATACCACTAGTACAAATACATTCATTACATCAAATTCTAGTTAAGTGCTTTCGTACCACAACTTCCTAGTTGTGTCCTTTACGACTGCGTACCTACTGGACTGGCCTACTCCGGTCGTAGGCGCTGACGTGTCGCACCCTTGCGTGGCCGCGACTCGGTGGTAGTCGGCCTCGTGTCTCCTCGATGCCAGCGCTTGATGCGCGTGGTCACTCCTTGGACGGCGTGGGCTCGGCGCGTCCTGACTTATTTCCTAGGTGGCTACCCTCTGTAGCCGCTCCCGCTGGAGGTCCTTGATGCCGGCGCTCGATGCGCGCGGCCGTTCCTTGGACGGCGTGGGTTCCGCGCGTCCTGAGCTTTCCTCGGTGGCTACCGCCTGAGGTCCCAGGTATAGGCTCGGCACGAACGTAGCCTTTCGGGGCCGTCGCAGCGCAGGTCGACGGAGCGTAGACATTGGCCACTGGCGCCCGACCGATGCCACTGAGGCCACGAAGACAAGAGGATCGTGGTGCACCTAGGATGACGCTTCCGATGCGAAGTCGGCCCTCTCCCGCCCAGGCTGGGATGGCATGATCGATTGCTTGGCCACGTCCGCATGGCTCATTCCTTGAAGCTCACGTGCTGCTGCCGCCTCCTGGTTTCTTGACTCTCGGTTTCTTGCCTCTTCCATGTCCATATATGGTCATCACGCCACTGGTCTCCAGCACGGCGTTTTGTAATTGGCTGACCATCGCGCTTCCATATTCGACCATGATTCCTCGGGGGTTTTAGCGCTGGCGTTCGCTCATTGGTGCGCTCCTAGCGCACCGTTAAAGTTGGCGTTTATTTCTTATTTTTTTCCTTTTTTCGTCCTTTTTCAAGCATTAACCCTATGGGGGTGCACTGAGACATGGCACCGGCCCTGGGATTTTCCTACGGCCACTACTGCTAGGACGGCGGCAAGGGCGAAGCGTTGCGCGCAGGTTTGCTCCTGCCGGCTGGACGAGTTCCGCCGCTCCCGCTCCGGCTGGTCCGGCTGGAACGTCACTTCGGCATGGCCGTAACGGCCGCGCTCTCCTAAAATTCGGTTTGAAAATCTCCGATTATTGATGGTCGTTTGATATGTGGATGCACATACTTCAGCTGTCATATATTGTATCTTGCAGTCCTTTTAGGCAGACTGTACTTAATGTTTTCAGGAGGTTGAAGTTTTGAGCGCAGTTGCCTTGAATACGATTGAGAAAAACGCGAAAGTTTGTTACAGGACCTAATGCAACGTTGTGAAAGCTATTGTATGATATGGTTTACAGATCAGCAGAGGGATGTTTGCGGCCATAAGTAATACAAAATTGTGCCGATTTGACTAGCATTGGGAAGATAACTTTCGATTCGGCTCGTATGGAGTGAACACACTCAGGGTGATGCGGCATTTTAATGCACCAAGATGGCACGTTGGGCGAGTTGGTACGGGTTCATGATGAAGAAACAACCAGTGCAAGAAAGACGAGGAATTTGGAAGGCTACAAACACAGCCCTGCAGTCACAACTGAATTTTTATTGGAAAAGTGAACATATATACACAAAACACGATGCATGTCAAAACAGTTCAAGAAGGAATAAGCCTGGAACTCATCAACTCACACTTTCGACAAGGCTACGCTTTTGTGCAAAGTTACAGAAGGTTGGTTTACGCAAGTTGCACAGTTTGGAGGTATGTAAAAAGACTAAGACCTCTTTTGTTTGCTGATTAGTTTGTTTGAACATCACGGTTGTGTCTGACAACGCCGGTGTACAACACACGTTGCAATGAGAAGCCAAGTTAGAAAGGGAACAGTTCTGAATGAACAGATAATGCTCCCGCAGTGGTTTATTGACGCAACGACCGGTTTGGCCTATGTAACAAAAGCCACAAGGCAACAGTATACGATAGACGACGCCTACAGCACACACAACATAATTGTACTTGTGGTTGACAGTGCAATTATTAACAACGGTCTTTTTACCGCTATCTGTTTTTCCTTTTTTGGAAACCCGTGGACACATTTTTGACAATTTATTTGGCGCTTTCAACGCAACGTTAACACCATAGCGGGAACATAGATTTTTAACCCGTGCACTGGCAATCCCGTGCATGTAGGAATCACTGCGAATTTCGTTTTCTTCTGCGAAGGATCCGAGCTCGAGTTAGGTTTAGCCCGACCTTTCACAAATTTTATTAACTCATCGGTGGCAGCCACGAGTACACTAGAAGAAAAAATGGCTGCACCTCCACTCCGTGGATGATGGCGAGGGTGCGGAGTACGGGGACTCGAAATGACATCCAAGTTGCGTCCCGAGTGACATCGGATTTGCGCCCCGACCGTCATTCGATTTGAGCCGTGAGTTGCACCTTGATTATTCCGTAAATGAAACTGCAAGTCACGGGTCGAGTCGAATTTCGCTTGATTTTCTCTTGATGGTGGTGGGTGCACGGATGGACGCGGACGGACAATGGGAGGTCCTAAGGTACTCCGTACCGTTACAGGCGAGGGAGTCAGCCGTTTGACTCTCGGGTACTAACTCACGGCCGTAGCCCAATGGGTGAGACGACAGACACTCACGTTGTCTGGTTTACCTTACACAGTCTCGAATCCTGGCGGTGCCTGTGTGATTTTTTGCGATTGTAAATGCCCTGCGCACGGACGCGGACGGACATTGTGCGGTCTTAAGGTACTTCGCACCTAAAACCCGCATCTTGTAGTCGGGTTACTTGTTTCACAAAGGTAGCGCCAAATAAATGTTTATATGATTTTTCTAGCGCATATCTTAAACAGGAAAGGGCAATGCCCCTTCTTACTACTTTAGAGTGGGCTGACCTGAAATTAAAGATTGGTTTAGCGGAACGCGGTTCATAACAAAAGCAAACGGGACCACTTTTAAAATGCAAACTGAGGTCAAGAAACTGCAGCGAGTTATGTTTCGGCACCTCAGAGGTGAAAGACGAACCCATTCCCTCGGTCTGTATTTCTGCAATAATGCAGGTTTCGCTAACGTCCCAAATGTAATCGTTATACGTAATTGGTGGAAGAATATTTCCAAAACTAAAAAATAAGGAAAATATTATAACAATTACGGAAAATGGAAAAACGTGTAACGCATGGTATTTCCACAATTTTGTATATTTCGCAAAAGTTTCACCTGTAATCGTTAAAATAGCGTAATTGGAGATAATTGTTCGCATGAAGTGCTGAAAATTTTTAAAAATAGAAAAAATGGAAAATAATTACGGAAAATGGCGAAACGTGTAACGCCCTGCATTTCCACAATAATACAGATTTCGCTAATGTTCCATATGTACTACTTATAATAGCGCAAATGGAGATAATTGGTCGGACTAATATTTGCAAAACTAAAAAATAGGACAAATATTAAAAATTACGGGAAATGGCAAAAGTGTAAAGCATGACATTTCCTCAGTTATGCATATTTCGCAAGAGATTCACCTATAATCGTTACAGTAGCGTAAATAGAGATAATTGGTCGAACGATATTTAGAAAAACAAAAAATAAGAAAAAATAATTCATCATTACGGGAAATGGCGAACCGTGTAACGCCCTCCATTTCCACAAAAATGCGGAGTTCGGCAAAATTTTACTATGTAGTGATTATAATAGAGTAAATGGAGATAATTCGTGGAACAAAATGTTTAAAAATCATTAAATAACATATGTGGGGATACGGAAATTGGCAAATTGTAAAAAGACGTGCATTGCCACAATAACGCACATTTTATGGAAGTTCCACCTACAATCGTTATATTAGCATAAATGAGATAATTTGTCGAAAGAAATTTTGACACTAAAAAAAACAAGAAAGAAATCCCGCCATCTCCACGAAGTGAATCATGATGAGAGGGGCGAAGCTAAAATGTTTATCGGTAAAACCGTGAAACATTCGCCCCCCATCATATAAAGACTCTACACGTCAAGCTTTCCACCGCTCCATTGACAAGCCCGTCGACGACGTCGATGTTTGTGGTGATTATGTAGGGCTTGTTTGGGACGATGAGAATCTCCATGGTTAAGTTGGCGAGTTCGGTGTGTGATATTTTAGCCACTTTGGCCATCGCCTTCTGCAGAGCGTCTTGTGTCGCGTACCCCCGGTACGTGCTTTCAGCTCGCAGGAGACAAACGACAACCGCTTCTTCTTCCTCACCTCCTTGTTGGGTAGCAACGAACGCGTTGAACGTTTTTACCTCTTGGGCCAATTTTTGGTTGGCCAATCCCTAAGGGATCCTGCCACAATCATCATCATTCCGCCGTCTATGGCAGCAACGAGCCTGCATTACCACAATAATGCAGGTTTCGCGAAAGTACCACTTCCAAGCGTTATAATAGCGTAAATGGCCATAACTGGTAAGACAGGATTCGGAAAAACCAAAAATTGTGGCTGGAGAAAAATCACACTTAAGACAAGCGGAATAAGAATGCTTCGCATTAGTAGATAATTCTCTAAATTTTCGCAAAACATTTTTATGTAAACATTGTTAAAGAGATGCAAGAGCGCTGCTTCAAGAAGTCTAGAACTATACATGATGAGAAGGTGAGTCTTGGCAGCATGAACAGCTCTCTTTTAATTCTTCCGCGGGCTGATTTCCCCGGCCACGCCTGAACACACGAAGTTAGCAAGCTGTTCGTTGTCTTACAATGAATTTCCAAAACGCTTCAGGAGAATTCTTATCAAACCTCATACGTCTCCTCAACGAAGTGTTTCGTACCCATAGGGAGGGCGAGATCGGGCAGGGATTATAAGCGGCGGCTATTTAGTTCAGTAATGAAATAGCAAATATGAAAGTAAAAGGAGAAAGAACCAAAATAACCAGATTCACTACTTTTGGGGGGAGCGGGAGGAAATGATTGTTTCAGTTACTACACTTCTTATTCTGTTCTCCTTGTTCTGTCTTGTCTTGTCTTGTGTTGCCTTGTCTTGTTCTGTACGTGGCCGTCTGGCGACGGAACTCTAACCGATCCCCTAATTGCTGCTCGACTCCATGAAAAGCCAGCTCCGAAAAAAAAAAGCGCGATAACACCCACGAAACAGTCTGAACAGTCACGGCAAAAGTAAACTCCCATTGGATTCAGTTTGTTTTGATCCGTGACACCGAAGAAACTGGCTCATTTTTTATACAAAATACCATCTGCGTACATGTTTGCCAGGCGTTTTCTGGCGTATTTGGTTTCAACCCCATTTTTATCAGAAACTTGCGACCTGCTTTCTAGGAGAAAGTTGCGAAGTTATTGTTTTTTAGTTTTACCTGACTTAGTTCCGGTTTTTGAATTTGACTCACTTTAAAAAAAAACAAAACTCCGGAAATACTCTCACGCCGAAAATCAGAATAAGTAAAAAAAAGACATACGTTAGAAGAGCGACGTAGGTGTGCCCGAGCACAGTGTTTGCACAAGGTTGGCTAGTGATGCTACTACCACGGTGGTAATGGCGTCGAAACAAAAAGCACTAATGTTGTGGCAATGAACGAAGCCGACCGATTTTCGGTAGGAAGCAAATGCGCATCGGTCTCATAAGCCACCTGGTAACTCGATTCACCCACAGTAGCGACACACATCTGTGTACCGAGACGACCTCGACATGGATGCAGGGTAAATTGGGCGCTTTTCAAACGCTGCTAAAGTGTATTTTCAGCACCTCAACAGTTTTTACACGATGCTTTTGATCTGGACATAGCTGTTTCCATAGCTCCCGCGTAACGCCTCGTTCTTGCTTTGCATCACCTTCTTTCAGGAACAGCAAGGCGTGATGGGCTTGTCAGCTGCACATTTCATGCTGGGACACTTCCTGACCATAATGATCTACGGGGTCGTCGAAAGCTGCATGTTACTGTTGCTAATGTACCCTGTACATTCGTACGCTTCGGGTATAGACATAAGTTTGATGGTCTTCTCTTTTTTGGTGTACAGCATCAACCACGCCATCTTTATCTTGATGCTCGGCTGGATTTTCCCTACAGGTGAGAGAACGTTTGTATACCAGTAATCTGAAGCTCATTGGAAAATATTCTGGTAGACAAACAAAACGCAGTTGTGATGTTTGAGTACCCTACATGTCCTAGAACTCTGTTAACATGCAACAGTCTGGGTAATAATGAATTAAAATGATGTAAAGCTTTTACTGTGAATGGTAAAACCACGGTAGGAAAAGTACTTTTTCGCACAGTGAAGAAGCAGACGGGTCTGCAGCCTGGCCGCAGATCCACGATCGCTTTTTCGTCTTGAGGAAAGCGTCTCCCGAAAACGGGAGCCGCTTTTCCTTGAGGAAAAGCTTGCGTACTAAACGTAGTAGACAAGCAGCCAGCGCGGAAGAAAGTCCACATCGCTATAGGGACTTTGCACTGCCACGCGTGGTGTTTTCCAGTGATCGCTAAAGGCGGCAATCCTGCATTCTCGAGTTTTTTAAGGTTTTAAAGCCAAAGTTGCAGAAATACATGGCTGCAAGTCAAAGCTAAACTGTTTTGGTTCATTTTTGAAGGTTTTCTCACTGCTGCGTTTTCCTGGTTGTTACGTTTTGTGTTCCCGGTCCGGTGAAAAACGTATGAACGGGGTTGCACTGTGTTTGAGAGAGCTAGAGCTAAGCTCAAAGCGATAGCAGTATTCGAGAAATGCTCGGCTTAGTAGCGTGGAGAGTTGAAAACCAACAAATTAACTGCATGTACAGTCTTTGGGTAAATTTTGTAGGCCGAGCCGACCGTGAGCCGGCCGCACTAACTTTAACGTCCAAGCTTAGTGCCGAGCGAGGCCGCAACGGTTTACGCCAGAGAGCTAACGAAAACAATTTTGCTTCTTACTGTAAAAAATGTTTTTGTCACATTTAAAGGTACCGCTTATTATTTGGATTCTTTGTGGTGGCGAGGGCTTAGGACTGGCATGGAGAATTCTGTGAAAGGGAGTGCGTTTCGTGGTAGGCCTCTTGGAACTATACTGGTTATATGTGAGCTGTATTGTGTGTTCTCATAGTTCAGTGGTATATGGAGTACTACGCGAGTGGTATCACTGTGCGCAAACGGTTTTCAATCACGGGATGGGGTTTTATTTTTATTCAAATACGCCAACTCGGGATTGTGTCCATATTCCTTATATGAAATGGTGGGTACCACATAGGCGTGCCAGGCGTGCTCCGAAGTTGCTGGAGAAATTCCTGTCAGTTGAGAATCTCGGATGGCAGAGAGGGCGTTGAGCAACAGCGCACGCCTGGCCTTGTCCTTTGGTGCTGGGTGGTACCATATTTGTATTCCAATGAGCGTGCTGGCAGCGTTCTCCAGCCAGTTTGTGCTGCTAACAGCAGGGCAACAGAGGGTCATGGGGATTTCTAAAGTATCGCCAATGCACGATCACAGATAACGCCGGAAGGCGTAGGCTTGTTGCACAGAATAGAAACGAGAACTGCTTTGAACAGCTATTAAAGTTAAACCACATGAACTACATCCTAACAGATATGCTTGCTGGAAATGGAACTAAAGCTACTCCTAAGAAAAAATAACTGACACACGAAAGTGCGTAGACACGAATTTAACATCCTGGACACCATCCGCGCATCGCAAGAAGACTTCACATCATTTCGCATCACTGCTGTACCTTATGCGGCCGCCGCAGAAGTGGCGTGGTATTTTTCTGACTTTCAGGCTTTATAAATATAATATTGATTTAGCGTCACTATAAACGATGAAGAGTACGCTTATTTCGTCCGGTCTGTATAAATGAAACCCTAAAAATTTGGCAAATTCACTTAAGTCTTCTTTTACGGCAGCATGAAGAGAGTATGCAAATGAGCTTCATTCAAAATATAGTCATAGTACAGCAACAAAGATGTCAATAAAAACAAACTAATAAGTTAGTTCGCGGAGGGGCCCAGCTATCACGACGTCCTAGGCCGCGTCCCCGCAGCAGGTGTTTTCCCAATAAAGTTGTTTCCTCCTCCTCCTCCGGACAGTGTCAACAGAGCTATGCGATTCTTGCACCTAACGGTCGATCCCTTGTTGCTGACTTCGTTTATGAACTGTTTCTTGAGCTTTCAAGATGATCCGACTGTCCCGACTCACGATACTTCTGCCCATATCTTGTTTTACGCAAAGTGCATATAATTGGCTATACAGTAGAATCTCGATAAACGGAAATCGGTTAAACGAAATTGCCGCTTAAACGGAGCAGTTGGCTGGAATTTGGTTGGTTTTGTATTCAGATAACGTTAAAAAACTCGCGGTAATCGGAACTAAAATATCCGCATCCCCGTGTAAACGGAACCAGAAATGGGACTTCATTTGAAATCCACTGCCATGAGAATCAGCTTTTTACGGTTCCGGCTGTTTCGTTCTTGTTTTTTTTTTCCTCCATGCTTTCTTAGCCTTGTTGGCCTCGTAAGCCTGGTCTAGTAAGTGGTTAGCCGTGTTAGCGCAATGAATGCAAAATCTCAGTTCTTGTTCCAGTCGTTCGGTCTCGATTCTAGACGCCGAGGCTACAGGGCTCACCTCCTGTCGCCTCGTTCGTGCCATCGTTGTGCTATTCGCCCTTCATTACCACGTTGCCGTCTTCTAAATTCCGTAGCTCGTAAGCACTCGCGAAGTTGAGGCGTCTAGCCTCCGTCAAGACGCAGTTCAAAGACTCAAACAAAAATAATTGACGCATTTTGTAGTGCACAGCGACTCATTGTTGCCAAATCAACTTTGTGAATGCTGTGCCTAAGCTTCTTGTAGTTTTCTTGCTTTCTGAAAACTATCAGCTACTGTCACTTTCTAGTGGTTAGAGTTCCATGAAATGCCCTTAGAAGTGTGTACGCACATAAATGTGCACCTTAGAACATCTCTCTCAGTAAACGAAACTGTTGTTAAACGGAACTAATTTTTCCGCTCTCTTGAAGTTCCGTTTATGGAGAGTCTAGTGTATATTTGTCAAGGTGGAAGAGCGAGTGGCATCGGTAAACTGTTTCGCATGCTCGTCGACTTGTCCAATGCACTGGCGACGTCACCTGCTGTCTTGGGCGAATTGCTTGAAAGGAGTACACATTGGAAGCATTGCTTCACGGCATAGCGCCTTCATACGAAAACGTCGTTGTCACAGTCAGGGGTCAAAATTTGAAAAACAAAAACCAGGAACGCGGAGCTCACCTTTACTTTTGGGAACCTTCAGTGGTCACTTAAGGATTCGTTTGTTTACTTATAGTAAATGTAAACTTGCACACAAAATTTATCTTCAGAAATGCGCTGTGTGTATAATGCCACGATATAACACGTAAAATTTTGACTTGTAAACTCACTTATTTATTAAGTTATGTTTTTGCTTACAAAGGGAAAATTTACTCACTAAGTAAATAGTAATAGCCTGATTTTCCATTTTTGCCTTTTTCAATCTAGAACATTGATTGTTCCAATAAGTATTTCACAAAGGGTGTTTGATTAGTCATATGTCTGTTCAGGTAGCGGGTAGGTTAAATTATGTATTGTGAGTGTAAAATACTTCTATTTGAAACATACTGGCATAAACAGTAGCGCAGTGACTTCCGAAATACCCAGCTCTTCAAACATAGCAAAAATGTATATTGTCGTAACACTTCTTTAAGGCGTGTTTCCACAGCCCTCAATTCTTTCATACTTCAACACACGAACGCATCGTAGTAAGCTCTCACACTAAAGATATAGGATAGGTATACGTTCATGAAGTGAATTGACTTTAAACACAAGCATAAGCATTACGCACGCCGTGTCTGTATGTTTTCACGGTTACAAAGACATGATTTATGACCGAATTATTTTACTTTTGGAGGGCCACTTGCAGGGTGTCGCCTAGCCTCTTTTTGCTTCGACATGAGTTGCAACGCTGTTTTAGCACAAAATGTCTTATTGAAATACCGAAACCAGCTCCTATACGACGCCCCGTGGTCTTTACGTAAAACTAATTGCAGCAAGATGGACAGGAACAATTCGCTGCAGCAATAAAAACCTATTGATAGGCAACCAGAAGTCGACTATCACACCCCTCTAGCATAGAAATTTGAAGCACCGTCAAGCAAAAGAACAGGTGAGGTCTTTAGCGTTTACAAATCTGGCATGCCAGGAGGAAAGTTTGGAAGAGCCATTTTCCGTCCGACGGATGCCAGTGCTCGGCGTATACGCTGTGGGCCAGTTGGAATTCTTGTGGATTTATTGGCTAATTAGGTGTTCGCTGGCTGCCCGCTGGATGTGTGTCATCTTGCCGCAGTTTTCGTGTTGCAGACTGAATAGATGTTATCGGAGCGTTATAGCATGCAGTCATGAGGAATGTTGGTCCTCCATGGTAATTGTGTTCCCTGTCGTTTGGACAGGGTGGACGAGTGCTTTTGAGGAATGAAGATGAAGCAGGACTGGGGCGGATGCCCGAGAAGTAGAGGAGGACGAGGTGGGCTAGCGATTAGACTTCTGCTATCACTGCGACTTCACGTTCTTTGACTTGTGTAAAATAACCTGTAAGTATTGTAAGGGCCTTGAAGGACAGCCGGTACAGGACGTTTATTATGCGTAGCAGCCCTCGCGGAACACACACTCAGCTGTAGGCGAAGAGGCGGACACGAGCCCCGAGATGGAAGATGATAATGAGGATGACTATCAGAGGAAGATGAGGTATGGGATAGTGGCCACTAGGTAACTGTGGTAGCGGTCAATGTCCCAAAGGGCTGGCGCACGACTAACTGCTCACAATATGTCTGATTACACCACCACTCTTTCGCCAACCTCGTAACATCTTATGGTGGAGGTTTCAGGGGGATCCTCCTTGGGAAACTTCTCAGACACGGAGCTACGAAGCGGACGCCACATCGGTCTTCAGACCCTGTCGTCCAACAAGAGCAACGACACCGACAGCACCCGTCATCATTGTGTCGCAGCCCGAAGATTCTGGTGCGTTTAACGGCACAGACGATGTTGACATCGATGATTGGATCACCTTGTGCGAGCGTGTCAGTGCCTATAACCGCTGTTAACCACAGCCATGCTCGCAAACGCCTTTTACTACCTGAAGAGCCCCGCAAAGGCCTGGTTAAAGACCACCGAAGCAACTGTCGTCAGTTGGGGCGCATTCAAACAGAAACTTCGCTTCCTGTTCGGGCGACCCACAAGTAACCAGCTTTCTGCAAACAACAAGCTCGCGACCCGCGTGCAAACATCCACGGAATCGTATGTTGCCTACATACAAGACGTGCTCCTGCTCTGCCGTAAGGTTGATAACCAGATGTCAGAAGATGATAAAATGGCGAATATAATCAAATGAATACCCGACGACCCTTGCCATGTGCTTCTCTGAAAGGACTGTAAAAGTGTAGACTCCATCTCTAGGGAGTGCCGCCGCTTCGAACAGGCGAATGTCGTCGCATCGCACCGACATACATGAGATTTCCTAACACAGCCGACACGTCGTCATGCGAGGACATTTCGCCTCCGCCATGCCCTGCCTTGACAGCTGATGTCGGTTTTCTGACGACTGCGAGCATCACCAAGGTGGTACAAGAAGAGCTGGAGGCCATGGATTCAGCTCTTTGTCATCATACGCCTGAAACCGCTACGCCTACGCTACGCCTATGCCTATGCTATACAGGCCGTTGTGCACCAAGAAATTATGAGCATGGGTATTCCCGCTTGCCAGCTGCCTGCCCAGTGAGTTTAGCATTACATCTGTTTGTCTAAGGCACCCATCTCAATGGCGCACTGCTGACGATAGTCTCATTTGCTTATTGACTTATTCTCATTTGCTTATTGCCCGTTACTGCAGATCCCACTGGTATTCACCGCGACCACAGCCTCTTTCTGGGTCTTATCCCGTCCACGCTAGCACTCGCCGTTTTTTGCATCGCAGTTCATCGAAATACACTGACGCTCCCACCAACACGTCCCGTATTAACCGATCGCCATCGCCCCAAAGCCGCCAGTTCCGTTCGGCTGAACCTCGCCATTTGCAGTCGCCGACTTCGTGCGGACGTTACTGCATGGGTAACCGCTAAGTGCAGGTCCCGGATGTGACGCTGCATTTTTGACCGACGCTGAAAATCCTGTTCTTTATTACAAAGTTTATTGGCGGCTAATGTAGACGGCGTTCTTTTTACAGCACTCATTGACAATGGGGCGCAAATTTGTTATCAGTGCCACACTTCGGCGTTGCCTTCGCAAAGTACTTACACCGGCCCCCTCTTGTGCTGCGCGTGTCGCTGATGGAAGTACCTTTTCAGTTGTTGGAATGTGCGCTCCGCGCATCACAATTGCCGGCGGGCACACTGTTGTTCTTTTACCGTGTTAGACCAGCTGCCAAACGACCTTATCCTCGGTCTTCATTTTCTTTCTTTTTATTTTGCATTGATTACTGCACGGCGGGATTACTACACCTCAAGCTCCCTAATTCTGATACCGTCATTGACAAAAAAATTCCACGCCGACGTTCCTATCCACTGACGACATCCACCTGCCCCCCACAAGCTGCTACTTACATGCCTTTGACATCATCCCCTCCTGTCGCTGATGGTGTGAGCGCGGTTTTGCCAGCTCCAGGTGTTCTTGTTCGTAATGTGGTGCTTCCTGATGCTGTCGTCACGATTACTCGCAAACACATTGCTTTGCTCTTTATCAACTTCGGTTTGTAGGCGCAACTTCTCCCGAAGGATATGTGCCTCGGATTTATTTGCCCTCTCGATGACGTTGCGACCATCAGTTCCCATAGTATTCCTGACAGTTCGAACGCCCTTTTACCTCCTTAAGCTCCGGATGACAGTTTGGCAGCAATGATATCCATCGACCTACTTCCCGAACAGACCAATGAGCTTCTACATCTGTTGTCGTCTGGTCGGTACATTGTTGATCTAGAAAACCGCTCATTGGGTAAGGTACCAGCTGTCGAACAATGCATTAACAGCGGTGATGCCATCCCCATTCGCCACAGGCCTGACTGTGTCTCCCATTCTGAGCGCAGAGTCATACTAGAGGAGGTAGACAAAATGCTGTGAAAAAGGATATCGTAAAACTTTCCTCCAGCCCATGGGCGTCCCCCCTTGTTTTAGGGCGGAAAAAAGATGGCAGCTCACGACGCTTCATCGGTTAACGGCGGTTCAACAAAAATACAAGGAAAGAGGCGTATCCACTCCCTGGGATCGATGATGTGCTTGACGGCCTTCACGGCGCAAAATGCTTTTCGTCTATTGAGTTACGTTCGGGATACTGGGAGATTGCCATTGATGAACTCGACCTGAGAGAAGACACCCTTTATAGCACCGGGCAGCCCCTATCAAGTCAAAGGGATGCCTTTAGGTCTCTGTAATGCACCGGCCACTTTTGAGCCCATGATGGACAATCTGCTGCATGCTTTCAAGTGGTCCACGTGCCTTTATTAGACGAAGTCAGCGTTTTTCGTCGACGTTTGACAGTCACCTTTACTTACTTGCTGAGATGCTCCATATTTTTGGATGGGCAGGTGTGAGGATTGGCCATCACAGTTTGGAAGAGTAGAGCACGCGCTGGCGCACGAAGACGTGAAGGAGGAAGAAAAAAGGCTGGAGTTGGAACACGGTTCCGGCGGCAGCGCTGACGAGCGGATGAGGACCGGAGGTGGACCCGCAGTTCCTGTGGGCAAGTTTGAGTACGAGTGGTTCGAGGCGTGGGAGTCGGGGCCCGCCAACGCGTGCGGGATCCGCAGACGTACGGGACGAGATCGTGCGAGCCTCGGCCAGCCAACGCTCGACCGCAACGAGGACTGGCGGCGACCCGCTATCGACTTCGCATAACATAGGCCGTCGGAGCGGCTGTGAGAAGGTTTTTTCCCCTCGCTGTAAGTTAGGCATATTGGACTCGTTTTTCCCCTTCCGGTTGTGCTTTGCTGTGGTGCCGCTTTACCACTGCCTCGTTTTCTGATGGCGAAATTTGGCTTGGCCTACGTGAACTTCCGTTAACCTTGTTGGACTTCGACTTCCGCTGGAAGAGGGATGTCCTTTCGGAGAGATGTAAGGGTGTTCCTGACCCCTCCAGTTGATGTCCGGCGCTGCAGCATCACCAACGCCAGCGACATTTCCCAACATTACCTCGTGAAGAGGGTTGTCCATGCAGGTCGCTGTCACCTGGCCTGTGAAGAATGGGCAGTCAATATACTCTTCGGGTTCAGGTAGGCATAGAGCAGTGCGGTCAAGAAGGTGCAGAATGCACATTCCTCCTGTAAGCTTCGAATCGGGAACCGAAGATCGGTTCACGATTACAGTGTTACAGCTGGAGTCGCGTAACACGGTTACTAGCCTTCCTTCCAGCCAACCGTTAGCGGTAGGCATTCGGTCTCTGGAAGCCTGAGAAGTTTTGTGGCTGAGGGCCAAGTTCTTTTGTTCATAAAGGGTTGACGTCTTGTCCTCATGACCATCGCGACACTCAGTTGGACGGCTCAGCGAACATGACGCTTTTTTCGCAGAGTCTACGCTAAGGCATGTTTCCGCTTTGTGACCGGTTTTGCGGCACTTAAAACAGAAAACAGTTATTTGGCTAGTGGAAGCCCTGGTCTTTGACCAACAGTCGGCTGGCCTGTGCCCTCTCTTGTTACAAATGAAGCAGTGTGGCTTTCCTTCGATATCCTGGAGGTCAAGCATTCTTGGAGGCACTGGCGGCTTGCTATACTCTTTCTCCTTTCGGCGTTTCCCTAGGTTTGTAAGACCTTGGGCCTCGAGGCAGTTGTCAGCATTCTCGACTAACTGGTCTAGCGTTTGACAGCCCCTTTCCTTCAAGAAAATAGCCAGCTTGTCGTGACACTTGCTTAAAAATTGCTGCGAGACTATTAGATGCAACGCATCTCATGCTCGCCCCTCTGTCCTTCTTGCGTCTGTCCGGCGTTGTCCGCACAGCTGCGCCTCTCCTCCTCTCCTCTCTCCGATAGCGGACACTCTCTCCCAAACAGCTGCGGGTTGGCGCAGCGCGCTCTCACTCCGTTGCTAGGCGCCGGTGGGCGGCGCTGCGTCGGCGCTGCGCATGTGCAGTACTCTCTCTCTCCGCGCTCTCGTCTCCTTCGGGCGCTGTGAATATAAAGCGGCATGCCGCGCTCCGACGGTCTCAGTCGACGATCGTCCGCGTTACGCTTGCACTCTCTCGCAGTACTCGACGATTGCTTGATACAATCGTCGAGCCCCTAACTGTGCACTTTACGGACCACAAGGCACTCATTCTCGTCTGCAATAAAGACCGTACCTGAGCATACGTGTACTGCATGTGCATTGCATGGTGAAAATGGAAAATTACGCCCACCTCCCCTTCGCGTGAGAATCCCTGCTATAAGCGTAATTAATACGATGGAAAACGCCAATGGAACCCCCCATGAGATGCGTTGCATCACACCAGGGTTTCCGCGAGGGGAGGTGGGCGTAATGTTTTGTCATGGAGAGCTGCGTAGGTTCTGCTGGTTTTAGCCAGTTTCTGCAAGTTATGAAAATACCCTAACAAGCGACCAGCGTCCAGGCGGCCTGCCTAAGAGTTCTATGGCATGGCCCCACGAAATTTGGTGCGGTACCCCTCTTCAGTGTAGCGAAATCGCGGGCGCAGCGTCTGCTTCTGCTTCGCTTAATTCATCGCATAATCTGCTTCCATGCGTCCGACGACACTCAAAGCTTCACCAGTGAGGCACAGGTTCAATGAAAACGCTCAGTTGTCCTGCGGCCAATTCTGGCTCGTTGCCACGCGTTCGAAACGCTGGATATAAGCGTCAAGTTCATCGCGCTCTTCATTGAATGTTGGGATCAGCTTGTGGGGGGCTCTTGTAAACATGGACAACGCTAGTAGCTGCAGACGTGCCTGACTCTGCGATAGAATTGGGTGGCTGCTGTCGTACTTGTAACTGGAGTTCAAGGACCGACTTCTCCGTTTCTAAGCGAGCCGCCGCTTCGCGATTCGCTTCCCATTCTGGTGCGCGTTCTTCCCTGATTCTGGGACGCTCTCTGTCAACAAAGTCTTTCAACTCAGTACCGGAGAGGCCAAATTTCTCCCCTAGGCTCACGAACTTCTCGAGATACATTTTTATTTGTCACACACACGGTAACAACGCGAGGCTCTTTAAGGTGGATTTAAGAGCAAAGTCCTGTCGCGGACGCCAGATTGTGATGGAATCGTCTGGCCTTGTAGGTGTAGGACGCATACAAGTGGGACTCTAGAGGGCAAGAGAGAAGAAAGTATATAAACAGCGCCACCAGAAAACGAGACAGTGGAAAAGCGGCACCACAGTAAAGCACAACCGGAAAGAAAAAAAAAACTAGTCCACTATCCCTAACTGAATTTCGACGGCGAAAAAACGTTCTCACAGCCGCCACGACGGTCGATGTTCTGCGAAGTCGATGGCGGGTGGCCGCCAGTCCCCGTCGCGGTGGAGCGTGGGCTGGTTGAGGCTCGCACGATCTCGCCCCGGACGTCTACGGGTCCCGCACGCGTTGGTGGGCCCTGACTCCCACGCCTCCAACCACTCGTACTCAGATTGGCCATCACAGCAGGCCTTCAATAAAACTCAAACACCGGTTTGGGCACTGTTCAATAACCAGCCGTGGCCACCTCGTTGACGCCCATGGTGTTCGTCTTGACCCGGAAAAGGTCGCGCTGTAGAGCGCTTTCCCCAATCGCGGTTGACCAAAGACGTTCGCAGCTGGGTCGGCCTGTGCCCGTACTTTCACCGATTTATCCAGGCTTTCGATCCCATTCGCCGTCCCCTCAACGAGCTTCTTCAGAAAGACGCCACTTTTTCTTGGGGCCCTCAGCAAGTACACGCCTTCTCCACCTTGGTTTCCCTGCTCACATAGGCGTCAATTGTAGGGCACTTTGACCCATCGGCTCTAACGCAGGTGTGCACAGACGTACGCGACTATGGAATAGGTGCAGTCTTGGCTCAGCAACAAGATGATAGTGAACGTATTATTGCTTACTCGAGGCGCCTGCTATCCACACATGACCGCAATTATTCCATAACATAGCGCCAGAGCCTTGCTCTTTTATGGCCACTTGCAAATTTCAACCCTACATCTACGGCCATCATCTCTCCGTTGTGACAGATCACCACGTCCTATGCTGGCTCTCTTCGTTGAAGAACCCCACCATGCGACTTGGCCGCTGGGCTTTGAGCCTGAAGAATATACCTCCTCTGTCACCTGTATATAAGTCTGAACGTCTACACCTATATGCCGACGGCCCCTCCCGGATCCCCGTCGACCCGCCTGACCTCTCTCCATCTGATTACGATACGGGCGTCCTAGCCATATCATATCTACTACGCGCAGGTCACGAGCAACGCCGTGACAATCCGTTGCGAGGAATAATACAAAGCATTGACTCTGCAAAGCCCGACCCCTCACTCCACGCCTTCTCGGTACGGGATGGTGTACTCTACCGCCGCAACTTTCACTGTCAACTTTCCGCCTTGTTGCTGGTAATTATCGAGCACCGGCGGTTATCCGTACTACACCAGCTCTCACGTGCCAACAGCGGGTCATCTCGGCTTGACTTGTAGCTATGACCGAGCACGATGTCACTTTAACAGGCCCGGTCTCTACCACTCAGTGCGACGATACGTGAGGGCATGTTGTAACCCTTGCCCGCGGAGAAAGACACCACCCGTACTACGAGCTGGCCCTCTTCAACCACTACATATTCTGACTGAGCCCTTCTATCGTGTCGGCGACGACCTACTCGGCCCTTTCCCTCAATCTACATCGGCCAAGAAGTAGATTGCGGTCCCTACAGACTATGCTGCACGTTTCGCCATCCCTCGGGCCATTCCTACCTGTTGTGCGACTCACGTCGCCGATTTTCTTTTCCATGACGTCATTTTACAGCACTGTGCTCCTCGTCAACTCTTTACCCACCGAGGCCGGTCTTTCTTGCGCAAGTTCTTGAGGGCATCACTCGTTCTTGTTCCACCACACGCCAACTTTCCACGACTTGCCATCCTGAGACAAATGGGCTTACTGAACGGCTCAATCACACCCTCACTGATATGCTATGTACGTGTCAGCTGACCCTCGGAATTGGGAAAATGCATAGCAGTGCGTAACCTTGGGATAAAACTCGTCCCGCCACGACAGAACGCGATTCTTCCCTTTCCCTCTCGTCTATGGACGGCAACCCGCGTTGCCGATGGGCACCCTGCTTCCTTGCTTCCCAAAGCAAACAATATTACGCCCATGACGCTATCACACGGGCCCAATTCGCACGGCAGGTCGCCCGAGCTAAACTCTCAGAATCCCAAACCACCCAAAAGACCCGTTACGATCGCCGTTACCGCAGCGTCAGCTATGCTCCTAGAGCCCTAGTCCTCCTGTGGTCACCTTGTCGCCGACCATGGTTGCCCAGAAAACTGCTTTCATGCTACACTAAACCATACCGTCTGCTAGGCCAGGTCACTGACGTGACGTACAGAATTTCTGCTTTCCTCAGAGTGTCATCCTGAGACCATATCCCCCCGAAATGGATATCGTCTACGTCACCCATATTAAGTCATACAACCCACGAAGTCTCCTGTCACCTACGCAACACCGGGGCGGTCTTTTCCTGCGGTGGGTTGTGTTCCATGCCGTTTGGTCAGGATGAGCGCTTACTTTTGAGGGATGAAGATGAAGCAGGATAGCGGCTGATGCTGGAGAAGTACAAAAGACGACGTTCGCTATCCAGTGCTGTCACTGTGACTTCCCTTTCTGCAGCTTGTGTAAATAACCTGCAAATACGTCTGAATACACAACCACACTTTGGCTAACCTTGTAACAATAGTACGAGGAGGGGGCCAGTTGGATGACTTTACTGGTATTACCTTTATTCCACATTGGGCGCAAAAATTGCGAAGTAATCTTTAAAGGAGCCCTGAAGACACAAGCTTGCGTTATTTGAAAGATTTTTTGTTTTATAGTGCCCCCCCCGAGCTTGTCCAAATGACGATGCTTTATTCATCGAGAAAGTAATTAATTTAGGTTAGAATTTTGATTTTCCGCTAAATCGCGCCTTTTCGTGGTCTGCGATGACATCAGAAGGCCTTGTTTACCGTTAGTTAACCTAGATGGTGCCACGACACCGCGGCAAGCCGTTTTCTGCCTTTTGTTTGTTTGTGAACTTATTTGTACCTGCTTTGTTTTGTTCATCGAGACAATCGTTTCGTGAAACATGGTGCTCTCTCGACAAATACGGTCACGTAAGACATCGTCGCTTGCGTCAATGGGCCCGTGTCGTCTGAAACAACCCCAAAGCCCCGCAGTCCTGTGCAGCTAAACCAATCATAGTGCGTGCAGTAACAACAGCAGTACGCGCCGGTACTTCTATGTTTACGTGTGCTTCCGTAACTTCCACTGTTTGTCCCACCATTCTTAGGGCTTTAAAAAGAATGTGCCTTAACTTTATGCGCAACTTGTTCGTTCGGCAAACTTATAAGCTCTGCCTAATCCACGTTTGCTTTTTCCGCCCTCCGCCAATTCCAGAGCTGTCTGGTATGTTATCATAGGTTCTGTTGCGGGAAATGAGCTAATGGGTATAATGGCCATTCCCTTTTTTACTAATCATGTAGGTTATTTGAGCGAAGTGGTGTCAGTACGATTCTAACGAGGCAATCTTTTGGATGAACCAAACTTGTGTTTTCTCTTCATGCCTCCTTTAGTTATAAGCGTATGTTTCGGGGCGCTTGGTGTTGACGATACCGACTACCAATGGCAACGAATCCAAGTCGCAGGCTGGAGGTGGAATCCCGTTCAGCAGCAGTGTAACGAATTTAGGCAACATTGTAGCAGCTCTGAAATGTCGAGAGCAAACTGCCATAGAAACGCATGTGGTGTCTCTTCAGCACGTTGTTCCATGTTGTGCAGGCTGGGTCGGCCTCATTGTTGGTGTCGTGGCCATTTTCTTCGGAGCGAGTTTCGTCGGCATGGCGGAGGTCACGTCACTGTCCCACTACATCTTAGCGATGAGAGAGAGCAAACTTCTATGTGGTGTGTTGCCTCACACGGGCTTCTACAGCGTTCTCAGGATCCTCTTTGTGGCCCGGGACTACGGCGGAGGTATGTGCACGGACCACGTCGCAATTTCTTCGTTGGGCGTTACGCACCACATTTTAAGCACTGACTGAGGTATGTGGGTGAGAGATTCCGCGTACGCGTAGAAAATGGAAGATGTCGCGTATTAGAAAGTATGAAACAAGAGACGGTATTTTCAGCGTCCGAGCCGCTGCATTGGAGTATAGAGCCAATGGCTTTATTGTGGTTGGTAGGGCCGAGCAGCAATGGTGACGAATTCGACCACAGGACAGCAAGAGAAGGACGCACATTTGATGCGACTACATGTGCTCCCAGGCGAAAGATGAAAGCAAATCCAGAAAAAAAGATACCCTGGGCGCCGCACACATCACAAAAGCACCCAGGAAGCCCCTGCTAGCCACTTGACTGAAATTAAAAGCACCATAATAAATGTATGGCGCGCGGGTTGGACTCCCGGCCGCGGCGGCTGCTTTTCTCATGGAGGCGAAAAGCGAGAACGTCGGTGAGTTTGAGATTTCGGCGCGCGTTAAAGATCCCCTAGGGTCAGAATTATTCCGGAGCCCTCCACTACGGCGCGCCTCATCGCCTGTGTAGCGTCCGCGCTTAAAAACTTACAGTCAATAAATAACAAATGTATCGGCGCATTCATATGACATTAAACAATAAAACGAATAATAGCTGTGCTTCAAGGAAACACCCAGCTGGCACTAGCCCGCATAAAAAAATGCACTGACGATTACGATACTCCTTAACGCGAAATTTGCGCGCAGCGAAAACTGCAGTCTTCTAGGTCACGGCGCATATCGGCTGCGTCTCACGAAGTGATCACGTGAACAGCGAACGCGCGGTGGCGCGCGCTGCTCTGCCATTGTCTTGCAGCGCGTCCCTGCCACCGGCGAACCTGTTGTTGCAAACCGTGTTTGAACCTCCCGCGCACATGTTACGTGTTCCATGTGATTGGAGTGCGGAGGAGCGTCTCGGGGAAGTGCTGGGGGAGGGCGCGCCTTGTAGGCGGCGTTGCTTCTTGGCGGCGACGCTTGGCGAAACTATGAGGGGGAGGCAGTGAGAGAGATGACGGTATTGCCGTGCGGGCCGCCCTCCCCCTGCACACTTTGGCCAGGCGCTCCTCTCTCTTTTCTTTCTGCCTTCGTTGCTTCGTTCGCTCAATTGGTTCCGCAGACGCCGACGGAAGCCTACGCTGCCGCGGAACCCAGGTACCGGGCACCAAAGTGCGTCGCCCTAAAATGAGCCGCATATTGCGACAATGGGGCACTGGATACGCAATGCATGCCAAAGCCTTCGAAATGGCCGTGGAGAACAGGTATAGGACACATAGAAGTAATTATTGTATCTACTACGCTGAAACTATAAAAAATGAGGGGCTAGTTATTTGAGCACAGAAACAAACTCCAGCAGACTTGCACGCTGTATATAGCGTAAGGGAAGCAGGCTCATATAAAACGGAACTTATTCCGCATCCTTTAAAAGCACTGCTATTTCTTAAAACGCCCACAATATTTGTACTTGGCGTTGGCTCCCAACGCCATTCCCTACTGCATTGCATCCCGGGGGAACATATAAAGTAGCCGTTTCATTTCTGTGCAACAATCACCAACCCGTCTCGGATCACTGCTTCTAGACCGTACTGAGGAAAGCGCCGCGATTATTTATACGCTTGTGGTCACAAACCTGGAAAAACTCAGCCCCCCCGATTATACTGTACTAAAACTGCAAATAACCTCAGCTCATTTAGCAATTCAATCACGGTTCACTCTAAAATTTAAATTCACATAGTCACTTCGGCCTATAACTACTACCAAAATGTGGAACCGATTGACGCAAACTAAATGCTATATTTCGGTCGTCCAGCACAACGTTTCTACCAACAAGTATACTAGAATCTCCATCTTTTTGAAGTTGTTAGATCATATTCAGTGCACTTTTGCTTTAATCTAGTGTGTTGTATTGTACACCCGCATATGATATATGTTTCAGTTCTGTTCCTGCTGTTGTACAAACGTTCAAATTTTCTTTCTCTCTAAGAGATCTTTCTTGCATTATAAGTGCCTTTGAACGTACTTCTCAATATTTCATATGTAAACTTCCATCGGCAAAAATACTTTGTGTGCACACATACATTCATGAACAAATGAAATGTGAACAGCGGCACGCATGGCCGAAGATACTGGAGCCCTCACCTGGCAGCGGCCGGGGAAAAGAAACGGACATGCGCAGTAGAGGTTTCGGGAGCGAGGGTGCGTGTCTCACTGTGATATGGTGGCCTGTTCTCGCTCCCACGCGTGGCTTGTCGCCATGGCGCAAGAGCGCTGAAAACGATTCCGTTAGCCATCGAGTTTCATGGAACGGCGGAAAAGTTGGCTCTGGCTGCAAAAAAAGCAACAATATTACTATACAAGGTTCATCAAATTTGTTTTGTTATTATAGCATTGAACCTCCCAAAAAGATTAATTTGTCAGTTATTATGTAGATGCTTCATGCACAATGAACAAGCAAAAAAGGTTACTCCTTTTTGTTGATTTTGGCTTCGAGACAAGAAAGAAGCCATATGTCTAGCTAAGCCAAGTAGGCGAGGAACGTCGCTAGCGGCAATGGCGCCGCCCACGGCGGTACGCGACTGCAGCGACGGATTTCCCTCTAGTATATATTAGTATGACACTCTATGCTGTTGCTGTTACCAATGCGTCGCCAGATAACTGCGGGCACTGCATACTCCGGGCACACGAGCGCACACTCCCGGTCTGTGCCGGCGTCATATTGCCGACATATCTTAGCATGTGTGGTGCAGTAACTTGATCAAACAACGATGGACACCTGGCTCCCGTCCAAAACCGTTTTTTAGTGCTGCGGGCTCGGTTTCTACAAGCAGTGAGGTGGTGCGAAAAAAAAAAAAAAAAACGGGACGCGGATATTATTGTACAACGGCAAGTGGCCTGTAGAATGGTTTGGAGCTGCCTAACTTTTTAATTTTAGGAATATTAGGATTCTGTTAGTAACTATCCCAAACCATAGATTGATTGCAGTCAATCTATATCATAAGAGACAAATTCTGGTGGAATATTTTTTTCTCCAAGCACCGAACGTACGAAGTGACACTGCCATCCGTCAAACAAAAGCTCAGCCATGATTGCGTCAAACGAAGGCGTGTTCTTGGCAACCAGCCAATGCTCACTTCCCGAGCCACTGCACCACGAAAGCGAAACATTGCAGTGCCATCAGAGGTTTGGCGGCATGCATATTTTGCATCCATTTCTGGGCGCTGGTTTTCTTAAAGAAAGCGTTATAAACTCAGCAGTATGACTGTCACGCGTCTCACGTGGCAGAGAAATGAGGCACGGATTGAGGCATTCGGCCACCACGTTGGATCGATGGCGGCGGTTGCCGCAGCACGGTTAGTGAGTCCTCGCGCCACTGCGTTCGCCGTCTCGTTGTGGTTTGCGTACCCTCTTTCTGATACGTCTTCGCCCCAGTGTGCTGGGAACCATTTGATCGCCACGCGGCGGCTATCGATTTTTGTCACTCTCAGCATCTGCACGGCTTCGCTGTTCACTCTTCCCTGGCGTAGTTGCGTACTGCTGTTCGGGAGTCGCTCAGTACGGTCGTGCACTCGGTGTCGGCGATGGCCAGGGCGGCGGCCACTAAATTTATTCGGACTGGTAAAGAAAACCTGCGAAATAAGAAAAATAGCGCGTGACGGCGCTTCCGCGCGCATTGTAAAGCAGCGTCCCCAAAGAAGCTGATTGAAAGCAACTGCGTCGCGTGTTACCCGCCCGAAGAGACAGCGCATCACCTTGATAATGGCATGCATGGAAGGAGCAGCAACAGCAAGATTCGCGGGGCGCGTGTGCAGATAAGGCACGAACTCGGTAGTGATTTCTTCTTACTTTCTTTTGTTCATATTTGTTTATTTTGTTTATTTGTTTATTTGTTTTTGTTTATTTTGTTTATTTTGTCTTTTCTTTATTTTGTTTATACAGAGGCACCCTGTTTGAGGGCGTTGCTTTACAATTGATTGATTGATTGATTGTAGGGTTTAACGCGCCGACGCGCGGGGGCACAGTGCGGGGGCACAATGCGCGCGGGGGCGCCGTCACGTGGTATTTTTCATATTTTGCGGGTTTTCTTTATCAGTCAGAATAAATCTGTATGCAATTAGTTCGTCGCTGAAAACACCGCATAAGTCTCATTAACGAAAAAAATACTGTCCGCTTCTCCACAGTACTGCAAACACTATCCACTAGGTTTTCTTCGAGCTACGCCATTACTCTTTTTTGAAATCTTGGTGCATAATAGCTGGGACACCATGTATATATGCACGCATGTGTATAAATGTAAATGTATGCATGTATGCATGTCAGTCGGTATGTATTTATGTATGTGTGTATATACCTGCATGGGCAGTGAAAAGTACACGAAGATTGATTTCGGAAAGTGAGAATTTTTCTGAGCTGTGAGCTGAGAGGTTGAGTGTCAGGGTGGTTTCCAATTTAGAAAGGCTTGCTTAAAAGTCATTCAAAGGCTGATGGCCACGCACGTTGCGGTTAAATAAGCCGAAACTTAGAATTCCGTACTACGACTGCTCTTCATTTGCACGGGTACGCATTTATGGATAAGCATTCTCTGAAAATTCTAGGAAAATAACACAATATCCTGTCGTTCTTATAGGGGAAGCTGGATGGTCGCTTGTAAGCACAAAGGTCCTGGAGAAAGACAACGTGACCATTCTGGAAATCTGGGGAGTGATGCTCGTTGTCGACGTCGTCATGTTGTTCATGGCCTGGTATCTCCCGAAGGTGCTGCCCTGGGCCTCCAGCAACCCGCAGAGTCCAATATTTTGCCTCAAGGTGAGGAATGGAGAAAGACTTACAATGACCAATTTCCCAAGCATAGCAACAGCGTGTTAAAGTAACCGCGAAGTTGACTACTTACGTTACCACATGCATTGATAAAATAAAGATGAATATTATTTTTAATATTACTTTGCGGCAATAAAATGAGTTCTAATTGCCATATAGGGCCCTAATGAACAAGTGCTTGTTAATTCACTTTTTAATTAGGGTAGTTTGGCGTGTGAGTGTAATGTGGAAATTGTTGAGGATTATTAGTCGACCCGATACCCAGCGTTAGATTTGCGAAAATGCGATTGCACGCAGAACAATCAGCTGAATACATCAGTCATTAGGGCTCACGCATCTAGAGCTCGGCGGCTGCAAAGTGCAGCAAGACTAGAGTGAACTACAAATATAGAGTGCTTCAAACAGGCCTTAAAATATGAGACAAAAAAAAGGGGTCAAACCGTTTAGGGGCGCTGCGAACGTTACCCCTCCATCGTGGCGTAGCGGATACAGTACTGGGCTTCTTCGCAAAAAACTCGGGTTCAAATCCCGGATGGGTCCATCGTATTGTTTTTACATAAAGCCTACCTATGTATACGAAAACGCCTAAAATGCACCGAGATAATGCTGTGCACTAAAGCATTGGGTTGGTTTTTGTTTTATTTATTCATTTAAGTACTCTCAGGGCCAGAGGCATTAGAGAGGGGAGTGGGTTACAATAGTTACAAACATATTACAAAACAGAGCAGATAAATAATAAACAGAAACAAAACCAGGAAAATGCAATATTCTTCAATGCTTCTGATTATACAATGTTAGCTAAAGCAGTTTGAAAAAGTTGGTGGTCCGAAATTGTTGCCGTCAGTGCGGGTAGGTGGTTCCATTCTTGTGATGTACGCGGTATGAATGACTGCGAAAAGGTATTAGTTCTGCAGGACGGCAAGCCGACTTTATGGACATGATTAATGCGAGCTGAAATGTACCGAGGAGGCAGAATGAGTTCGTCGTGTAGCTGGCTGTGATAAAAAAGCTTAGTGGAGGGGATGGATGGCCATTTTAAAAAAAGCGCAACACATACTAACGCAGAGGCTATGAACGGGCCGAAATTACTTCTGCAGCTTCCCTGACTACTTAGGAGCACCGACCAGTGGGCAAGTTGGTAAGGAGGCACAGTGACTAAAAGCACAGAAAAACGCAAGACAAATAGAGGAACTACACAGGACGAGCGCTTACTAACAACTGAATTTCAATGAAAGCAAAAGCGGAAAATTTCGACACAGCGCACCCTTCCGACGCATAGTATATACGCGCAAACCAACGTCATTAAACAGCAGCAATCGAGGCTGAATCAGAAATCACACATGCGCAACAACAGTTAGCCAGCGGTCCGCGCAAATGTCGGCAGATCGATAGCTGCATGACCAAACATTGTGAAGCCAAGAGATTCACCGCCTATTTAATGGAAGCTATCTTCAAGATAGGCGAATTCCTCATTAAGTAGGGAGACATTCTATCGAACCACTGCATCGTACTGTATCAGACATCTATCGGAGCAATGTAGGAAGCATGCTTGGGTTCCTCTGCTGGAACCAGACTGAAGTTCTATTTAGGCACTTTCAGCAACGTACTCGAGAGGTGGCGGAGGCGCACATCATCTTTTTGTACAATAAAAACGGAACTTGCGTCAGCGCTTCCTTTGTGTCCCTCCTACCACAAATAGAAGGCTTCAACTACCCGAGACTCAAGCAATATCACACATCTCAGAACGAGGAGCAAGTGGGCTGGTTGGTGCAAGTTCAAAAATGTAAGAAACAGCGCAAGGGACAGGACGTAGAGTAGAAGACAAACACGGGGTGCTGACTAACAAGCAAGATTTACTGCTTGCAGGCGGCTTACATACACATCGACAAAGCAATGGAAAGGGAAAAAAGGAAATTACAGATAGCAAGGGAGGAGGAAATTACACAAGTTATTGTCACATAATCATTGATAAGTAAGGCCCAGTTATACATTTGAAAGATCCGCGATTTCATTTTCATACAGAAGCAGGGAAGGTTCGCTTACACGTTTATCGCCCCTCTCACTTATGCAAAAGTCTTCGAAAATTTCACGTGTGCGTTTGTTTGCATGTCTTCGAATATTACGACACTGATCAAATTTTGGTTGGCACTTACTCTGGTGACAGTGCGGAGCTATGGACCGCTGACATTCGATTTTAGTGAATTTGCATGCTCCTGGAGCCGTAGATTAATACATCTTCCCGTCTGACTCACATAGCTCCGCTTGCAATCCAGGGGGATTTCGTAAAAGACGTTCTGACGGCAGCCTACGTACTTCTTTTTGTGTTTAATCTTACGTGGGTTGTGCTTTCTGCCTACCTTATTCACCATCGCACAGAGCTTGCTTAGTTTGTTGGGGCGGACATAAGAACTTTTGCGCCCCCTCTTTCGGCAATCTTCTTAACTTTGTGCGATACCTGGTGCACGTAAGGAATGACGGTTGTACGGCGTTTTGAGTGCTCATTTTCTTCGTTAAGTAACGGCTTGTTCTGTTTTTGTTTCCGGAGATCCCGTAACAGGGATTCTGCAGTGCTGGATAAAAACGGAGGCTGAAAACCCACTGCTTCTAGTCTGCCCATTTTGGCGTCAAAACGTTATTGGGCTGAGTGCCCGCAAGACCTGGTTAATGCCGATTTCAAACCACCCTCAGACCCCAGCTATAGACAGCCATCTCTTTCACTGGTTCGAAGCTAGGCACAGCCTCACTAGGTGATAGTGACAAAAACGCAACCGGAAGCTTAAGCTCCGCATCGAAAAACTGATGGCGGAGGCAGAGGCCAAAGCCACGAAGCTCTGCCAGCAGAACTGGCTTGGAAAGTGTTATGAGCTCCGAGGCACTCTAACCACATCCAAAGCCTGGCGTCTCTTCTGATACCTCATCGACCCGACAAAAAGCACAGCAGAAACTAGTAAAATCATGCAGACAATCATTTATCAATTTCCGGGAACCACAGACGATTTGCTTCGCACTCTCCAATCCCGCTGCATACCCAGTTCACTCCATTTTCACGCACCACATTACAATGGCGCCCACAACACTCACCTCGATCGCGCAATCACCGAGGCAGAGGTTAGGGCAGCCCTTGCAAAAATCTGGAAGTACAGTCGGCCAAATCTTTAACTGGCGCGTGCGCGAGCGGCGACTTTTCTGTGCGTCAGCGCCATATGACGGAGCCAAGTTGCAAACTCTTTGAGGCTAAGCGCATGCCTAGTAAGCCGCGCTAAGTTGTGCCCATCGTCTGCTAGGCTGTGCCTTCCTTAGCGCGTCACCCCTTATGAGCGCACTGCAAACGATCCAGGCAGCGTGATAAAGCGAATGGGTTTGCTCTTATTTTATTTTCCCAAGATCAACGATGCAGCAATAAATCGAGTAAATTTCAAGATACGCCGAACACGCTCACTCATGAGAGAAGCTGAAGAATAGGGTTTGTTCATTATTTACTTTGTGACGTAAACGCTTTCGCTTGTGTATTAAGGGCAGTTATCACTCGTATGCACGCATGATATCGTCAACGTGGCTGCGAGACTATAAGGCCGCTGTGAACCTATGATCAGTGAAGGTGCTCTGAAGGTTGTGCTCGCAGCAGTTTTCGGCAGTCCCCAAAATGACACCCCGAATACCTCAAGCGAAAAGACTCCAAATTATAGGAATGTCAATGAGCGACTTATCACAGAAGAAAATCGCTCAAGCAACTGGAGTGGCTGAGGCTACAGTGGGAAGAATAATATGTGCCCACCGGGACGGAGGCCGGATTGCAGATGCTCCTCTCTGCCTCACCGAAAAAATAACCGAAGAAGAGGACTTACAGATTGTGAGTGACAATCCTGTGGGAGTGACAATACGTTCATAACAACGGGTGAGATAAGGGCTGTCCTTGGCCTAAATGTTTCTAATGAACTGATTAGGCAACGACTAAGAGAAGCAGGGATTAGAAACAGGATTGCTGCGCAGAAACCCCTACTCTCTGACAATGCCAGAGCAAAAAGACTCGTCTTCGCTCAAGAGCATCTCCAATGGACAGTTGATGACTGGCGTAACGTCGCGTTCACAGACGAAAGCAGTTTCTGCACCCAGTGGGACCAGACACAAAAAGTATACCGGCGAGTCGCTACAAGGTAAATCATTTTACTTTTGGCTTTCCACTCGGTGCCTTGTCGTCTTACATACCGTATTATTAGTTTTGCTAGCGACGCTGAATAATTTGCATTTAACACTGCTTTTTTAGGTATGATCCTCGTTACGTCCAGGACGTCAAAGCGAGTGGCAGAAGATCTGTGAAAGTGGGGGGGGGGTTGCCACGAAAGATGCCCTCGGGCGCCTACACCGTATTCATGGTCGGCTGTGCTCCGAAGGTTATATAGCAATCATAGATCATCAGCTGCTTCCTCATGTGCTGGATGGACCATACAGCGACGGAAATTTTCTGCTAATGCATGACCTTTCCCCAGTCCATACTGCACACAGAGTGGCAGCGCACCTCGAAAGCCTTGGTGTGATGACGCTCGATTGGCCGCCCAAGGGCGCGGACATGAATGTCCTGGAGAACGTTTGGGGAATTTTGAAATCGAACTTGTCAAAAATGGGCCTCCACACAGCAACTTCTGATGAGATGTGCGAAGTCATCAAAAGCCAGTGGGAAGTGCTGAAGGCTGACACCGACGTCGTTCCCGCACTGTACGACTCCCTTCTACGCCGCATGTCTGCCGTTTTAGAGCTTGGAAGCGACTTTCCCGCTACTGAAAGGCCTGTGCAAGCCGCATATTGCTACACACCTTCACTGTTATTTTTTGCGTATCAGCCAGTATGCAGCGCATGATCATTAAATGCTTTAAAAACGCATTTCGTGCTGTTTCATTCAGATGCAAACAACGTGATGCAATTTTTGCGACCGTAACGAAGAATAGTCATTACAATCCTGGCAGTAAATGTGTGAGTAAAGAAGAGTTTGCTAAGTAGCTACCCTCTTCGATAACATCCCAATGTCTGTCTTCCCTTTTGAGATATAGGGAGCTACATTTTGGTGACTGTTCCGAATTGCCGCGAGCACAACCTGAAGAGTAGCTTCACTGATTCGAGATTTCACAGCGAACTTACAGGTTGGTGCCCGTCCTGAAGCTATAAAATAGGCATCTGCAGAAAAAAAAACCGAAAGAAGAAATAAGTAACCCATGTTCTTCGGCTTATTTCATGATTGGGCGTGTTCGGCGTATCTTGAAATTTACCCGATTGATTGCTGCAACGTTAATCTTGCGAAAATAAAATAAGAGCAAACCCATTCGCTTTACCACGCTGCCTGGATCGTTCGCAGTGCGCTCATAAGGGGTGACGCGCTAAGGAAGGAACAGCCTAGCAGACGATTGGCACAACTGAGCGCGGCTTTCTGGGCATGCGCTTAGCCTCAAACAGCTTGCAACTTGGCTCCGTCATATGGCGCTGACGCACAGAAAAGTCGCCGCTCGAGGACGCCATTTAAAGATTTGGCCGACTGTACATATCACCAGGAATGGACCAAATCACCTACACAGCTCTGTCAAATCTTGACAGCTCCATCTGTGCACTCACGGGATACATGAACCATTGTTGGGAGAGGCACCATAGCCGCAACATGGTGTCACGTTTTGTGGCACGTCTCGACCAGCTCAGAAGAATGGACACGGGAGAATCGTTGGCACGTTCACCACAGCACACATTTATTATGCACAACTAAAACCCCTAAGCAAAATAAACAACAAAGCAAACAAAGAACTCAACCAAAGAAATTCCTAAATACTAATCCCTAACAAAAAAACCAAACCAAAAGTCACTTGAATGAAGTCCCTTAATAAAGCAAACCGTCCTAGTTCCAGTCTATACAACGTCCATGTTAACGATCCTAAGAACCATGGTCATATAATACCAATTCCCTAGCGGACGGGTCTACCGCTGTCTCCGGCGCTGACGTGTCGTACCCGTAGCGTGGCGGTGACACGCTGGTAGTCGTAGTTGTCCGCTGCCGCCGTGTCCGTGGTGGTAGTACCGACGTAGCTGTGCGTGGTAGTCACACGGTGGACCGCTTTTCAGCTACTCTTCGTGGTAGTCCTCGTAGCAGGAAGCAGCCCCTGGCCTCGGGGCCGTCGCCGTGAAAGCAGGTAGCACCGGGGAGCTCCGGGAACGTCGCCGCGTGGGGACCACCAAGGCGTTAGTTGACGGTGCGTGCTCGCTGTACGCAGGCGCCCGACCGTCGCCGCTGGGGCGGCCAAATCACAGGTTGGTGGTACGACGCGGAAGTGGGAGCAGATGCCACGTCGGTCCACTCCGGCCCAAGCTGACTGGCTCTGGTCGATGGCGTGGCCTCGTACCCCCGGCTTGTTCCTCGGACTCGTGCCACCTGACCTTCCTGCTGTGGCGTTCTTCTGATCTCTCTCCCCCTCCCGGCCTGTGGCCCGGGATTAAATAGCCTTTTCCCGGCCATCGTGGCATTGTTGCATTCGCTGTGCCCGTGTCCGCCGCACGGGTCACCACCACATTGGTCATTTCACCACGTGCCTCCATCGCGTCACCTCGTCATTCGTCCGCCCTCTTCGCGGGAAATGTGCATTCTCTTCGTCTTCCTCTTCGTCGGCCTCTGGCTCTACTATGACACGTCATCTTTATTCTCAAGGGGGGATTGCCCCCTTAATCATGACAATGGGCCCCATATTCAAGAGTTTTTTCCCAAAAAGCTGCTCACTTGTCGCCGATGTATTTTCTGATCACCACCACTGTTCACTACGAGATGTATAGGATGCATTTGTTTATTGCGTTAATTTACTTTTGTAAAATTTTTAGTTTTTCTATTCTTGGTTTTTCTAAACTCCGTTCGATGAATTATCTGCATTTGTGACCTTATGATGACCTATCTTCGGCAATTATGCATTTTGTAGACATCCAGAGCGGTACAGTGTTGGTTCATTTCGCCATCTTTAATTCGCATCTCCGACCGTTTTTCATGCTTTTTTTCGTTTGGACTTCGCTTTTCGGAGGAAATGGGTGGGATACATATTTCTTACTTTGGCATTTTATTTTTGTAAAAGTTTTATTTGTCTGGTGTTCTGTATTTTTTGGTTTTTCAAAACTCCTTTGGATGAGTTATCTCTATTGACGCTATTATGAAGATAACATTTATTACTTCAGTCAATTATGCATTTTTTTTAAATTGAGGGCTCAGTTGGCTCATTTTCGCAATTTTTCATGCAATTGCTAACTTTTTTTCCCGGGCTTTCTTGTCCAGCTTAATTGTGCAGATTTGTGAGACGCATATTTTTGATTTTGTGATTTCGTAGCTGTAAAGTTCTTCTTTTTTTATTTTGTGCATTCCTTTGTTCTTCTAAAGCTCGTTCGATGAATCATCTTCATAAGGGCTATCATAAAAATTAGACGTGTTATTTCCGCAAATTATGCATGTTTTTTAGAAATGCAGGGCGTTACCCTGTTGGCGGATTTAGCCATTTTTATTCGTACTTCAGACCTTTCTTCGTGCTCCTATGTATTGACATCATTTTGTGGAGTAAATGTAGCAGATGCAAATTTTCGACTTGCTCCTTTCATTTTTGTAAAAGTTTTATTTTCTGTTTTTGTATTTTGGTTTTTCAAAATTTCGTTAGATTAATTACTGCCCTGTACGCTATTATGACTGGAAAATTTGTTACTTCTGTAAATTATGCATTGTTAAAAATCCTTGGCGATACACGCATGGCACTTTATCGCATTTCTTATTCGTATTTCCAATGTTCTTTTTCAGGCTCTTTTAAATCCAGCTTTCGTTTTTCCGACATGTGTGAAATACATATTTCTCATTTCGTCAATTCGTTGTTTTCAAAGTTTCTAGTTTTTCTATTTCGCGTATTTCTTGGTTCTTCGGAAGTCCGTTGAATGAAATATCTTCATTTACGCCATTATAAGAACTAACTCTGTCACTGCCGCCAATTATGCATTTTTCTGGCAATGCAGGATGTTACACGGTTTGCTCATTTTCGCCGTTTTATAGTCGTGTTTGCGATCGTCTTCTCCGGGCATTTTAAATTTAGCCTTCGTATTTTTGTAGGAGAAGAAGAGCTTGCTTATTTCTTATTCAACATTTCATTCCTGTAAAATTAAAATATTTTCTTTTGTAAATTTTTGCTTTTTAAGAATTGAGTTCGACCAGTTCTCTACATCTACACTAGTAGAACGATTGAATGTGTAACTTGCACCAATGCTACATGTGCGTCAAATGCAGGGTGTTACATTGTTAGGGCTGGGGAGGGGGGGGGTACTTAGAAAATAATGTTGCGCATTACAATAACATACTCCTCACGCAATGATCGTTAGCACTAGGCCTGCCCTGTACTGCGGCGTCCACTTGCCGGGGCCGTCACATCGGTATAAAGGGATTATGATTCTGACCATTATTCTAAGGATGACCGCTGTTTCTAAAATTAACCCAGAGATGCTGGCATCACTGCAATATGTCGTCAGTAAAAGATATGCTACAATGCACCCTTTCATGTATTGTTTTTCTCGCAGCCAAGCTACTGGATATCGTCCGAAGGGGCCGCTCAAGTCACTAAAAGTGCGCCGGTGGTGATGGATCCGGCTCGTTTTGAAGAAGGTCCCCCTGGAGCCGAGCCCATCGTTGAAGTTAACAACGTCACAAAGGTGGAAGGCGCATGGCAATCCTTTCGAAGCATTAATATCTCAATTTACCTACACGGAAACCCATGGGTGATTGTTGCCCTTTTTAACTGTGCAGAAAGTAACATTGAAGCACACGAAGCACGCCTTCGATTTTTCGCGTACGGCTGTGAAGGGATCCGGTGGAACAGTTATGCCGGATACGCTTCTCTTTCTTCCCATATTAGCCTTACTATCTGTGGCCTGACGTTTGTGGGACTGCAGCTGGAATTACGACTTGACCAGTTTCACTCCCGCTTCCCGTTTCCGTAAACACTGTAATGCAATAAGACGAAAAGCGCACGAAAAGGGCGTATACCTGCTCATTTCAGCGGGACTTAGGTTATGAGAAATAGCCGACCAAGTGGAGGGGTAAAGCACTCATACACACTACACTTACATCATAGTGAAGGCATGTACAGTGCCCACGGATCGAAACGCGACACTGCGAGCGCGTGACCTGCGGTACATACAGCGCCACCCGTGGACGCCCGTGGAAGCTAGGTGTTGCATTGTGCTGTACCACGAGAATGAGAGCGTTTCAACCGTAGGCTTGCTGTTTCTTGCGGTTGCCAATAAGCGGGGCTGTGGTTCCCCGCAGCGACAGCGGTCCGCTGTGAGCCTGTAGCGCAGGAGTGTGTTTGTGCGCCGGTGACAGCCGCCCGTCCATCCGCGCAGCCAATTTCGCGACACGTCTGCTCGCGCGCTCTTCTGACGCGTGCCCTTCCGATGCGACACAGATAATGTGCATGTAAGGCACGGTCACGCTTATCTGAATAAAACGAGCGTCTGCACGAAGGAACGGCCAACTTTATTCCATGATATAAACTATTGAAAGAGGAGAGCCGACGAAGTACTAACGCACCGCACCACAAGCGAACGTGCCAGCAAAGGCGTCTTTCCTTTTTTTTAGTTTACATCCTGGAATAAAGTTTGCTGTTCCTTTGTACAGAGGTTTCTTTTATTCACGCGTGCGTGACTGTGCATTACATGAACATTACTGTGCCGCAGTTGAAGGGAACGCGTAACAAGAGCGCGCGCACACGATGTCGCAAAATCGGCTGCGTGCACAGCCGGGCTACTACAGTCGGCGCACAAGCGCGTTCCAGCTCTCCTAGAGTTCCTGTACATCGCGTAGCGCAATAGTTGCGCATATGATTGCCACATGCCGCGGGTTCCAGTTCGATAGAAAGCTCCCAAGCATTTCCCCGAGGGTGAACATGGTTAAGTGCGAATGCACGGGGTGATGCTATGAGGGGGAGTAAAGTTAAAATCCGTTGGCATTCGCCCGTGAGCGCGCGCGAGCCGACCCACGGAGGTCTGGCAGTTTATCGCTGCATATATAGGGGGGTACGCCGCGCCGAGCGCGCCGAGCCAGGTGGCTGAGAGAGGAGGCGAGCGCAAGGGGAGAGGGACAGCGGCGCACGGCAGCTGCAGCCGAGCGAGGGGGAGAGGAGAGAGTGTGACGTCACGGTGGAGAGAGAGGCGCGCGGCAGCTGCTGGGGAGAGGAGGCGCGCTGTGACGTCATACCATGATGTCACGGCGCGAGGAGCGGTGTGGGGAGCGGCGCGCACCCGCGCAGCCACGGCGAGGAGGCGGAGCGAGCGCGGTCACGTGGTGAAGTGACGTCACCGCGCCGTTGCTACCGACGCTCCTCTCCGCTCCACGCCGTTGCTAGGGAGAGGAGGACTGCGGACGCCGCCGCCGCCGCCGCCGCCGCCGCCGGCGGTGGAAGGTTTGGGGTCGCTTATAAAGTGCATTCGCACTTAAAAGCCCGCTTTAAGTGCTGCGCATAAGACCCCGTATTCAGTCAGTTCTGCTCAACTGGGCATTGGCACTTGTGGAAGCGGCGGCAGCGGCGCTTGTTCATCTGATAAGCGGCCGAATATCGCGCGCCAGTTTTTGACCGGCCACTCCTCACCACTCCTCCTCGCCGCTGCCGCCGGCGCGGCGGCCCAGCGGCAGCTCCTATATGTGGGACGGGTGGCTTTCCCGCACGACCTGGAACTCAAGATGGCGCGTGGACGCGCAACTCTGCTCCCCTAGGGGAGCTATATACAGGAACTCTAAGCGCTTCAGGCTCGCAGCGCTCCCCGCTATCGTTGCGGGGAACCACAGTCTCGCTCATTGGCAACCGGAATTACTAAAAGCATACGGTCAACACGTTCTCATCCTCGCGGTATACCACAATGCAACACCTAGCTTCCACGGGCTCCACGGGCGGCGCTGCATGTATCGGCGGCCACACGCTCGCAGTGTCCCGTTTCAATCCGTGAGCACTGTACACCATAATAAAGATATTTGGAGGAGTTTGTGACCATTGTACAAGACGTTCACTCGGAAGAATGTTTCCACTCGTAATAAAAGGTAATAAAACCTAAATAATGTTTTATTACGTTGCCCGTTTCAACTACAGTAACATGTTGTTGACATTCCTCCGAACCTGAACATGGCTCATTTCGTATCGTGACATTATGCAATCGTGAATATTGATGCGCTACGTCAACGCCAGGGCAATTATTTTGCGTGCTCACTGGCTCAAAAAGTGTGACTCGGTTGGGGTGCACATGAGCTACAAATTATAAACTGCGCACGCACGCCAAAAGGTTGAGGTGCGACATCAAGGTTGTTGCCGAAATTGATATAATCTGCGTTTAAGTTGCCATCTTCTTCTAGTGGCGTCTATAAGTACGACGCCAGGGAATCCAGTGCGGAACTTTGATGGTGCGCTGCGGACAAAACTATGCAGCCGAAGACACCCAGAATATAAATGAGCCGGCATGTTTTCTTCGGATTATTACCTAAGGCTTAACAAGTATTCGAATTAAAAAGATAACTTCGGTTGCTACGCAGGCGTTGGTCACGAAAATTGGTGGAAATGTTTCTGGAAAGAGATGAACAATTTCAATTGGTTGATATTAGAACGAGTACACACCATTGCCTACACAGAGAAAGCTTTTTCTGCACAAACAGTTGTTGTGAAAGCTGCAAAAAAATTCTTTTCTTGTTTGTATGTATGATATTAACCGTGTCCGTTTAGGTGAGCGTACCTGTGCCGGCGATGCCATGATACTCATTTTCTGGAGAATATCATGGACCGACCAAAGGCTCCCTACCAAAGCCATTTCAAATAAATTCGATGTTGTACCGTATGAAAAACTGTCAAAGCCCAACGTCTTGCCTTGAGTTACTTTCGAGAGGAATGGTAAACAAATATTTGAATTGTCGTGTCCTCTCTTTAAATGTAATGTATTTTGTACGGTGCGCAATACTATAACAACAAATAGGTATATATTGATCTTAGCGCTAAATGTATACCAATGTACATGCTTTGCGATATTTGTTAAGTTTTGTAGGTAGTTCCACAAACAATACCAGGTGAAGGTAGGGAATTTTCTACCAAGTAGAGGTTTGGTACAAAAGGTTTTGCCATTCCGTATAAACTACGTTGTCCTGTTATGATCTGAATCACACAGCTACAAATGTAGCCAGTGTGGGAATTCATGCCGATTTTTCTGCAGTGTCACTCGCCTGAAAATTATCTGTTTCAGTAAAAACTGGTAAAAGCTGCCTGAGGCATCTTACCTTCAACGTCATATGTCAGATCTAAATGCTAGAAACTCACACGAGCGCTATCATTTTCGAAGTAGGACCCCCTCATTCACGCGCTTCGCTTGTTCGTGTGAACGTGCAGGATTTCAGTGAATGTACGTGGATGAATAGCTCTTACCCATTTGCGCCCGGTAAGCAATGCGGCGTCCCCGTAAATGTATATAGAAACCCTCCGCAGCCTGATAATGGAAGTTAGACGTAAGTAGATATGTTCCCTAGATACATCAGTAGATACACATACGTTTCGTTTAACTTGATCAAAACATCTTCGGCACTTTTGTTAATGCTATAAAATGCTTCCGCGCTCCCTGCGAGGTCTTTACCGGCGGGGCAAACTTTCCCGAACTTCGTAAAATAGGCTCGGTATTCAGCACTTTTAAGTATCCTGTTCCTGTAACGTGTCTTAATCACATGAATAAAGCTTCGAGCGCCTGTAATAAATGAGGCAAAGACAACGTGTACAATAGTGACAATACCTAATGGAAATATACGATGGATGCAGGTGAACATGCAATCGGTGTACATTGGAATAGGTAGTCAGAATAGCCACAGAGATAGGGACTAGACCCGCGGAGAAAAATCACAAGGTGAAAATGACCACTTCTTTTCATGCAAACAAAAGAATAGGCTACGGAATTGCCCAGCGGGAATGCTAGTCCAAGAACGACGTAGACTTCGTTCCAGGTGACAATGCAGGCCTCTGGCAGATGCCGGGCTGCTAGGCTGGATCAGGGTCACAGGATTGCCAGGAGCAGAATAAGGCTAGAAAAAAACAAGAAAAAAACAAAACTAGCTAAGAGAGAGAAAGCGAAAAAGATATATTGCCTGAAAAAGGCATTCTGCTGTCGATTTATCGCAAAAAAACGGCGTTTTTCACAGTTTGGTTGGCTGAGACGTGAAATGACGTCATTACTAAAGATGTTACGACAACTGCGACAAACTGATCCCGGCCTAAGACGCAGTTCTTGTCTACATCTTGTCTACATTGCTCTATTACCGGAGACGATCTGCTGGATCCTAGCCATAGACAGCTTTCTTGTAAATTGCTTTTGTCATCGCCGGGCCGGGCTCCGCGGTGAGCAGCACCCTGGGCCTTCGTTTGTTCGTGCCCGGATCCTCCCTCGAGCCGAGGGCGCTGCCGGTGCCTTGCTTATCTGGGCCGCGTACGTATCCGCGCAAGTAAACCTAAAGCGTGGCAAACTGTTCGCATGGCGACGCAGTGAAACATCCCCCTCGCGAGGGGCACGATCAAATGCAGAGCATTTCCGGGGGCGCACGACGTTAAGTAGTTTGCGTTACGTTAATGTTGTTGCACTTGTGGCAACTGCTGACGAGAGAGCGCTCGTCAGCAGTAAAATTGGCAGCCTCGGTGCACGTTGAGTCCGAGAGAGGGGAGAGAGTGTCCTTGAAACGTGCCTGGGCGCGCTATCGAATGTTGATCGCGCCGATAGCGAAACTTCTGAGCCGGGCATGTCGAGGCGAGCGATGCGGACAACTACGGACGCCTAGAACGGGTGGCATCGTGAGTTAAAGAAATGCTCTGCATTTAAAAGTCGTAAGCTAAGGCATTCATGAAACCGTAATAGGCATAAACAGTAGTCCTATTGCAAATTCCAAACTATTTCCTCATCTGAGCCCATTGCAGGATATAGGATATGAGCTCCAAATGCGGAATATTCACACACTCAATTGTACTGTAAAGCGCACCTTTGCGGAGATAACGCTGTGTACTAGCTGCTTTTCTTACGCCGATCATTGCCAGGTGTACAACGGGATCCCAGCGCTGAATGGCCTCAGTGTGAAATTGTACCAATCGCGTGTGACTGTGCTGCTCGGACACAACGGCGCCGGAAAGACGACGCTGCTGAATATCCTTACAGGTAGGACACCCGAAAGATGAGACAAAATAAGAGCTCTAGTTGCACACTTGAATTTTTTAGAGCTTTGCGTTTCATTTGAAACTGATTTTAAAACATGGGGCCCCGGGAGAACGATTTTCTGGCTTTCTGGCATTTAAAATTTGATAGTTTGGCACAAAAAAGAAACAAAGCACTACATGATCTCCTCAGTATTCTTCACTGCTGGCTTTCTCCCTTTCTCTATGATTATATATATATATAAAACGAAGAAAACGAAACACGTCGAAAGAGCATTGATTTTAACGTTTCGACCTGGAACCGGCCTTCGTCATGACGCCGGTCGACGAAATGAAAGAACCAGTCCACTTTTGGCGTGTTTCATTTTCTTCATTATGCTTACCGGTGCCCAAGCAAATATTTTCCGCTATATATATATATAAGAGAAAAGGTTCCTGGCTATGAGGTTAGCTGTACGATTAAGAAGCGAAACTGAAAAACATAACAACATTTAACGTTTCGGCCGGGGACCGCTCTTTTTCAAAGATACAAATAGTGCAGATCAGTTGGGTTTAAATACATTTCAGTTGTGGGTGGGGCAAGAAGATGTATCAAGCGAAACCTAGGCTGTACGCGACACAGAAGTATGCGGAGCCTCAGAACGCAAGTGGGGGGGGAAGCGTTGGAGTGGTGGGGACTGTCGGACATGGGGACATTTCGGATGGGGATTGTCCTTTCACAAGAGTAATGCGTTACATTTTACTGCTGAGGAAAATGCATTATGCAGACAACCATGCAGTTTCTTTAACGCTATAAGAGCAGCATCATTAATAAAAGTTTGCCGTGATTCCACGAACCTCTGCACGTGCAGGCGTCACTGGGGCGACCAGCGGCATAGCCCGCGTCTTGGGCTACGACTCCACTACCCAGCGGGACAAAATACGCACGCTCGTCAGCTACTGTCAGCAGACCGACATCTTCTTTGAGAACCTCACGTGCTGCGAAAACCTTCTGTATTTCGGATCGGTACGTTACATGCGAAAATGATTATTATGAAAAGTGACACTTCTCCTACCTGGGAGAGCCAAAATAATTCTGCTCAAGTAGAACTGCCTTTGTTTACTACTCTTTACTGCAAAATTGCCTTGGTTGGCGTATGCTTAATTTGATGTCGCTTCCCCCTCTCACAAAATTAACTTTAGCTGAAGAAGGACAAAGTACCGTAATATGCCAAAAAAGCAGTTTCGTCGCCCTACGTAGGTATCATTTGAATCTTTGTCATTGGAGTAATCAGTAGTTTAATTCATTATATGGCTGGGTAAGTGCATCACGCATTTTGTTATGGCCAACCATAATTACACAGCTGCTATATACCAGTCCTTTTAGTGACGCAGATACTTACTGCTCATTTCAGAATACTTAAGAGGGACCCTGCAACACTTTCGATAAACGCTTTCACTCCTTCCTTCGCGTCTGGAAGCAGTGCTAAACCTATAGTTGTCGGCAGAACAGAGCGGCACTGCGTGATTTCCTCGTCGTAGCAGATAAGCCTTCCGTTTTGCTTTATTTTTGGGGCTTTATTTTTAAAGTTGCTATCGAATGCGTTCATTGATGCAACTGAAGGAAAACCGGCCAACAGCCGCTAGATGGCTTTAGTGATGTAATTCGAGCCGTTGAAGAGCACGAAGGGCGTGAAAGAGCAAAATATTTTGAGCGAGTTTCCAAGTTATCTGATGGGCATAGAGCAGTAATTTTTGGGTGAGTACTTTGCGACCCCCTAATCTACGCACGTTCTGCAACCACTTAAGATTTCAAGAAAAGTGATGCAGGGTCACTTTAACAGAACAGAGCCTGTGCCCACGCGAATCTTGCGTTTAATATTTTCATAATTTTGATAAGGGCTGATAACCGCCCCAAATATAGTTATAACCACTTACCTGAGTAGTTTGCCGCGTTCCTCGAAGACGCGTTTTTTTTTTTGCATGTCTGTGAAACTGCACTTCAGATTTCTGTGTGCTTAATTTCAACCTGCAAGCAAAGAGAAAAAAATTCGGGCGGAGATACGAAGACTGACGAAACAGCGGAACTGGAAATCTTCACTAGCTGTAACTTGGCTTTTTCTATACCTTTACATTTTATACACCGTTTACAGAGCGGCGGCGTGGGCGCAGCCGTATTGGATGCGTAACGTCAGTCGCCATTGCTGGCCTTCAAAGAGGCGTTTCTCGCCGCGCCCTTCCACGGGGCCGCGGTGCATGGACGAGAACCGCCGCGGCTCTATGGGCAAATTGTGCGATATCGTTCAGCGTAGCGTGTATGGCCGCTTGTCGGACAACTAGTTATGTGTGCCAATCTTCAGAGACTAATTACACCCGAAAAATGGCCCATAAAGCTTCTTAAAGCGCTGTTCTGACTGGCGCCCATCGCATAAGTTCCTTTTCATGCGCTTCATAGCTGTTTGGAGTGATTTTTTCTATTTCTACGGAAAGAGAAACCATGTATATATCAGGGGTAGGAAATCTGCGGCGGGGAAGTATTACCGTATTTACTCGCGTAATGATCGCACTTTTTTTCCCAAAAATATGATGCAAATGTAATTGTGCGTTCATTATGCGAGGTAAATTTTTAACGCAAAAAGTTTCTGCGTAGAAAACGCAAATTGCAGGTCAGAATTTTTACGATAAGTCTGATGAACATGACCATAATAAATGAAAACATAATAAAAACTCCACGGACCCCAGAATGACCAGCGAGTGACGCAAAATGCAGTGTTTTCATGAATTACGGTACGCGCCGGATCGAGTTTGCTGCGAGGAGAGAACAGGTCGAGCAATAAGTGGCTGCTGCTGTCACAGTGTGGGACATCAAGACACGGCTGCGGACGCAGCAAGTTGAGAACGTTTTTTTTTATTTGTCTTGTGAGTACATTATGTGCATTTAGTGAGAGTTTCTTCTTCACCAATAATGAACTCATGCTTGCCGATATCGCTAATATCAGCAAGCCCGCGGCAATAACGTAGCCATGTCCGCTTTCAAAGAAGAGGAAACTAAGTTAAGCACGATTATCGTCATCTAGACTCGGCACACATACGACATATGGCTGCGGCAAGTTCAGGGTGCGATCATTGCGCGGGAAATAAAAAAGTCGTAGTTTTACGACGAACTTCACGGGTGCGATCATTACACGAGTGCGATCATTATGCGAGTAAATACGTTATACGGCCAGCGGCACTACGATGGCAGGGCAAGTTTTACCTCAAATGGGGCTAGACAAGAAGAAAACGAGATCGTATCCAGTTGGCATTGCCTCCATCTTCGCATTCAACCAGATATCGCTTTCACTTACTTTATTTGCACCAGTCTAGAGAAACCCACCTCCCCTCTCCAACCTCCGTCTCGATGTGCCATCCGACCCTTCCCTTGTGGCCTTCATGCAACTCGGCCCTTTACCTCTAAAGATTGCCGACCGATGATGTGAATGAAACGGCGTTGAACCGCGGTTGGCCAACTTTTAGGACATGACCATGCACGGATACGTGCGCATACGGATATTAAGAGTTGTAAATAACGTCGAAGCTGCATCCTCCGGGGCATGGCAACCGCTGCTACGGCTTAGATCTGGTGGCGCCGACGTGCATATACAGGCTTGCAGTGCGAGGAAACACATGCAAGGCTTACTGAAGGTACTTTTCTGCGCTCGAACGAGTAGGAAGGATGGGTTAGCGGCAGGGCCGAACGGCGTTGCTCCGGGGCGCCGTAGTGCAATGAAAGCGGTGCACGTTTAGGTAACGCGGGACTAGATGTTCTAGTCCGTGGCAAAGCCAATATGCGCTAGCGAAAAGTAGAAAGGAATCTGTGTGTCACCACTCCAATGGGCTTAAATATCCAGGCTGACTCATTTCGCCGCGACGACTCGCGCGCAACGCGGAAATACGTCAAAAAGCATGCCTTAGAAGAAGCGTGCCGAGGCAGATTGTTGTCCACTACACAACGCTTGGCGGCTGCCTTCCGTTACGGTCGGAAAAATCACCCTTGGCGATGTTATTTGGAACAAAATTCTTCCCTTTGGTAATGGCGATCTAGCCCAGCCTGGTGTCCGTGTCGCGCTCACCGTGAGGAAAGCCTTCATTCCAAAAGGCCATTCACACGGATACTCTTCGCAAAGTTGTTTCCAATGAGCCTCGCATGGTGCGATTCTTCCCACACCTTGAGGAGGTCCCCATCGCCGCTGGTACATCCAACTGCGGCGCAATTTTCCCCTGTAAATTCCAGGTCAAATGTCCATGTTCAAAGTGCGCACTTCGCTTAGCACCCTGGTAGCCTACGGCAAGAACCTAAACCACCTCCTGTTAAAGGCCTGTCACGGCGAGTGCGGCGCTAGCGTCACCTGTTGAAGGTCGATCCAACTGCTCGGTGTAAACGGTCTGTGTATTTTAATTGGCTTTTCTATAGCTCTTGTTCTTGTTCGGATGAGAGCACTTATAGGTCTGCCCATCTTATCCGTATATACAAACAGATGCCACCGAGCACACGCTCTCTCAATTAGAACACCTTCATGTCAGAGCTGACGTCCTTACTGGGTACAGAATATACCCGACGCGGCGTGCATTCCCCACACTTGCTTGTTAGTTCCTTGCCACCAATCCACTTTCCCTCACAATTCTTGGCCTGACATTTTCCTCCCCTTCACTTTGCTGCACCGATTTTTGAGCGACCGCCTGCAGGGCTGGAATTCTAGCATAAACAGCTCCGCTTTTAATAAGCGCCATCCCGCTCTCTAAAAGTGGACGACTACCGAAGGTGTTCGAGGGTGATTCGTTGGCCCAAACGCACGCTCAAAGCGCGCCGTCGCGCCGGCGCAGCGTTCAGCGGTCCTCCAGCCACGCCGGCGTCTCGTGTTTTCCGCGTCGTGGTATTTCAGGCGCCAACGGGCATCATTCTTACGCTTTCTGTTCACAGCCCGATCGTCGTCGGGGGCATCCTTCCTCCATGTTCCCGCCCACTGCCACGTTTTTTTTGACGAGTACACTTCACTGTGGAAGGCACGATGCAGGAGAGCCAGCTTATAAATACCAGGCTAACACCGATCTTCCTAACGTCTGCGTCACCTCTAAGCACACTGCGGGGAAGACACTTGCAGGGGCAATATACAGCATCAAAATACAAAGCGCCGGAGCCGAAGAGGTGGCCGAAGGGAGACAAGGTGCGGAAGTGAAGGGGAGGGAAGCGGCTTTCTTTTCAGTCTACCCAGGAAAAAAAAACGGGACAGTTTGCCTGTAGCAGATCCGCTGTAGAAATTACACTCACTTCTGAATCCTTCTTTTTCTTCGTGGGTGCAGCTGAAGGGAACAAGCTGGGCGGCGCTTCAGGCGACCATTTCGGAGACGTTGAAGGTGGTGCATTTGGAAGACAAGGCGTACTGCATGCCCGACACCCTCTCCGGGGGAATGAAGCGGAGGCTCAGCCTCGCGATCGCCATCGTGTCCAAGCCGAAGGTGAGGGAATGGGGTCTTTCATTTCTCGAAAAGGGTTAGAATAGCTAGCGCAAAATAGCCAGTAAAATTCGTCCGAACGTGTTTCAGAAATCATAAGCTATTCCACTTTGTGAAGGTGGATGACCAGCGAAGCGTTACAGCACATGACACGGAGGCGACTCCGAATTCGGGTAATAATTGGCCGTGTTCGAACGTGGTTAAGCCAAGCTTGTCGAGTGATTACTCGCTCTCGCGCCAAGAGCGAGTAGTAAGTGATCACACAATACCATAAGAGGACAAAATACCGGCGCTGCATTGTGCAGCTGCTGCTGTAGGCACGAACGTGTGCACTGCCGTTGTGCACTGTGCAGTGTGTTGTGCACCGTTGTGAACGTGTGCAATGCCGTATGTATGTATGTATGTATGTATGTATGTATGTATGTATGTATGTATGTATGTATGTATGTATGTATGTATGTATGTATGTATGTATGTATGTATGTATGTATGTATGTATGTATGTATGTATGTATGTATGTATGTATGTATGTATGTATGTATGTATGTATGTATGTATGTATGTATGTATGTATGTATGTATGTATGTATGTATGTATGTATGTATGTATGTATGTAGAATGAGGGGCTTCCGACGAGCCCCTCATTCTAAATTCTGATCACGTGTGTGTCCTTATCTCTGTACTGAAGCATGTGTGTGTCCATTTATGTATGTATGTATGTAGCGAATCAGAAAATGGGAAATGAGGGGCTCTGTGAAATAAGACAGAAAATCAGGGTTGGCACTCAAGAAAACCTCGGAAAGCAAAGGGGAGGTTGTGGTGGGTCATAGAAAGAGATGAAGAATTTTTTTAGTCGAAAAGAAAGTGGCGAAAAAATGCCCGCCGGGTGGGATCCGAGCCCACGACCTCCAGAATACCGGTCTGTTGCGATAACCACTACGCTACCGGCGGGGCTGTTTCCCCAGCACTTTCTAGGGTATTTATGTTAAGGTATTTTTGTTTCCTGCACTTGGGGGTGGTATCCAGCGCCACTCGGACTACTCGGGGTGAAGGGGACCTTCTTTTTAACCCCCGGGCCGTGACTCGAGTGTCTACGACATGTCGAGAGTGGTCGACCAGCGTTGAACCCTCTTAAGCTCCCTTTGGCACCAAGACTGCCAGAACAGAGGCCCTCGCTAAGCATGTAGCGAATCAGAAAATGGGAAATGAGGGGCTCCGTGAAATAAGACAGAAAATAAGGGTTGGCAGTCAAGAAAACCTCGGAAAGCAAAGGGGAGGTTGTGGTGGGTCATAGAAAGAGATGCAGAATTTTTTTATTTGAAAAGAAAGTGGTGAAAAAATGCCCGCCGGGTGGGATCCGAACCCACGACCTCCAGAATACTGGTCTGTCTGGTGCGATAACCACTACGCTACCGGCGGGACGATTTCCCCTCCAAAGTCTGGGGTATTTATGTTAAGGTATTTTTGTTTCCTGCACTTGGGGGTGGTAGCCAGCGCCACTCGGACTACTTGGGGTGAAGGGGACCTTCTTTTTAACCCCCGGGCCGTGACTCGAGTGTCTACGACATGTCGAGAGTGGTCGACCAGCGTTGAACCCTCTTAAGCTCCCTTTGGCACCAAGACTGCCAGAACAGAGGCCCTCGCTAAGCATGTAGCGAATCAGAAAATGGGAAATGAGGGGCTCCGTGAAATAAGACAGAACATAAGGGTTGGCAGTCAAGAAAACCTCGGAAAGCAAAGCGGAGGTTGTGGTGGGTCATAGAAAGAGATGACGAATTTTTTGAGTCGAAAAGAAAGTGGTGAAAAAATGCCCGCCGGGTGGGATCCGAACCCACGACCTCCAGAATACCGGTCTGGTGCGATAACCACTACGCTACCGGCGGGGCTGTTTCCCCAGCACTTTCTAGGGTATTTATGTTAAGGTATTTTTGTTTCCTGCACTTGGGGGTGGTAGCCAGCGCCACTCGGACTACTCGGGGTGAAGGGGACCTTCTTTTTAACCCCCGGGCCGTGACTCGAGTGTCTACGACATGTCGAGAGTGGTCAACCAGCGTTGAACCCTCTTAAGCTCCGTTTGGCACCAAGACTGCCAGAACAGAGGCCCTCGCTAAGCATGTAGCGAATCAGAAAATGGGAAATGAGGGGCTCCGTGAAATAAGACAGAAAATAAGGGTTGGCAGTCAAGAAAACCTCGGAAAGCAAAGGGGAGGTTGTGGTGGGTCATAGAAAAAGATGAATAATTTTTTGAGTCGAAAAGACCTGAAAAAGTCGAAAAAATATTTTGAGTCGAAAAAGACCGGAAAAAGTCGAAAAGACCGGTATTCTGGAGGTCGTGGGTTCGGATCCCACCCGGCGGGCATTTTTTCACCACTTTCTTTTCGACTAAAAAAATTCTTCATCTCTTTCTATGACCCACCACAACCTCCCCTTTGCTTTCCGAGGTTTTCTTGACTGCCAACTCTTATTTTCTGTATGTATGTATGTATGTATGTATGTATGTATGTATGTATGTATGTATGTATGTATGTATGTATGTATGTATGTATGTATGTATGTATGTGTGCGTTTGTATGTATGTATGTATGTGTGTGTGTATGTATGTATGTATGTATGTATGTATGTATGTATGTATGTATGTATGTATGTATGTATGTAACACAGAAATAAGGGTTGGCAGTCGAGAAAACCTCGGAAAGCAAAGGGGAGGATGTGGTAGATCATTGAAACAGATTAAGAATTTGGAAAGAAAGAAAGAAAGTGAAGAAAAAATGCCCGCCAGGTGGGATCCGAACCCACGACCGAATGGCGCTGGCTACCACCCCCAAGCACAGGAAACAAACATACCTAACATAAATACCCCAGAAAGTGAATGGGAAAATCGCCCCGCCGGTAGCGTAGTGGTTATCGCACCAGACCGGTTTTCTGGAGGTCGTGGGTTCGGATCCCACCTGGCGGGCATTTTTTCTTCACTTTCTTTCTTTCTTTCCAAATTCTTAATCTGTTTCAATGATCTACCACATCCTCCCCTTTGCTTTCCGAGGTTTTCTCGACTGCCAACCCTTATTTCTGTGTTATTTTCAACGAGCCCCTCATTTCCTATTCTGATTCGCTGTATGTATGTATGTATGTATGTATGTATGTATGTATGTATGTATGTGTACATGCGCGTAAATATTTAAAGTCGCACCAGCCTCAGGTCAGTACCAAAGGAAAACCCTGGCGTTCACACCTTGGAAGTCTTGTAACCCACGTTACATGGAAGCGTTCCGTGCAGGTAATACAATTTTACCTGCTTTACAACAAAGCAAGAAATATTGAAGATCGTACGCGCTTAGAGGACGCAACATTCCAATATCACGTGTTTCTGTCGCTCCTGTTCACTCGTCTTTTGTTACCGTCCCCTGCATAGCTGGTCATCCTTGACGAGCCGACGACTGGGTTGGACGCCGAAACACGACGGAATGTGTGGGACGTAGTCCAGGCCGTGCGGAAAGAACACTCAGTCCTTCTGTCGTCACACGATATGGAGGAGGCGGATGCAATCGGCGACAGTATCATCGTCATGGCACGTGGGAAAGCTGTTTGCAGTGGTTCGATATCCTTTCTAAAAAAGGCTTGTGGTACGTTCAATCGACGGCTACCCGCAGTTTACTCGTTGGCGTGCTCACTTGCGCACGCATACTCACTGGACGAAAAAAGAGAGGCAAGCGTGTTTTTAAGTGCATTAGCGGCCAACGGTTTGTCTAACTACCCTTGGTATCATGACCGCCGTTAAGCCATATTTGATGAGAAACTGGTGCGCTAAATAACAAGATATGCAGGATGTAAATATTTATTGTAAGCCTTCGGAAACCGGTTTGCGTATTTGACAGTATAATTCCTTGATTAGCTTGGGTTGTGACATTTTACCGTATAGTTCTTGCTGACATTCGTTTTACAGAAGAACACAAGCCTTCGTATTCGTACTCAGCACATAATGCCCTTACGTTTCACTGCAGCCTATACTACAAACTATTGCATTGAGAACCTCTTACTCGGGCTGTCCATACTCGTCCACTGAACGTAAAATATTATTGTTAAGGGAGCCCACTTGTCAGGGATACTTCCAACTAAACCAGGGAATACCCAGTCAGGACTTGATGGAATTTTGAGCCGTTGAAAATGCGCATGTTGCAAATTGCCGTAACCTTATATCCATCGCAGTATTTCTGTTGAGGTCATAGTTTCTCGTGATGTTTGGTTTCGTTCACTGGAGCAAAAGATTAACAGGTTTGTGGTGTGCATTGCATATCTTTGCAGGCGTCGGATACAAGATAACTCTGGCGAAGGTTCCTCAAAAGTTTAATGTTAAGGATGTGCTAGCTCTGATTCACAAAACCGTGCCAGGCGCGGAAGTGGATAACGACAAAACGGGAGAAGTCATCATCGCCCTGAATACGCTCAACCACGAAAACTTTCCTGGTATGTTCAAGGCGCTGGAGCACGATTCCGTAGGATTGGGCATTGAGGCGATTGGAGTGACCGCTGCGACGATGAAGGACGTTTACTTGAAGTAAGTCTGTGGCGAAACGTTTAAAACACGAGAAAACATGAAAGTTGGGAGGCGGTAAAAACACAAATAAAAATGAAGGAAGCTCACACCAACGCGTAAGACTTTAATGTAGTGAAGCCGTACGCAACCTTCATAACCATCACGACTGTTCACGATTTCAGCCGATTTGCTTCTTATTCTCTGCCGCAACGACTTTTACTTCATCGTTGTGGCTATATGTGTGAGCTTCCTTGATTATTTTGTAAGTGAGTCATCGGACATCACCTTGGAGGGGCGTACGCTATGACATGCTCTCTCGTTACGAGCAAGTGTTACCATGATTACGGCGAACGCTGTAGTTTTCTTTTTGGCCATTCTTGACCAATTCCCCTACGGGAGTTTGCTTGGCTTGACGAACGTGCGCCGGGGACACTGGGCGATCGTCTCGAGGCACGCACACCTGAGAACTCGGTATTCTGTTGGTTTTTTGTAACTGCGGAGTCGTCACCGTCAAGCACGCGCTCATGTGCGCGTCCTCGGAGTTTTTTTTTTGTATTTTTAACTGCGAAGAGGGAAAACTACGATTTGCTAAACAGCTTCTGAAATCTTTATTTTTTTTCCCTTTTTTTTACAAATGAGGGGGCAGCCGCAAGAAGCCGCTGGTTGAGGCGGCTTGACGAGGCGACTGCCCCGGACACAGGCGCAAGGTTACATACCTTGATAAATATAAGACAACTGAAAAAGCACTCGCGAGATATCGCGTGCGTCACATTGCCTTCCATAAAGTACACATATGATGAAACACAAATCACTCAGAAAAAATAAATCTTGTGACATACATAAGCACTTACTAGTTCAATATACACACCCTTATACAGCACTAAATTTGTTTCTACACAGGTTGATAAAATACTTTGGATATAATCATGATGACATCCAAGATCCGGAATAACATGCGTAAGTCAAATATAAAACGAAATAAAAACCACAACATCCACTGTTACGGTAACAGTGTAAATTCACATACATTAGTATTCTACGACGTATAACACAGGTTATTTTCTAATATGGATTTTTTTATTTGTTTCCTAAACACACTGGGAGCGCAAGAGAAATTAATTATTCCTATAGTTTTATTAATTATGCTGAAGCTCTGAAACAAGAAGGTTTGCCTGCCGTAGTTTGTCCTCGCTTTAGGCGCATGCCTTGTTATGCATCGGAGTGAGTACTGCGTAGCTGATGCAGGGTCTGTTGTCAAGGCCAACTTGTCGTTGTACACAATTTGTAGTAGTTTTAGAGAATAAACCTGATCTGCTCTGAGCATGCTATATTTTGAACAGAGGGTTTCTGTTCTTAAGTTGATTATAGGACCGTTGTAATGCATATAGATTCGGAGAACTTTTTTCTGCAATTTAATTATCCTGGTATAGTTGTGGGCACTTGTTGTGCCCCATACCACTGCACCATAGCATAGTTTAGAATAGAACAAAGCATGGTAAAGTTGTATTTTCAACCAAGTAGGAATAAGGTGCGCAATTTCGTGCATTATTCCAGTGGTTTTAGATAATTCACTACAAAGTTGATTTACATGTGTATTCCATTTTAGATCCTCTTGAAACCATACTAGAAATTCGCTGTAGAAATTCGAGAAGTTCGCACTTGTACCAATATGTAATGCTGATTATAAGCGGAAGTAACTTTATAAGCTTTTTATAATGTAAATTTGTTGCACCTCTCCCGAGGTCTGATTCTTAAGAGGCTTTCTATAGCCTACGAAAATTTTTCCTGAACTGCTTCATCTTAGGACTGTGCCTTTATCAAAAAAGTGTCTACGTTGGTAGTACGGATAAAACCCACTCTGGGAGGGGAGGGGGGGGGGGTTCCAGTAGTCATTAAAATCTGTGGATGATTCCTCTGTCAAAAGAATCAGTAAATACGAAAGTGAAATATTCAGCAAAATTTGCAGCTAAGCCTGATTTGCGGGTCGGCGGCTGTGTTGGTGGGCTTCGCGAGCGACGTCCTGCAAGCGGGCCGGTTCGGCAAACGTGTACTGGCGTCATTTCTGTGACGGATATGGCGTCAGTAAAATCTTGGGGTATCGCGGCATAAAACAATGTAAAACCCGAAAACGAACAAGCCTAAGTTTAACGCACTCCTTAGGACTAAAGGCTGCTTCCCCGCAAGAACACCGTGTGTGCAGGGGTGCAGCCTTTACAAGCCACTCGCTTCGTTGTTCTGGCGTCACTTTCATGACGCATATACGACGTCAGCGAAATTTTCTTGTATCCGGGAATAAAACACTTCCTTTTAAAAACGTTAATACACTTACCCAGAGCTTCTAAATACCTGCCGACAAAGAACGCTACTGCTAAACTGAAAGAGCGAGCTAGTGGTCGTTGTGCAGCGGAAATTAATGAAGGAATAAAGCTTTATAAATGACTTACCAGCCGGAATAGATACCCTCAGTTCGGGAGAACTAAGAATTTATTGAGAAAATCTACCAAGAGGCGTTGGTAGTTAAACGTCCACGGCTGCAGTGTTACGCGGACTCTGGGATCTGTGCTGCATCCTGTGCTGCATTCACTCCTCGTTAAGGGTCACTCGCCAAAAAGTTTTTGCTAGTTGTGGATGGGTGCGTACGTATGACTTATGGAGATCGCGGAGGTTTCTGAGGGCAATGGTTTGGTGGGGCGAATGTTCCTGTGGTGTACTGCGAGTTTAAGGAGCTCGTAATGCGGTGTGACGGGTGAGCTGCTTGACACTTTGTCACCGTGAAGACCGGAATGAACGCACTTTGTAGAAAAAAGCCAGAAGGCAAAGCAAGGACGAAAGAAAGTCACTGGACATATATATCGTGTGGACCTTACAAAATAGTCCCTAAAGGCTAACATGACGCCTAATGCCGCCGGTTCAGTTCATTCTATCTAGAAAGCAACCACTGTCCTCACTCTTCACAGTCAACAGATATCTTCATGTCCAGTACTTCGTTTGTTGCGTGGTCACGATGTGTTTATGGCGACAAAAATACTTTCTATCAGAAGTCGAATATGTTTTAACGCTTCGCGCATATTCGACGAGAAGTCTGGTACCTGCCATTAAGAGTAACTTTGTACTCTTACGGAATAATAAAGTTTTGCTGTGCTTAGTAATGCCGGGGGAAATGTCAACTCACATGTTGAAATTGATTTCCAAACACACTTGCGATCATTACAACGATACAAAACGATTTATTTTGATGCACAGAAAAGCATTAATTTTCGTCTCACAGCTATCCGTCTCGCGAAGCACATTATTCAGGATGTGTAGTTTACCGAGAAAGCCAGGTATGAACTAAATCATGACCTGTACACAGCAGCTGATATTTCATGCGGCAGAACAGTGGCGCTGGTTACTGAGAGCCGGGGCCGATTTTCTGGCCTAGTGCGTGCATTTATATCAACCAAACTTTCCAGCTTGTGGAATACTTTGAGCAGTTTTGAAGTGTAGCAGCATTTGCAAACTTCGTCCCGTACTTTTGCAGAGGTTGTGCTATGAAAGATTTGGATAGGTCCTCTGGGAAAGGAGGCCGCAGTTAATCGTGAGGTAACGAGTGGTATGCGTTGTCAGAAACGCACAAGAATTATTTTACCTCTAAGAACGTTATACGTGCTCCTCGTTTTGGCGTTTACTTTGCACACTTTAAAGGTGTCCTAAAAGGCGTTTTGAGCAGACTAAATGAACAGGTTTAGTAGTTAGGTTGGGTGGTCAAAGTCATCTGCGCCATGTATACCTTTTTAAGTGCAGCAAAAAGCTGACACTATCGTTGCAGAGTTTCTTGTCCCTGGAGGGAAAAGGGCACAGAGGGTACGAAGTTGATGGTACACTAGAGAAAAAAGCTTGAATAGCACTGATTGCAAAATATCAGCAACGGATGGTCGAAGCGTTTCGTCGTGAACCGGAAACCGTTATCTATTTTTCCGGTTCAGTTTCGGTTCAGGTTTAGCGTGTTGAAAAAAATAACGGTTCGGGTTGCGATTCCGTACCGGAAAAAATACCGATTCAGTTCCTGTTTTCTGTTCGGTTCGGTTCCGGTTCGGCACCCTGCTTTATACAGAAGAAACATGGGTTCCTTCCATGCCCTTAAACGAGACAAAAAGTAGGCTCGGGAGGCGGGAGGAGGATGGGGGAATATAGTAGTGCAGCCGGCAAGCAAACCCTCCACATAACGATACTGACAGCACTGAGGACGTAAAAAACGAAGGAACAGCCTTTATCAAGCAAAGAAAGCCTCTATGCTATCAGGACAAAGAGCGAGGGTGGAATAATCGTTTTGTGCACTCATATGCACGGTCGAACAAAAGGCAGGCGCGGCCTCGTAACTCACACTACTCTTCAGAGATTGCTCGTAGTATCAGTTACGGTGTATGTGTCTAGTAGTTGATAACTGCAGGGTCGCGTAAAAGGGTTCTGATAAGTGAGGATGAGCGATCGAATCCACGACGCACACTAAAGAAAAGGGCCCTGCGGCGTACTGTGCAACCCTTGGGATGCTTTTTTGCTAACGTTAAAAGTGTTTAGAATCCATCAGAATAACGGAATGACATACTACTACTGCCCGTGTACGCGCGCGCATTGCGTTATCGCCAACGTAACCAAGCTTGACATTTACTCGAACATGCGCCCAATTAAGCGATAATATAAACCGAGGGTGTTTCGGAACGCATGTACGCGATCACTGTTGCATGTTTTGAGGGGCTTATTAGTAGTTAGATCCCATATTTGAGACTGTCGTACGCACCAACACATGTCATCGCCGCGTTCTCTTCTCCTTAGGTATTGCCGCGGTGTGTGGAACTGTGCAAGTCCCGTCCCTTTCCTTCAGCCAACTTTTGTAGTCATGAGCACAGTGTCGCGTTCATAAGCAGAATGGTAAATAAAAAACAAAATTGGCCACGCGTGTGCTGACTTCGTTGCAAATTTCGTTTCAGTACGATAGCCGTGTGGCGCCCCTACTACGCAAATCAATTCACATTTACCGCGCTCCACTGCTCCGCTATGAGGCCGTTCAGCACGCGCGGTCCACGCGCTAACTACTGGAATCTTTTATGACTATTCGGTCGCGGGTTCGATTCCCGGCCGCGGCGGCCGCTTTTCTGATGGAGGCGAAAAGCAAAAACGCCCGTGTGTACGAGATTTCGGCGCACGTTAAAGATCCCCAGGTGGTCAAAATTAATCCGTAGCCCTCCACTACGGCGCGCCTCATCGCCTGCGTTGCGTCGGCGCGTTAAACCCTGCAATCAATCAATTTTATGACTATTCAACGAACGACTTGGAATGCCGCCAGGAGCTATAGGGGCGTGGGCGACAGCGGGCGCCAGCAATAATTTTTTCTGTTACTACAGTCATTGTAGTACGTCATTTTCTATCGCAAAAATCAAGCGTTCCTGCATTTGTTAACAAAGGAACACTGCAAATATCAGTTATGCATTTGATTTTGCACCTTAAAACTGCGTAATGATTTGTTTTTGTTCGACAATGTGTACAAGTATCAACACTGGCACCCGATCTAGATGCTTAAGAATGGCTTTGGGTATATAAATGTGTTGTTCAAAGTTCCTTTGCACTCTCGCAGGGCGGCTGAATCGAGCGGCAGACAGACATACATACATACGGAGAAGCCGAAATTTCTTCGTCGTAGTTGCCCAAGAAAGACATTCGCCTTTAAAAACGGTGCTACCGAACGTAAAAAGTCAGGCGACTGCATCCCAAAGCCACGCATATTATAGAAGCATCAGACGCGCGCTACCGGAGGTTATTGCAGACGTCACCAAGAAGCGAGGCATCATGGACAATATCCAAGTGGAGCGCTCGAGCAGTGCGATGACAAAGTGAAACGAGGAGGAAACGTGCCGCGGGGGAAATTTCCTAGTTTAAATTTGCAGTAACTGGTCTAATACTCAACCCTTTAACAAAGTTCCTGAACGAGATGATAACTAAAAGATTTATTTGTCGAAAATGTGGGCACCCACGTTTCGGCGAAAGAAATTTTAGGGCCCATTTGGATCATGCACTTAGTCACAAGGAATGATGAGCAGAGGAATTAACATTCAAGGAATTACGTGAAGCCTATCTTGAAGCTTTCCGTAGGCTTTTTTTCTCATTTAAGCTGTCAGTTTATCTTACTGATTGATTCCTGACAACAATCTTCCTCTCTGTTCTGGCAGCACTAGACTTCCTCTTTACCGCAGTGTTTCTTTTTTTTTTTGTCTGAAAAATTACTATAGTCCCAAAAAACAAAGTTTCCGTTAGCGCCGGTGTTTCTTAACCAGTTGAATATTTGAAACGCACAGAAATACTGCAGCGATTGAATGAAATGGACAAAGTTATAGCTGGTGCTTAGCTCTCAAGGTTTCCATGTAGCTGTAAAGTGAGAAATTTTGGATGTGTTGACTGCTCCAAACTTTGCTCCATCCAAAACCAGCAAAGCGAATTTACACACAAGAACACAAGTACGCGTACAATTGCGCGTGTTAAATATAGTGCGACGCAAGTCCTTTCCGATTTGATTTTAAAAAAAAACCTCGGTTCCTTAAAACGTTCACGCCAGCCACATATATTACTCTTTTTTCTTGTCGAAGTAGTCGAGTATGACAAAATAGAATAACAAGAAAAGTGGTGGTAGCGGCTGATTAACAGAACGGACAAGGATGTTCATTTTAAGTACTTGCGAATACATGCAAATCTTCAGAGAATCCAGAAGATTATGATTGTTTTTCGAATTGCAGGATAAACCTGGACTGGACTCCTGGAGGAAAAGAGCGGGAGACAGCAGTTGATGGTTTGTATAAACATGCGTCTTGTGGTTCTTTTCTAATGCGTAGTTGGCAGCTTTTTCATGTGTCGTCCTGAAGCTGCAACTCTACAACACAGGTGTGCGACTCGTCTAAGGAAACACATGCCGATCAACTACCCCGAGATTACAATGCCCCAGATGCATGCCGATCAACCACCATGAGGTTCCAATGCCCCAGATGTAAGGGGTCTGAGCGTTAACGTATATTTGGGTTGCATTGCTCAAAATGTCAGTTTGTCACAGTTGCACGCGTCAGTTTATTAGCTGCCAAGTTTTAAGAAACTCTTAGCCCGAACGGGCAGCCCTGCTCGAGATCGGGGTCACTCGTGCGTAAGGCGAATTATCGAATAATAAATTCTATCGACCCAGAACGTTTACCTGGTCAAGCATTTAAATAAAAGAAGACTACTCACCGTGGTAATAATTTCAGACAAACAAAATCTTCTAATTAGTCATATTCAGCAGAGCGTTACATTGTTTTGGTTATTCGTCGCCATAATATCCGGGGGTGCTTTAATGGCTTGTGTAGCGACAGTTACAATTGCGCGTGTAGTGCATTTGAGAAAAATGATTGGAAACACTGATGCTCACCAAGTGTCTTAGGGTGCTATAGGAGGGCAGGTGAAAAAAGTTCCTCATATAAAGTTTGAAGTTGCTGCATTCGCCTCCTTTGTGTGAAGGAGTTTAATGGAGAAGTACCCTGCAGCATAAAATTCGCGGTGCACTTGCGCATTCACAGGATGATGAGCTGTGGCGTAGCGACCTCTGCGTGGAGCGATTTTTGCAGCAAGTGGTTGGTACGCATGAATTCGGCCACAAAACGTCCTGGAAAACCTCTTACGCACAGTATGAAAAATTTGTATAGCGGGCTACTCTGCCTTGGTGTGGAAAAGGAACTATGTACCAACAGGAAAACAACAAGTTGTGCCTCCCTGAAACACTCCAGAAATGTAAATTACGAGGTCCATTGTGGCTGTGGAGCTGCCGAAGCGAAGTTATGGATCAGCTGCACCTAATAACAATAGCCCTCTTTCTCCTGCCCTTTTCATTCCCGCAGAGAGGGCCATAGAAGAGCTGTGCAAAATGGTCGTGAAGAATCCGACAGCGTGCCGTCGTTTCTGGGCCCTGTTCACGAAGCGGCTTATCTACGTGACCCGCAGTTGGAGCTTCCTTTTCGTTGGCATTCTGATTCCTCTGGCGCTGCAGCTGTACATCGCAACGAGCACAAAAATGCCAACAGCTAACCAATGGAGCGCCGGTGACAAGGTCGTTATAAATGGCACTTTTCCCATCGAGGTGCGACTAGGCTCCCACTTTCCGGACTCGGTCGTCTACCTTCAAGACTCAACAGCCACGAACGCAAGCCAGGGCTTCCGCCTGCTCGTCGAGTCAGAAGGGTGCAGAGTCCGCGTCGTGAAGGATCTCAACAAGGCGCTTGAAGAGATCGCCCTGGAGGACTTCGGCCACTACATGCGGACTCACCCAATGGCCGCCGCCTTCAAAAAGAACGAGTAAGTTTGCCCCTCTGCGCAGCCTGGGCCTGTCTAGTGCATCCCTACAATAAGTGGCGCCATTGAGGTATTCTTTCGCAGCATATGAACGGGGTGCTTCATATAAAAGGGGCGTTTAATTTTAGGCTGCTCTTATAGCCCCCTTCTCAGCGTGCTTGTGTGGTCCTGGGTGGACTTTCTTTATTTTTGCCATTTCACAAGTGTCTATCTTAAGCAAGCCCTGATTGGCTGCGGCAAACGACATGACTGGGACGTAAAACAGGGCGTGAAGTTAGTTTCGCTGCATGACAAGGGCCTGGCGACTAGAACCGCGAAGCGTCTGAAACGGTTGTGAGACAGGCGTTCTTGAGACAGGTGAGACAGGCGTGAGACAGTGAGACAGGCGCTGCGCTTGTCCTCCTATGGTTAGGATTCGAAGGAAGGAACGTAAAGTATGAAGGTAAGCCGTCCACATCTGTGCCAATTCAACGGTGCAGTAAGCCTTTAGCCCCAATAAAATGTTAAGTGAAAATGTAGAGGCAACTCTAAAGGAATGTTAACAGGTAGTATGGCCCTCGTAAGAGCTTGTGGGAGTGAGGGGTGGCAAAAATCAGGACTGCCGGGTGGGGGGTCTCTGCGTCCCCCGGGAAACACTAGAGGGGGCTCGGGCCCCCGAGCACCCCCCATAGTCTCCGCCTATGGTTTTAGCCCTTAAGAGTGCCTAAGTTAGCGTGATTACACAATGCGGATGAGGAAGCAACGCAATCGTTCTCTTTGTTACACAAGGAACTTTCAGGATACATTGAAAGGGCGGCGAAATAATAGCGGCGCAAGTGACTTAAAAAAAAAGAAAAAAAGGCCCCCTCGCTTCGCCAAGAGAAGACGCGCTCATGGTCTAGGTAATAAGGCTCGCAGTGCCTCCACCACTGCCTCCGCCCCATAGACGAAAACTGCATTAAATATCGCAACATTCGAACGCGAATTTATTTTCCTGTTTTTTTTTCAACATTACGAGGTTGGCTTAATTTCTCATTGTACTTGAAATGTTAAGGTTCATACACGCATATAATAGGCTGCGTTGCCCTATCCGACGCCATGACTTTACAAAGATGTGAATGTCCGGGTAATTTAGGCTGCTATCTCACTGCGCGTATAAGGGCTAGCAGTTGGAGTGACGGGGGCGACAACCCCTTGCGCCCAAAAAAGCAACGACAGCAAGCATGAAGGAGCTGAGCGAGAGAGGGAGAGTTGATTATTCCTTGCGGGAACGTTGCAACGCTACTGTTTCACCTCGACAGAGCTCTGTCAGGAATGTCACGAAAACAGTTAGGTAACCACATTTAACTGCCAGTGGTTCAATATCAGCAGCGGCGTCACACAATAGAAGTAGCCTTTAAGATGGTCATCACTTAGGCTGCGCCCATTGCGGAGTTCCTGTCTTATGTGCATCAAAATGCCGACACCACAGAGCCATTCTGGCCGCTCATACGTCGCTGCGAAACGAAAGTTGCGTCACAACGCCATCTTTGGCGCTTTAGGCCTAAGAAATCAACTTTTCGGAGACACGGATGGGTGACTCTGTGCACGTGTCCTATGGACGCTTGCCCATTGCAGGCGCGCCCTAAAAGAAAAATTAGAATCGGTAACGAAATAAGAGATGAAAAAGTGCAGCCGAAAAGAATAGGTTCGGAGTGTTGGACACTAACGAGGATGGCTGGAGTCGATGGCAGGATATGAGGCAAAAGAGGGGAGGCAAAATCGGTGACGGCGAAGGAATTAAAGAAGAGGAAAAGGGAGGAGCAGGAGAGGAGTCTGATATAAATAAATAAAATGGGAGGGTGAAAAAAGTGTCAAGGAAGGTAGCGAAGTCACGGAGAGGATTCGTTTTGAGCAGTTGACTGGGTGAGAAAGAATGAGTGCAAAGTACTAGGCAGGAGCGGGAACGCTCAAGAAAAAGAGTGGGCGGTGGTCGAGAACCGAAGGAGGTATTGGCGGTGAGAGGTTTGAGTGGCGCCCCCTTGGTCCTGACGTCAGCTTGGGAACTCGCACCGCTGTCGTCTGCTACACTCCTCTTGCGAGGTGCCGCCGTGCCTGAGCTATAAATCGACCGCGTTGATGGTGTAGTGCATAAAAAGCGTAATTCCAGCCATTCAGTTACTTTACCAGCTTCTGCCATCTCTGAATAATTTCAAGCTGTATCCCGCACAAGTTTGAAATTAATGAGGAGAGAGAGATGAACTTTCGTTAGAGCATCTTTCAGAAGATCGTATTTAACTCGACCTTTCTAGCTTATTTGAGCTGTTCAGTGGTTAGAGCTCCTCGATAAGTATTCAAAATGCGGATGCTTCCCGTAAAGTATTTTTGAGATGCCCTTATGAAGACTCAACTGTCTGTAATGCTACGCACGAACCTGCCGGACCCTAGCGCGAATCGCACAGCAGAAAATAAAACGGCAGTCTTCTATTTTTTTTTGCTGTTGTTGACATGCACCAGATGAATGCTTTTGTTTCTGTGCCCAACGCTTTGATTTTTCTGATAGGTCACAAACGTCTTTTTAGGAGGTTTCGGGATGTTTGGGAGCGTCAGAACGTTTGTGTGGATATTTTCTTCAGGGTGTATGGCGTACATTCCCTTCACAAATTTTATTTCGTTGTGGCTGTGTGCAAGAAGATGGATACCCGCCGCGTGCGTTCTTTATTCACATGCAAACACAACGAGAACGTTGGTGCTATGCCACCGCGAAACGGCGCACACATCGTTGTCCAGAGTATTCGAAGCCAAGCCGGATTTTGTGCCCCGAATTTCTATCTCACTTTCAGCTCGAACAGCTGTGACATGATTACTGTGTTGTAGGCTTGATATACTCGCTAACGAACACGGTACACAGTCAACGCTCGATCTTACGAAACCCTATCTTACGAATTTCACGATATAACGAATACATTCAAATTTCCCCGCAGGTGCCTATACGGCTGAACGCTTTTATTACTCGAAATAACGAAATCTATCAAACGCCATTCCAGATTTGACGAAGCATTTCGAGAAACAGAAACATTTTAAAAGAAGCAATTTCGAATGTCTTTTGTCAGAACGCCACGAAGATTATTCCGCCATGTCAGCAAAAAACAAGACATCTGGTGTCGTTTTTACGCAGCTCTAGGAGATAAATCCATCAGTCTCGTGGCTGCAGACGAATGCATCTCGGACAGCACGCTTGCCGCAATCTTGAAGGGAGAAACGAAAGCTTGATGTGGGCGAGTTGGTACATTATGCTAAAAAATTTCTCGGCGCTAAAACATGAACAAAGAAGACACACAAATACGATGACGTGCATTCACAAAGTGGAGGCTAGTTTCCACGACCAGATTTCGAAGCTAAGCCATCCCGGTTCGCTTCATTTCTGATTTCGAGCGTGTGTAAAGCTCTTCTCGAGAAGATGAGGCGAAAAGGCAGCCCTTAAGCTTAACAACAAGAAAGGATAAATAAGAAAAAGGTGCACGTCCAACCGTATCTACACAAAGTGTCCCATAATATAACGAAAGTGGCGCAAAGGTACGGTGCAAATATCGTTTTCAGTGCCCCGGAAAAGCTATCAAAAGTATTCCCTTTGATGAGTACGAATCAAAAGAAGAAAAGACCAGAACCCTGTGCGAAAAAAACCCGCTGTTCGCTACGCAGACTACCGCACAGGTGTAGTTTACGAAATTCCCGTGAGCTACAAAAAAGTGCGCATAGGGCACACTGGAAGGTGTTTCAATGAGAGGGCGAGGGAGCACAACTTGACAGTTGCAAATAATACTGATGATCACCTTCCTGAGCATTGCAAGAGATGCAAATGTAGCCCTTTGCTAGATGTAGCCCCCTGCTTTTCTGATGGAGGCGAAAAGCAAAAACGCCCGTGTGTACGAGATTTCGGCGCACTTTAAAGATCCCCAGGTGGTCAAAAGTAATCCGGAGCCCTCCACTACGGCGCGCCTCATCGCCTGCGTTGCGTCGGCGCGTTAAACCCTACAATCAAATCAAATCAGATGTAGCCCCCTGCTAGAAATGTAGCCCCCTGCTAGAAGTTTTTGAGGAGTGCTAGGGGAAAGCTTTAGCGCGAAATTCTTGAAGCTCATTTTATCAGGCAGGCCGGGGATAACTCTGTTAATACTCCGTACGTTAAGCTGTCAGATAAAGAAGTAGCCTTTTTAGAAACGTGATGCACTTTGACGTCACAATGCTTTTAGTATTTCAGTTTTTTGTTTATATAAACAGTGTCTCGATTGATTCTGGGGTTTAACGCGCCGACGCAACGCAGGCGATGAGGCGCGCCGTAGTGGAGGGCTCCGGATTAATTTTGACCACCTGGGGATCTTTATCGTGCGCCGAAATCTCGTACACACGGGCGTTTTTGCTTTTCGCCTCCATCAGAAAAGCGGCCGCCGCGGCCGGGAATCGAACCCGCGACCTCGTGCTCAGCAGCGCAACGCCTTAGCCACTGAGCCACCGCGGCGGGTAAACAGTGTCTCTCCCCAATAAAATCTAGTTGGAAGTTCGGCACTGCGTTGTCTGTTACCTGTTCCTTCTTCGTCCCTGTCATAGCTCCAAGTAATGTTTTAGCATTGAATGGAGAAGGCGCCATAATCCATGTCACTCCTACTGGAGTGGCGTCGAAGAACAAGAACCCCAAGACCACCCCGCACAATGAGTTGGAGGAAGTTCTGTTTACGTGGTCCAAGGATGTCAGAGCGTCCCGCTCAGTGGGGAAGTGGTACAGTCAGAATCGTCGTGTTTCGTGTGCCTGCTCGGGTGCGACGACGTAACAGCAAATGCCGGATGGCTTATTATTTTCCCCTCGGGCTGCTACGCGTTGCTAAATTGTTGGCAGACGAGCACGCGGGCACCGCAATTACAATTTCGGGGTAGTTGCTGGGGTGCGACTCCCTTTAGACATAGAATTTATGAAATCAACTGCTTGTAAAATGACGGTCCCGATTTTATACGAAGTTCTCGATTTAACGAAGGAACTCGCGATTAAAGGTGACTTCGTTAGATCGGATTTTGACTGCATAGTACACGTTCCGCTTTTCAGTATAACAAAAATTAAAACCGATGTATGCGTCCAAGCAGATCTTTACGGCTCAAACCCCTTGTAGCTGAATATCAAATACTGGTCTACCCGGAATGACGTTACATAAGTTGAAGAAAATTAATCTGACTTTCTTGAGTGAAGCTTTACTATATCGCATATCTAAATATTGGGAAGGCATAGCGGTGGGAAATGTACCGTAAATATCCCTCCAGGTCTGAACATAGTGTTATACCTGTGCTACACGAGCGTTTAAAATCACATTTGACTCGAATGTCCTTCGAAATTTCAAATGCCATTCGAACTGGTAGGAGTTCCGCCGATCTACATGGCAATTCTCAGGCAGTTGAAAGTTTCCGCGTTTCCCCGCCATGTTTTGGTGTCGCCACTGATGCCCGGTTTCGTTCTTGGCAAAATTTTAATTTCAGAGTTAAAATGGGCAGGAATACAATTATTGGTGATAAAATTGATAACAATCTGCATGCGCGCTTCTAAACAAGCACAAGGCAGCCAGTTTTTTTTTCTTTTTACGCACCACTGGTGTTGAGAGTACCAAGTTACCTTGTAGTCGTCGAGCGAGTGGCAGAAAACAAAAAGAATTGAAAAGTTATGGAGATCATGCTCTCTAAACACCTAGTTTTATTCGTAAATGATTGTTTTTGCTATTGCCGCATGCAGAAACTGCGACCGAGGGTACGACGTTTCGCGTTTCAAAGGCCTTTGAGATTCTCGAAGGTAAGTTTGTCGTGCTCCTTTGAGTCAAATGCCATTTCAACCAAATGCCTTTGAAAAACGTCGTGTAGCAGCACAAAGGTGTCATTTGAGTAAAATGGCATTCGACTCGAAGGCCTTCGAAACGCTCGTGTAGCACGGTTATTACTGTGTTTTTACCGTATACGAGATAAGCATGCGTGTGTGTTTGCGTTTGCCTGCGCGAGCGTGCGCGCGTGACTGCGCGCGTTTGTTTGTGTGCGTGCCTGTGTGTGCGTGCTGCTCGCGGGTGTCTGCTGTCTGTGCGTGCGCGTTACTAGTATCGTTGAAGAAAGTGGTTATCGCCGACCAAAGGCTTACTTAAAAAGGCTAAAAAGACGTTTCGGCTTCCATACGGAAGCCTTGTTCACTGCGGGGAACGGCGCGAAGCTCGAAGCTTTTAAGAAGTGCGTCGAAGTAATCGCTCCAGGCATCTTGCATAGGCGGGAAATTGCCTGCATTGTGTTTCAGTGTTTTTTTCCGTAGTTTGACTTAACAGGGACTCAAGATATCGGCGTGACAGCCATTTCCTTCCTCTGGCGATAATTGACTCTTCGTCGCAGACAATTTTGTGCGTCGTGGCTTCCACGTGTTCCGCAAGCGCATTCGACGCAATCTTCTTGTTTTTCACGTCATTCTTGTGTTCACGCAATCTTCTTTCGAAGTTGCCGCTCTCGCCAATGTAGCAGTATTCGCAGTCGGCGAAGGGAATTTTGTACACCACCCCAGGAAACTTCTCTTTCTTGATTCCATCCTTGACAGCCACCAGCTCGTGCCTCAGCTTGCGCGTGGGGACGTCAGCGACGTGCACATCGTACGAGCGCAGAACCCTAGCGAAAGACTCGCCCACACCCGGCACGTAAGGGATCGCCGCTCGGCTTCGGCAAGGCGAACCAGCGGGTTCTGATGGGCGTGATGACTGTCGTAGCACGGAGTGCACAAAATGCTTGGGGCAGCAGCAATTGCCGAGTTCTCTGCGCACTTGGCGTAGATCAGCAGCCTGGTCTTCTGGCCGTGAGTAGAGGTGCTTGGCGCGTTAAGTGAGGGAAGCCACGACAGAGTGCTTATGAAAGGCTGGATGAACAGAATTAAAATGGAGGCAACGTCCAGTGTGGGTTTCTTTTCGGTAAACCTTGAACGAAAGGCGATCGCCACGACGTTAAACCAACACGTCCAGGAAGGGAAGGCGGCCTGCAGCCTCTTCCTCAACAGTGAATTGAATGGATTCCTCCATGCCGTTCATGTGTTTCGTAAAGGCTGTTAGCGAGTCCCTTTTGATGATGCAGAAACAATCGTCAATGTAGCGCAGAAAGACCCTGGGTCGTGGTTCGAATGAATTTAATGCGCGCGTTTTCAATGCTTCCATGGCAAGGTTGGCGGTTGTCACTGAGATAGATGCGCCCATGGCTGTGCCATGAACCTGCTTGTAGATCGCCCCCCGGAAAAGAAAATAAGTGTTCTCGAGGCAGAACTATAACAGCTTCAGGAGATCTGGTTCTTCGATGGGGGTTCTTTCACCCAAACCATCGTCATGTTGCAGGGCCGTCCGACAAACCTCCACCGCCAAATCCATGGGTATGCGGTAAACAGTGACTTCACATCAAAGGACACCATTATCTCGTCGTCATCCACCGTCACGTCGCGCACCTTTTCAATAAAATCTGAGGAGTTGCGTATGAAGGTAGTACCTTTTCCAACGAGTGGTGCAAAAACTTTGTGCAAATAGCCCGACCAGCGGTATAAGCGTGAACGTGTGAAGTCAACTATAGGGTCGCATCGGCACGTTCAGCTTGTGTATCTTCGGGAGGCCGTATAAAGTAGGTGTTGAGCCGTTGTGGCAGAGGAGCTTGAAGTACAGCGACTTGTGTTGGGAGGGAACCAACCGGAAAACGTCAGCCAAGAGCGTTTGCAAGCCCCGTTCCACTTTGAGGGTAGGGTCCCGTTTTAGCTTCACGTACGTGCTGTCGTCCTGCAGGAGATCAGACATTTTTCCAACGTAGTCGTCGCTATTCAAGATGACGGTGGCGCTTCCTTTGTCAGCGGAAAGTATTACGATGTCCATGTTACTGCGCAGGCTCTTGATCGGAGCCTTTTAACTAAGCCTTTTTAACTAAGCCTTTGGTCGGCGATAACCATTTCCTTCAACTATGTTTCTTTCACCCGACCAGACGAGTTTTCGTAAAACCTTAGATTTCATTTTTTACTAGTATCGTGCTCAATTGCTAACGTTTGACCACAGAACAGGGAGGATTTTAGAGAAGCAAAGGTCTAGCTTTGCCTGTACTGCCAGAAAAAGCGTAGTGGCGGCGTCGTGAACTACCGAGTACGCCCGCTTGGTGGCGCGGTAAACAAGGCTTTGTAAACATGGCGGATGCTTTTTGCACAGGCCGCTTGAGCTCCTTAATAACATGGCTGCCATCGCACGGCGGCCGCCGGCTCGCTGCTCCTGTTGGTTCCTGGCTGGCACGCTGGCCGCGTGTTTACTTGCGCCGCGCTAGTGAAGTGATGTTACGCCAGGTGACCAGATGGCCTCGACTGGCACAGACCACAGTGAGCAGCAAGTGAGAAGAAATCGTTTATTGACATCCGCAAGTTTACAGAGGCCAGGACATCATTTCATTTCGATCGCTGCAATTGTACGTCGCTTTCGTGCCTTTTTTGTTTTCCATAACAACTCGTTCACTTGCGCTAAGATTTCGAACGAAGGGCACACAACCAGCACTCAGTCGACGATCAAAGGCGGCGGCATACAGCGAGCGTCATAACTTCGCACGTGCGATGTGCCCACCTTCGAACCGCATCCATCACATTGGAGAGCAGCGACGTTGTCATACACTACCTTTTCGCAGCGGCTGCAAGTAGGACGTGACGACGTGCGCTTGGGGCCGGGATTGATCGCAATGTCTCCAGCGAGCAAGAGGCACAACGTGACTGTCGGGCGGCCAGGAAGGGGTGCGCACATGTGGCGGCATACCTTGGGGCGATGCTTCAGCGAGGTGGTGGTAACCAACTCCGTGCACAGCGCGCGAGACAGACTTGTAGTGGCGAGCACGCTCGGACGGGCGCATCCGTCGTGAGGAGCAACATGTAGGTTTGGCGAGGTCTGGACCGAGGCGAGTACGTAAAACGAAGAGTGATGCCAATAGCAAGAGGAGTCGCAGCCTGGCTATAGGCCTAGATGCGCCATCACAAGTCGATGCGGCGGTACAGCGGCCCCGCTAACGCGCGCTCCAACAGGCTCACGCGGGTCGCTGAGCTTTCTCGGTGGCCCGTATCACACTTCCGGCATCTTCACAGCGCAGAAATACAAAAAAAAAACTACATTTGACAAGACCACAGAGAATAAGTTAACCGTATTCCAGCTTGGCTTGGCTCGGCTTTGTGGTTGCGAATTCGCGGCTTTGTGGTTGCGAATTCAGAAGCGAGGTGGTGCACCAATCGGCTGTTCGTAAAAAGTTGCGTACATTTTGCTCAACAGATGTTTGATGCGGAACTTGTTAATAATCTTTTTAAACAGCACATTGTAAGCGAACTTTGTTGGCTCTCTGAGTCACGGAATGAATGGTTTGTATTCTCTACCAAAAGTAACCTCTCGGTTGCGCCGTCTGGTGGACTTGATGATCGAAAACTGCGCTGTAGGGTAGTCACGTAGGGCGTCGATTTTTACGCCGCCTATAGGGAAACCAGGAAACGTCCAAGCTTGAGAGGCCTGGTTTTACTCAATAAACCTCCGTACTGGTTGGAAGCCTGGCATGAAACCTGCAGGCGCTTATACGCACATAAGGTTATTTGAAACTCAACCTAGGTTTTTAGCGTCCCGTAGTGCATTTCGGCATATTCTCATGCCTTTATAACGTAAAGTGGTGCGATACAACACTTTCTAGCTTTCGGCAAGATTACAAAGACTCGTTTGCCAGCCCCTTACATACGATTACTGCCTGGAATCGTAATGCCTTAGGTCTCCCAAACCCGGCAACCCCTTACGGCCTGGAATTTGTTTTCGTCTTGCATTTTCGGTGTTGTTGGTTATTAGCAGCTCACTCTTCCCTTTGTTCGAAAGATGCTTGACACCGAAGCTGACACGTAGCTCCGACTTTTCGCGTTCCGTACCGGATCGGCTTCCGAAGGAATGGGGCGACGCCGGCAGTGTTTCTTTCGGTGCGGTATCAAAACCTGTGCTTTAAGACACGGCTGGAGCCAGTATAGGAGCTTTTAAGTCTGTTGTTGTGATAAACAAGTTACGCACGAGCAAATTCTTGTGTGGACCAGCATCATGAGTCAAACGAGCGCAAAAGAACAGCAGGGAGAGCGAGCTCGAGGGAAGCAGACGACAAGCGCGAGAATCTCTAAGCAGACGTCATGGAGACGCGCTTCGCAGCGCCGCCCGCGGTCGAGCTCACAGCCAATAAGGTAACTGGGGAAAGAGAGGTGTCGGAAATTAGAAATGAAAGAGGCAGCTAGTGTAGGGAAGGGAAGGATAACGAGAACGGAATAGGGAAAGAGGAATATGGGAAAATTGGAAGATTAGTGGAGCACAAAGGCAAGGGTGAACACTTCAGTAGAAAGAGTTATTTAGTGGATGGCAGGGGCTTATTGTGGGAAAGATTGGTGTGAGGGTAGTAAAAAACGAGAGAACCACAGCTACGTGCTAGGTGGACAAGTATTGGAGCAGACCGAGAAGCGAGGAGGAGAGTATCAGAAAGGCGGAAATGAAGAGTGTGGAAAGGTTGGACCGATTGAGCGGTAGTTGCGGCAAGAACAAAAAGTACAAGGACAGGAGAAATTTCGGTTAGTGGAAAAACCGAGAGGAAGAAGATGGTGAGGGGTAGAAAGTTAAAGAGGAGGAGGCTTTAAGTGTAAGGGGACTCTGAAAACTTACCTGTTGGCGTTACTCGCAGCGGATAGTAGGCACGTTGCCAGTTGTTCGCGTTTTGGAGCTGAATCTTACCACATAATGTAGTTGTGCTTAAACAAATGGCGTTTGGGGACGTGAGATGGGCAGTAAATATCTTCACGCATTACTTGTAACCTGCGGGACCTACAGCTTTTAAGACAACTCAAGGACACTGCAATCAAAACCAAAACGCCATTTAAATCTGTACTTCTAATGTTACTTCGCCTTACAACGAAATGCTAATTTGGTGAACTGAGGGTCATTAATTGTGCAGGCGTGGTGCCTGAAAGCAAAGTAGTAGGCACCGAGGTGCTAGCCATATTCATTTTACACATATTTTCCGCGACAACTTTTCCTTTGGCACAACGCTTCGCAGGGCACGGGGGCTGGCAAACCCGACGAGTATGATGGCTCTACCCATCACGTTCAACATGCTGCACACGGCTCTGCTGCGACAGTTGACTGGAAAGCCGGCAGTGCGCATCACTGCCACGCTGACGTATTTGAAGATCGAGAACTTTATCGTACAGATGTTCGAATATGTGTTTTCCTTTCTTAAAGTGATGATTTACTGGTCCCTCATGCCGGCCTTGAGTTACTCGCTGGCCTTTTCTGCGTTCGCCACGTTCCCCGTCGCCGAGCGTCTCGGGCGTGCCCGTGAGGTTCAGCTCATGACCGGCGTGTCGGGCTGGTTGTTCGTGTTGGCGCACCTTGTCTTCGACTACCTCTGCTACATGCTCATCATGGTGCCGTGGTGCCTTATTCATTACTGCTTCAACAAGTACTCTCAAACCATGGCTGGTAAGTTTTAGTGTACGACTCATTCTAGCAAACGTATACGTAGGTCAGTATTACAGCATGCTGTGGTATATATTCACCTTGAGAGTTTACCAGCGATGGCGCCTTTCCTCGACGGAAGCCGTGCGATGATCTGCGAATTCTCCTCATCGAGGTCGTTCACGGTGGTAAATATACTGTACGGAGTGAAAGTCTGGATTCCACGCAAGCAGCATGCAAAGGGCAATGAATCGCCACCACATGAACGTAGGCCTCGGTACACCTGTTCAACTGTATTTATTGACCGTAAACTTGCTGGTTTTCTCACCGAAGCGTAAATGCGGGTAATCATTAACCATCGAATTGTTCTGGGTGAGAAATACGGGCTTTTGCGGCGAACTTTACTCTGCCAGTGTTTCTCCCGGTTGTCCGGTCGCCCACGCGGCGAAGGAAGTTAGAATTGGGAGGTTGACGTCGTTTGCCGCAGTTATTCCACGCGAGATTTGAGACATCATTTATAGGCCAATCAAAGAAACTACAGAGATTTCTGAGCATTGGAAAATTCACCAGGCCAGAATTGTTACGGCTCAGTGCAATAGTTATATAGTGAACTGGAATACTCTGTAGCAGTACTCTCGGGTACGGTCTCGAACGTATCAGCTTAGTTACACTGCCACAAAGAAGTGCTCTCGGCACGTGATCAGAAACCTGACAGGCCGCCGTATCAACTTCGAGCTGCACAGGCCTTTCATAAGGCTTGTGGCGCCAGCAAGAAGTGTTGCTTCGGAAAAACTTGAACGCTTACTGCAGACAAACCATAAAAGTTGCGCTTATGGGTTTGTGATATTGCTAATTAGAGTTCTCCATCTTTGAAAGCTAGCACTAAAGGGACTTAGGAATGCGATAGTAGGAAGCTGGACCAGTGGTCGGCAACGGCTAGAACAAAAAATTAGCAGTGGTTTAGCTCGGCTATGTCAGGGTATACTTAGCGTGAGCTAAGGTTCAGCTGGTTATTCTTAGGTTTTATGGTTATCTATGATTAGCTGATTATGCTTACTGCTGATAAAACTATTTCCAATCCAATCCAATTCAATTCAATCCAGTCCACTCTAGTCCAGTACCGTCCAGTCCAATCCAGTCCACTCCAGTCCGGTCCAGTGCAGAACAGTCCCGTCACTGCTCCTCGCGCATGCGCAGGACGGCTCTCCAGGATGCAGGCGAAACGGCTATCAAGCGGCTCCTGCGGAGCGTCAGACTTAGCTACTGCGCAACGGAGGCGCACTGCTAGGCACGCGCTGGCGCCAGTGCGTCTGCCGCGGCTATGACGTCACTCCTCTGGAATGCGCAGACCGGCGAATATGCAGACCTACTTCGCTACACACCCGTACTCCAATTGGATTGGATTGCAATCCAATACAATCCAATTTATTTCAAGCCGATCCAGTCCAATCCAATCCAATCCAATCCAAGCCAATCAAATCCAATCTAATCCAATCCGATCCGATCCAAACCAATCCAATGCTCCTCGCGCTTGCGCAGACCGCCCCTTCACGGCCCACGCGAAACTGCTCAACCTCGGAAAACCTCACCCAATCGAAAGACAACCGCCGCAACCTTGCCTTTGGTGTGTTCTACATATCCTGTTAGATAGCTGAGCATTCCCAAGGTCTCAGAAGAGTTTAAGCTTGAGCTTTTTGGTACATAACTTCGGAAGAAAGCGGCAGCGAGACAGCGAGGACGGAACGAGAAGACATGCACTTGTGCTTTGTGTTTGTCTTCTTCTCGTTCTGCCGCGTCTGTGGCGCTTTCACGTCCTACCGAAATCCGCATGGTCCTTCCGGCGTAAACTCGTCGCCGTGGACTCTTGATTCTCAGTGAGCCGTTGCTCTTCATGCTTTGATCGTAGTCTGACCGGACCACGACAGAAGAAGGCAGTGTTTTGCTTTGTTTTGTTGTGGCGATGGTCGACCTGCGTCTTAGTTGCATTATACGGATGCCGATATGCGGCTCTTTCATTTCGTCCTCTGAAAGAACTTGGAGGATGTTGCCGGCGAATTGAAGGAAGAAGGTAAATTGAAGGGAGGAAACTAAAGAAGGGACGAAGATAAACTGAAGTGGTTTCTTCGTATGTCAAAATATCAACGAAGAACAGGCTGTGCTAAAAGGGGGAAGGTTTAGGCTGGTTGGTGATACATCAACTGCACTTAAAGCGCTTAAGAATAAACTAGCAAGAAATCGAGAGAAAATAAGAAGAGGGCCAACGTCCAAGAATACATATTTCGGAAAACCCTTCAATTTACATTCGTAAACACTCTTAACTTCAGTACAACACACAGGAACTCCCTTAAGAACCCTCTAAAACAACTACTCTGATAAGGACACAGGATGTGCTAGTATTAGGATTAAATAAACTAAGTTAACTATTTTCATTTATCGCCAGTGTCTTTGGATTTAGACAATATCTAAGTACGCCTGAGCATGAGAGCCAAGACTAGGGACCTTAAATTCAGTGAAAGTGAATGCGTGTTTGCTTCTGGAGTAACTTTTATCGGTTTTATGGCGAACACTTTGAAAGGGTGTGAAGGTTATTTCTATTTTTATGGTCAATCTGTGGCGACAACATGTGTTATTCTATAGCTCAAGACAATTCAGAGGGTTGGAGATCATGACATCTTGTCAGCTTTGTTCATGTTATGATGAAATATCAGTTACAGCATTGTAACATTGCCGGCATTTTAATAACTATCTTGCGTACAGTATCATTGCCAACGAACAGCTCCAGCTACGTAATGAACTACCATTACATTCCCCACACTAACAAACATTAATTTTGCTTAATCTGAAGTTTATTGTACCTTCAACCACCTGATAACGTGTCATGGCTGCTTACAACTTGGTAGGTCTTCTAGAGAGAGCACATGGCAATATTACATGGCCAGGTCACGATGATAAAATTCATCGGGCACTAACAATCCCCAGAACGTATTTCTTGGCTTAATTGCTATGGTATACGCACCGCTACACTCTTTGCGGTGACGATAGGAAGCACTATTGAATGCCATTGTATCAAAGCATGGGCGCCCATATCAAATGAATGACGGCGCGGCAGTTAAGAAACAAACCAGAACTCCATTCCTTTTTGAGTTCAGGCCAGTACCATGAATTGTATAAACTTATTCCACATATTAAATCGCACAATATTGTTCGGGGTGGCAATCGGGGACGTCGCAAAATATTGTATTGTCGAGTTGAGACTTTTATTTATAGAGTGAGGGGCTTATTTATTTAGCAAGCAATCTAAATCTCAGGGCAGTCCAATAGCGACTCATTCTCTGCTCAGAACCCCCGATGCAAAACGTCCTTTTCCGCTCTCGCTCGAACAAGAAACTGACCGCACCACCACTGTTATCACAACAGTCTGGGCTCTTTGAATGGCTTTTCAACCATCGTCGAATAACTAAAACGTGGCAGTATTTACTCTCCCAAACTCCTTTAGAAGTCGGCAGGCCGGAAAAAGCATACCCAGCAACGGTTAACCATTCAGCGATAGCCAGATTGAATTCTAAGGAGGTTTTGACTACGAACATAACGACATCTATTCTCTCAGCTTCTGGTCCCATATTTGCCAGAAAATGCTACGTAGTATCATAGGGGATATTTAACAAAGAGTAGCAATTCGTAGCGCGTAGCCTAAGCTTCTCTTTCATTGGCGGCAGCACCGGTAATGCTGGAATTTGGTACACAAACGTTTTGGTGTTTCCGTACGTGAGGCGAACTTTCTGAAAAATGTGGGACGTTTTGTGCGAAAGAAGTTCCGCTTATCTTGTTATGGCAGAATCTAAGAGAATCAGTTTAGACAAGGATGTATTACCAGATTGGTAACAGAAGCGGCGCACGCGTTCTTCGATGAGTGCTGTGGAGAACTACCAGCATTGGTTCATTTGGAGAAGGAACGGTAACTTCGCCAATAAGACACTCTGTGTCAGTGCACAGTGTCCATGACAACGATATACTGCAGGCAATGATGGGGCCCACAGGGCATTACCTGAACGATGCAGGAAGCAAATATAGCGGTATACGTAGCTAATAATCTAACGAAAAAATGAAATTAGGCCCGTCAACAACCATACAGGCTATATCAATCATGAATGATATCGACAAACACGTCAGCTACGGCGAAGCGTAACAGTCCTAAATCTTCCCGGTAGTATTTTAGATGCAACGCATCTCATGCTCGCCCCTCTGTCCTTCCTGCGTCTGTCCGGCATTGTCCGCACAGCTGCGCCTCTCCTCCTCTCCTCTCTTTTATAGCGAACGCTCTCTCCCAAACAGCTGCGGGTTGGCGGAGCGCGCTCTCACTCCGTTGCTAGGCGCCGGTGGGCGGCGCTGCGCTCGGCGCTGCGCGCGCTGCGCATGAGCAGTACTCTCTATCTCCGCGCTCTCCTCTCCTTCAGGTGCCTGAATATAAAGCGGCATGCCGCGCTTCTGCGGTCTCAGTCGACGGTCGTCCGCCCACCTCCCTTTCGCGTGAGAATCCCTGCTATAAGCGTAATTAATACGATGGAAAACCCTCATGAGATGCGTTGCATCACACCAGGCTTCCCGCGAGGGGAGGTTGGCGTAATTTTTTTGGTTTCACTGACACATGACCTGATATGCAATATAATGATGACACAAATAATCAACTGCAATTCACCCTTATCGAAGAGATGTATGATGCCTCGCCGGAATGCAGAGGTGGCCAAAGTAATAAGTGAAAACCTTTGGCAGCATATTTACGCCCTGAAAGATTTGTCGAGGAACTTACTTTTCATGCATCCTTTTTTTTTTCAGGAGCCTTCATTGTCACAGTTTCGGTGTTTGGACCGAGCGTGATCATGTTCTGCTACCTGATGGCAGAAAGAGCGCTAACACCCGGAGGAGCAATGGCAAGCGTGATATTGTGGTTCTTTGGTGGTGGTAAGTCACTGCTTTGTATTGATTTTCGAACAATGTCTACCAATAAATACGTGTGTTTGTATAGTTCAAAGATCAGCCAAATTCAGCGCTATTTAGTGTTAGAATGATTAGCGTGCTGTTCTGAATCATTCTTGGTTGCGACAACATGATCTCGTACTTATTAGGTTCGTGCAACTGTGCTCACTTTTGCTACAGGCCAAAGGTCGGCGGACTAACTCATGAGTCCACTTACTGAGACTCATTTGGACTCAAACTCACCCGTGAGTTCGGGTTTGAGTGAGCGCGACGATAGTGTGGCGTGGTGAGTTTGAGCATGAGTGAGTTTGAGCCCGACTGAGTTTGAGTACGCCTGAGTCCATTTTGAGTTTGAGTCCATTTTGAATTCTGAGTACATTTTAAGGCCTGAGTAAATTTTGAGTTTCAATACATTTTGAGTTTGCAGTACATTTGACTTTGAGTACGTTTAGAGTACTGAGTACATTTTGAGTTTGAGTTCATTTTGAGTGCTCAGTACATTTTGAGTTTGAGCACATTTTGAGTTTTGAGTACATTGTGACTTTGAGTACATTTTGAGTTTGGAGTACATTGTGAGTACGTTTTGAGTTTGGAGTACATTGTGTGTTTGAGTACATTTTGAGTACTGAGTACACTTTGAGTTTTGAGTACATTTTGAGTTCTCAGTGCCATTTGATTCTTGAGTACATTTTGAATTGGAGTACATTTTGAGTTCTGAGTGCATATGAGTGTTGAGTCCATTTTGAGTTCTTAGTACACATGAGTAGCCTAGGAGGCAGCTATGGTTGGCTGTTAAGTTACATGTGTCGCTTTGAGCTCGCAATTCAGGTTACCTGCAGGTACGCCAGCATTCGTCATGCGTATGATCGGTTGGTGGGGAGGTGGTGGGTGGGGGGTGTCTGATTTAGCGGCTGGGCGTGTGAATGATAATCTACTAGTAAGGTCATAAAAAGGGTTATCTCGCCTTTTCTTCTTGATAGATCTTCTTAGAAGGTGGGAGAGCGCGGTGGGAAAGCAGACGGCGGCGCTTGCTTGCTGGTTGTTCGCCTGCTTCTGTTAACGGTTTGATTTGTAAAGGGTCAAAAAGGAAGAGGTGAGCACCGGGGAAGGGGGAAGAGGCGGTGGCTATTCCATCCGCTGTTTCAAATCAGTTGTCAACTGAACTGACTGGGCGACGCCCGTATAGATAGAATAATGACCGCATTACGAGATATATTGTGAAAAATAGTAACGGAATCAAGCGAGGTAAATTTTAAAAAATGCTTCCTGTTTATAGTCATCACGAAGTCATAATAAGTGTTAGATTGGGTTAAAATTCAGAATGATGCCCCGAAGGCGTGTGAGAAATCATATTCAAGGTCTAGATGGGGGGAACACGTGAGACAAAAATGCGTTATGGCTATATCATGACCTAGTCATGGCTAGTCATAGATTAGGTTAAAATTCAAATTCTTAGCTCTAGGGCGTGTGGCGTATCAAATTAAAGGCCTCAATGAGGGGAATCACGTGCGACAAAAGCAAAAATGCTTCCTGGTTATAATCATATGACACAGTCATAACGGGGCATAAATTGGGTGAAAATTCAAAATGATGCCACTAGGGTGTGCGTCATATCAAATTGAAGGTTGCGATGAGAGAAATCACATGGGAGAAAAATGCGGTATGGCGATACCATGAGACTGTCATGGTTAGTCATTGTTTGGGTTAACATTCAAATTGATGCCACTAGGATGTGTTGGGTATCAAATTAATGGTCTCGATGAGGGGAATCACGTGGTTCAAATACAAAAATGCTCCTGGTTATAGTCATGAGATAGTCATGGGGAGCCTTATATTGGGTTAAAATTCGAAGGGACCGCGCTCGGGGTTGTAGGGTATCAAATTTACGATCTTGATGAGGGGAATCACGTGGGACAAATAAAAAAAGACATCCATAAAGACATCATAGTTCTAACCATGAGACAGCCATAGTGAGTCACAGATTTGGTTAAAATTCGAGCTGAGCCCGCTAAAGCATGTGGGGTGTCAAATTCAAGGTTTCAGTTAAGGGAATCACGTGTGGCATACAAATAATGCGTCCTGCTTACAGTCACGAGAGTCATGGTTATACATATTGGATTAAAATTCCAAATGATCCTGCTAGAGTGTGTGGGGTATAAAATTTAATGTCTCATTGAGTGGAATCACGGGGGACAAATATAAAAATGCTTTCTAGTTATAGCTATGAGATAGGCCTGGTAAGTCATAGATTGAGTGAAAATTTAAAGTGACGCAAATAGGGCTTGTTTGGTATCAAGGTAAAGGACTCGATCAGGAAAATTGCGTGGAATAAATACAGCAATTCATCCTCCTTATAATTATAAAATAGTCTTGGCTAATCACACATTGGGTCAAAATTCAAAGTGATGCCGAAACTGGCATTCCCTTCCGAGTGGTGGTGTCTGAGAGGGCTACTTGGCAGCTTCAGGAGTCCACTCATTTGCAAAGATGCCTCTAATCTTTGAATCTTCCGCAGCCGTTTCTTGTAAGAAACTCGGAAAGTATCATTGAATATTTAGAGAATGCGTGTCCAGCCAATGTTGGGCCTCTAGTATTGATGTTGAGGATATGTATTATTCTCTTCCTCAAAACCATCTTTTAGTTGCTGTAAAAGATTCCTTAACGAATGACAATGATGAACTGGCTTTCAGAAATAGTAGTGAGAATTTTTTCTTGAATTTCTTTTTTTTACCTGAATTGTACGTACCGTACTTACCCGATTCTAACGCGCACTTTTTTTTCCGGAAAAATAGGTCGAAAAATTGCATGCGCGTTAGAATCGGATACGAAACCGAAATTGCCGCAACAGCGAAAAGTTCGTCCGACCCATCGCCATCGCCGTCTCAAGATGGCACCAAAGTATTTAGCAACAATTTTTCGGACGCATGAAACATAGGCGCCTGGGCTATTCTATCGGAGTTCACACAAATCGTCAAATCGTTCCACTTGCGCGCTTGATAACAGCAATGGCAGCAGCGGCACTCTCGCGTTCAAAACGAGCGGTCGGCTGAAGCGTGCGCCTCTGGAGAAGCTCTCGGGATGGGCTTGGGAGGCCACGATCCCATCGACCATGGTTGAACGTTCGTTCAAAAGTGTGGCATCGCGAACGCGCTTGACGGCACCGAGTACGAGATGTTGTGGTCAGCGGAGAGCGAAGAGGAGTGAGATGAGTGAGATTACTTCGGGAAATAAATCGCCCGTTTCTCTCGCATTCGTTTTTCTTGCTCACAAAGTTCCATGGGCGTTACAATCGGAGGTGCAAGTTTTTTCTGTTAGAAAACTAACGACCTGATTGATCAGCGCCGGGAATGGTTGGTCCGTACTGTGGGAGACCATATAGAAATGGTAGAGCTCTCCAAATTGATCAACAAAGGCAAGACGGCCGACATCCGTGCTTTCAATCTTGCAAAGATTGAAGCAACCTTGAAACACGGAAGGAGTTTGAAACCGACTAGAAGAAAGCCCATTATTGGAAAAAAATACAACCTATGCACTCCGGGATAGAAGAAATAGAACAGAAATAGAAGAAATAAGAAATTTACCGAAATTATCTGCGGTATCAAAAATGTGCATCTTATGAACACCATCGAAAAACTGACGATGAAAGAAAGACCGGCAAATAACGTTGGAAATACGAATAAAAACTTTGTAAAATATACCAACCCTTCACTACGGCTGGCATCTGCGGGAAGAAGCACAGCTTGCAAAGTTAAGTGCTATATTGGTATGAATTTACACCATTGGCATAAAGAAACAATAAAATAACCGAACAATAAAAAAACCCCAAAATATTTGGCTACTGAATTCCAAACCTGCCTGTAAAGTACTCACGCTTTAGACAAGTGGCATAAGCGTGCTACGCATCAGTAGATTTCATCTGGATTTAAGATTTTTCGAGTTTAAAGCACCGTTTTGTGGAAAGGAGAAATAAATGCGGGGCTTTGTGAAAGAGCTTGGTGGAGGCCTTCACGGACACCTGAAATTTCTTCGCGGAGCAAGGTAGTGGAACGGCATTTTGTTACGCGAAGCGCGGCATATTCAGCAACGTTTTCACTGAGTACGGTAAACCCTAAATCGGCGTTATATGAGTAGTTAAATTTTATTTGTGGATTCAAAATCGGCGTGTAAGAGAGCCGTTATTTCCGTCTCTAAATATACCCGTACCGGCCTTGATCCTGCTGTTATAAATCGAAAGCACTACTACGCTGCATCTTTCAAGGTCATTCATAGTCTCAATCACCCTGAGCCTCCGCCATGCAAGCGGCGGCTTTCTTTAGTTAGTTGATTTGATTGATTGTAGGGTTTAACGCGCCGGCGCAACGCAGGGTATGAGGCGCACCATAGTGGAGGGCTCCAGGTTAATTTTGACCACCTGGGGACCTTTAACGTGCGGCGAAATCTTGTACACACGGGCGTTTTTGCTATTCACCTTCATAAGAAGAGCGGCCGCCGCGGCCGGGTATCGAACTCGCGGCCTCGTGCTCAGCAGCGCAACGCCTTAGACACTGAGCCAGCCAGCGGGTATTTCTTATTACGTCTCCTGCTCGGTGCTTCCCGGATGCCTTCCCATGCGACTAGGCCAGTTTGGAACGGCTCTGTCGCCTGCGCCTCATCGGCCAGGAGCTGCTCCGCCGTTTGTCCGTTCGCTTCAGCGGAAGCGAAGCACGGGACTAGGCGAGGGTTGATCGCCTGATATATGAAAACATTGGGATCGCCAATCTCACAGGAACGACTACTAGAGAAATACGCATTGCACGTAAACGAAAGCGCTGCCCTGGCAGCTTCTTCGCCGGAGCTTGGTTACTGAGTCTCTCGGACTCTCGGTATCGATGGCTCGCCACCTGGGCTGTCTTTGCGCGCCCTTCGCAGCAGAGAAAATGGGGAATTAAATCGTCTACCTGATGTACACCAGAGTAGCGCTACTACCGGACGATGGCCTGGTGGGCTATCATACTAATAACACTTATACGTATAACACCTCTGCGGTTATTTCCTACTTGTCGTAATTAGCTAGTTCACCATAAAGTTGTGCAAAATTAGGAACTGCCGCCTGCTGTCACACGCGGGCTCCTAACCGAGGCGTGTGGTAATGGGAAACTCCTGGAAGTCGTGTTTTACAGGAACTCTCGTCAAAAAATTGTGCTTACCAATGGGAAGCGTCTTCTCAGTAGGAATAAAAAATACTAAACTATAACTTCTTTATGATAAATAACATGGGCTCCTACAAGAGGTGCGTGGTTTCAGAAAGTTCCAACAGGTGGCGAGCGCTATGTGAATGCGAAAACATTGAATGAAATTCCATGTCCAGGGAGGTGTAAGTTAAAAATTCCCACTCGCGTCTTTACAAGCGTTTGAATTCAAAATCCTTAAATTAGTTTTTGGAGAACTTTGGAGCACTTGCAAGAAGAAACAAATTGGATATACCAAGGGGTTGCATATTTATTGAGAAATTTGTGAAGACACGTAATGTTCCCAAAATCCCGGTTTAGATACCTCTATAACAGTGTTTAGATACCTCTATAAGCTACCTTAATCAACAAAAACCAGTTCAATTCCCAAACTGGCATCCCTTAAACAAAATATTTCAGGATATTTTTTAGCATTTCTCACTAATTCTCGGGTGTAATTTTTGAAACATTTCAGCATTATCCAGCTCGTACACCATAGTAAGAATCTGTTCATAAAATTTTATGCCGTTTAAATCAGCAGTTTGGCTAGTCGTTGACATCTACCGTTAGGCCATTTCGGCTCGTAGGGCATGTAATTTTAAAAATGCTTTTCGCCCTTTCACTGGCGCGGCAGGGTGTAATCCTAAAAATTTGCTCTGTGTATTTGTATGAGTAGCATTCATCAACAAATACCAACTGGATAAATCAATCAGGGAAAGTTTTATTGGGGGACCTTTAAGAACATTCATTTTGTTTGAAACGGAGAGTCGCCCCAGTTGTGTGGGTTATGGCAGAGACCTAAAACTACTTTTTTGTATATACTTAAGGGCTAAAAACACTTCAATATGTGAACGGGTCAGCAAGATAATTGACATGTAATAAAAACGCAATTTCCCCCTCTTCCTCGCTTAGGAGTACAATTTCTGAAAATCCCGCGTTAGTGAGCCCCTACGCCATAAAATAAAATGTACTCACACAATTTCAAGTCTCTAGGTATTGGAGATTTTATGGGCGTTGATGAGTCAGTCAGTCAGTCGGTCGGTCGGTCGGTTGGTCGGGCCCTTCTCTCTATAGGTATAGATAAGCAAAGCCAAAGGCCCTCCTTTCTGGATTGTTAAGAGAAGGCGCAGATAAATTTCTAAGACACTGTACTGGCGCTTTTTTTATACAAAGGTGCATAGGCACGCTGCGCTGATGTTTGCCTACCTGTTTTTTTATATATTCTAGTCGTTGTGGGTGTCATTTCTATTGTGAAAGATGCCTAAGCTGCCTCGATCACACGGCAGCGCTGGCATCGAGGCACCCTAAAGATGCTACACTCACCATGGGCCGTGGCCGTAGCATCTAATTTACGCTAGTGTCTTCCCCGTACCAGAGGTTCTAAACGCCGGGAATACCACGAGTCGTGCACGGGCGCCCACACGAGCAAGGAATCTAGGATAACTTCAGGATAACAAAGGCCGACAAGAGCGAATAGCTTCAGTGGCGCATATTAAAAATGCTAGTCGTTGATGTTGAAGCCCAACAACCAGATTATCGATATTACGAAAGGCAAGCAGGAAACGATTCATTCACCATGGCTGTCTTTCTTTTCACCCTGGCAGTCCCTAAGACAGCTGGAGCAAGGCACGCTGTACGAAGTGGGTGATAACCGGTTCAGAAATGGCGGTTTCTTCATCGATGCTTTAGCGTCCTCTAAAAGCAGCATTATTAGGAAAAGTTCTGCGTTCATAGCGGCCGTTGCCCGGTTCACTTTGCCTTGAGCTCGAGGGCAGGCCGCGAAATATAAAGCAGGAACAAACTTTCGCGAAAAGCAGGGTGCATGGTCTTTACTTTCACGTGGGGTATGTTCGTCCAAAAGTGTTGAACCTGAAGTAATCTTTTTCCGCTGTATTTAAAAAATTCCAATCTTTCATTCTGATATCAAAGCAGGTTTCGTTTCCACGCAGGGTTCGTACTGCAGTACATCGTGCCAATCGTGCCAATTCCGTTTTCGTCCAAGCTATTCTACCTTGTCCCTCCCTACGCTCTGCTCTTGTGCTTCGTCACGATCACCCAGTGGGAAGCGAAGACCCAAGTGTGTTCTGCCGGTACGAGTAAGCCCAGTGGGCTGACACTGCCCTTTATATGTGATTGTAGCCACTATTATTATAAGTGAGCTGCAGTAAGAGCCATGCCGTTATTGTCATGATGTCCTCACATGTGATTTTTTTTGTTTTACGTAAAGAACTGCCACAATCATGGTATACAGCATTCCTCTCGATTTGTGCTCTCGTGTACAACAAAACACGACTTTATGGGTGTAGGATACTGCACATTATGTAATACTGACGGCACGCCACCACTTGCGTATTCTCTGTCCGTTGACTTCCCATGTGTGCGTCGCTACTGGCGACATGGGCGTCAGATAGTGTGCAACAAATTGGGGCCTAAAGAGTCACTGTCGTCACTGCTCGTAGCCTTTGGCAATGGAGGATGTAGACTCCCTCCAAAGCGCCCTAAAAGGGGCCCTGCGAAGCCTAGAGCGTCCACGACCCCGACATTTCGCCGAATGGTGGTTCTCAACCATCGTCTTCTGTTAAGGACCTTAAAAAGGCTATGAGGACAATACAGAACGTTGTTTATTTGGAGAGAACTAGTCGTTGATAGCCCACTCAGATTAATTCCAGCCACGAAAGGCGATTTTTTAAAACAGCAACACAATAAATATTAAAGCATTCGAACTTCGTAACATAACGTGCGCAGGAGTGGTGTGGTATGAGCCAGCACTGGAAGCTTTTGTGTGTTAGCTGCACATTTGCCCTCAAGTGATGCGATCAAACAGAACTAGAAGCCCCTCTGCAATCGCCCCATCATGTTTCTGGCTTTGGTTCTGTCGGAGGCCGGCAACCGCACAATAACTTTCAGGCGTTGACTCGCGTTCTTTGACAGATGTCCACATCATGGATCTTACCGACAAAATTACCTTCCATTTACTAAATGTTTCTCTTGCAATTTGCATGATCGTATATAAAAACCGGCTCTATTTCACTACAGGTGTGCTGTTTTTTTTTTAAGAAAAACAATCGCTTCATCACCGTTTTCATAATTTGGTCAAACATATATCGCAGGACTGTCACCGACTGGCGCTAATTTATATTTCCGCCTCTGGCCACCATTCCCCTACTTGCTTCTATTCCGGCACCTCAGGACACATTTTTCTATTTTTAGGATGCCATTAAAATTGCAGAGTACACTTCTAAACTCCTGTGATATATGTCGAAATGTAATTTGCAAGCCGTGGTCACAATCATAGGGGAGGAAACCTTGCGCCAGCAAAAGCAGCCAATACGTTTGTGACCCGATGTCAGCCAAAACTGTTTAAGCGATGTGTACTTCATACCGCTTTATTTCTACTCATTTGATGGCTTGTACCAGCATCCTATAGGAGGAGGTATGCAGCAGGTGTTGTAACAAAGACATTATTATAAAGTTGTAGCATAGCGTTACCGCGTTTACGTTACCGTCTACCGTGTTAGGGGGGGTCGGCTCGCATGGGCGAGAGCTACCGCGGACGGTAACTTCCCGGCACTGTATTTACGGTCGCCAGCGAGCTTCTTGATCAGGCGAAGTGTACCCTGGCGTATTGACAACAGCAAATGCAGTACTCTCGGCGCTTGATGCTTGGTACAGTCGATAAAGGTAATCTCAGTTGATGCTGTTTATTACGTTTTTCTTGTTAGATGATACTGAGGAGCACGACAAACGACAATTTTACTCAGATGGGGGTGCACAATGGCCCACTACCAGTGTTATGCCTTGCCCGCCCTAAATAGTTCACAAAGGTATCTGAATTCACAAAGTGCTTTTAGGCCTCCAAAATTTCGCTGGGCAAGGTAGTGTAGGTTATTCTTTTCTACAACATATTTTACTCATCTATTGCCGAAATTAGGCGTAACTACTAGTTCACGTTGATTTCAATTCTACTCAGTACATAGGACACCAACATGTTCTAATTTTTAGAGCTCTACAGTTGATGGTTACGGTATTCTCAAAACAATTATTGCTATTGTGAACGCTTCATCCGTGAAGTAAAGCACTCAAGTTACTCTAAACCAAAGCAAATAAATATGAGCAACAAAAGTATGCCCTATTTGCTTTGTAACTAATTCCTCAGATGTCGCTACCTCCGCAACGGCGACAGAAATACGGAAGCGCAAATGGTGTGCTGAAACGTGGGTTGCCGTTTTCAGCGGTAAATGGAAGCTGTGGCTATAGCTAACACGGTAAACGGTAACGCAAATACGGTAACGATATGATCAAACTCTGTAATAATCATATAATAGTAGTAATCACCATAATTTCTACCTGTCGAAGAATTACAGAGGTTTCTTGTTTTACGAAATGACACATAAAATTACCAGGAAGGTTATAGCATCGCCTCCTGTATTTCACAATGCCAACCGCATCACCCGCTTCCAAATAGGAGCGGGTGGTACGCCGGCAGTGCCCACATGTGGTAAGGTGGGGCCCCGAGCTTAACCGGGGTCACCCAACCATAACTGAATTAGACTACGGCTTGGGCCTGGTTGCCAAGGCAACCGATGTTTGAAATTGCCAAATTAACGGCGCACTCGCCAGCATTAGAAAACTCAGACCCGCGGCGGAGCACGTTTGGCCAACGCTGCCGCTTTCCACCACGCGGCGCCCCAAGATTAACCGGTCACGTGAATAAAGCGCTGTGAAGGCTAGCGATAGGCAAGAGTGGCCGGAGTAGAAGAAGAGAGCGAGCTTGGTTGGCCGGTCCAGGCTGATGAGTTTGGCATTAAAAAAATACATTAGACGATGGTTACAGTGGGTCACTATCGGTGGGAGCGGGAGCCGGCTATACGAGCGACCAGAGGGGAAAAATCTGTGAGCGGCTGTAAGCTCTTGTGGGGAATGTAACGCAATTGGTTCTTGATGCAAGAAATTTGAATCGTGGGAATTATTGGGGAAGGGGGGGGGGTAATATGAACGCGTTCGTTGCACGCCCAAATGTTGGCCTGAAGTGTGGTCACCTGAATCGTGTTTGCTGTTCAGGTTTCGGTTAGAAGGTTTCTCCCCAGTGGGAGAAATGCAAAAAGAAGCTTTTGTATCCTTCTTAATTCGGCTGAAAAGCTCGAAATGACTGTGGCGACACTTGGTTCAAGGCTAGGAATCGAAGCTGAAATCTAGGAAATGGATGTAGTTCACCGGGTTCCCGTGAAACATGAGACCAAGAAAAACTAGTGGTCAGGTTTGTGTATCGGTCCACCCGCATTAGGGTACTTCAGGCGGCAAAAGAGGCGCATCTTTCCACTAGAGACTTTGGCTATGCACACAGAGATCCTGTCTATGTCAATGAACATATTTTGAAGAAGGACAAAGTTCTGCTTGAAAAGACCATCCAGAGACGTAAGGGAAAGCAATGAATGTTTTGCTGGTTGCTGGGTGACGCAGGGAGATATCCTAGTACAGAAGGCTAAAAACTCCCCTGTCATTCGTACATCTTGTGATCGGGACCTTGAACTAATTGTGTAAACTTATGCGTGATGACATCAAGTTGGGATGAAAAATACTCCAGAATGAAATAGTTTATACAGTGAGAAGCACAATTTTGTCTCCTTCGCTGAAATATTCGCAGTGTCAGTAAGATATTAAACAGCCTCCACCCGCTGTTAGCTGAACACAAACTTCAGTACAATGTAACTGCTCTAACTGGAAGATTGTTAAAGTCCGACGAATATATCCCCCTAGAAGGACATAATCTCGTTGCCCTTCCGAGGCAGAGTAAAGCCAAAGGAGGAAGTGTGTTATTTTATATTAAAGCAGGATACAAGTTCAAATCCTGCCCCTTACTAACGAATCTGAACTCTCCAGATTATGACATGGTGTTTATTGAACTTTCTAATATTTTAATTATTGGTGTTGTATATGAATCCCCTGGCGCAAAGGTAGGGTTATTTCTTGATCAATTAGAGAGCGTCTTCGAACAGCTGTCGGCAAGGAAACAAAAGTGCATTTTGTGTGGTGCCATAATTTAAACCTAATAGCTAACACTCATTTCGCACACAAAACGTTACTTGATTCGTATGGCTTCTTCAACACCATAGCTTCGCCTACGCGAATAAGCACCAGTCCTAGCACACTCATATACACCACTTGTTACCAAACACCTCAGATAAAACAATGTCTGGGTAATCGATTTTAATGACAGATGGGACCACTTTTGGTTTTTTGTTTTGTTACACTTCCTAGCGGTAGTTGTAACACCCTGTGTCGACCTTCAACACCAGTTGATGATTATGAAAATGAAATACATAAAACTTTATTAGCTACAGCGGATTCTATCATGTCTGGCGATGACCCTAACAAAATGTTTGGGCAATTTCATGGCGCGTTGGTACAGTGTATCGCTGTAACACCTCCTGGTATTAAGAGAAGCTACGAAACACCAATTCATCCTTGGATGAAGGGCACCGCCCTCGAGCTTTCCCGCGAAAAAGAATACTGGTATCGTAAGTATAAAGAAAACAAGATCAATGCCTACACTAAGAATCCGTACGCCAACTGTGGAAATAAATCCTTGAGGTTGATACGTTGATCAAAAAACGAGTATTACAGTCGCATCGTCGTAGCTAATAATCCGACTTCAAGAAAACTGTGGGAAATTACCAATTCTAATATTAAGGGTAAAACTCAGATCCCAAAATCTCCAGATATTGCCCTATACGGAGGCTCCAATTCAAACCTAGCGAACAAGCTTAATGAAAACTTTAGCAGCATGGCTAGGAATTTGGCGCTTGACCTACCCTCCTACTTGAAGTAAGACTGCCGCCACCTCAATTACACTCCTTGGCCTTTCTTTATATTACTCCTGAGGAAGTGAGCAATGTCATCCTAACACTACCAACTGGCAAGGTGACAGGTTGCGGTGGGATATCACTAAACGTGTTGAAATCTGATCTGGACATGATTTGCCCTTATTTAGCTAAAATATTCAACACTGCTTACCACTCAAGTATATACTCAGATTTGCTAAAAGGCAGAATTACGCTAGTTTTATGAGGGTCGCGACCAGAATCTGTTAATCAGTTATCAACCAATCTCAGTGCTTTCTATAATGAATTTGAGTTTTGAAAAACTATCAGCAAAGAGAACTACTGGGTATTTAACAAAATATGATATTTTCACAAAACGCCAACAGTGTTTTCACCCAAGGAAATCGACTAGCTGAGATGTGACTTGCGTTACAAATATTAATAACAACTGCTTAAATGAACAGAAAATTGTTATCGGGCACAAGACACCCATTCAAAATTTCATCGCACCATGGCATCTTCGTCCTGTATCATGCGACCTGTCATTCACTCTTGTAGAAAAAAATAGGGTACCTAACAATGCAATTCTGCAGCACTTCCTGTTCCTGCAGGACAAGTACAGGTGCGCAGAATTCTATAGCGACGCGTCGAAAACTGGTTCTACGGTATCTTGTGCAGCGCACGGACCAAATTTTAGAGTAAGCAAAACAATGAATTTTCATAACAGTATTTACACGGCAGAAGCATATGGCATTTTACTCGTTACAAACCACATCATCAAACATAAAATTCCCAAGTCCATTGTGTACACAGACTCTCAAAGCGTTGTACAGGCACTGTCATTAAGAAGGTCATCTAAAAACTATGTCATAAATGCTCTTTTCAAGGTACTAATGTCGGCATATGCCTCAAATCTTGAAATAACTATATGCTGGGTACCAGGGCATTGTGGAATCCCTGGCAATGAGGCCGCCGACCAAATGGCTGCTGATGCTGCTCTCATGACTACAGTTGACGTTACAACAGTACCTTACACCGACCTAAAGACACACATCAGACGACAGCTTCGTAACACATGGCAATTACACTGGAGTCAACAAACGGACAACAAACTCCACATAATAAAACCACAACTTGGACGCTACATAACTGACTCACACAACAGATACACTGAAGTCGCCCTGGCTAGGCTGTGGATAGGCCACACACATGCGACGCACTCCCACCTGCTCACTGGAACTTCGGGACCCACGTGTAGCAGGTGTGGAAAGGGCCTATCCGTAGTCCACATACTAATCACATGCAAGGCACTTGACACAACACGACACAAACATTTCCCTGAATTATACAGACAACACATTCCTTTGCACCCATCATACTTTTTAGCCGACGAACCAATGTTTTCTAGTCAACGTGTTTTTAAGTTTTTAGCTGAGGTAAACTTTCTGCAGCTCTTGTCATATCATGTGTGATCACCCTGGTCCTATACACCAGCCATCTCCATTGTCTTTTGTTTTGCATCACCTTTACTTTTAGTCAGATGTTTTAGTATGTATGGTCTCATCACAATTCAGTAACTTCTTCTTTGGCGCTCTTTGCCCATAGTCGGCCTTGCGCCAATAAAACCCAACTATCATCAAAATTGTTATCGGTGTTTTCTTAAACATATAGAAAGCTTTTGATTCTATAGATCACGAAATACCAATAAACAAACTGGAACGCTATAGTTTCCGTGGTAATATACTAAGGTTCTTTCGAAGGTATCTACAATTTTGTCAGCAGTGTGTAGAGGTTAACGCAGATTGCTCCGACTTTTTTGCTATGACCCACGGTGTCCCACAGGGCTCCGTGTTGGGACATATTTTCTTCTCACTGTACATAAATGATCTTCCGCATTGTATCAGTAACGCGCCAGCAATAATCTACGCTGACGACACAGCGTGACTAATTTCAGGGGAGGAAATTAAGCAAATAGAGTCCTCTGCAAGCGAGATACTCAGTAACGTAGCAGAATGGTTGTGTGATAATGGACTAGCATTAAACGTATCCAAAACTAAATATATTATATTTTCATCCCCAGACAAACACATTCCAAAAATAAACCTAAAGTTATCAACACCTACAGTTTCCGAATATTTAATCGTACGGTTATCTTGGTGTAACATTGGATGCATTGTAAATGCCCATATAAATAGCCTCTGTTACAAGCTGAGCAGAGCCTATTTTACCTTATATCAAGAAAGACAGCATTTGCCCTTAAACACGTCGGGAATGGTGTATTTCAGCACATTCCACTGTTATTTGGGGTGCTGTATAGAGCTCTGGGTTAATTGGCGTATTCATTGGAGGTTGTGGCTACCGCTGCACCGGGGTGGCCAATCCTGCTCCGGTGTGGGAGTGCGTTACCGGCAATGGTCGCCGGGGTCAGGCCGCACCCCAAGCCTCATTCTCCCATTCCATCAACACGCGGATTTTTTTGTAATCTGGTGGGAATTGTCCGGCACTGGGATTCGAACCAGGGTCCTTCTGCACGTGAGATATACCTCTACGCCACCGCGGCATCCTCGTCAATAGCTAGAGTAAAAACACAGTATACCGTAGTTATGAGATACTTCAATGCTAAAGTAGGCAAGAATCTGGCCAGAGACAAGGCAGTTGGGAAATATGGTGTGGGCTGTAGAAATAGCAGAGGGGACCTACTAGTCGAGTTCGCAGAACGGAATAACCTAGGCATCATGAATACCTTCTTCTGCAAACGGGAGAGCCGAAGTGGACGTCCACAAGACCGAATGGGGAGCGTAAAATGAAATAGACTTCATAGTATGAGATAACCCTGCATCGTGTAGGATGAGGAAGTGCTCGGAAGGGTAAGTAAGGTGTAGTGACCACCGTAAGGAAAGATGCCGAATTAGGCTAGATTTCAATAGGGACCGTATCAAGCTAGTACGAAAGAAGCCGAATAATGAGCTAACAGTAAGACGTAAAGTTGAAGAATTCAGGATCGCGGTGCAGAACCGATATTCACATCTTACCGAGGAAGCAGAATTTACGACACAGGAAGCCAGCGACAATCTTAGACGCATTATCAAGGAGTGTGCAGTAGAAGTCGGGGGCACGATGGGTAGACAATTTACTGTTAAACTTTCCCAGGAGACATTTTTCGAGCAGACGCAATATCTAATTAGGGAACGGGAAACCATGACAATATCCACCCCAGCGGATAGAGTAGAACTGAGGGGAGCTTTCGAAGTTAATAGGCGGAGTGCATGTGACATACGGAAGTATACTATGAAGAGGATCGAATACGCTGTAAAGAATGAAGGCAGCCTGAAAGCAGTGTAGCGGCGTCTAGGGCTGGGGAAAATCAGATGTGTGAAATTAAAGACAAGCAAGGCAATGTCATCGCAAACATGTATAAAATAGTCATAGTAGCCAAGGTGCTCTATAAAGATCAGTACAGTAGCCGGGACATCCACGATAATGCCGACCGAGAAAGTAGTTCAGAGAGAGGAGATAGGCATCCCCCCAGTCACGACAGAAGAAGTAAACAAGGCTTTGAAAGAAATCAAAGGGGGCAAAGCACCTGGTGAAGATCAGATAACAGCAGACTTCTTGAAGGATGGCAGGCAAATTGTACTAGTAAAACTGGCGAACCTGTACACGCAATGCCTAATGATCGCGAGTGTACTTACTGGAATCTTGCAAGAACGCGAACATCATCCTAATCCATAAGAAAGGTGACATGAAGGACTCCAAAAATTACAGGTCGATAAGCTTACTGTCAGTCGCGTACAAGGTACTTACCAAGGTAATCGCTAACAGAATTTTTGCCACCTTAGATTTAAGTCAACCTAAGGAACAAGCAGCGTTCCGTAAAGGCTATTCAAGAATGAAAAATATTTACATGATCAGTCAGGTGATAGAGAAGTGCGGGTAGTATACTGAACCCCTATATATAGCATACATAGATTATGAGAAAGCATTTGACTCGGTCGAAACCTCAGCACTCATTTATGCATTACGGAACCAGGATGTAGACGAGCATTATGTTAGAATACTAGAAGTTATTTACAATTGTCCACTGCTGCTATCATCCTCCATAAGGAGAGCAGTAAAATGTCTATACGAAGGGCATCAGACAATGAGATACAATCTCTCCAATGTCATTCACAGCATGTCTACAAGAAGTATTCAGAACATTGGATAGGGAACAGGTGGGAGCAAGGGTTACTAGAGAATACCTCAGTAATTACACATATGCTGATGATGTTGCCTTACTAAGTAACTCGGGGGGCGAATTGCAAAGCGTGCTTACCGCACTGGACAGAGTATAACCATGGGCCTGAAAATCATTATGGAGAAAACTAAATTAATGAACAATACCTTCAGAACAGCACAGCGGTTTGAGATAGGTAGAGAGGCAGTGGAAGTGGTAAGCGAATGTATCTACTTAGGCCAAGTTGTGACCCTGGATCCCAACTGTGAGGCAGAGATAATTATAAGGATAAGAATGGGGTGGAGTGCATTCGGCGGGCATTCTCAGATAACAAGTGGCAGCCTACCATTGTACCACAAGTAGAAAATGTATGACAGCTGCATCTTAGCGGTACTCACCTACGGGGCCGAAACTTGGAGGCTCACTAGGAGGGTTGAACTTAAATTGAGGACGACTCAGCGAGCAATGGAACAAAGGATGATAGGTGTAACATTATGGGATATAAGGAGAGCGGAGTGGATCAGGGAGCATACCTGTGTTAAGGACATAGTATTAAGTAGAAGAAATGGACTTGGGCAGGAGACACAATGCGAATGCAAGAAAACCGTTGGTCATTAGGAGTAACAGAGTGAATCCCTAGATCCGGCAAGCGTGGCAGGGGGCGGCACACGGATGTGCAGATGAGATGAAGTTTGCGGTGATAAATTGGTCGCAGTTAGCTCAGAGCGGGGATAACTGGAGAATAATGGGAGACGCCTTTGCCCTGCAGTGGGCGTAGATAGGCCGGTTATAATGATGGTTATGATACAGTTGGGTGGTATACTTATTAATCGTACCTAGACCCCATTATAACATTGCAATAAAGTGCTGCTTAAAGTATAACTTTTTTAATTGTATGGAACCCTCTACTCCATTTTTTAAGAAGATCGTTATTATGCCGTTTTTGTTCGCCAGAGACTAAAAAACGGCCTGTACCACCCAAGAAATACTGAAAAATAACAACCCTCTCGCAAATGAGTTATGACTCTTCTTAAGAAAACCAGAAATGAAACAAGCAGAACCGTCATCATTCCAGCTGTGGACAATTTACATGTTAAACGCACAATAAACTGCAGTGGAAGAAAAATATAGAAGCCTCCCCATCACTGTAAAGCAAGGTATTAATTCCCGTCTTGCGTTAAAAAAGCCCACAAAAATGAAGCTTTACCTTTTGTATAATCTAGATTTCATCACATAAGAATATTTCAACCCCGCTGTCTTTTTGCTAATTCCTATTCACTACGTGGATTTGTGGGGACGAAATTGGTTTTCAGATTTTGTTTTGGTGCTACGCATATATTATTGTCCATCCTGTACATTTGGTTTAATTCTTGTAAACTGATTCGGTGTTTGTATGTAAACGTCTTGCCTGGGCTCACTACTAGAAGCCTTGTTAAGGGCCCAGATGTTTTTGCACGAATGCTTCCTTTGAACAATGCGTTGAATAAGGTAACTGAATTGAATAAAATTCAATTGAATTTCTTTTTCTAGGCAGTGGTATCGGCAGCTTGTTGCCATGCGACGAACTCTCGCTCTACGGCTTTTCGTCCAGCGGCATCGGCGATGTTCTTCTGGCGACTGCTGTCGGAGCCGTGCTGCTATACATTTATATGAGCGTCCGCCTTTGCGGCTACTTCGAAAGTAATGCAGACCAAATTGCGGGGTCGGAAGAGCAGCAAGTGGACGACGACGTGGAGGAGGAGACGAAATTGGTCAACCAGCTTTGCAGCAGCAAGCAGTTCGGCGACTACGCGCTGGTTGCTTGGAAGCTGCAGAAGCGTTTCGGTGACCTGCACGCTGTCAGGGGCTTCTACCTGGCGCTGAGGCGCAGCGAGTGCTTTGGCCTGCTGGGCGTCAATGGGGCGGGTAAGACCACCACCTTCGAGATCCTGGCCGGCTTGTCGAAGGCGACGTTCGGGGAGGCCTACACGGAGAATGCTACGCTGAGCGGAAGAAAAACGGAGGCAAGGAACCGAGACCTTATTGTCCGATACGCAGACTCGCAAGCGTTGTCACACAGTTTGCCTGTTTGCTGATGCGAGTGGAGGAGACCATTTGTTGCTTTAAAATTAAACAAAAATTTCATGTTGCTGGATTGACACCCCCAGTACGAGGGGCTCGGTAGGAATAGGCAATCCCCACCCTTCTAGAGGTGCCCTAATATAGTAGCCCTGCAGGATTAAACGTATGTATCAATGTATCAAACAAATGTATCAATGCACTTTTAAAGGTATTGCTCAATACATACTGTGTGGATTCTAGCACCCCAACTCGGTCGCACACGCAAGCACACCCACGCGTGCACACACGTACGCTTGCACGCGCGTGAAACTGTGACACCATTAGCGTGGTTATCCTGTCGGAGCGCGAGGCTCGGGGCTAATGAATGCGAAGTTCCGCAGAACTGGCGTATCCGTATTCACGAATACGATATAGTGCCCAAGAGTGAAGATGTTTCGTCATTATACTTTACTACGTGGTTGTCACCTGGCTATAATGTATCTGCAGGGGACCTAGTCCTTCGTCGAAAGTTGATAACTACAGGCCGTCGCAGAAAATACCTGCTGTTTAGATACTCCACCCAGGATTAAGACAAGCCCTGTATAATGTCAATGTCACGCTCAAAACTGTGCAACCCTTTCGGTTCTGCTGCTTTTTTCGACAACTCCACATCATTCACTTTTGCTTTTAAGTCTTTCAACAGAGACACTTCCGCAGTGCTTCTGTTAGTCTTTGCGCTGTTGCTACGGTTGCTCAACTCGCCGTTTGCCTCATCGGTCGGGGCAGCTCCAGCTGGTGGCAACTGTTTGGTAGGCCCCTGTAAATGCAGCTCGAACATCGCTCCCAGTGTCGACTCCGCCTGTGGTCTCCTTTAAAAATGCTTCGTTCACTTCTTTTGCTTATCATCCTAGTCCCCCCATTCATGCTGTCTGTCCCCACGATTGCGGTCCTTGTCCCTTCGGTCGTTGTATTTTTCTCTGTCCTGGCCGCGATCGCTATCGCTGCGGTGAATATCCTTGTCCTTCTTATAACGGTCACTGTGATCCCAATCTTTGTCCCGGTGGTTTTAGTCGCTCCTATCGCGGTTCTGTCGTGGTCCCGTTCATTTAATGCTCTGCTGCGGTGCCCGTCTTTATGGTGTCCATCGCGCCTGTCCCGATCCCCGATACCGGTCGCTTCGGTCCTGATCACTGCGATCCCGATCACTCGGTTGTAATTGCAAGCAAGAGTAATTTTCATGATTGTCCCGATTCACGTGATAATTGTGTTCATCAAGAACGGAAGGGCAAACTATAAGCTCATAAATCGTGCTTTTGGGCGAGGACAACACTGCACACATTGCATTCGCGATCTGTGTGCAGCATTGGCCAACCTGGCATAGAATTAGTTCTCTCTCGTCTTGAATGCGCTCTGCTGAATGGTTAAACTGTAGCGTTATGACACTTAAAATAAAAAAATCGCTCGCCATCGAGCCCTCTCTAAGTGGATGTCCAGCGAAGCTGTTGTAAACCACTACAAAGGGTGACGGACGAGGATATGAAACATTTCTCGTCGTCTCGACGGGCTTGTCGGTTGCGTTCGGCTAGTGTAACTACATAAGGGTACGGGGTATCGGCCCTGTTTTCTCCATGGCTTTACCGATGCGCAAACAAACGAGGACGAAGAAGGAACCAACACGGACAAGCGCACTGTTGGTTCCTTCTTCGTCCTCGTTTGTTTGCGCATCGGTAAAGCCATGGATAGATTCCAACTAGGCCGACTCACGGTGTTACTTCATTTTATTCCTGTTTTCTCCTATTATTCCGTGCCGCCACCAAGATCATTGGTCTGTTCGCATTACGTGGCCTTTCTTTATACTGAAACTGTTCATAGGTGCCGCCATTTTGCTGCTTATGCGTTTTAGTGGCTTAACCATGCAGGCTTTGCCTCTCTGTTCTGCGTCTGCGTGTCACTTACATCGTCCCGAATGCGAATCAAAGATAACGCCTGTAACAGCAATTCAGCAGCAGAAGTCTGTCTAAAGATGTGGCAAATGCTGGGTCTCGCCCAGCCTGACCCATGCGCTTGGGGTCTTGGGCAAGAACTGCTCTATTTATTTGCACTATTATTGCCTAGCCTTCAAAGATAATCTGCAAACAATCTTTACCAGGAACACATGGTTGAGGGAGGGGGTGTCCTATTATGCACTGGTGTCTTATCAGGCATAATGCGGTTTCGAAGCTTGTTTTGCGGTTTCCTTTAAAAAATTCTTCGCTCTATGCTGCATGCCTGATTATGACTCATGCGCTCAGCGTCTAAGGCCTTGGAGCTTTGCCGTTTTTGCCCACACAGGTGGTCTTGCTGTAAAAAGGCATTTACCGATGGGCATTCCAGATTTGGTGCACGAATAAGTAGACCGTACGCAATCGAACGCGAGCGGTGGCAAACAACTATGTCGTAACTTTGATCGACGGCATACCGCTGGGCCGGCGGCGGCTGTTCCCGCAGTCCGCCAAAAAAGCGGCAGCATTCTGGGGCACTCATCGCGGGACAAAAAAACTGCGTCCAGAGCGCCGGGGAAAATTATACTATGTATCCTCAACGTTCGCCTCTCCTACGATCCCACACATCGCCAAATACTACATGGCCATAGTTAAGATTTCGCGTTATGAGCCCAAGCGAATGGTTTGTTTTTTGCATGCCACAACATCGGACACATGGCGAAGTACTGCTCGCACCAATCTGTGTGTCGTAAGCGTGGGCACCGACATGGCCAAGATGAACCTTGCGAGCGCACAATTTACTGCGTGCCTTATAAAAAACATGGTCATCTAGCAGTGCACCCCACTTGTGCGGCCCGCGCTGCCTCGTCCCCACGCGTCAATTCTAAAGTGCAAGGGGGGTGGGGTGTTTTGGGCTTAGCGTGTTCGCAATCATGGCAACCCGAGCGCCAACACCGTCGACGCAGTGTCGTCACCTGCTGCAGTTACAGTGGAGCATTCGACTCCACTCTCCCAAACAAGTGACCAAATTCTGCAGACTATTCGCCCAACTTGCCAGCCTCTGCAGTGAACTCCACCAGCTTAGCGAGGGGAATCGGCAGCTTAAGGCTGAACTTGCAGCATCCAAGCTGGGGACTCACACCGTGCCTACCTAAGCAGCCTCCTCGACCTCAACTCCGTCAGAAAAATCAGCTGATTTTTATCAGCCCCCTTCTAAGTCCACGATTTCACCTGCAAAGTCGGCCCTCCGTAATCCCTTTCCGTCGATACCCAAACAAAAAAAGCCTCAGTACTAGAGTAAAGCGTAACCCCCCCCCCCCTCGCAAAAAGCGACTTACACGAAAGATATAATGGAGATCCTCAAATTTATTCGTGCTGACATCTAGCAAGGACGACGTGTTCGGATGGCTGACTTGTGTAAGCTCCGTGCTTACAGCGAATAATAGGCAGAAGAAACTACGGGAATAAAGAAATACCTCGAAATCCTTCCCGGTCGGCCGAATGAAGGCGATCAACCACCTAGAAAGATTACCAACTTACGGCCCTTGGACAATCAAGTGGTCTTTTTGCGTTTTACAATGGAACTGCAATAGTTTCAATCAATCGGCTCCTATTCTTTCCAGTGAAGTATCGGAAAACCTGCCTGTCATTATTCTACTTCAAGAAACCAGATCCATGCCCAAAATTAGAGGATACACCAGTTATTCAGAACCATCAATAACCCACCGTGGCAAAACCACGCCCCTCACCAAACCTCTTGTGGTCGAACAATCAGCTGTACTGGTACGATCGTTCCTGCGTTGCTGCAAGGTGTCCGTACCGGGCCAGTGCTCTAAGGATCAAGAGGTGGTTATTGTACATGTTCGCCTTCCCGGCGGGAAACCATTCATAGTAGCATCAGTGTATTATCTCCCAGCCACCGGCCCTCAAAAATCGATCAACTATAATTGGCAACACCGCCTTATGCCGCAGTATCCCCACACTCCCATTATCATCGGTGGGGATTTTAATGCGAAAAGTACCACATTGGGATATGCCTCTACCTATTGCCGAAGCTCCTGCCTTGAGGAGGTCATTGACGACTGTAGTCTGTCCCTTCTCAATGCCCCTACGTTACCCACCAGGTTCGGTCTTCATCCCAAGCAGAGTAACACTTCGCCTGATCTCACTATGACAACTACTGGGATGATTAGATCGCTTCCCAAGTGGGGAAGCGATGATTACCCAATACTCCTCACTCTACGAAGAAAGCACTTTTGCACTCGCCAATGCCTTTCGCATACCAACTGGACAGCCTTTGGAACCACCGTTGATATACCTCAAAATGCTACCCTGTCGCAATTCACTGCTGTGATACAGTGTGCAAAATCACAGGCTACAGAGGAAATCATGTGATTCTTCGACACCTGCCCTGGACACACATCCGGCTAATCTCTGGAAACGCGTGCAATCTGTCACCACTCGTTACCTCGCCAACGGCAAACGTCAGCAAAACCTGATCCGGATTCGCCGCCAATTGCAAATCATCCGGGAATACAAACGATCCCTTCTCAATGGGCATGGCACAATCTGTGAGAAGGTTGGTAAAGAGTGAGGCCTTTCAAAACTTTGGAGCACTTTTCGGAGCTTGTCGGGCAAGCGCACGCAAAAAACTTACGTTGTCCACCTCTATTCCCTCTTGGTGACACGCCAGAAGACGTCGAACCCCTCCTTATTACGACGTTTTAGTTGCAAAACACCTCTTGCTCTCAGTTCTGTCGTCCGTCCATCCGCACCTCTCCCCCTACACTATGAAAAGAAATAGTAGTTAGCGGCGCTCGGTTTCGATCCCATGACTCTCTGGCCGAAACAGGAGGTGCGTGGCGCTCTTCCCACTGCGCTACAAAACCGAGACAGGAGGAAGTGCTACAAACGCGCCTTATGTCCTTGAGTCATTCAAACTACGTCAAGAAGCTACTGATACAACGGAGGCACACGAAGCTCAACGGCAACGGAAACGACGAACTGAAAACTTTACAGGAGGATGTTGAATTTCCCGTGGGAAAGCTGTGGCGGGAAGCGGCACGCGCCTTGAAGCTCATCCAGAGAAGAGGACGAAGAGGGCGGGCAGCGGAGTAGGAGCGTGAGCACGCAATAAAGAAAGACGAGAACCAGGAGGTGTTCAATCAGGTAACGCCGGTGTCGGTCTCTTCGCTGTCTCTACATTTCTCTACATTTCTCTGTCTCTACATGGGGGTTCACACTACGTTCCCATTCGGGCTCCGATAAATGAAACAACATAACGGCAACACAATGGAACCTACGCGGAACCCCTATGATGCTTCGCATCCTCGTCATGGTTCCCCACGGGAAGATGGTGTAATTTTTTTCCTCACGCCGCTCTAAGTTCCCATTCTCCGCTGCCGACCATCATGGTTCCTGAGGTGGATACGGATCTCGACGCCCCATTCTCCGTGGTGGGGGAAGTTTCAGGCGGCTCTTCACCAGGGCAAACCTCATTCGGGCCTAGGTCATGATGGTGTGACATGGCAGCACCTGCGTAACTTAGATGCGTCTGCTCACGTAATGCTCCGCGACCTGATTAATACTTACTGAGCCTCGGGCGACGTTTCTGATGACCCGAAACTCACTATTTCATACAGAACCCAAGCCAAACAAAGACTCCTCTGTGCTTACTAACGTGCGGCTAATTTCACTCACGACAACTATCTACAAACTCATTGGGCGCCTAATCAATAATCTCCTTCAGTATCAATGGGAATACTACGTGCGTCCATGGTTCCAGCCGTCCCAAACCGGTTGCCGTCCTCACCTAAGTACGCACGACTGCCTTTCGCTGCTCTGACGCTTTCTCAATCGCACATCACGGGCCGGCAATCCGGATTACATCCTCATTTTTACGTGTGTCAAGCATTTGACAAAGTTAGTCAAGCGGCGATCCTCTAAGAGCTCAGTGAGGCCTTCCCAAGCCAAATAGCCCAAAACTGGATTCGCAATTTTCTTCAAAATCGACCAATTCGACTCAACAGCACGCATCCGGGTTGGAGCACAAGAACCCTTGATCTAGATAGGAGTGTTCCCAGGGGTTCCCTCCTTGGACCCGTTCTCTTCAACCTGGCCATGACGCGCGTCGCCCACATCCTGGAAAAAGACACTGCGACTCGTTTTGCTACCTACGGTGATGACCTGAAAGTGTGGGTTGAAGCCGTTGACTACGAATGCACGAAAGACGTTGTCACAGACGTGCAGGCGGCAGCAAACAACTTCTCTACCATTCTGCCAACTCTCGGCTTTGAGCTGGCAACCGAAAAGACAGAATTTCTACTAGTCCACGGTCAACACTAACCACCCGCCAAAATGCATTATACAATTTACATCGGCGACACACCTATTGCTTCACACTGTGGCCATATTCATCCGCTAGACGTTCACCTCTCTAGCCACAGCAGCGCTCAGCAATGGGTAACGGAGCTGCGCAAACACGAAACGGATGTTGCGCCTAACCTCTCGCATTTATAACAAATTTGGCGGCGCTAACAAATCGGCGTGTCTCACGCTCTCGAGGGAAGTAGCCATCGGTCGTCTCACTTCCGGCGCCCCGGCCTATGACCTGTCTCCGACACACAAGAAGCAGTTGGCGGGTCTTTACAGGGCCATGCTTCGTGCGATCACTGGACTTCCAAGGCACACTCGCATTGCTGGTTTTGAATGGGCTGCTCCAGTCCCTGCGATGGGACAGCTACTTGCAGAAGCCGTACAATATGAGCTTGGGCGGACGCTAATTCCCCAAGCAACTGCAGTCCGTGCCTGGGAAAAACGTATACTTTGTGAGGACCGGGGTTCTTACAGCGACCTATCTCGAACTCGACACGGCCGCAAGGCTGCCTCCACTGAAATCCGCCACGGACAGCCGAACGGCGTAGTGACAGAGAACAGCAAGGAACACACAAGACACAGCGAAACGGCCAAACTCTTGTTTATGTGCGCTCGAATAACGTGGTTCGACTCCTCACTCGCCCTGAACTAGCCGTCCGGCGAAGGTCAGGACAAAGGCTCTAGGGGGGGCACAGAGAGAAGGCAAAAGCCGGAACTCCGGTACTCGCGTCTGTCGTGGCCGACTGCTCGAATACAAAAAGACTCTTCCTTGTCCCGCGAGCCGCGACTCCCTGGCCCCCCGACAAGCCGGTCACGTGAGGAGGGACGGCCGCGCCACCACCGCGACCCGCCTGCCCCCCGGCGAGAGACGCGTGGCGGCCGAAGAGAGGGCGGTAACCTTCCCCCCTCGCCTCGGCGGCGGGCGGCGACGAATAGGTAAAGCGCCGGGACGTCGAGTTTCCCACAACTTCCGGTATTTCCGTCGGATTCACCCACCCCCCTTCCCCTTCCTCCTTGGTCACGCCTGCCTGTTACGGTTGCTCACCAACGAACAAGAATTCCCATTTCCCGCTCCACTGCTCGTGAAAATGGCACTTCAACGCGCCCTCGCAGCGAGAGTGCCGGATGAGGTGGATATTTTTTACAGATGGCAGCTTCTCATCTTCGCATATGGGCCTGGCCTGGCGTTGCACAGGTCGACCGGACATGGACGGCTCCTTCACACGTCAAGCTTTTAACTCGTGCCCTCTGGAGGCGGAACTGCAGAGCATCTTTAGCGCAATGGATCATTTGGCCTTCACTATTACAAACCCGCCCCTCCACGTATTTTCATTCTTGCAGACACTCACCAGGCCCTTACTGAACTGCTTAGACCATTCACTGATCACCCAACTGTGCACGGAATTCCACATATGACCACCATTCTGGACTGTAATGGGACCGCTGCCCGTTTGGCATGGGTGCCGGGTCACACAGACCTGGATGGAGGCAACCAGGCAGCACATTACGAAGCACGGGGGTGTATTGTTAGTACTACTCCCCTAGACGACCAAGCCTCACGCCCGTCCCCCTGCCCTCGCGTTCAATTCGACCATGTACGCCAGGCATGGAAGTGCCGGCTTTGTTCCGTTACCCTTCTGGCTACTTGGCTCGGGCTTCTCCAGAGCCTCGATGTGCGAAAGTATTGATCAATAAAGCTCAGGCTAACGCAGCCCTCACACCCCACATCACAAGAAAATTGACTCATTCAACGGCGTCTCGACCTTCTTACTGTCCCTACTGCCAGACGACCGTACTCGCCACCCTCGATTAACTAATCTGGCACTGCTCCGCGTTTTCTCTATGTCGGTCGATCCTCCACAACGCTATGCCTCCCGATGCCTCTCAAGATGACGCTCCATTTGAAGATCCCCATTTTCTCAGAGCCCTTGGGCTCTTCAGAGTAGAGAGTGGTCTCTCAAGATTAGAGTAGACTGGGGTCTACCCCTGTCATGAAAATGCTCTAATAAGCTATGGTCTACCTAAACTGCCCTCCACTGATTTACGGGAACTCCTGTGCGGCTTACATGGACACATAATTACTTTAACTGTGCTACTCCTCCACTCACTCCTTCCCCCTTTCCTATTTTTGGCCGCATGGTCTTCCCTACTATAATAAAGGACAACAACAATATCCTCTATTTAGTCGGAACAGAGCATGCTCTCCGAAATAATAATTGATACAGTGCGCTCTATTTCTAAAGTAAGAAGAATTATTCACCGAAGATATTCCTCTTGTGGAAGAGAATCTATCGGAAACCAGAATAAAAGAGAACCAGTGCAGAAGGTTTTTAAAATTTTAATACTTCACAATGCGTGTTCTTTTGCAGTGGCAGCCACAGATCAGCTACTGCTTCCAGTCGGGTGGGCTGCTAGACAAACTGACCGGTTACGAGTACCTGTACCTGATTGGCCGACTACGAGGAATCCCTGAGAGTGAGCTGAAAGGCAAGGTGGACAGCGTGCTCTCGATCGCGGATCTCACGCCACACGCTGACAAGCAGAGTGGAGTCTACAGGTGGGCACCCCGCTGGGGTCTTCTGCATGATTGGTTCACACAAGTGTTCTTGAGGAACTATCGCCCTCTTCCTTACTAACCCTAAAGTAGTTTGCTCTTTCCTCACTCCGTACACTATAAGGAAGGATTTGCTCTTACTGTGAGGAAGAGCGAGAATAGCTAAGTTAATTTGCCATTTAATATCTGAAAAACAAATTATCAGTGCGGATGAAACCTCTTTTGGGACTTAACCCACCGAGAGGAGGTGGCGATGCGGAATTTACGCGTTGGGACGGCCCTAACGGCGTCTCTGACTACCTTCTGGCAATCGCATTATCGCAGCCCATACAGCTCCTCCAGTTCATTGTCCTAATCCGCCATACAGAGTGTGAATGTGCAGCTTAGGATGAGGACATGCCTGATACAGCGTCAAGTCCTGCCTGCAGCACCATCGTGCAGAGCACTTTAGGGGCTCGCCTTGTCGTGGCTCGCTCGCTGGACCCAAGTAGAGCCACACGGCGTTCTGTCGTCGCGGCGTCCCATGGGTTTATATAGTCATAAGCGTTTGAAGTTCGTGAAACGCTGGCGCTTGCCATTGCTTGCCGTTGTTCAGCGCAAATAAAACTGGAAGTACATTTAGGAAAAATATAAGTACCTAACCGGCTGTGCCTGCCTTCATTTATTAGGAACACTCGTTAAATTGGTTTGTACAATAGTAAGCGAAAAAAGTGGCAGTGCAACGCGGGAACGTGCGGGAGGAAAATCAAGCACGAAAAGAACAGAATTCCGGCTGGCGCAGTTTCAGGCAGCGGACGCGTGAGCACTGCGAAGGCGGAAATCTGAAATGCGTTGGACAAACTTCCGTTTAATTCATCAGGAGAGGAATGAGACAGGGCGGCGCAGAGCGTGATGGGTGGTAAGAGTGAGCGGATAACGGCGCCACAGCCAGCAATGGCGAATCACTGCTCGGCACTTCCGACAGCTTTCACATTGAGTGGAATGGATTTATTTTTTCCTTGTGCCGTCCTTCTGACATGCAACGCAGGGGACATGTAGCGTTTCAGCAACCACTCCTGAACTTAATACACGAAGCTAATCTGCTCGTGTACCTGTGAATGATTTCATTATGTCACAGGGTAAACTTTGGAATTGAAAAATACCCACCCATACCCTTTCAAGACACTAACTAAAAACTACCATGTACTACTACAATGTATGTTTTATGGGCGCAAGGATGTCTGAGGCCAAAGAGCACCAAGACAACGTTTGTTTGTTTTGTCACATTTTTTGTTAAAATACCATGGCGGTGATTGTGATGTACTTGATAAAAATAGTGTATATATGGGTATAAAGGCACTTGCTATAAAAAGGAAAAATGAATAAGATTAGAGGTAACAATGACGATGTTTAGGTGTGTGCCATGGGGGCATCATAACAAAACAAGGATGGCAGTGGCATCCCTGGCACATGTTACGAAAACGCTTAGAACCGCCCTCACAACTTGCATCGCATGGCCCTCTTGTATGACATGGTATGATACGAGAGCTAAAAATCCAATGTCAGCAAGGAAGGCTAAACGGCGTTCACTTCTAATCGGGGGTTGATCAGGTAAAAACAGTGATTGTTGTAAGGGTATCGTGTGGGCGTATAGTTCGGGGAGGTGTCCTTTCCTTGCATCATGGTATTACAAGCATTCAATCAATACGTGGAAAACTGTGGAATACGAGCAAACATTTTCACAAGCTGGTGGTGGGGTTACGTTTAAAAGATATGAGTGTATAGCTTGTCTGCGACCTATTCTTAATCTCCATATTGATATTTCTCTGAATCTGTACCGTTTCTCGGTGTTGTATTTACCTATGTGGGGTTTTATAATGTGCAGTTTCTTTTCGATTTGTGTGTCCCAGTGTACCTGCCAGCGCCTCCGAAGCATACTCTCATCTAGTGGCTTCATGTCTAGGTAGGGAACATGTGGTATATCTACAACAGTGCGGAGAGCAGCCACAGCGGCATTCTGGTCAGAGATTTTATTGCCCCAAATTCCGCTGTACCCAGGTACACAGCACACTACAGTCAATTTTAGAGCGTAGGCAGACATGGATTTTATAAGATGGTTTAAAACGAAGTTTCCCATTGGTTTTACATAATGAAGAGCTAGTACTACACTCCGGAAGTCTGTAAAAGTAATGGAACTCTGTATTCTGGGATCTGTAATGTGTTCCACGGTGATTAAAATGCCGTGTTCCTCTGCTGTAAAAATACAGGTATTTTTGTTTATTTTCATTGTGATAGCAAAGTTTGAGCCATGTGCAGCGCATGACACAGACTGGGCGGACTTGGAGGCATCTGTGTAAACCTTTGGGAAGTATATTTGTGTCGTAGGTGTAGGACGTGCTGTTAGATGAGTTCTCTTGGTGCAGTTCCTTTGTTAATGGCTCTAAACGATAAATCACAAGAAACCGGGAACATTTCCCAAGAAGGAAGAAGGTCTGTGATCGAAGTTTTGTAAGTCTCCCTAAAAGAAATCCCAAGCTCCTCAGCTTGCACTTTCACTCTCAACGAAAAAGGCATAAATATAGAGGGCCGACTGAGAAACGTGTGCATAGCAGAGGTGTCTTTGACAATAAATGAAGAAGGGTTATTTTTTACAGCATACAATAGATCCGTGTATAAGCGCTGGTCTTCCAGTCAACACTGGTCACATTCCACATGTGGGCTTTGTACAGGACTTGTTCGGAAGACTCGGGAGGAAAGGCATAGCCGTAGGTGCAGAACAGGGTCAAACATTTTAAAAGCGGCTATCGAAGCTTACCCATACATACGCTCCCATAGTCCCATAAAAACTTTGGCTCTTTCTTCACAGGCACAGGTATTCCACTGTGTAAAATAAGCAGAGACCAATAGCCGAGACGTCCCGGTGATGCGATGGTGTTCTATTTACAACATGGCGAACGAGATGAGGACGAAGCAGCTCGAGCGTGAGCTGCTCCCGCGAGAAGAACCCGGTATCAGTCCGCGTCCGTGAGATTCTACGATAAGTTCGGTCCGGTCAGATCCGATAGGGCACTCAGAGGGTGAAACTGTCACAGCGGACGTCTTTTGAAGACACGCCCAGAATGTCGGCAGAGGTGACGCAGCCAGGATGAAATACGAAGCCCGTCTTCGACGTTCTTGTACTCTGACGCAAGTTGTTCCTCAGCTTTCATCACTGCGATCTCCGAATAGTGTCTTGGAGGCTTCCGCTTCTTTCTCAGTCTCTGTAGTGTCGCAGTTCGACTGCTGCCAGATGCCTTTTTTTCCTTCGGATGATGTCTGCCGTCTACTGTTGTCTCTAGAATGCGTCGTGTTCGCGTGGGGCAATCTTAGGATGTCTCCGGAAAATTTCAGTGTCTCTATCTTCAGTTTCGGGCATTGCTTTCCTGGTTATGACAAATATTCCTCTTTTATCTTGTCGTTTCTTTTTCCGAGGAAAAGTGTCCATGGGTTTAGTCGGCACACATAAGGAATACGACGAGTGTTCCACTGTTACGCCAGTAGGTGGACAGCCTGTCTCAATCGGGTTCTTTTCCGAGGACTCTTGAAGGGAACACAAAACCCTGCTATTTTTTGTCTGAACGTCCCTTTCTATCAAAGAGCAGGTCATCGTCTCACTGTCTGCTTGGGTCGATTGATTTGATTTGATTGATTGTGGGGTTTAACGCGCCGACGCAACGCAGGCGATGAGGCGCGCCGTAGTGGAGGGCTCCGGATTAATTTTGACCACCTGGGGATCTTTAACGTGCGCCGAAATCTCGTACACACGGGCGTTTTTGCTTTTCACCTCCATCAGAAAAGAGGCCGCCGCGGCCGGGAATCGAACCCGCGTGCTCAGCAGCGCAACGCCTTAGCCACTGAGCCACCGCGGCGGGTTCTGCTTGGGTCGGGACATTTGACAGATGCGTAGTTCCTGTCGTCAAAGCTTCTTCATCAGGGTTTTTCAAATCATGTTGGCCATAACACCGTTCAGTCAATGTAAAAAACTCCGCGAAGTTGGCCGATGAATGCTCTTTCTCAATTATTTCGCACTGTTCTGTGGTGTCGGATTTCTTGGTTTTCAGTTGATAGTATAACCGGATCATGATAGAAGTAATTTCATCTTCATATTCAAAGTTGGTGGCATATTCATCATCCAGGGAGACAGTGTCGATGAATGGTTCAATTAAGTCATTTAGTGATCTTAAGATATTTTCGGTTTTTCTCAACTGGCTCATGAAACTCTTCAACCCATCGTAAACATCGTCCGGATTTGTGATCAACCGTAGTGCCGCTTCTGCATCTAGGCGCAGTTCTCGAGAAATGAACCGCACCTCTTCCCTTTTTGTTTTCCGTTCCTCAAGACGCATCATACACACAGCAATACTCTGTTCTGGTAATGCATCTTCCATTACGCAATGAGCTCTAGCGTGCACCTCACCTTTCACAAAATTGGTTTCTGTACCCATCGGGCAGTCTCGTCGGAGGTGAGGTTGCATTGTCGTGTCATCTGGCCATCACGTCGGTAGGCTTTCGGTAGCACCATTGTCGATATGTCCATCAAAGGGTCCGTCGTCGGCTTCGAGGGGTCCTCCTTCTCGTAGGCCAAAGTTCGGATGGATCCGAATCGCACTGGGCCTTCTTCCCAGGTTAATCGGCCCCATAAAATGTAAAATAAGGAGAGACCAATAGCCGCGACGTCCCAGTGATACGATGGTGCTTCTATTGTAAAGATGGCGGATGAAGGAAGGTGAAGCAGCTCGAGCTAGAGCTGCTCACGAGAGATTACGGGCACCGATGATGATATTCGCGGCACCCGGTCCCGGGTGCCGTGAGAATAATTCGAAAGGTCCCGGGTTTCGGCACCATAAAATGTAAAATAAGCAGAGACCAATAGCCGAGACGTCCCGGTGATGCGATGGTGTGCTATTTACAACATGGCGAATAAGATGAGGACGAAGCAGCTCGAGCGTGAGCTGCTCCCGCGAGATGACAAGCAGCACCGATGATGATGACCTCATCGGTACAGCGATGATGATAATTCATAAAGTTTTAGCACACTCAGCTGGACGGTGGGCGCAGGGTAAATACCACGCTTTTGGAAAATAGGGCACTTGTACTCTTTTGAGGATTTAGCTTAAAGCCATTTCCGTCTGCACATTTTACGAGCCGTTTGCGGCAAGTTGCATCTGCCGTTCACAGATAGACAGGTTACAGGACCGGAAACTTACATGAACATCATCCATATAATTGAACCACAAAAGGGTATGGGGTAGAGCTTTTCCGAGTCTGTTCATCTTTGCTATAAAAAGTGGCCAATTAAGTACTCCACCCTGAGGAACGCCGTTTTATTGCATATACAGTGCGGACAGTGCAGCCCCGACTCTACCTCTGAATATTTGTTCAGACTGAGAGCTTTCAATGGTGTTAAGCATGTTCCCAAAAGTACGAAAGGTTCCGCGGGATACCGTAGCGCCAGGCAGTGTCATATCCTTCTTCTACATCAGAAAATATGGACCTACAATACTGTTTCTTAACAAAGGTATTTTTCACATAGGATTCAAAGCCAATAAGTTGGTCCGTTGTGGATCTGCCCGGCCGAAAGCCTGCCTGGCAGCTGTTGATAATACCATTGTACTTCAGGAAGTATAGTAACCTTCCGTCGATCATTTTTTCGAACAGCTTGCACAAGCAGCTGTCGGACCGTAATTTCTAACGCAGGAGGCATCCTTTCCCTATTTCAGCAGTGGCACAAGAATAGCCTGTTGCTATGCCTTGTGAAAGTGCCCAGCACGCCACAAAAGACGAGTTGTGATTGTGTCGGCATCAAGGTGTTTGATCATGCCGTACGAAATGTTATCTGCACCTGGCGCCAACTACTTGCAACTAGCTAACGGAGTCAGGAGCTAGTGAAGAGAGAAGGGGGAGTTATATGAGTCATTTGATTGCTTTTGGTCGCGTATGGACTTCTGCTCAGCTGATTTTTTGTCATGTATAAATGTGCTTGTGCAATGTGAAGAGCTTGAGACTTGTTCGAAGTGTTGTGCCAACGTGTTTTCCCGTTCCTATAGGGTGTCACCAGTGGTGTTAACAAGGAATAAAGCATATCTCCTTTGTCCATTAAGTTTTCTTATCCTGCTCCAAACGTTTTGTGATCAATGGAAGAATTTATTGATGTCAAGAAGGACCTCCAGCTATTGTTTTTTGCCTGACGGCGAATGCGCCTTCCCATGGCTTTGGTGCGCTTGAACGCTACATGGTTGTCGGCAGTTAGGTACCCGCGAAGAGTGCCCTATGCCTTGTTCTGTGCCTGACGCGCTTGTCGACACTCTTCATTCCACCAGGGCCGCTTTAGGTTACTTGTGTTACCAGAATACTGAGGAATGAAGTTCTCTGCAGCACCAAGGATATGTGCTGCGAAAATCTGCAAGGTTCATCAATACCCGAGTGTTCTATGAAAATGTGCGATAAAATTTCTGCTTAAATTTCTCCCAGTCTGCAGCGGTTTCTTCCCACCATTTAGTTAAGATGGGAGTGTAGGGGTCTTTCTCTAGGCAAGTCAGGAATACTGGAAAATTGTGACTTCCAAAAGAATTTTTTTCCACCGCCACTCATCGAGTGGAAAAGGAACCCCCGAACCGATTGCCAAGTCTAGGTGTGAGTACGTGTTGGGTGTGGTGTTATAATATGTAGGCTGTTTTTTGTTAAACAAACACGCACCAGGTGATACTAGGAAATGTTCAATTAAGCGGCCACGGACATTAATTTTCCCAGAACCCCAGAGTATGTTGTGTGCATTTAGGTCTCCAACTAAGATAAAGGTTTCAGGAAGCTCATCCTCCAAGGACTCGAATCCTGAGGTAGACAAACGATGATTTTCGGATTTTCGGTATACGTAACAGACTAGGTATTTGGTGAAAGCTGCCGAAGGTGGTTGGGCACGGAGTGCTTCGGTGCGAACCCATTTAGGAGGTCGATCAGGGCGTTTTGTAGGAATGGAGAAATTACTACATAAGATGGAATCATTTCAGTGGCAAGGCCAGTCGACCACCACCGAGCCCAACAAGGGAGCATGGCTTTGCAGCACATGTTAACTGTACCTCGCCACTATAACCATATGATCGGAATCTAGTGTGATGGCCTTGCACAGGGTTAACCGTCACCACCTGGAGAACAATGAAAAAAAATGCGGAAAAAAGACGACAGGACGATATTAGGAAAGAAAATAGGAAAGGGAAAGAGTGAAGAAGAGGACAGGAAAAGGCGACTGGCTCATTCCCTTCAGGACGGGTCAGACCGGGTGCACCGTCTACGAGCAGCGGGGGCCGAAGTAGCGTGTTGCCTTCGCCAGAGGGCCATGAAGGTCCAAAACAACCCCGACTTTGCCTCAGCCACAAGGATGCCTTTTTCCCCGGACACGGCAAAGTCACACACAGGCTTGGGCATGAGTGGGTCCAACACACATGGGCTCGGGGTCCGCAGTGTCGCCACTACCATCACCTTGAATAGACAAGGTGCCCCTGCGGGGACTAACATAACTATGAATGAGGTAAGGCCTTACGTGTTTGCAGAACCTGGTGCGTGACGACAAAATTTATGTTCTTTCAATGACGCCTTGACCTTCGGGGCACAGGGGAGTGCTGCACTAGCAGGCTGTTCTATTTATTTTTCTCGTCCTTTTCCTGACGGCGAACTTCCCATGCATGTCTCCCACTATGTGGGATACCGTACGAGTCCAAGAAAGTACATCCCAGACAGTCCCGGAGAGGGTGCGTCACTTCTAGATTGATACAGTAGTAATGTTTATCCAAGATTCCAGCCTATTGAAACCGGAGTTAATAGTTACAGGTAGGTTACTAGCACAAACAGAGCAGAACTTCATGCATCATAAATCTTGATGAAGGTTCCCAAACCACCCTCACTAGACATTTTTACCCGGTAGTTTGCATTGAAAATCTCAACTGAAATTCTTCGGTTGGGTTGGCTTTCTGTAGTTCAGTGTCAGATTAATGTGTCGTATGGGCTGTTTTACTATAATGTTTCACTCTTGAGGACAGGCATAAGGTTAGCATGCATCTGACCACTCCCAAAATAAATTCCCCTGGCTCTCTGTGGTATCTTTTTAACCAGGCAGCCAATTTTTTGCACTAGATTTCGTTCTTACAGATAACACCAAGTAACTTGCATCAGTTTTTACCAAAACTAATGTGACTTTGTCTTGTCTTTGTTATCTCTTTGTCGCAGCGTTTCAGCCACAGCCTGCAAATGTCGTAGTACCAAGCTTAAGTATGACTGACAGGGCCAGGATCTGCATGCATCATTCTGCTCCAAAAATAAGGTGCTTTATTCCTTACTAGTGGCGTTTATCAGCGCAGCTGTTGCAGCTTGTGCTTGGTCCGCTGGCATTAGCAAAAAAATACCAAGGAAAAAACTCCTCGGTGTGAGGCGCCCAGCCGGGCCTTTGCGGAGCTACGTAGCAGGAGCCAAGCCTCGCCTAACCAATACGGACAGCGCCTCGTCACTCCGCGCTGAGCACATCGTGTGCACTGCCGAAAAACATAGGTCGGCCGAGAAAGTTTAACTACCGAGGAAGAAGAAGGAGCGAGAATGCTGTTGTGTCGCTGCTCGAGAACGTATGAGACGGCTACGATGAAGCTAGGAGTATTGTGCCGGCGCCGCCGCGCCTAAGCGTCTGCGACGACAGAAGATCTCCAGTAACGCGCTCGTTACGTTGAGTACAAGCGGAATCGCCGGCAAAACGACTCGGACTTCGACTAATAGCGAAATCCCAAAGTAAACCCGTAAATTCGTGGTTGGGGAAAACGGCCAGTTCGCCCCACCCCTCATGACTAAGCGTACCCTAGCAGGAACGTCGGTATACGTGACAGAACTCTGCAAAGCCTAGCAGTACATTACAAAACTTCGGGAAACTTCGAGAAGCTAGGTCGACCCTCATTCCCCTGTTTCTCGAGCCTTGTACCAGTAGTGCAAGCTGGGCAGGTTTTTTAAACACAGTCGACAAATATTGTGAAATCAGGCTTCGCTCTTAAAGAAAGAGCCAGGATTGGCATTTATCGGTCCGCTTCAAAAGTAATGGGCCTTGGTCTGCTTGTACCTTTTAACCTAAGACGACAGATACATTAAGAGGACAGATACATCACTCTTCGAGACAGGTCACGCACTGGCATGCATCATCCTGCTCCAAAAGTAATATGCCTTTGTCCCCGCCTATTACTGTTTAACTACACAGAAGAAATATCCTGACACAAGGTGTCGCTCTTACGGACAGGGCGAGCATTGGAGGGCATTGATTCCCTCCAAAAGTAATGTGCATTGGTTCTTGCTTGTACCTTCTTACCCGCGACAAGACATATATTGATACTAAGTTTCACTCTCATAGACAGGACCAGCATCGGCATGCATCATTCTGCTTCAAAAGTAACGTGCCGTTGTCCTCTCTTGTTGCTGTTTAACTACAGTGTAGAAATATCATGACATTAGGAGTTGGTCTTACAGATGGGGCGCCCGAAGAATAAAGGCGCGCCGAGAAATTATTTGAAGCAATGAAAATGAACTAAGGATTAAGACCGAAGAATTACAACGTCATGTCATCAAAGGTGAAGGCCAACAACTAGAAGGAGAATAGGCGGTATTTCACATTCGCTCAATGATACGAGCGGAGCTCGGAAAAACGGAGATAGGACTAGAACATTCAGGGAGTGCGGCAACTGAGGTGCGTACAGATAGAGAGCTCAAGATAGAGAATATAAACTGGAACAAAGCCGAAGAAAATGTTCCAGCTAATACGGCAACAGGGACGGATGAAATTTTTATACGGCAGGCCAACCTAGTGGGCCCAAAAAGCAAAGCACAACTGATTCGAGCAGTAGAAAACGTTATAAAAAGTAAGCAACTACCGGACGATTGGCGCAAGAGCAGGATGAACATGATCTATGAAGGTAAAGGAGTTAGGGATGGTGGAAACTCATACAGGCCTATTACCGTTACCTAAGTGGCATACAGGCTGGCAATAGAAGCCATTAAAGCGGATATACTGGCATGCATAGAGGAGAACAGCATACCTGGAGAACTACAAATTACTTTCAGGCGAGACAGGCGCTTCGAGGACAATTCACCTCTCTTAACCCAATTCATAGAGCTGTCAATAATCAATAGCGACCACTATGGATAGAATTTCTCGATATAAATAGAGCCTACGACAATGTAAAAATAGAACTTCTGTGGAGCATGCTTGAGCGGGAGGAATTAGGCCAAAACTTTATACAGCTTTGATTGATTGTGGGGGTTTAACGCGCCGACGCAACGCAGGCGATGAGGCGCGCCGTAGTGGAGGGCTCCGGATTAATTTTGACCACCTGGGGATCTTTAACGTGCGCCGAAATCTCGTACACACGGGCGTTTTTGCTTTTCGCCTCCATCAGAAAAGCGGCCGCCGCGGCCGGGAATCGAACCCGCGACCTCGTGCTCAGCAGCGCAACGCCTTAGCCACTGAGCCACCGCGGCGGGTACTTTATACAGCTGTTGCAGGGAATTTACAATAAGAGCGAGGTGCAAATTACATGGAAGGTCCTAAAGTGTACCGAACCGGTTGTCACGAATAGAGGTTTAAAGCAGGGTTGTCCTCTATAGAAATTACCCTTCAGGCTGCATGTGGCAAGACTAGAAAGAAAGCTTGAAGACAGTACAATAGGTTTCAAACTGTGTTATAGATGCAAAGGGCAAGAAGTGGAACAAGATATCCCAGGACTGATTTATGCAGATGGCATAGTACTACTAGCAGATAGCGAACAGTGTCTGCAACAGCTCACAGATACCTGCGGCGCAGAAGCAACTAAACTGGGGTTTGAGTTTAGCACAGCAAAGTCGGGAGTTGTGGTTTTTAATCACGACGCCCGTAACAAAACAGTGTCCGTTCAACAAGCAACAATACCGCGGGTTACGAAATACAAATATCTGGGCATATGTATAAACGAAGGTCAAGCATATCCCAAAACTTATGAGGAGCATTTACGAATGAAAAAAAAGAAACACCTCTATCATGAAGCACAGAGCACTATGGGGATATAAAAATATGAAGTAGTGAGAGGAATCTGGAAGGGTGTAATGGTGTGTATCAAATGAGAGATTCAATCAGGGCGAGATGTAAATCATAGGGCGGTAGGACGATTGGCAGTACGAGCACAAAGTGCAACAACAAATGAGGCAGTGTGGGGAGACATGGGATGGGCCTCCTCTGAAGTGAGAGAAGCACAGCAAATATGTTTTGACGAACCACTTAATATTGATGACCTGAGATCGGCGGCTAGAGTGCTACGATATCTTTACATGACAAACGTGGACATACAGTGAAGGAAAAGAACGAGATGGCTCATGACAAAGTATATGAAGCATGTAATCACAGGGGAAAGGACCCAGGCAATAAAAATGAAGTGAAAGAATCAGAGACAACGATTTGGAAAAACAGGATGGATGCAAAGAAGTCCTTAGTTATATACAGACTCGGGAAGCGGCAGATCATGAAAGGAAAGTTCTTTATTAATACCAAAAGAGTTCATATAACTTTTTTAAGCCCGGGCGGGTTGCTTGTGGACAAAACCGCTTATCCGCCAACCGGTACTGGCAGAACTGTGCGCAGGTTGCAGCAGGAAGCCAGAAACCATGCGACATATTGTAACGGAATGAAGACATCCACCGCCCGGAAGCCCTTGGATTTAAAATTAACGAAAAAGTGAATTGGACAGCAGTAGCTGTTAGTAAAAGACGGTTAGAATGTTAGTGGGAAAACAGCAGAGAACAATCTGGGAAAACATGCGAAAAAGAAGGCAGACTGGCAGAAAAATTCCATAAAGTTTTTTTTTTTCGTTTTGGCATGGTAATTGTGCAGTGGCGTCACGACTAAATTCGCTGTGCAAGGACACCCTGTTACAAAAGTGAAGCCGCTAAACATCATCATCATCGGGCATTGGAGCGCATCGGTTGCCTGCAAAAGTAATGTGCATTGGTTCTCGCTTGTACCTTCTTACCCACGACGACACATATTATTGATACTAAGTATCACTCTCACGGAAAGGGCCATGATGGGCATGCATCATCCTGCTCCAAAAGTAATGTGCCTTTGTCCTCGCCTGTTGCTTTTTAACCACTGTCGACAAATGTCGTGCCACGAGGTTTCCCCCTTATGGACAGGGCCGGGATCGGCATGGATCAGTCCGCTCCAAAAGTAATGTGCCTGGGTCCTTGATTGTACCTTTTAAAGCGATGCTTTAGTGCCCTCACTGATGCCGTTGTACCGCAGTACGTCCTACAGGAAAGCGAACTTTCTATAGCAATGATGATGCATGATCACGGATGAAGCGTACGAAAAAATCCTGGGCCATCTCCACGAACGTGAAACCTGTGGAGGGGCGAAGCTTGGTAAAAGTGTAGTCGTGGTGCCTTTGCGTTTTTGCACACGGAGATGAAACTGTTGGGGTAGAGGTATACAGCTCTGCTGTACAAGTTACTTGTCTTTCAAGCTCGAAGCTCTTTATAGCGAGTCGTAAACGGGTGTCCCGGTGTTTTTTTTTAGTAAGCGTTACGAAGCGCTCCATCGCGAGGCGTAAACGAGTGTCCCGGTGTTTTTTTATACGCGTTATGTTCTAGCGGGACGCGCAAAATAGTTTCCCGGACGAGAACGAGGAGTAGGAAACTATTTTATGGTAAGAATAAAAGAGAGTTAGGTCCTGTGGCCCTCCCCACAGGTGCAGTCCCTATTCCGCTCCCCATTGATCAAGGCCACCGCTCGCGCCTGTTGAGCTGGAGCCCTTTGAGACTCCAGCCCCGAGCAATTGAGCAGGGCTGCCTCCCATGGATCTCTGTTCGGGGAAAGGTTGGGGATAACGCAGGGTTGCTCTGGCATGCCCACACCATCTGGAAGGTGTGGGAAACCTCCCCACTGTGCAGACACCGCCCATCTGTTTTAGGGTCTAAATGCTGTGCTACTGCAGGGCACATAAATGTGTTCGTCTGCAGGCGCCACAGTATTCGCTCATCGACCTTGCTCAGACCATTTTCAGGGGCTGAGTAAAGCCGGTGGTTATCGCAGTAATGTTTTACGATTTCTCTAAACCGCAGACCTGGCTAGCTAATCTCCGAGCCGGGAGAGCATGGGTGAGGCGCCCGGTGGCTAAGCGCTCGGGCAGCCTCGTGCGCGGCCTGGTTACCTCTCAGACCCTGATGCCCCGGAGACCACACAATTTCTTTGGGTGCGGGGTCTACAAGCCGCACCACTCGTTTTAAAATACTGTAGGCCAAGGGTGGTACCTGGCCCGCTAAATAGCTTTCACAGGCTGCGAGAGTCCGTGATCATTGTCCTTGACGTCGGGTCCGAGGCGACGAGGGCTATGGCGATCACCTCGGCTTGCGTCGAGTTAGTAGCCCGGTAGGAGAGCCCATCGACTTGCTGGTCCCTGTGAATTACAGCGGCAGTGAAGAACCCCAGAGGCAACGGTCCTCTCACATCAACGTAGAACACACCTCGCCTATTTCCGCATTTCCTTCCCACGGTCCTAGCGCATGCTTCCCTCCTGCCTTCGTGAGTGTGCTTTTCCATGTTACGCGGAAGTGGATGCACCAAGAGCCTGTGCTGCCACAACTCTGCGAGTTTGCACGTCTCCTCTGGGGTGCACTCGTGTTTGATTTGTAGGCAATCAAGCAAGTGGCACCCCGACGCCGTCTGTGCGAGTCTCGTGCACTCGTTTGTGAAATGAGCCTCTTTCAGCTCTTGATACGAATTGATCAATCCCAGCGCCGGTAACCTGGTGTTGGAGGTAGCCACCGGGAGGTCAAGGGCTCGTTTTGTGGCATTCCTAATGATGAAGTCAATGCGATTCTCGTGTTGTTTGGTCGTACGTAGGTAGGGTACAAAGAATAGGATTCTACTGGTTACAGAGGCATGGGCGATCCGGAGCGCGTCCCGGCCCGTAACCCACCGCGCTTGTTGGATACGCCTTGTATCATCCGTCCGGCCTGTTCACCTGTTCGCTTCAGTTTGGCAATGGCGGGCTCTGCGCTAAGTTTGTTGTGAATAAGCATACCCAGGATCCTGATTTCTTCTACTTCTCTGATAGGACCACCTGTTAAAGAGATGTAAAGTCTTGTGTTGTCTTTACGATTCGCTTTAATGTGCAAAAGTTTTGATTTTGTTGGGGCACATTGGAGGCCGCAGTCATTAGCATAGCTTTCGACAATGCTGGCAGCCCTTTGAAGGCGGTCATCCATTTCCCCTTCTGTGCTCCAGATTGTTATGTCATCGGCGTAAAGGGCGTCTTGTATGCCCTCTACCCGAGCTAATATGTGCGGCAGATGCATCATGGCGATGTTAGAGAGTAGCGGTGACAGGACCGCTCCTTGTGAAGTACCCCTTGTACCTATGTATTATGCACCGTATTGACGTATAGAGATAAAATCTCTAACGGACGCGAAGGCTTTCTGACCACAATTCGTTTTGCTTAAGTTTTCTAGTATGCTGTTGTGCCGGACGTTGTCAAATTCCCACTTGAGATATAGGGCAAGGATGGCTTTATGGTTTTGTCTCGCTGTAGTTGGTCCAATTACGTCACGGTGTAGCTGGAAAAGGACATCCTGTGCTGACATGTGGGCGGAACTCGAACATAGTGTCTGCAAAGAGGCCCGTGGACTCAATGTGTGGAGAGAGACGATCCCTAACCATCGCCTATATGAGCTTACACGCGCATAAGGTGAGGAAAATTGCCCTCAGATTATTCATATTAACAATTTTTTGCTGGTTTTGATATAAAAGTTACCACGGAGGTCTTCCATTCGGGAAGGAGCAGACGGCCACCCCAGATTTTTTCATTTTTATATTTCTCAGACACTGCCTAAGAGGGCACCGAGGCTAAAGGCAAGAAATGCCTGACGGGACCTCGGTGGCTTTACACGATTCAATACATACATTCAGAACATAACGAACCGTTCAGCTTTGCGGTTCTTTACATAAAAAAAAACTCATAAACAATAATGCAATAATAGGCAAATAGAATGCATATACAGTACAGATTGTATATGAACTGAGAAATCATGAACTCAGAACTCTGACCATGAACTGAGAACTCAGAAATCAATAAAGAAACATGTATTCAGAAGTAGCATTTTCATGATTAGCGAACATAGCCCACTCATAAAATTGGGACATATAACTTAAGTGGCAGATATTGTGACTACTGTATAGTAGTTAGTTGGAACGTGTGATCAGATTATCCAGAAGAGGCATGAATAGATGAGAAATGTTCTGGATTTCATTTTAAAGCAAGCGAAGGATTGGTCAAAATTTACGTTCCCATCTTAGGTATTTGGCAGTTTATTAGTTTGATACGCATAGTTTTTCGCCCGTAGTTTGTTCGTATTGAGGTTAGCTTTGTTTTTTGATGACGAATTGCGTATGTACTTACATTTCCAGTTGGCATTTTGTGAGTCATTACTGTGTATCAATTGTGCGAGTTTAAATTTGATTTATGTAATCTAACAGTTGGAAATAGGCCGAGTCCGAGAGGTTCGCCAATACGGACTGTTATACGGTCTCTTCCCCGGTCTGTAGTCCTGCGCATCTTAGCTAAAACTACCCGAACGTCTTGTAGTGTAAAGGGGTATCCATCTCTTGGTTATGCTTGCCAGCGTACTGATACTCAGGTTCACTGGGGTCTTCCGTGCGGCAGAGATATCTGTCACATAGGGTATCCGCGAGTTTCGTCGTCGTACCTTGCTACCCGTGTAGGGCTCTTTCGAGTTGACGCTGTGTTTGCCCTGTCATCTGAGTTGGGTCAATGAGACTTGATACTGTGAAAAAAGGCGCCATGTCCCCTTTGATCCCATTTGACGCGCAGTCGAATTGCATCCCTCTATCCAAATTGCGTCGCTGAGTTGAACAGAGTATTTCGCCGTTTTTCCAGTTAGTTCACTGATGAGGGCTCGAAGCTTGGGATTAAGTTTCTGTTTCTTCCATCTTTTAGTAAGGCTCCGGCGTGCCTCCCATATATGCATCAGATGGTTGTCCACAGTTGGGTTCTTTTCGGTGGTCTGAATTGTTGCAACGTGTTGCTGTTCTAAGGCGGTGATCTGTTTTCCCCACTCTGTATAGCTGTCTTTGAGGAGAACAGGGGGGACCCCTTGCAGCCTAAATTCACGCCCGTTTCTTAGTTTAGCCTGGCTCACTTTATTCTAGCAGCCTTCGCCAAGAGGTTGATCCTAAGGAGGCAGTGATCACTACCGAGTGCCTCCTCCAGGTTTTCCTAATTACCGTCTCTACTATTTCAAACTAGGGATAGGTCGAGACACGTGTCGCGAGTTACCGAGTTTTCCATACGCGTAAGACAAGCCGAGTCCGTGAGCAGCGTAAGTCGAAGCGTGGAGATTGACTCCGCTAATCTGCGTCCCCTGGCCTGCTCGAAGTGGTATCCCCAATGAAGGCTAGGGGGTTAAAATCCCCAACTATCACGATGGGTGCTTTCTCGTCCGATTTAAGTGCTCGATAGAAAACTTCGTTGTACTTTCACCCCTTGAAAACAAATAAATAAAAAAGTTAAGCGGGCATTGTGCGGAGGGCTGTAAATGTTGAGCACGTGTATTGGAGGATCACGACGTTTAAGTGGAAGGACCTTTACCATACTGTACTCCTGTTCGGTTTCTAGATCTAGATCGACTTTGATCGCCGTATACGCCTTGTTCACCAGGATGAAAGTCGATTTAGTACCGTGACCTCAGGAGAGGATGATTAAGTCTACGATTGAGACGAGTACTATGACAGGAGACGCGAACCACCAAAGGTGCTTCGCTTCGCCCTTAAAGCAATTCGTGTGGCGAAGAATTCAACCTCAGTGTCTAGCGTTATGAAGCCGGCGTCTATCCAATTGTTTCATTTGGACTGGTGAAAGCGAACGCCGAGCAGCACGAACCGATTCCCGCCGTACACACCAAACCCAAATGTTAGGCGTTCGGATTGCACACCTAACAGTTGCTGTGGGTATTCTTAAAAAGTGGTGCGTACCTGCAGAGTAGCACATACTCTCAGTCTAGGATCGATCAAACCAAAAAATGCATTCCGAGAGAGCTTCGTGTTTAAGCATTGTCGTCGATAGACAGACGGGTGCATGATTTTTTTTACCCAGGGCGACAGAAATATTTTCGCGGACAGGATGAGAGTTAGCATGCATCGCTCCACTACAAAATAATGTGTCTTGGTCCTTGCTTCTACGTTTTCGCCTGTTACAACACTTATATCGCTGCTACGTTTCACTCTCATGGACAGGGCCATGATTTGAATGCATCATCGGGCTCCAAAAGCAATGTGCCTTTGTTTTTGTCTTGTTGCTTTCTAACCAAAGTCGACAAATACGTGCCATGAAGATTAGCTTTTCGAGATCGGAACGAATCCGTCTACTCCAAAACTATTATGCCTTGTTCCTTGCTTGTACATATTTACCCAAGGCGACAAATATATTGACACTAAGTTTTACTGTCATGCACAGGGCCCGTGTCGGCATGCGTCATTCTGCTCCAAAACTAACGGGCATTTGGCCTCGCTTGTTCCTTTTAGGTGTGGAGTACCTTAGGACCGCATAATGTCCGACCGCATCCGTGTGGATAGCATTTACATTCGCAAAAAGCCACACAGGCGCCGGCAGGATTGGAGCCTGTGTCTGGTAGATCAGACAGAACTAGCGTCAGTCGTCTTACCCAGAGGGCTACGGCTGCGCGTTAGTACCGTAATCACCCGATTCTAACGCGCCCCCGATTCTAACGCGCACCCGATTTTCCAGGCAAAAAAATGAAAAAACTTGCAACTCCGATTGTAACTTGCATGGACTTTGTGAGCAAGAAAAACGAATGCGAGAGAAACGGGCGATTTCTTTCCCGAAGTAATCTCGCGTATCTCACTCCTCGTCGCTCTCTGAGAGCTCCTTGTCGCCTTCCGCTGTCCACAACATCTCGTCCTCGGTGCCATCAAGCGCGTTCACGATGCCACACTTCTGAACGAATGTTAAACCATGGTCGAAAGGATCGTGGCCCACGCCTCGCACGCCCATCCCACCAGCTTCTCCAAAGGTGCACGCTTCAGCGAACCGCTCGTTGTGAACGCGTGGGAGCCGCTCGTAAGCCGTGAAAGCGGCGCACCTTCGTTGCCGCTGCTCCCATTGCTGCTATCAAGTGCGCAAGTGAAATAATTTGACAATTTGTGTGAACGCTGATAGAAAACCCTAGGCGTGCTAGGCGCCTAGATCCATAAAATTGTTGCTAAAAGATTTGGCGCCATCTTGAGATGGCGATGGCGATGGGTGAAACGATATTTCAGCTGTTTCGGCAGTTTTGGTTTCGTATCCGATTCTAACGCGCATGCGATTTTTCGGCCTGTTTTTCCGGAAAAGAAGTGCGCGTTAGAATCAGGTAATTACGGTATGTATCACTGTTGTGTCAGGGCGAGGATTGGGGTACATAGGTCCGCTTCAAAAGCAGTATGCCATGGTCTTTGCTTGCAGCTTTTAAATCGCAGCCTACAAATATCGGGACACTATGTTTCCGATTTAAAGACAGGGCCAGAATTTGCGTGAATTGGTCAAAAGTAAGGTGACGTTTACCTAGCGTGTGGCTTTTCAACCCCAGCGCGCAAAATATCGCTGTAGTACCCAGTATTGGCATGAATCGTTTTCGCACCAAAAGTAATGCGCCTTGGTCCTTGCCTGTAGCTTCTTTACCACACTCGACAAATCTAGCGACAGCATGTTTCACTGTTATCGACAGGGTCAGGATTCGCATGCATCAACACGTTGCTCAACGGATATCTTTTCGCCGCTGCTGGGAGCTTTTAAGCACTGTCGACATATATCGTGGTAACAGGTTGTCAAGCCTTTTTGTCTTATATTGTTTATACCGAACGCTTGCGCAAAACGTTTGGCATACGACTCGTTTATTTACAGCGGTGGCAACCAGCGGAAGTTGTGCATCAGTGCGGCTCTCCTGGGTCTGCCCCCGATCGTGTTTCTCGACGAGCCATATGCCGGCGTGGACGTGGTATCGCGCACCAAGATCTTCCATGCTGTCGGGCGCGTAAAGGCAAGGAACCGCACCGCCTTCGTGCTCAGCTCGCACAAGTAAGTGGGGCACGAACGAGCATTATGATCATCTGTCGCTCAAATTCTTCTGATCGGGAGCTGGTGTTAAGGGGGTCAGTCAGCCAACGTTTGCCCGTGCACGTCAAAGTCGATAAAGGAGCATTATATATGGCGGAGTTAATCAACAACGACCGGACCTTAACTCAAGCGTTGCAAAGAATGTCTGATTCTTTATTTATTCATATTATTTGTGCAATAGTGCAGGCTGCCGCAGGTTTAATCAAGTAGGGTTTGTTATTACAGCCATGTGGTGAACGCGTTGTAACCAAGGAAGCAATAAAGTATAAAGCAAAAAAGTGAAAGCGAGTCATCACCAACAACGCCAGCTTGAAAGAAAACGTAATTTTTGCCCAAACCACTTGCCATACGCCCTGGACAGAAATGAAGTTCTACCACTTCGTCTTCTGTTCCTTTTCTCTACTAAATGTACTCAACCGGCTTTTCAACAATTCTGGCATTAAAAGAGTTTGTTGCTGCTTCGTGGAGTGGTTCTCTGTGGGAGATGTAGCTAAAACGAACGCGAAACGCTTTCTGGTGGAAGAGTTTCCTCAGCATGAAACGGCAGAGCAGCAAGCACTACTATTAGTGCAGAAACTGGTCTGGCGGGTGTTGCTGCGCCGCTCACGGCCTGCCATTTCTAAGGACTCTCCATGTATAATCGTGGATGAACAGTTCCTATTTTCATGCAGTACCTTTATCGCCATAACTAGTGCGTTGCTGCATAGTACTAGCTGTATGCCACTGTTTAGCAATATTTCTATGATAGATTAAAAGCTCTCTGATTATTTATGACTCTCACGCTATCAGTGAAAGCTGAGCGTGGTTTCCCACATGTTCACACGCAGCATTGACGAGTGCGAGATCTCGTGCGACCGGCTGACCATCATGGTCCAGGGCCAGATGATGTGCCTTGGCACGGTGCAGCACCTGCGTGAAAAGTACGGAAAGGGCTACCGGCTGCACGCCATGCTCAAGCACGGGGCTGCTTCCGACGCAGGAGCAGAGGCCAAGCGCTTCGTGGAGGCTGTGCCAAAGCAGTTTCCTGGCATCAAGCTCACAGACCAGCACGAGGTACTTGCGATCAATGCATCATGATTTCGAAGCAGTATAGGCGGTACTCTAGGACCATATAAAACAGTTTACTGCGAAAAACACTAGCGCAAATGTACGGTTCTGCGCAAGCGTTTTCCGCTACGAGAACCGGTTTGGCTTCAGAGAGCTTCCCGGATCAGCCACGCCCATGCGCGTTTCCTGCTAGGTATTAGGAGAGCTGTGGAACCACCAAACAAAGCAACAAGGCAGATAGAGAACAATAAACAGCGCAGGAAAGCGCAGGAACAATAAACAGCGCATTGTGAGAAGTCAGGAAGAAAATTCGCGCCAGCCGATAGCATTGCGCACATCCATCCTTGATTATGATACGTTTCGCCAGATGGCGCTGCATCGCCTGACGTATCACCATTGTACGCATGGAGGAAAAAAAAGCTTAGGAGAGGCCCCCAGCTATCCCCGCGCATTGGCAAAAGTGTGGAGGAAGTCACGTGTTTTCGGCGGCCATTGGAAGTCGCGTTAGCAACGGCGTCCTAGCAACAGCCCGCCCGCCGTTCGCCAGTCGTGGAGGAAAGGCAGCGCCTGCCTTGTCGTCCGATTGCGAAGATTGCTGCTTCGCTTTGCTGCGCTGTGGTCTTGCGGAACTCGAAAAGGATGCTGCGAGTTGCGACAGCTGCGCCGATGTGAATATGTCATTTAATTTCTACTTGCAAGTGCACCTTGTACCGCGTCAAGCTTTTGCTCCGGTCGCGATCACGACGCGCCTATTGAAGTGCAGATATCGTGAACGCGCCGTCCCGTCGTACGCGCGGACACCCGTCAGGTAGATTTTCGGGAAGTGATACACGGTGTGCAGTACGTAGGCGACTTGCAACCGAACGATTCGCAACTCAATTTTTTGGTTATCGCCGCTGCAATATATAGTTTGCTAGACCGGCAATGCGCGGCAGTGCCTTTGCAACTGTTACAAGGTAGATTCCCAGTTGATATAATTCCATCGTCCTATTACCTTAGTAGGTGTCCGTCTGTTAACTGAAAGAGTGCTGGATCTGGAATCTGGATCTTTTTGTGGTCTCGCTCTGGATTTCGCTTTTCAACGCTTCATACTGCGAGGTTAGTGTATGGACGTTTTTAACTGATATCACCTTGAATTTATTGACACTGAGACAAGTTGAAACTTGGCGAAAAAAAGTTTATTGACGCCACCCACCCTCTCATTTTTTTTACTCAATAAAACGTCTTGCCTCCTCCTCCTCCTCCTCCTTCGCAAAAAATTCTATCGAAGGCACGCGAACAACGGTAAAAGCATTCCAAAATTTTTTAGCGTGAAATCTGCATGAAGTACTGCTTACCTATATATATAGAACGGCCGTTTAATTGACTAGTCATCTCTGGGATTGCCAGTGAAACTGCAACGCAAACTTGGGCACTTTCAAGTCCGGTAGCCGCACGGCAATCGCCCACTGTTTGCGGCGTTCTCCATCGCTTGGGAACCTATAAACGGCGGGGATTGCAAACAAAGGATGAATGCACACCAATGTACAGCAATACTTGTCAGCGGAATGATGCACTAACCGGTGGAAAGTGACGCTCAATTCCTTGGGTACTGATCGCGACTTGCAGCCTGGCACCGAGCATTGCGGCATTGTTAGAGCGAGCCGCTTCGCAAACCTGCTGCGGCCACACTGAAGACGTGTAACAGTGTAACCGCGCGTTTAGGTTCACGGTCACGTGCTGCAAAACGGCCTTCTACCTGCCTATCAGCTGATTTCCGCCGGCTCGGCGCTGGCAGATGCAGACGACAAGAGAGGCGATACAGGACGGAGGAGGCGGAGAAGGTGCACCGAGAGAGAGAGGCAAAAAGAGGCCGCCAATGGCATGGAGGGCCAATGGTCCGCCATTCGACTTACAGAAATGGCGTTTCCGGCTGCGCTGGGTGTGACGTCAGGGCCTCTCCTAAGCTTTTCTTTCCTCCATGATTGTACGTAAAGCCTACGACTGCAATCGATGTTATTGATGTTATTGCTGCAATACGGGCGCTACGGCAGCCTCGGAGTCTCGGCAACGTGCAGATTATGGCTTGTTGCTATGCGGTTTGAGCTAGAACCGAAGAATAAACCTTAGATATCTATAAATGCTGGTCAAGATCCACTTGCGCGGTCGTAGTATCCAATTTCCGGCAAAAATGTGATCGTTTTAAACGCACGAAAATGCATCATTCTAAGATATGTTGGCCGGAAATTAAAAAAAAGGATCTAAGGCCGGAAGGACGTATTATGCAGAATAGTGTCGACGAGATTCCAGTGTATTTGATATTTGCTGCGGTACACTGTGATACGTTATTCGAAGCACTGGATGCGCTTGTAGACTGTTTAGTGAAAGTATCTCTCATTTACAACGCTGTCGATAAAAGTGCTGCAGGATCCCTTTAAAGGGCTGCTGCAGCACTCTTTGAGCACTACAAGCAAACCTGCGCGAAGTTTAGATTACACTGCCAGGAATACCTGAGCCATGTATTACACGGTGCACGGGAAGCAGTGAGCGCGCAAATCGCTGTGAAAGACACAGAAAAACCAACCCCCTCTCTTCAATTTTCCTCATTGTGCACCCCTGACATGGCCTAAACGACGTCGTTGCGGCCATGGCTGTCCTAGTGACTGTCGCTGGTCAACTTCGCGGCTCATTTGTCGCCTTTTGTGCGACGACCTGCCGTCGTCGGCGCTGTGTACCAACCTATTTTATGCCTGACCTGTCCGAACAGTTTTGTGGTTACTTTTGTGTTGTGAGTGCGCGCGGAGTTTGAGTTACTAACTCAATACTCCTCTTTCAACGATACCACTCGTAAACAAACGTTTATTGCTTCAAAAACACCCTACCAGCCTGAGCGCTTGCTTGCGAGCAGGCAGCCACGCCTGCTTTTTTGTGGCACCAGACCGGAAATAGACCCCTCCGAGTTGTGGAGAAAACAAGAAAACACCCCGGCCTGTGATATAGCGAAGGCTCCCGGAGAGAACGCCGCGAGCCGCTCCCCTCTCCGGGAGAGAGGTGCAGCTTTCGTGACCATATCCGTTTCCCCACAACATGGTGGGCTTTAGGCCTGCATTGTCCACGCAGGATGTAATGCTCCTAAACAAATGTCAAATCATAGATGACTGTACAAGGTACATTAGGGGTATCCTAGCCCTGGATTTCGCCAAAGGGTTTGACAACATTTCGCACAAGTTCATACTTGAGGCCGCTTCGGATATGGGACTGCGTCATCATTTCTACGCATATGTGAGTTCTTTCATTAGGGATCGCTGTGCTACAATTAAAATTGGTCATATTAAAACCGGAAACTTCACCTTGGGCGCAAGGGGCACCCCACAAGGGGCTGTTATGTCTCGTCTCCTGTTTAATGCAGCCATGAAGGGCCTCCCGGAGCGCCTTGCACCATGCGCGGCACCATCCGTAAGCTATACGCGGACGGCATTACCGTGTGGTGTTTGGGCGGGTCTGACGCCGGGGTGGAGCAGGCGCTCCAGAGCGCCTTCGACATCACAGAAGTCTTTTTAGCTGGATCAGGCCTCAGCCTGTCACCGGCGAAGTCTGAGCTTTTGCTTTACAGGCCAATTCGGAGCGGAGTTAGGGGCCTTATTACTTTGGAGTGGGCCCCTAGCACCTTGCACACACGAGACGCCCGAACGATTCCCCGGGTCGATTCCATCAGTGTCCTCGGACTTATTTTAGAATCCAAGGGTCGTAATACACAGATTATAGCCCGCATCACCTCCAAGACAGAGAGCATGATCAGTCTTATTCTCAGTGTTTCTAACCGCCAAGGAGGGTAGAGCGAGAGCAATCTCCTTCGGCTCTATCATACGGTTCCAATGAACCACATCAATTATATCGCCTCGGCGCTCGAGTGGTCCAAATCTGAGGCGACCAAAATGAACACACTCATGCGCAGGAGGATTAAGTGTTTGCTAAGTTTGCCTGTCAGCACTAGCGCGGAAAAGCTCGGGCAACTGGGTATTCGCAACACCCTCTTGAAGGTGATAGAGGCTCAACAGACGACCCAGGTGGTGCGCCTTTCGTCATCACGGCGCGGCAGGCGCATCCTGGAATCAATTGGCTGTGGCCCAATGACGGTAAATAAACGTAAAGTGTCGACTTCACCGTCCGTAAGTGATCCATTTAGGGTAGACCCCTTTCCAAGAAATGTACATCCACAATACAATGTAGGGCGCCGCAAGGCTCAGGCTCGATCTGTATTGAGCTCTGTCGCGGGTAGTCCTGAGCTCGCGATTTTTGTAGACGCGGCTAAGTACGGCTGATCTGATCGCTTTGTGGTGGTCACCGTAGACCACCGGGGCGGTCAGAAAGGTCTCCGTGGCGGTGGCCGAGTAGGTCGCCATCTCCTTGGCCATGAAGGACCTATTGCATCCGAATATCTTTACGGACGCGCTGGCTGCGGTTCGAGCATTTGCCTCGGGATCGATCTCGCGGGAGGCTGCGGCAATCCTTGGTCGTGAAGGGGCCGCTGGACATCACCCAAGCGAATGGTTCCCGGCCCATATGGGGACCAACGTCCATCCCGACGTTCCCAACGCCAACGAGTTGGCCCATGGCCGTGCGCGAGGATTATGTGACCGTGGCGGTGCCGGTGGATTCGCAGGGGGGGCGGGGAGAAGTGGTGCCGAGAGGTTCAGGGATCCCCTTCTAACATCATTACGAGGTCGTAACTCACTATCTTTTCTCTCGGAGGATCTACCCACCCTCTCATCCAACGCTCACTCGGTCTGAGTCGTCGGCCTTGAGAATGCTCCAGACGGGGTCCTTCCCTTCACGGGCCGGTTCAGTCATTTTGCGCAAAACATTGACCCGCACTGTCCATACTGCGGAGAGGCGTATTGCTCATTAGATCACATGCTCTGGCAATGCCCTGCAATAAGCGACGCTGTGTTTAAGTACAAAGAGGATTGGGAGGAAGACCTCAAAAGCGGCGACCTCTCTGTCCAACTCCTGGCCGTCCAGAGGGCCTGCGAAAGGGCGGAGGGCCACGGCCTTCGTGTCCCTACGTCGGAGCTGCCCGCAACTACAAAAACCCAACGTAGTTCCCAGGACCAAATGTAAAAGTTCTTTGTCTGTCTGTCTGTCTGTCTGTCTGTCTGTCTGTACGTGGTCGAGTTAAGAGAGAACAATGATCCTCGATTTCTTGTCGCGCGTAGTTTTGGTGATAGTGAAGGAATTTTCATAACTCTTGCGGGAAGAGACCGCTGGGGCAAAAGACTTTACCCCAAAATACACCCGAGTAGGCGATGGCGAGTGCTGCAGGGTTCCTTTAAATTTCAGGCAAATGATCAACATTTACGTCTGAGTAAACATCCTAGTTTAGCATGTTTTCATTATAACTACTACAATTTAGTATGGTTATCGCAGTGAGCATGCTGTGCGTTATTTTTAAAGCACAAAAATAGGTATTGAAGAGAATCCTGAGGACGAAGGTTGCGTCAGCTGATGCCAGTCTTCATCTGGTGTTCTCTAGTCGTTGCCATGACCGCGTTTATCCTGGTTTCACGTTTTTTTTAAAGCTTACCGTAACAGTAGACTGCATTGCTAGCACTAACAACGCCAGAAAAGACGGGGAAATATTGGCTGAATGACGCGAAGTGCTGTCACCTGGTAATTCATACAGCTAGTGCAGAAAGAACCGGTTCGCGCTGTTACGTCGTTTTTATTCATCGGCTCTGCATCACGTTCCCCGCGTTGTTCCGCTTGTAATTCTGAATGCTGCAGGCTTACATACCTTGAACTGACTTTTCTGTATCTCTCCCCGCGACTACTTGGCATAAGATAAATTTCATCTGCTTGCTTCTTGCACTCCAGTTTTCACCCCAGAATTTAGCTCTTGCAGGTCAACCGGGTCGGATTCCTAATGTAGCATACCAGTTTCCAGAGCCACAATGATTTGCGACCGGTGTATATACTGGACCGCTCCCTGTATTTTTTCCATGGGTGTTTATGAGTAATGCGCTAGTTGTTTGGATCGACAGTAATTGTGTGGTAGCAAAACTTATCTTCAGCGATTTCCTAGTGATATTTTCATGCTACGAGTGTGCTCGACTCTTTCAACAATGTTTTAAATGTGCTGACATGCATATTTATGCGCATGTCTGAAATTTATTTCCACCTAATTACTATTCCCTTCAAGTGTTTCTGGGAAATATGTGGTTACAGGACGTCATTTGCGGATAAGGTACCCTCCGCAGCGGACCACTATTTGCGGCTTTGCATGGCTGAGCGCGGTGACACAGGTTTCATTACTGCTCGGGCGGCGGTCTTTTTGATCAAAGCTAAAAATAAAAGCGGTAATGCTGAGAGAATGGGGCACGTAACGTCTCCAGGGTGTGAGAAAATAATTTTGGTTAGCCTCAGCCGGGCTATGCGTCGCAGCGCGGCAACTGAGCTCCATTTGAAAAGCTGAACTGATCCTCCCATTCGTTTGCTGCCAAACAGAAATGCGAAAAAATCCGGTGGGTCTTTGTTGTAACAGAAAAGAGCTTTTGACGAGGTTTGGGCTCCTTTACTGCATATCTTGTGACGTTGCACTAGGGCTCGAATTTGTCCCCGTGTCATCCGCAGTTTCCATCCGAAGCGCTACATCATGTTGAGCGCGTATTGTTCTGTGATAAGGAAAAGGACATCAAGGTTCTTCACTTTATTTTGTATATCTATGTGCAATACGGGAACGGCAGCAAGATAATCTCACCCGTTAGGCTTGCCTTCTGATGCCACATTTCTGTCGTTCTAGAGACACCTAGACAACAGAGTAGCTTGGCATTCACGCGTTCCTGTTAAAAAGCACTCCAGCAGTGTAAGCTGAACTTCGCTTTTCACATTTTAAGCAATGTGATAATTCCATGTAGAAAAAGAAAATTTTGCTCATATATTATTACTATGTGTAAGATTAATAAGATTGTGGCAAGAGCCAGAGAAAGCCCTGCATTTTTTCACTACGTATTCTCCTTCCCTTATTCAACGTTTTCGGCGGCTTTATGTAGTACACAAGTGCGTCCGCGTTATTTTCACTGTTGCGTGTTGTTTATTCATAATAATAGTGATGTGGCATATTTTAGGTCGCTTTAAGCTCGGGGCGCAGCATATCACCACGATGAATTAACATTTTTCATCGCGCTAAGAAAGATGTGACGTGGGCGCTGAACAGCGAAGCGTTTGAAGAGAGAGAGAGAAAAACTTTTATTTCTGGCGATGCTCAGTCCTACCGGGTATCCCTAATGCGGGGAAGGCGCACCAGGTAATCTTGAGCCCTAGTGGTGATGGCCCGGAAACGGGCAATTGTACGGTGGTGCCGTCACTCGCCGCTCCTCCCGTTACAGGTATGGGCCGCCGCAACGGAGTCCGTAGCATTCCGTGGTTTTCGTAGTTTTTGCCCGGGCAGTTTTAATGTTCAGACGTTGTTGTAAGTGGGTATGTCTAGTGAAACAACATCATACAGGCGTGTCGAGTTGTCGGCTGCACGAATAGCTACGGAAACTTGTGGGACGTTCCTGAGATTGGGTACGTAAACCAGAATGGTATGGACAGTTGTGCCTTTTGCGGCCGTCTATGCCTGGCCCCACGTGCCCTGAGTATGATTATTAGTAACAACACTATATTTCCCCACCTGTCTCATTCAAAACTGTTTCCGTACAAGGAGCTTTATACCCCACAAGGCGAATGGCGGGATACCTGAACACTGTTTGTCCATATAGGGGGTTCTTTGCGCGAGCTTGATTAGTGTAGTGTGGTTGTTGAACGGTCTGACAGTTTACAAAAGGGCAAAACAAACGAAACAAAACTAGACAAAACGAATCGAACCAAACGAAGCATAAGTCACCCAATTCGAATATTGATAGCCAAGTATGGCAACCACCGTCTGTCACAGAAAATTTATAACGGAATCAAAAAGTTATACCTGATCGTGCGCCTGCTTGCGTCTGTCTAAAAAAAAACTGAGCGTGTATCAATCAAATAGTTCTTAGTTGTAACCTCAACAATAAAATGGATGTCGCTGTCTGGGATGACGCTTTTAATGCGATCAAGAATAAAGAAGGTTATTTGGAAATTTCCCAGCAGAACGAGGGAAAGTCATGCACAAGTACGCCGCGGTGACTGCCCCGGCATTACGTTGACTGCTGGTTTCCAACTGTAGGCGCTGTTCGCTGAAGCAACGGGGGTGCCATAGAAAGGCCGCCCGGTCCCTATAAGAGGAAAATGCTTGCGCTCTTCAGTCGTATCGATTCATCCCGGTAGCAGCTGTACGTGCAGTAGCCACTTGAGTGCCCATCCACGTACAATATTTATTTTCCCCTGCGTGCACTGGAATATAGCTTTAAGAGCTGTTAGGCCTCCTTGGCAACCATATCGTGTAATGATAACTATAGGAATTGTAAAGGCGCCGAGGTTTATGCTAGCTGAACTGTTACACATCGCAGAACCGTGGACGTATCGTACGGGAGCTCTTATTTAGGCACCTGGAGCTCCTTGTGACACGGGACGCTCCTAGCTGGAAGAGTTGGTGTAGAATTCGTGACGATACCAATTAGTCATTTCTCGACAAAACCAGGCGCCACTCAATTTCACAGAAAAATATTTTTTCTTGCCAGGCCGTTCAACATAGGTGGGTTGCCGCTAGCAACTCTAATAGTGAGGTTATCATCATTCGAATCCAACTTCCTGGAGGCAAAGCCATGCTTGTCGTCTCCGTTTACTACAGGCCACAATTCAATTCCAAAACTACAGACACCTACGACTGGATAACTCACCTCTTTTCGTTGAATTTTCTGGTCCAATAATTATTGGAGGAGGCTTTAATGCAAAAAATAGCCTATGGGGATACTCTCACTCTGGTCTACGAGGAAAACTCTTAGAACAAGAACTGTCCAGAAAACGCTTTCACCATGGGAAAGACCCTTTCATGGTATCATTCGTCGGCGCCCCATATCTCGGTGTCACCCGGAGGCCAGGGAGAGATATGTGCAAAAGCTGTCCAACGACAAAGAAGAAGGCGAAGTTGATCTTTTTACCGAGCTGCCGTTACTGACACTGCTGCAGCCATCGCATGGAAGTGCCCAGAACTTCCTCAGCTGGATGGGTCTCGCACTATTACTAACACGTGTGGACTGACCGACGAAGCGGAAATCTTTGGAATATTAGGCGCTCTACAAAGAATTCAGAATCATTCAGAACAGCTACAAACAAGGAAATTCAGAGGCGTAACAGACTCTTACGTGGCACTCAGGGAGCTTAACAAAGCCTTCACGCAAAATTTTACAGCTAATTCCATACTAAAAACGGTACAAGAACTCAGTTTTGAAGGAATCAAAGTCCGCATGGCTTGGACCCCAGCACATACACCAGGAGCGCAGGGCAACGAACTGGCACATAATTCTGCCCGGGAGTGTGTACAAAATCCTCCCTTGGTACCCCCTGTCGTCACTGAGTGCGCTGCGTCCGCCCAAACAGACGTACCCACTACCAACTGGCAACAAGAGTACCGACGATTAAAACTACTCAGCAGACAACGATTAGCTGAAGCTTCCCCACCTGGTTTTTTGACACCTTTAAAGGAATACTGACACCAAATTTTGATACCTAAAAAAATTATATAATTGGCTTCAGTAGTTTGTGCAGATGCCTCACAGAAATGTTTGCAGCGATCCGAGGCCGGAATCACATCTAAAATCGATTTTGATTGTCCAGGCCGCGAGCTTCCACAAATCGGCAGCACTAGCGCAATCGCTTTCGGCGTGGCGAAACATTGGCCTGCGTGTCTGGCCGGTTCAGGGTGACGTCATATAGTCGTTTTCAGAACCGGAAACGATATCCTGCGCTGCTGTTGTCGGTGGTATTCGTTTGGGCAGGAGACGTGGGCGTAGCTGTGTGAGCAATGCTTGTAAACGTTGCGTGTTCGACGTCTTTGCTCTTCAGTTCGTTGCCGGCGCATGGTGTTCGGCACTGGTGCCGAAAACTGCGGGATGTCGACGGGCACCGCGGCGACGCGGCGGTGCGCATCGCCGAGCTCGCCCAAGTTGTGCTACGGCAAGCTCGCGGTATGCGAAGTACTGCTCGTGGAAGCCTGTCCGAGCAAATCGACGACGACGCCAAGATGCATTATTTTCCACGGGACGACATGCATCGCTAAACGTGGACTGAGTTCGTGCGCGCCGGCGGCCGCAAGAACGGTCGCCCAAGCCAGCGGGCTCGGGGTTGCACGGGTCACTTTGGGTGTTGGGAACTTTAGGCTTATGCTGTATTCGGGTGGTCGTTTTATAGCGCTCTAGAGCACTCCGAAAAGCGACTCCGTGTTCGGGTGGTCGAAACCGAGCGCTCGACGCATGTTCGGTTGGTCGTCTCAGAGCGTCGTACTCCACTCCGAGCACCTCCGACTGCTCTGACTCCGAAGTTGGAGTGCCGCCGAAATCCGGAGGCGATTGGGTCACGTGACCCCGGCCGCCGCGGCTCGCCTCTGGCTCGCCCCGCTTGCCCCGCTCGCCTGCCCAGTCGGTGGCGTTCGCTGAATCCTCCCTTTCTGTGCTGAGGCCTCGACAGCGGTTAGTTGTGGGAGTGTTTCGACGATTTTGCTTCTCGTGCTATTCTCCGCATCATGTCGAAACGGAGACGCCTGTTGAGTGTAGGAGAGCCGTCTCCGCTACTTCTGCAGCTCGAAATCGACGCCGAGGAGGACAGCAGCTCAGACGACGACGACTCGCACGTTTACGCTGCGAAGTTCGCCGAACTGTTCGCCGAACCACTTCCAGTGTTCAAAGTGCAGGAATACGTTCGCAAGGTTGTGCACACCTATTCTTACCTTCAATCATTGCGAATAACAGGCGCTCGGCTGATGTCGGGGAACTTTGGCTTGGAGCTAACGCGTCCGATACGGAGGCCGCCATTTGTTGAGACACCTTGGCCGGCCTGGCTGTTTGCAGTTGCCGTTTTGGCCGTGCCGCGGCGCCACGGTCGCGTGCTACTCCAAGATCGGGTACGCGTTCGGTTGGGGAGCGGTGACTCTTGCTCGGATTGGGGGAAGCGGCGCATCGGCGTACTCCGAGTCGGAGTATCAGAGCGACCACCCGAATACAGCATTAGTATCGTTGGTATCGTGGCGACTATTTAATCGCTGGTATCTGTACAACTGCGAATGACCATCCCTTACACAACTTTTCACCACACTATCATCCCCTTTTTCGCATATGAAGCTTTATTTTGGCAATAATTTCCATTCCAGCGATCGGCGACCAAGACATCTGCCGCGGCCTGTTTTGATTCTAGCGCGCAGGTGGCGCCATCTTTCGGCCGCTCGCCGCACCATGGTGCCGGCAGTGCTGGGTCGGAGCGCCGAACCTCCGCTTCCGGTCAGCGTAGGCTTACCATCGCGGCAAATATGTGAACGCCACTTTTAAATTCAGCGCTGATAACAACTCCTAGCACAATTTTTAACACACTAACATCTACTTTCTCGCATGTGGAGCTTCTTTTTCGTGATCAGATTGATTAGAAGAGTGGCGACAAGCTGTTGCTATCACGGTCTGCGCCGGTTCGAGCCGCAGTGATATTAAAAAACGGACGACGGTGAAGACATCGCCGGCCTAATCGCCTGGCCAAATAAAGTTATTCTGTCTGTCGGGTGGCAGTGACTCATCCGAGTCTGACGATTCAGACATGTCGACTGCGCGGGCGAGTCGCGGACCATGTGAAATCGTAGCAGACGATGCGGCGAACGCATAGAGGAAAGAAAAACGTCCCTGACGTCACGGGTGAGACCATGACGTAAGCCTGGCCCGCTTGCAGATTTCTAGGGACCATACTTGCAGGCTGGCCTTCGAACGGCCATTTTACCGCGCGGCGACCAAATTTGAAATTGGTTGCAATAAACGTGCTATAATTAATTCTGTGTTGGCGGCTGACGGCTTTCGGTTCGATTTTCGTAATTACTGGGCCAATAGGTATTCTTTACAGCATAAAAACTGAAAAATAGAAATTTCGCGTCAGTACTCCTTTGAAGACGCTATCGAGACGAGAAGAAGTATTCGCCAACAAGGTGTATGCGGATGCGGCTTACACACCGGACGTCATTTCTAAATGGACGAGAAATCAGGCTTCGGAATCTAAATGTACCTTCTGTGCGGCGCATACTATCCCCAACCTCTTTCATTTAGTTTGGTCTTGTTCAGCATTCTCAAGTGGCAGAGAGCAACTCCTAGAGTCCCAGGCGGCCCCACAATCACTATCTGAGCACTTGCAGCTTATTAGAGGCGATCCACGCACCCTTGAAAGGGTAGCAAACTTTGCTGTACAAAGTGGTCTGTACAGAGTTGTACAGTGGCTGACTGACTCCCACCCTTTTTTCGAGTGTTCGTGCACGCGACTATACTCGTGTGATCCTCGTGTGAACAGTGTGAACAGTGTGAACAGTGCTCCACATACCAACGACCAGTGCCTATGTGAACACTCAAACCGTTCCTGCAGCTAACCGGAAGAGGAACTCTAAACGATTACAACGTCATGTGATCATTATTTGTAATACGGGTCTTCCCTTTTCCTTTTCCCCCCAACCACCACCAGGGCCTCAGGCCTCTTCCCAAATAAAAGTCATTCATTCATTCTCGTGCACTCACTCATACTCACGCTCACCAGTCACCCTCACCGCTCACACTCACGCTCACCGCTCACCATAACCACTTGCACTCACTCACGCTCACCATTCGCCGTCACCATTCACTCCCTCGCGCTCGCGCTCACCACTTTTGTCTTCCTTCGCACGAGAGTCTGTGCAGCAGACCCTCCATGAGTCATGAAACAAAACAGTATTAGTGCATTACGGCGTCAGAAGGCCATTGAAATCATATTTCTAAATCAACACGCCACCGGAAAATTCTTTTCTTTGGTGCCCCTTAGCAGGTGCTCATTGACGACATGTTTGCGAAGCTAAAAGAAATCCCGCAATTAACAACCATCACAGCGAGCGGCTCCTCCGACGAATAGCCAACAGCGAGCACGAGTGCAATGTGGCGCTCACCGCGGTAAGCACCTAAAATGGCGTGAGTAGAGTGAGTGCACTCGCGAGTGGTGAGTGGGGCTCGCGGCGAGTGGTGAGCGGGGTACCCCGGGAGTTGCTCTCGCACTCACGAGTGGTGAGTGGGGCTCGCCGCCAGTGGCGCTTGCAGTCGCGAGAGTTGAGTAGGGCTCAGTGCGCGTGAGACCTGAACTCACTTCCACTCAGACTTGCCAGGTAAACAAGATGGCGAGGCTCACTCACCACTACTCATAAGAGGGGAGTGGGGGTGTGTGAGTGCACTGGTGAGCGAGTCTGCCGACCTATGCGCTTAGGTAAAGTAAGCCTTGTAAAGAAGATCGTTAGAGATTCGTTCGAGATTTGTTGAAGCAATGGCAGATATATGTTGAGTCAATAAAACATATAGCAACCGCCGTGATTGCTGGTACGTTATTTCACTAGTTTTGGCAGCCTAGCCTAGGGTATGTTGTTAACAACAGTCCTTGATTTCTGCAAATTTTCGAGGTTACAGCGATGCAGTGGCTACATGACCACACCTTGAAAGCCTCGAATGCTCAGTACATCAGTTTTGACTTGCAGGCTAGTGGCATTTATTTCCTGTGTAAGTGTTAGCAACATGGTTGGGGATGAAATAGCTCGTGTTAAAAAAAAATCCGCCATCTCCACGAAGTGAATGATGATTAGTGGGGCGAAGCTCCAATGCTTATCGGTAAAACCGTGGAACATTCGGCCAGACATCATATAATTACTCGACACGTTGTTATAGGGGTGGTTATGTATACACTTATATGAGGCGATGGTGGTGAGGTTGTTATCAAACCACAAGCGGTCGCATACCTTATAGCTGAGGCCGAACGAGCGATCGAAGAAGTCGCGCTTGAAGCGCGCGTCGGCGCCACCAACCTCAGGTAGCGACCGCTTTCGGCGCTTTACCGCTGCTTCCCGCGCCCGCTGCGATTCGAGGTTATCATGCCGCCGCTTGCGTGCCGCCTCTGCCTCGCGAGCTCTCACCGCGGTGTCTTCGCGGCGGGCCCGCATTGCAGCCGCGTTGCGAGCTCTCCCTGCCGCTGCCTTCGCTTGCAAAGTGTTCATGATGAGTAGCGCGCGCGCCCGAGTGAGCAGCGGAGTCTGACGGAATAAACTTTATTGAAGTAAAGATGGAGGAAAAGGGAAGGTGAGAAAAGGGTGAAAGAATCATAGGTGGAACCCTTTGTCCATAGCAGCGGAGACGGAGGAGTAGGCGCGCCGTCTAGCAAGCGACCTATGAACTATTGCACAGCTGCACCTCTAGCGGTCGCCTCGAGAACTAGTGTACACGAGGGACTTGGCCCCAGCAACAGGAGCTCCGCCCCTAAGCGACTTTAAGCAAAGTGGACGCATTGTTCCTGTCTCTTTTCGTATCCTTCTTCGTCCTGTCTGCACGGTGCCGTTGGAAAATAGTAACCCACCCAGTCCTCAATTTTTCCTGCGATGTAGATGAAGCATACAAGTAACAAAAAGTAATTTTAGTGGAGGAAACCATTACCTCTCGTTAATCAGGAGGATGTCGCGCCTTCAACCCAATACTACGTGTGAATTGGTGGCACAAGGCCTGTAGCACCCCGAACGAATACAAGAAATAATGCGAGTCGAACGTACGTGGAGGAGGAGGAGGATAAACATCTTTATTGAGGGAAAAGGTTGCGTGGACTCTTCAGGAGGTGAAGTCCTCAGTCCAGGACCCCATATGCCTTGCCAGCCGCTACAGCCCGCTCCACCAGCCGAAGCTGGTCGGACAGGCATGAGCTGGATAGGGCGCGCCTCCAGAGCTCGGGAGAGTTGTAAGGATTCGGCTTGGGGAGAGGGTGGGAGGGGCATCCACCAACCATGTGGAAGAGAGTACACTCTGCTGCACAGAAGGGGCAGCTAGGGGACGTAATTTCTTCGGAGTAGTGGCAGACTCTTTTTGGGTGGGGAAAGGTGTTTGTTTGCAAGGCACGGTAGTGGTGTGCCTGCTCGATAGAGAGGTGTCGGTGCGGTGGGGGAAGGGTGCGTCGGGCCAGGCGTAGATGTTGCGTCATTTCTGTATATGTCAGGAGGGGAGTAAATCTCTCCGAGGCGGTGTCTGCACTCCTCGTGCGGCGTGTCATTTCTCGCGCGAGGTCGTGCGCCATCTCGTTCCCATTCACTCCCAGATGGGCTGGAGTCCATATTATGTGGATCTGTCGCTGCGGCGGGTGGCGGAGTAGCATTGCGCGGGCCGCAGCGTGAACGGTTCCGGCCTGAAAGTGTCGGCAGGCCTGTTGGCTGTCCGTCACAACAGTAGTAGCCTGGGTAGAGCAGATGGCAAGTGCGATTGCCGCCTCTTCAGCTTCAGCTGGTGAAAGTGTTTTGACAGAGGCAGTGATAGCCTGTCCTCCTTGGGCGGGGCTTACTGCCAAGGCGAACGCTGGATAGGAGGAGTATGCTGCCGCGTCTGTGAAGACCGCGTCAGCATCTCGACTGTACTGTCGTGAGATGGCCTCCGCGCGAGCCTTGCGCCGTCCACTGTGGTGCTCAGGGTGCATATTACGCGGCAAGGGTTGTACTTTAATGAGTTCTGGAGTAGGTCGGGGGAGGGGCTCTAGAAGGGGGCCATTGTAGCCCGGTGTATTTATTCCCAGTCCTGAGAGGACCTGGCGGCCCGCGTTGGTTAGAGAAAGCCGTCGGTATTGTTGTAAAAGATGTCCTTCAACTAGTTCAGACGACGTATTGTGGATACCGAGTTGAAGAAGTAGCAAGGTGGATGTGTTTGTGGGAAGGCACAGTGCGCGCTTGTATGATTTTCGAATTATTGCATTGACACTTTCTTCTTCGTGCTTGTTGAGAAGCGCATATGGGATCGCGTACGTGATGCGGGAAATAATGAAGGCGTGCACGAGACGTAGCGCCGCATTCTCCCCGAAGCCGCGCCTCTTCGTGATGATTCGGCGCAGCATATGGGATACCTGATCCGTAGTGTGCTTCAGCCGAGTTATGATGGTGGAGTTCCGTTTATCTTGCTGGAAGACCATCCCAAGGATCTTGATTTGAGGAGTGGGGCGGATAATGTGGCCCTCGAGGTGTATTTCGACCGGTGGAGGTGGGTCACGCTTGGGTCTTCCTGGTTGGACCACGAGTAGCTCAGACTTTTGCGGGGCGCACGAGAGTCCGCAGTATTTGGCGTACTCAGTGACCACATCGGCCGCTTCTTGAAGGCGAGCTTCCATGTCCCCCCACGAGCCTGTGCCCGTCCAAACTGTCACATCGTCGGCGTAGAGCGCATGCTTGGTGTTCGGAAGAGCTGCAAGGCGTTGTGGCAGTTTGATTAGGGCGATATTAAATAGCATCGGGGAGAGCACTGCTCCTTGTGGAGTGCCTCTGCTCGCCAGGTTGATGGGGTTGGACTTCGCTTCGCCAACGTGGAGTACCGCTTGCCTCTTAGTAAGGAAGTCTCGCACGTAAGTGTACGTGCGTTCCCCGCAATGTAGCTCTCGCAGGTGGGCCAAAATGACTGAATGGGACACATTGTCAAAGGCCCCCTTGAAGTCCAATGCCAGCATTGCCGTGGGGGAGTGTCGGTTGGCAGGGGTCATGACTTCTTCTTTAATCTGGAGGAGAATGTCCTGGGTGGAGAGGTGGGGTCTGAATCCAAACATCGAGGTTGGTATGAGGTTCCGATCGTCTAGGTGACGCTGGAGGCGAGCGAGGACGATATGCTCCATGAGTTTACCGACGCAGGACGTTAGCGATATAGGTCGTAGGTTGTCAATAGAAGGGGTCTTGTTCGGTTTGGGGATGAGGTGAACGTAGGCGAGCTTCCATTCTGCAGGGATCTTGCCCTCTCGCCACACTCTATTGAGGCACGCGGTGAGGGACACGAGAGAGTCGTCATCGAGGTTGGCTAGTAGCCTGTTGGAAATTCCATCAGGACCTGGCGCGGTGTTTTTCCGTATCCGGGACAGTGCCGCTCGTACCTCCGAGATGAGGATGTCTTGATCCAATGAGGGGTTCGGCGATCCATCGTAGTCTGTGTGGCTCTGTTGCGGACCGGGCGGGAAGAATTTTGCCTCGAGGTTCGTTAAAAGTGTGTCGGTTGAGTGATTGTGCAGGAGGGCCCGTAGTTGGTTTGATGACGTTGCCTTCGAAGAGGAGGGGTCCAGGAGGTAACGAAGAATTTTCCATGTTTTTGACGTGCTCACGTGGTTTCCCATGGCGTCGCAAAGGGAGAGCCAACTCTCACGGCACAGTTCGCGTGCGTATTTGGCCGCCTTTTCATTGAGCTGCGCAATGCGGATGCGGAGTTTTTTATTGTGCCGCTGCTTTTTCCAGCGCTTTTGCAGGCTGCGTCTAGCTTCCCATATGTGTAGAAGGTGCGTGTCTACGCAGGGATTGTCGGTATTTGTCTTTATGTTAGTAGTACAAGCGGCCTGGTCCTGAATAAGTTGGGCTATCCATGCGGAATATTGATCTTCCTCTGCCGGATCTGCGGTGTCCTCTGTGCTGCGCGCTGACCTCAGTTTTCGGAAACCGGACCAATCTGTCAGGGCAGCACGTCCCACTGTACGGACTAGCTCCGGGCCTGAAATGATTAATTCAATAAGGAAATGATCGCTGCCCAGTGCCTCTTGCTTGTTTCGCCATACGCACGTCACCTGCTGGTTGCTCAGGGCGAGGTCTGGCGTAGTATCGCGAGAGACGCTTGTGCCCGTGCGAGTGGGTATGCTGAGCTCGTTGAGTATCTGCCATGCCTTCTCGTCTACGTACTTGTGAAGGTAGTTGCCCCTTGGATTAGCGTAAGTGTAACCCCAAAGGGGGTGCGCCGCATTGAAGTCTCCACTTACGATGAGTTGGTGCTTCCCAGCTTTCTTTCGCGCCAGTTCCAGCGTGTCATTTAGGGCCTGCGGAGAACATTTGGGCCTGCAGTAGACATTAAGGTGGAAGATAGGTAAGGAAGTCTTTGATGCCTTGGCGGGGAGTAGTTCTAGTAGTACGCCTGGGGCTCCTGCTAATGGAAGGGAGTGCTGTATAGCGGTGATAGACCTGGATACCAGCGTGTGTAACACCCGCGTGCCATCCGCATGAAAAGTGATATAGCCGGGGAGCGAAGCGTGGGTGTTGCTTTCTTGCAATGCGACAACGTGTGGAGGTGTTTCTTGTGTTGTAATATACTGGATCAGTTCTGAGCGTTTTTCGCGGAATCCGCGGCAGTTCCACTGCCAAACAATTGTTTCGCCGCGGCTCCGACTATTCTTATTAGGAGGACCCATCTTCTTCCATGGCATCTTTGGGTGGAGGAGGAAGGGAGGTAGTGACGCGAGTGCACTGAGGAATAAATGCTTCCATTTTCGAGAGGCGTTCTTCGAAATTGGTATTCATTTCTTTGAGGGCTTGCATGGTCTGGTTCAGTTGGTCAGTAATAGTTTGTTGCGAGGCGGTCAGCTGCTGTAGCATAGAACGTATTCCCACCACCTCGTCTCGAGTGATAAATGGCGTGGGGTTTGCTGGCATCGCCTGGCCCGAAATTGGTGGGAGGGTTGTGGGAAGAGGGGGGGTTGCATCACTGCCCGGTGGGAGGGAAGTTCGGGGACGCTTGATAGCGGGAGAAAGTTGTTGCGGGGAGGGTGCAGGGGGGTTGGCTGCTGTTTTTGTTAAGGACGCACGCAGTTCTGCAAGTTCCTGTCTGAGAGCCGCGTTCTCAGCTTGTAATTGAGTTATGAGTGCGCCATACTTATTATCAGCTCTGGAGGCCGCTACTCCTGCCCAGCTCACCTTGGGTGCGTCCTCGTGGCGTGGTTCTTTGTGCGCGGAGCTCCTGTTGACTGAGGAGCTGGCCGAGCGTTGATCTCTGGGTGGCTTGCGTTGCGTCCCTGGGGTCTGATCTCGATTGCGTGCCTGGCTGGGCGCGCGTTCCTTGGTGGTTGACCGTCCGTGTTGTGGCCCTCGACCGTGATCTCGGCTCGGTCTTGAGCTCGAACGGTGAGGTCCCCGGTTGCGTCGCGAGCCAGGAGAGGGGGAGCGCGACCGGCAGGGCCCATCCGATGTGGACTTGTTCGGAGTTTTCTTGGCCTTGTACACGGTGGGCAGGTACCGCTTGGGGCAGTCTTTAGATGCGGTGGTGTGTGGGCCTTTACAAAGCCCACACCGCGGTGTGCAGATGTGCTGAGGCTCGTTGAGGGGGGCACCGCACACGTTGCACTTGGGCGTGGCTGGAGGAGAGGGGCAAACGTCCGCTCGGTGGCCCGTTTGATGACAGAGGGTGCAAAAGGCGACCGTGCGGCGATAAGGGTAGCATCGGAGCAGGGCTTGGTTGACGTAAACGTAGTACGGCACTCGCTTGCCTCGAAATGTTATGACGAAGGCTTTGGACTCTCCGAGGCGACGAGCTGTGAGAACCTCGTATCCGGGAGCAGTAATGAGTGACTTGACGTACTCTTCTGGATGTTCTTGTGCGATGTTGTGAATGACGCCACGGCAGGAATTGTCCGGAGTGATTGGGTAGACTGAGACCTCGTGTCGGTTGCCGAAGACCACAATCTTCTGGAGGCTTTCGAGCGCTCGTGCAGCTGCTGGAGAAGGTGTGCTGACGACTATGACGTTCTGCTCTGCACCAACGCGGAGCTGGAAAGGTGCTGGTGTAGTGGGGAGCCCGATCTCCCGAGCGATTGACGCAGTGAGAGAAATGGGGTCCGCACGGGAAAGCTGGAGGCCGTTTCTTGGGCGGATGCCTATTTTGAAGTCATCCGATGGTAGAGGTGGTTGCCTTGGTTGACGCGTCGACGGGCGATGGCGGAGCGCTGGTGTCGGTGGCGATTCGGGAGTAGACTTCGACGGGGAAGGAGGACGTCGCCGGAGGGAGCGGCGTACTACGTGGTTGTGATTTAAATAAATGTTCGAAACGTTGTACTCCAGCCGAAGGGGACTCAAATGTCAAATTAAATTGTCTTATTCTGTTTGTATAGCTCATATAGTTGTTACTTTGAGCGATCGTGGGTTTTCTCCCCACATGATGTAATGTTTCCTACAATGTGCATCACTTGCATAACCAGGGTGAAGACGCCGCGAAGGGTGAGGAAAGTTTTGTTACGCTTCTCTAATGGCGCGAAATGCCCTCTTTTTTTCAGAACATGTTCAGCTATCACCTGGCGGAGCGCATCCCGTGGAGTGAGCTTTTCACAAAAGTGCAGGCCCTCGAGAAAGACTTCGCGCTTGAATACGCCATCGCTGGTGACAACACTGTGGAGCAGATCTTCATAGCTTTCGCCAAAGCTGGTGGGGCTCTGCGGCAGATTCCATAGGACATTCAGGCTCCGCCAAAGATTCTTGCTTCTCACCAGTGTTTGCTTTGTTCGATTCCCTTGTGAAAGACTTAACACTGCGAGCAATGAGTAAAACAGTGTGTGCATAGGTGCTCTGTCTGTAAAAATAAAGGTGACCACTGCTCAAAAAAAAAAATCTACCCCATTTCTTGGAGAGAGTGACGCAATGAGTTTATGAATAGAGTGGCAGCAAGTAATGCTGGACGTCGACCGAGATCATTTGGTCAGTAGCAGCCTTTCAGGCCACCTAAACAGCTTCTAAGAACGTGAACCGCTGGGTTGAAGCGGAGCAATACGGCCTCCTATCGTTCCATACTAGTGGTGTTGCTACCTACCGTGGTCGTTTACCGACAAGCCCATAGCATGTTTTCTGGGTTTGTTCTGTCTTTGCACCCGTGGCACGTGTCGCAACTGTTCGCAATCGGGTTTTGGTACGAGTTCTTTTGGATAAGCCACCAAGTATAAGCCACGGATTGCCATGTACTGACGGCAGGATGACGTGGGGCAATTAAGAAAATTTAAATTAAGGAACGTTCGGGTGACTATCCTAATGCCAATTTGAACCGGGTCGTGTTCCAATTGGGGTTCATTTAGCGGATTAACTTGAACGTTTTAAACAAAATAGTGCACATCATTTTTTTGCCGACCATTTAATTTAAATAACACACATTGTGATGGGGACAAAACTGCGAGAACACAAAAATAGATTTGAAAAATTGTACATAAACGCTATAGGCTGAGTTTATTTTCCTAGTAGGATACACTTGTTTTTCTGCTCATAATCTAGCATTTTCTTTTCTAGACATGGGCAATAATCTTCTGCCCCACTCCTATTTTATTAGCTGACACAATGTGTGCGCCGGCATTAGTCACGATGAGGCAGCCGCTTAGGTGGGATGCCGTCAGTTGAGGGTATGGCTAGCGACGGTCTTCCCAGCTATGTGCAACTGACAGAGCGTGGAACGAACTTGATAGCGAGCCGTGGCGCCTGTTGTATTCGCGTATCTTTTCTGTCGTCTCGGAATGTACTATCACTCTCCTTTATACGTGTCAGTTCTTGCTGCGCGAAATATAGAATCACGGGAGCCTTCGCCTCTGCCTGCCTCAGTCATACCTTCCTGGTTGCAACGGTGACGTACTTCCGTGGACGCTAGATGAGCACGGATGATAGCAGACGGGTGGATGCCACTGCAAATTCAAAAAATTAGCCTAATAATGCTATAGGAATAAAAAAGCTCATTCTCTTCTTGCTACAGTATAACGGGGAAATGCAACACAGTCGTACCCACATAGGTTGATGTAAGATATGTGTAAAAAACTGTGGTTGATTCCACTGTCACAGGAATCGGTAAAGCACGGAAATGAAATGTGCAGCGAAATCTGCATTTGTGGGATGGCGGCTCTCTTGTCGGTGTGCTTCGCGAGCGACGCCCTGCAAACCCGCCGCGGTGGCTCAGTGGCTAAGGCGTTGCGCTGCTGAGCACAAGGTCGCGGGTTCGATTCCCGGCCGCGGCGGCCGCTTTTCTGATGGAGGCGAAAAGCAAAAACGCCCGTGTGTACGAGATTTCGGCGCACGATAAAGATCCCCAGGTGGTCAAAATTAATCCGGAGCCCTCCACTACCGCGCGCCTCATCGCCTGCGTTGCGTCGGCGCGTTAAAACCCTAAAATCAATCAATCAATCAAAACGACGCCCTGCAAGCGGGTCGCTTCAGAAAGGTGCGACCACTTCGGTCCTGCTCCATGTCGTATACCGCAGACGGTACGTTGCGACTAGCCAAGCTTTTGGAACGCGAGAGGTAGAATTCGTAGCTCGAACCGTGCACGCGCGTGCACGCCGTGCATGGTGCGCGCCGAACTGCTGGAATTGGTTCAATCGGAGCAGGATCGGTTGCGCGATGAAAGGGCGGCAGAGCGGGAAGCTTTAAGGGCCACAGCTGAGCCGGAACGCGCAAAAATCGTTGGCGTCCATTTCCAGTCATCGGATGGCGCAGTACCGAAGAAGCAACTGAGCGTAGCGCGGACGGGGTTTATTTGCAGAGCAGAGGGAGTGGAGAGGAGCAGCGCGCATGCGCGTCATTGGACAGCTGGTGGGTAGAGGGGACATGAGGAGCAGCGCGCATAGCGCACAGGTGGTGTGCAGAGGAGGAGGGAAGACAGAGAGCGGCGTTATCACAGCTGTTGTGGAGAGGAGGAGAGATGCGGACGCCGGACGATGGAGGGTCGACTAAGAGATGCTTTGCATCTAAAAGAGAAGGAAATAAACAGACCTCTATCGTTCCCTCATCAGCCTCACCGTCAACGGCCACCGATTCTCCTGACGTTCACACATCCGCATTCTCAGCTTTATATGGCAACAAGATGAGAAGAGCACAGTGGGGACCAAAGCTACTGTCAATCAGACCAATTTAATCAATTACATACTTCGTCGAGTCTGCCGCCGCAACACTGGCTTCAATGAACACGAGCTTCACAAAATAGAAGCCACAATCTTTCCCAGAATTCTGTACGCCCTTCCCTACCGTAAACTCACGAAAACTCAAAACAATAAATTGGAGATCGCCACCCGGAAATACCTACGAACGAAGCCCATGTACGCTTCAAATTATCTCATTGCCGACACTGGCCTCCACAATACCTTTGAGGGGAATGTAGCCGTCCACGTCGCTGCCCAATAGCACAGGCTCACAACGTCAACGCAAGGCCGCACCATCCTGGCTATTATAGGGTTTGGGACATTCCACTTATCTCCTCTACCAAAAGAACCTCCACCATGGGACTGTTCCTAGAATAACGGTCAAACCCATCGCGCTTCACTTGGACCCGTCCTCAGACCGCGGCAGGGGCCGAACCAAAGCCGTCCATCTTCTAGCCAATCACATGACCCATATTACACAGACGCCACGTGTACAAACAACATATCCACAACTGTCGCGATAGGTCCACGTAAAGGCATCATCCGTCAACATTGTAATGTACCTTACTGTACACCTCCTGAAATACATGTCAATGCAGATTCGATCATGCTGCAAACCCATTCAACTGACCAAATTACCATCCGCACGGACAGTCAAGGCGCCCTGCGGAAATCCGCAACTAACTCCTTAGCTCAGCATTTCGCAAGAGCTCACATGCTACATGGCAGCCCACAGACGCCTACTAGTCTTTCTAGAATGGGTCCCTAGACACCAGGAAATTCTAGGGAATGAAAGGGCTCATGCCGGGCGCCCCTCAACCCCGGCTGCAAGGCTATATACAGACCTAAAGAACAACGCGCCGCTAACCCCAAGGCTCGGAGGCAACAGCTGAACGACCTCCACAGTTCCCGCCGCAACATTCATTTCCCCACTTCGGATCTCACACGCCGCAGAGACACTTACATCCGCCAGGCTCAGACTCTTTCCCTTCCTTGTGACCTAATTCTTCACTAAATAATGACCCGAGATGGCACGCCCCACTGTCAGGTGTGGTGCCTGTCCCGACGTTAAACATACTGGACTTGTTCTCGCGCCACGCGATCACTCCACTTTCTTCATCCACACTTTTTACCACCCCACATTCCATACTCATGTGAAAACTCAGACGCTCACCGCCTGCTGTTAGCCCAATCGTCTGGCCTCGGCTCGTCCGGCATATTGCCCTCATGCGGGGACCTGACTCTTGCGGGGTACCCGTCTGTACGCATTATGAGCCCACCAGAACCCCATTTTCGGCAGCCCGGTGTTACGAATCGGCCAACGCCGCCGTATTTTCCCGCATCAGCCACCACGTGGGAATCGACCACGTGCGCCCGCGTGTCGCTGAATCGTACTTTCGTGTCTCGCCATGCCGGGTCAGTCACCTCGCTTTGCAACGCGCCTCCGGCGGCTGCCAGCGCCACACCTTTCAGGCACCTGCGCGTCGGTGAGTCCCGCCTTGACATCCCCGCCTCAGACGTTTCGCTATCGGCGATCAACATTCGATAGCGCGACCCCGGCACCTTTCAAGGACACTCTCTCCCCCCTCTCGGACGCCACGTGGGACGAAGCCATGGGTGACTCACGAACTATGGAAAGAGCGTGTGGGTGTCTGTGATGTTCGTGGCGTGTTACTCTTGGGGGCGTTTTTTGGGTGTAAATAGAAGCAGCACAAACGCTGAAATTCATTCCTGTCTGAGCAGCGAATCCATGCGGTCGCTCTGCTCTAGTCTGTATTGTAACCTCGCCCGTCGGGCCATTGTATGTTTTTTTTTTGGCTTCGGCTCACCTCTCGCTATGAAGTAAACAGTTACGCTATCCTACTGCTCTGGACTTCTTCACGGCTGCAACAGCGGCTGGCCGCTCGCATCATACACGCTACCCATCGTATGTTGGAGGCCACGGAACAAGGATTGGGTGCCCCCGCCCGGTCGCAACACCGGCCATGGGCCGCTTCAAATAAAGTTTGATCTCTCTTTCTCTCGAGAAGGAACGAATTGTTATAAGCATCAAATCGGGAAGCCTATCACGCACCCACAAAAAAGGTGTGCTACGAAGCCAGGCGTCGAGAAACCTTACCGCGCTGCTATCGTCGTGTCGACCCCGCCACGAAGAGAGGCGCCGTGAAAGTGTACTTGCATCATGAGAGTATATCGCAGTGTTATCATAATCGCCCTCCACTGAAAGGGCATCGCCAGATGTCGTACTCTCGCCGCAAGCAAAGAACCAGTGACATTTTCTGGAGTGTTGAAAACAAACAGGCAGCAGGACTTAGGCGCGATAAATGGAATACCTCCGGACACGAGCCAGGCCACTTCCAAACTGCAGCCAGCAACAGGTCCCGTGTCACGAAATTTTTCGCCTTCTACAAAGCAGCGTTTCTTTTGTAGTTGTACGTCGCTAGTCTGACCCGGTGACACACTACTGTGTGCACACCTAGCATACACCTGGCTCCCCGGCTCAGCGTCAGGTTCTCTCGAACCGGCATATTGCAGTTCTTCTGGCGCCACCTATAGCCGCTGAATGTTGCGAAAGTCGGGCTCAGAATGCGCGCGTCATCGGCTGGTGGTGGCGATCGGTATGGAGGAGTTGGAAGTGGAACACGAAGATTGCGTCTGTTACGTTATTGCTGGGGGTATCACCGCGCCGTGATTACAAATGGAATTGTAATCTCAGAGGTGTGGCCACCGGCTCTGGAAACACCGCACGAGGCATGACAGCACAAACACCGCCGGACGACGGTCGCGATTGAGGTGGCTTGATGTATCACGCTCGCTGGAACAGCAAGATATTATTTCGCCTCGATAGGCGAACACAAAAAAAAGTCGTTCATCCAGAAAACTGTTGCTTGCCGGTAGGACGGAGATGGTGCGAACATGACCATTTAAGGTCATGAGGAGTTGGGTTTTAATGTGAGGCAGTCATCTTGGTTGGATGGCTGAAGCCAAGAAAACAATGGCCCGTACCCACTGTGGTGCATTGGCCAAGTCAAACAGATCTCATTAGGAATAAGGTTAAGAATTAAAGGTACGCGAAACGTAAACCCAGAAAATGGCGGTGAAAATCACATTAACAATTATTAAAATGAAGAAGAATGAATAGTGATGCGACAATAGACAGCGATCATATTTAAGCGTAAAAAATGTTACTTTAACGTTCCGAGAAAGGGATGCGTTTGAATAACAAGGCAACAGACCTGCATCGAGAATGAAGGACTAAAGGGTGCTTCAAATTTACATCGCCTTGGCAAAAACCTAGCCTTAATTTCCAAAATAATTAAAAATTAGGAACCGACAACGAAAGACCCAAGCCCGAAGGGGAACTTCCAGGTAGTGTTTTGTTTTGTTTTGTTTTCGCAGAGAGGAGAACCGCTACCAATATAGGAGGAAATGTTCAATAATCTCCTCCGCTTGACAAGTGTCACTCAGGGTTGATGGCGCAGGGAAGGTAAAAATTGAAATAATCCTGGCCAGAGCACTGCTACATGCCCCCGGGTAAATCATCATAGAATTTGTTGGTTGGAAAATGGTGGTGTGTGCCGCTGTCAACCATCCTATTCTTTACGTATAAATATATCATTTGTGCGTGTGCCGGAGAAAGTCGCCATTGAGTTTGTTTTGTGATGAACTGCTCTTAGGATTCTTTCTCAAGGTCTTCCGCGTGTCCGTTGTACGTGATATAAAATTCACGCGAAGCGAGAACCACTCCTATGAATCACAGGTGAGTGCGCAGTAATTAAGAGCCACTGTGGCTCAGGCGATACAGATACAGATAAACAACTAGAAATACAAACAGACCAAAGTGTCCGAGTTTCTCTTCATTCCCGAAAAATGACCGTCCTTTGTAGAAAAAATCAAAGCCCCTTATCAGGGACAGATGCTTACAACGTGATCTCCCAAGCGAACTCAGCCAAACGAAAACGCCAAAATCCAAACTGCTTTGACCGTGTCGGTATGGCGTAATTAGACGTCACTTTACAGCGCGAGGGACCCTTATTACATTCCGCCCACGGGAAACGTTTTGTTTTCTTGGGGCGCTTGATGTGCTCTCCGCTTATCATCATCGTCGTTTTGTTAAACGCATTGCCTAAAGTTGGCTTTCCTGCAGCGCGTTGTCTCTTTTGACGCCTCAAGTAAGGTATAAAAAGCTTCGCGTTAAAACTCCCGCAATCGTGCACTGAAGTCATTATTAAGATGCCTTGCTTTCTGCGGCATATTCATCACCCTGTCAAGCCGAGAATCCCGCACCGCATTCGGACGCACCCCGCTTTTAAGCCTGAGTGATACGCTTAGGTTGGCTCCAGAGATAGCCGTACAGTGGTTGTGTAAATTTGTTCGTGCCTAAACGGAGACGGTTGGGCTGTTCTTTTCTTATGCCTCGGAGGTACTACAACGGGTTTTATCACGACAGCGCGGAATGGGGAACTTACATAGGGATCGCGCTAAAACACGGTGAACCCCTACGACACCGCAGTCGCGGCCCTGCGCAGCGATGGGAACTTTATGGTTACCGTATTTGCACGATTTTAACGCGCCCCTGGTTGTACGCAGGTAAATCCACTGATGAAAATTTCTAAAACATTGGACGTCGGTTCTACCGCACAGATCTAAAAGACATGGCACCATGTACCTGGAAGAAATATTCGCGTACGCAATGCTGCCACTAAACATTTTTTGTGCTTCATAAATTTGCTTATCCACCTCCTTCGAGCATTAAAACAAAAGCAAGGAACATGATAGTGATTTCGGTTTTGAGCCCGATTGTAGTGCGCACGCATATTTTAAGCCTACTTTTAGCGACGATGAGGTGCGCGTTAGAATCGTGCCAATACGGTATATGTTTGGCAAAGGCTATTCACGGCGTAAGACGACGTTGAATTATCTTAAATGCGAAAGTTTTAACTGCCCCATTGTGAGAAAATGTGGATTTTTTTTTGTCCTGTACGGGCAATGGCTGCCTCGATAGACAACACGTGGAAAACCAAATTGGGTGCGTTCTAATTCGTGTGAGAATCGAGCCCGAGGAGCGTAGTGCGTTACCATTATGCTACGTGCCCAAGAGAAAATCTTACGTTATGACAGCTGGTTCATGGTTGCGTTCCGCTCTCAGCTTCGCTGGTGCAGATGGGACCAGTGGGATCAGCTACGTACGCCCGGCGGGGACCTCAACTACGAACCAGCGGGCACCAACTATTATTTTTTCCAGGCTCACCACCTCCGTGGTCACTTTGCCTGCAGTGAACCAATGGTTCGCCTATGCGCCTGGAGCACTGCCTGTAGAAGCGCCACTGCAATCCCCCTAGCGGCCCCTTTCGAAAGCAGTCGCGGGAGTTTCCAGCCCGCTCACGACGGTCGCCGTTCTTTTGCGGCACGTTCGCGACTGATATTTTCCGTTCGTATGCGTTGGAAATACGTAATTCTGTGGAGCAGTCCCTCTGTTTGCAAATGTGGTGTATTTATGAGACCGTAAATGCTTCTGACGCGATCTTAGTGTGGTAAATTCGGTCCGAAAAAGCGCCAAGTGTGTCACAGGCCGGTGTCGTGAAATTGGCATACGCATGGAGCTGATCGTAATTCTAGTGCCCTGAAATTTACTAACCGTACCTCTGTAAGCAGCAGTCGTTCAGATGCTCATGCTACGGGTTTACACTACAATGCAAATCGGTTTCATGTGCTTACATAATCTAGCGGAGCACTCATAGCTTACAGCACGCCAGTTACGCTTCATATCTCAGATATTGATCGGTACCCTGAACCAGCCAATGTGGAATATATTTCACGGACATTATGCGCGATAAGCACGATGGATAACGCAAAATGATGTGCCGGATTCAGGACGCGACAAAGAATTGACTGCTGGTTCGTCTTGTCACCAGGCGAACCCTCGCAAACATTCATCATCTGCTACATATATCCGCCGCTTTTATGCGAATCCCCGACTAAACACTTATACGAAACTTCGTCATATGACGCAGGGAGCCTGCAGAATCTAGTACAAAAGGGAAATCAGAGGGCCTTATCAGATACCACACTCTTCCAACGACTCCTTTATCGCCTGTGAACTTACCGTATACTTAAAACGAATGTGTCCGCCGAGTGGTAAGCTGTTCGTTAAAGTCGAAAAACAAAATAAAAACGAAAGCGCTGCTTGTGTACGTGATTGCTAAGACGGTCTCTCCTTGATTTCGCTCTGCATTTGTACAGAACGATAGTTAAGCGCCCCCCTACCCGCCTGTCTTGGAAAATATCAGTGCATTTCGCATATAGTTGGTCTAGTGAGTCCTACCTTGCTTATGTTAAGACGGAAGTCTCTAGCATTTCCGAAGATGCACTGTTCCTGTTTATTCCTGTACAAGCCATTATATTGCTTCCGGACTGGGCCGGGAGCATCCTGTTCACTCGCGTTGGTACCTTCACCTCTCATGGCGGCTCGTATTGCACTGCGGCAATACGGCACTGCGCCAATTGTACTGCGGCCCTCCTCTGGCGTTGCTGTTTTCCTTTCACGGCCCGTGCTGCGTCGCTCTTTTTCAGAGCCCTCCTTCTTTCCTGGTCTCGCACTGCGGTTTCCCTTTCGTGGCGCACAATACCCGGCTCGTGCAACTGCAACTTATTTCGGGCCACCTATTTTCTGTACCTCACAACGCGCGTGCTCCAACATATAAATCTAAGCCTTTCGTCTTAAAGAAAACATATTTTGCTCTAGACGTTGCTGAAGCGCAAGCACTTTCAGATTCCCAGATTTTTTCTCTTTTTTATTGGGACCAGATGAAACATCCGGCAATGTTTATAGCGATTAGGAAGACCACATATAGCTTTGATTCACTAAAAAGATTGAAAAGCTGATTCCCCACTGTAACTTTGTCATTTGGGAAGAGTTACTGCTGCTATAATCAGAAATTGGTGTCGAAAGTGGCGGAGTTTCAATTACCCGCTTACTACGTCGTATGACTGGGAAAGAGCTCCGTCATAGTGGGGAGCGCAACCATACAACGCGAAGTATGAACAAACGGTCCTTCGGAATCGCTGATCAAACAAGGGCCTAGCAAGACGTATCCACGTGTAATGATCCCATGACACGTTACGCAAGGCTTACGGACCTGAACTGCTTCCGTTCACCTATACCTTCATTGCCTTCTGTGAAAATGGCGCGCTCTCTCTGTACTTAATTATTTAGACTGTAAACATGGCCGCGCGGTTCCGAAAATCTCTGAAGAGATGGCCCAGCATCTCCATAATATAATAATGACGATGATAATAATCCTCATGTCATTATTATAGAACGGATCGTAGCGTCTCATGATCATGACGCGACATTATTTGTAATTGGAAACACTCTGAGCTGTAGCACGATGCCCGCAACAGATTTCAATATTCTGTAAACGTGGTCGGGATCAGTGGATGGCGCAAACTCGGCGTGTATCTTTCCTTCTTAACTGTGGAAAAGTAGTTACTGCATCGGAACGTTTCGTTTTGTTCGGCTCGTTATTTGAAGTGCTCGTTAAAGTTGCACAAGTGTTGATTCGGGTGACACTATTAGTGTGACCTAGAATCGATGGTGGCAAGACAGGATGACTGGGCTTTGAGGAGTACGGAGCTGTCGTATTGTGAGGAGTAGCTGCACATCATCACCAGGAGCAGCTGATAAAAAATGGCTTTAATTCACACTGTGAAGGTGGTTGGAAAGCAAAGCTGTGAACGACCGTCACAGCAATTCCGCATGCGACGTCCCTTGAATTCACACACGTGGCTCTAGAAAGAGCGAAACCAGAGATTCTGCCAGCCGTTACCGGGGATTCACGGAGGCGCCGTCCCGAATGGTACCACGTCGGCCACAGTCGAGCTCGAGCGGCGGACGCCGCCGCTGTAGCCCTTCGGAATAATGAAAATGGAGAGGAGTGTCTTTCGAGGGGTGAGCCAACGGAACGTAGCCATCCTGATGTGCTACCTCGGGGCTACACCACCGCGCGACACAAGGACAGACACCGAAACAATCCGGCTTGTGAGCTTAGTGATTCCCATTTATACAGATCTAAACTAAATAGCTTCGTAAGTTTGAGAATTGCGAGAAAGCTGACATAACTTTTATAATCGCTTTTTATAAGAACCGGTTGCTTCATTCATCTTTTGTAGCACCTGTTAAAACACAGCCGAAATGGTATTCAGCAATTTAAAAAGTGCAGTCCCATTACTGACAAGCAGTGAGCAAAAGGTGACGTTTCTCTAGCGGCCAGATGTCTGCACGTAGTCTCTACATTTTGTGTTCCCGCCCTGCAAACCAATCCTTAACGTATCTTTATCGTACGAGCACTTCCGTAGGTTCCGGGTTGCCCAGCAGCTGCTGTCGAACAAGTTAATCAAGCCGTGCGAAGGAAGCGCGCAATGTACGCGATGCTGCGCCAAACCAGGCCCAACACCGTCGCTAAAGCAGGCGACAAAGCCGAAGGAAGGGTAGCGCCCACGCGCCCACCGGGGTGAGCACGGGGAACGCTGGGTAATGGCTCCCAATCGCCGCGCCATCTACACTGTGCTCCGTGAGTGAAAAGCGCCCTCCGCCTCCACAGCCGCGTTGGGAGTTTCTTGTGCCGCACGCCACGAAAGAACCCTTGGCTGGTACAGGTAGAAAACTTTCCTTTAAAACGGCCTCAACTGAAGTGGACGAAACAACGAGCCGATACATGGCGCAGAGGCGTAGCTGCTGAAGACGACGAAGAGATGGCTGGGATGGGCACGCGGGCCCAGAAAAGCTTTGAGGGTATCATCATCATCATCAAGAATGGTGATAGCGGAGCACGAGGCGTAAGCCGAGGAAGTTGAGGAACGACCACGCTGCCCGTCTAACGTTGGTACAGGAGAGGGAAGGACGCTGTGGAAGCCGTTCGGTTTGCCGGGGTACACGATCGGATAAACTGCAAGGGCATCCAGCAAGCTTCATGAGCTCCTGAGTCCCACCTGCGCCATCGCCGGCATCTGCTCCACGGACGTGCAGGCTGCACACTGCCGTCGCCCGCCCTTGCGCGCCGCTCTGGTGATCGTGAGTCTGCTTCTTTCTCTCTTCTCAATGGAACGGGTCTAGGCCTTTTCGTTACAAGGCGGTTCGGTACAGGGCGAATCGGTACACGTACGTTTCGGGACGCGGGCGTTTGGGTGCAGGACATATCGGTACAGGACATTTCGGTACGGGGAGGTTCGGTACAGGGTAGTTCGGTACAGAGCGGTTCGGTGCGGTCTTTTCGGTACACGGTCTTTTCTGTACACGGGCGGTTCGGGACACGGGCGTTTTGGTACTGGGCAGCTGGGTACAGGTCGGTTTGGTACAAACACAAATTTGGGCGAGCGTTTGAGGCAGCAAAATTTGCGCGCGTTGTTAACATGGGAGTTCCAAGCACACAAATCGAACCTGATTATTACAACTGTTGTTGCTCGTATTTCTTGAATATTTCAGGCCAGTAAAAAATTATGCGGCCTTGTCAAAAAATACCTATTTGCGTAACCGTGGCCAGAAAATGTATAGCTCATTCCTTACTGCATTTCTTTAGAGATGTACCTTCGCCAGTATTTTATCGGGGATCAGCGACAGTATCATGTATTTTCTCTCGTTTATTTTTTATCAGAAATCAGTGGTAGCAACCGTTTTTTTTTTTTCACTTTCCATAAACATAAAATAACAGCTGCGTAATTAAGCGCCACCGCAGGGGCAAGGGAACGTGTGTATTTCTATCCTAATGACGAAGATGTTGCAATATTTTGGTATTCCTTATTTGTGGGAGTTTCTTTATCCTGATAACGCAATGCGCATACCGCGTCACTATCAATTCATTACCGTAGGCACCTGCTGTACCTTGTCGCACGCTTCCGTCCCGGCCTAATCGTCGTTAGCAGTTACTAAGATGGGTATACTGTGTTTGTGAATTGGAAGTTGAAATTCTTCTTGCATAATATTCAAAGCTATTTGCAATGGTTTCTGCAACCTACATCGATATATTTTTTGCCGTATACGGTTCACTTGATTTTCAGCGTTTTGCCGGAAATCATATTTGACATAATTTGTTGAGGTTTTATTCCTATCAGAAATAAATACCACCTGCAATTTTCCACCATCAGTGTTTTTTAAAGACGATTCTTTATTGGGCCCATTAAACGTGGAAATTATGGTTTCTCTGTCTGTCCGTGTCTGTCTGTCTGTCTGTCTGTCTGTCTGTCCTTCGATTACGCCGCCCGGCAAAAGTTAATGTAGAGGTTGAACTGCATATGTTTAAATACGCAGAGCCATTTCTAAACATGTAAGTCCGGTGCCAATGTCAATAATGTCAATAGTTTTCATCATTGTTCAGCCAAAACAAAAGTTATTCAGAATTAAAACAAAACATCAACATAGAACCGTATTTGCATTGTTCGTTTATTAAAAATATATGCATGCTTGGTTATCTGAAAACTGCGCCCAGGAAACTACAAAGCGGTCGCCCGCAGTACGCCTAGCGGAATTCTAAATAGTCAAATGGCAACTGTATCAAAAGGTTTTAATTGCACACAATCACTTATGAAAATGAAGTTCGCAGAAGCAGGTATGGCGAGGTACACAGGTGCCTTCGGTGCTTAGATGTCATCTGCCTCTCTCGCCGACGCCGCCGTTTGCCTTTATCACGCTGTCGGCTAGAGCTCGAAGCTTTGTGTGCGTTTGCCCCTGCGCGGCGAGCTTTTAGGGGTCGCCTCCGGTGAAACATGAATCGCACGCTTCACGTGCTGGGGCCCTATATGCATTCCAATTCGGGGATTTGTGGGCGACATCAATACAGTTTTAGCACTCCGTAAGCTCCGTGCTGTACGTGGTTACCGTGTCGACTGGGACCCGTCTGGGCACATGCGCGTTCGTAGCGGAAGGGTGGATTAGTTCCGCGGGCCGGCCCTCGCCATGCTAGCGCATTCGTCACGATGGGGTGCCCGTCCTCATCCTTCCCACGCGCCCTTCGCAGGGGCAGTCGGGTCCCGGTCAATACGGTTTCTACGTGAACGACTTGACATACGGACTGCTAAAACTGTCTAATAATAACAGAGTATTTGTTCGTTGATTTTACGCCTTGCACGTCCCTGCGCCCTTCCGGGTACGGTGCTTACCGCCGCCTAAGTAAAATGAGCGCCATGAAAATGGAGGTTGGAAGTATAGCAAAAAAATTGTGGTTCATCACCGTTCATCCCTCTTTCATAGGAATCGGTAAAATGCGAAAGTGAAAGGTGCCTTCAAAGGAGCATTTGAATGTTAAAGGAACTTCCTTCATGTGCGAAGAGTTCGCGAGCCTCACCCCCCCCCCCCCCCAGCGGAAGTGCCACCAACACGCAAGAAACAAAAACAAATAACGGCGTTATTCCGGGGCAACAAAACCAAAAATGACATGCACAGAAACAGCAACTTGAAACACAACGATCATGGGAACAACGCCACAGAGGAGTGTGCCTCAATTCACGCACGTCCACCGTACACAAAGGCGCTGGCATCGAGACGCGAACTGTCGGCGCTCATTAGCGTCATGATGCACTACCTCGTTTCGTCTCTCCTAGAGGGCAGCACCATATTAATGAGTCATAGAGAAGGACATAAGGCGCGTTCGTAGAGGTGCTCACGTCTCGGCTCATAGCGCAGTCGGTAGAGTGGCAAGTCCCTCCCGTTGAGGCTAGAGGACTCGAGAGAGCATGGGCTCGAATCCGGGCACCGCAGCGCCAATGGAACTTTTTCTGGCGTCGTCACTTCCGTGACGGACATGACGTGAGATCTTCGTGTACCCGGGGATAAAACTCTCTCGTGCTAAAAAAAACTATGTACACTTATTTACATTTGTGCAAAATAGTAATAAAGGATAAAGGACTGGGATGAACTACCAGGGAACGAATTCCTCTTTGGCGAAGCCCATGGGCAGCGCAACGTACACAAAAATACAGAAATATTCAGGTGTTCGTCCTTACGCGGGGAAGGATTTTTATATACAGCCTCGCGTTTCCCATACCGTCGTTGCCCACGTGATCTTTTTCGCTTCCGCGCGTCCTGCCGGAAAAACAGTGCCTTGGCACCCCGACGGGTTGCCTTGACTATAGCCGAAGCTGCAGCGCGTAATTATCGACACGAATGGAAGCGGTGGCCCGATCCAAGGGCGAATTCCGGCACAAGCAGGCGCCATACACACTCCTTCCCCACTTCGCGTGCTTCGAGAGGAATTCGGGGGACACAGGTGGCTGACCCCCCCCCCCCCCCCCCCGTGAACCCCCCCCCCCCCTTCCTCTCCCCCCCCGGCAAACGTCTAATAGGATTCTGCTGCCCATTCAGACTCTCTGTCCAGAATAAAAAAATTACAGGTTTTGAGGAGTTCTGGGTGCATGAACATATCAGTTTCTTTTTGTAGCGTAAGCTACAGTGGGCGAGGTTGAGCAGTTTCGCGTGGCTCCTGGGGAGCCGTGCTGGGTATGCGCGAGGAGCTGCGACGTATCACGGCCTAGAGCCGGCGCGCCGGAGGCGCCTCCACCGCGACTGGATTGGATTGGATTGAATTGGATTGTATTGCATTATATTGGATTGGAAATCGTTTTAGCAGGAGTAAGCATGATAATAAGCTAATCCTAGACATCCAGGAAACCTAAGAATAACCAGCTGAACCTTAACTCAGGCTACGGATATCCTGGCATACCTAGCTAAGCCACTGCTAATTTTTTAAGTGCGAATGCACTTTATAAGCGACCCTGAATTCCGTTGACCGCCGTCCGTCCACATAGCAACAGCTGCGGGTGCGCGCGCTCCTCGTCTTCCTTGGCAACGGGGGGAGATGGCACATACCCACGTGGGAGATTAGCCAGGAATCTCCTCGTCTTTCTTGGCAACGGGGGGAGATGGGCGCGCGCTGCCTGGCCGCTGACATGGCACATACCCACGTGGGGGATGGGCCAGGAATCGGGCGTGAGAAGGACTAATGCACCCGCTTAAAGGAGTACTGACACGAAATTTCAAAGCTGAGATCCGCTCTAGCAATCAAGTACAACGACAACACAAATAGGTGTCTGTGCATGGAACATACCCACGTGGGGGATGGGCCAGGAATCGGGCGTGAGAAGGGCTAATGCACCCGCTTAAAGGAGTACTGACACGAAATTTCAAAGCTGAGATCCGCTCTAGCAATCAAGTACAACGACAACACAAATAGGTGTCTGTGAATAAATGCATCTTTCTTTCTTTGTAGTTGTGTGTGTGTGTGATCTCTCTTTCGCGAACATTACCGAACCGCGCAAATTCAACTCCTGCATTCGCACTTTCACATTCTTCCCCTCGGGGAAATGCGGGGAAATTTTTATTTTGTTTTTGTTTGTATTTGTTTTTGGACAGGATCTCTAGTATCTATTTTTTAAAGACAGTATTTAACGCCTTCTTATGAACCAGCATACTTTTAAAGCGATTTATCCTGTAAAAGTTTCATGAGGATAGTTCCTGGATCCTCTTTCATTCGTTTATTTTTTGATAAATGTTCTTTAAACTGATAACTCAGTTACACAGATATTCTTTTAATTTTTTTTGTGAGTAACGAAGTTTTTTTTTTTACAAAAGTGCCGAACGTGAGCTTCAAAGATACCAATGAGCCGCGATCCAACGTCGATCTTATTCGGGGACGCTGATCCCACGTGCATGATTGCTGCGCAAAATATTTCGTACACCCTAAGCGCTCTTCCGTGCTGTTAAACCAAGAAAACAATTATCTTATAAATGAGAATGAAATAGTTTAACAGTGCAGTTAGAAACAAATTATCAGTTGGAATAGCAGCGCTAAAGAGTTGCTTCGGGTTGTTCACTTAATAATTCCACGCAATTTGAGTTACAGCAGGGGCTCATGATAACGTGCAGCATGCCTGTTGCAGGCGGTCCTTGTTCTTGTTTACACAATGTATAATGTTGCGCCGAAACCTGCTTCCGCGAAAACCATTTTAATGGGTGATATCGCGCGGCTCAAAAAGGGTTGATGATCGGGAGCTGCAGGGGACATTGCTCTCAGATAACATCATGACCATATTATGGCAATTATACTCTGCGGCAAAACGCCAAGAATTCCAAATTAGCAGTCCTTGCAAACATAAACATCGTTATGCATTCTGCAGAAAACACTGCGGCGTGCTCTGAAGGTTATTACACAGCATTTTCAACTTTTGATTCACAAACATAATAAACCCGCCGCAGTCCCAGCTAACTACGAAGAAGTAGGTACGGAGGCGTGCGGCAATAGAGAGACAGACAGAGAGAGAGAGAGAGAGAGAGAGAGAGAGAGAGAGAGAGAGAGAGAGAGAGAGAGAGAGAGAGAGAGAGAGAAATTTATTGAATGGAAAGAAAACACAGAGGTCAGCCTGATCGTACAGTCTCTGACCTGCTACTCTGTGGGGATGGGGAAGGGGAAAAGAGCATATATAGAAAGGGTGACAGGTATGATGATTAAATAGGTACCTTCCATTATGCATATCTAATAACGCCTTAATTACTTATGTTATCAAAAAAAGCAACGCACACAAATGCAGAATGCCAAGAAATTCCCACTTCTTCATTACGTTATAAAGGCACAGATTCCTGTACCCGTGCGGTGGCTCTCATTTACGCAGCCGTTGTCGTAAGGACTCCGCAAAGTACAAAAAAAAGTTTAACTGATTTTTGAAAAAACTAAAAAAACAAACAGGTGAGACAAAGTCGTCAAAAACCGAGTGCGAAAACACGATAATACTGTCACTGAATTGTTATGTGAAATACTGGTGATAAGTCGCTACAAATCAAAATAATGGACAATTAAGGTCGTCTAAATGCTGCAAATATCCCAGCTAATCTTCAGCAAATAAACAGTTTTTTTTTTTTTGGCTTGGCCGCATAACCAACTGTTGGCCTAGAAGAACGCAGCATTGCGAACAAGAACATGTGTAGTTAATAGGTACGAATTGCGTGCTTGCAACCACCACATAAACAACGCGCGTAGCCTAAAGCGCTCGCTGAAATTCGTCTTTGTACCGAAACACGCGTGTCCCGAACGGTCCGTGTCCCAAAATGCCCGTGTCAAGAAAGGTCCGTGCACCGAAAAGACCTTACCGAAACGCCCCGTACCGAAACGTCCTGTACCGAAAAGACCGGAGCCGCAATGGAACTTTGCGCTGCAGTATATGTTTGTCATTTCCTGCGTGATGTCTAATTTGAATCTTTGTGGCATCACGACGGAATGGTCGCGAAACATGACTACAAAACAGGGGTTTTAAACACCGCACTAATGTCTTACGGTTCATCTGGAGAAGCCGAGATTTATTCTAGCAACGAAGGTGCTAAGAACCCGGACACCCAGACAATAGAGAGAGAGAGAGAGAGAGAGAGAGAGAGAGAGAGAGAGAGAGAGAGAGGTTTGTGAGGAGGGCATGTTTGCTACTCTAAACGGCGGCTTGCAGCCCTTGAGCACCGGCGCCGTTTCAAGGACAGCGCAGAGTTAATCGTTTGGGGGTCGGAGATCAGCGGCACGCTCTCCCACTGCTCATCATTCGTGGTTTTAAGGCCTTGCTGGGTCGCATAATATAGGCAGTGTCTATTATTCCGGCAACCGTGAGAATTACTGTAAAATTTCTCACGGCAGTCGCCTCTCATTCACTAAGCACGGTACGCGGAGATAGGATGGGATAAATATTCCCTAAGAAGCCGCCTTTGCAACTGCCCCTGTAGCGCTGTGGTATACAGTCAAACCCGGTTATAGCGAACTGTAATATGCCCCGCAAATAGTTCGATATATCCAATAGTTAGATATAGCCGAAACCGTCTATAACGAATTTTTTGGTACGAGTTAGCAATACGGTAACTCGTAACCCCACCTGCTATTACCACGTCGTCGAGAAACAAACGCATAAATTATGCCAGTACCTTACACAAAACAATCCATGTATTGCATGTACTAAAGCTACTTTCCGCCTTAACTGCCTATTTCACAAAGGAGCGGTGATTTTTGTTTCCCCTTTCGTTTTGGCGGAGACTTCGTTTTCGCTAGTTCAAGCCCGTGTCCGTCAATGCCGAAGTAATATTGACAAAGCAAATCGACTGGCGAAAGCGCTTCATTAAGCTTCATTAAAGCGCCGGAGAGAGTGAGGATGTCCCTTATGAGAGTTTCAGTCTCTTCGGTGCTTTCAGCAGCACCAGCTGAGATGACATCAGTGACACGTTCAGTGCCTGAGGGGATTACAGTGACGGCAAAGCCGTCGTCGGCAATCAGGAAATTATCAAAGGATCCTGCATTCCGCACAGCATCTGGAACGTTGGCGAGCTTTTCGCACAGTTCGCCAATGACGCCGTCTTGGTCCGGACTCGCTGACTGGATGTTCTCCGTCGGAAATCCCGTGTGTCGGAAACACCGGGCATCACGTCGCTCCATGCGAGGCTTAACATCTCAATCGCGGACAATCATCATCGCAATCGCCGCTCCGAGACTATGCATTTCGGTGGCAATTCTAGGCGCACCGAGTTCGAGATGTTCGATCTGAACTTAGTGATAACGAATATGCTTCGCATGCATTTCGTAACAAACTTGCTTTTGTTTGATATATAGCTTAATTCGTTCTATCCGAATTAGTTATAATCGTGCTTAACTGTAGTACTTGGTTTTAAGCCAGAAGGCGAAGGTTCGAATAAGACCATGCGATGTTTTTTAACTTTCAGAATTTTCCGGTCATCATGATTTCGTTAATACTTTTCTTTACTATGGTTTTTACTATATTAAGAGATCGACCCAGATGACTTTTAGAATGGCTTGAATTACGTTTAATATAGGTTGTGTTCTGTGTCTTTGGGCTGGGTTAGATTTGGTTGGTAGCAGTTGGGCTAGATCTGGGTAGGTTATGCCGCGTTCGGTTAGGTTACGCTAGGTTCGGTGTGGTCATGTTACGTTAGGTTACGTTGGGACGTAATATTATCCAGTAAATTTTAGGTCAGCGAGCTTTTATGGAAACTGCCGTGAGATTAGACGTAGCCTATATGTGACAGGTCCGCCCGGTGTTTACATGCATAGGGAGCACATGCTGAATACTGGCCAGTGTAGTAGTGACTGTACGCCAGAGGGTTTGGATGTGCATTTGTTGAAACAAACTTTAAAAGCAATTTTAATGAGAACCCTACAGTTGCATTTATTTCATCTTGTAGTGACAGTTTAGGGCGAAGTTCAGAGATCTTCGGGGTGCTTGCTGCAGGCTCTTCTTTACCTTATTTTTCCGACAGATGCACCAGTGTAGGCGCTCAATGGCGACCATATATGTTGAAAACTGCAAAGATTGGACGCGAGTGCAAAACTAACATTTAGAGCGCTGGAAAGGTGTGCTTCTGCGTGCAAGAGTGGCGTATGGTTGTAACGCCTGGTTTCAGATTCTGTACTTGCGCATAAGCATGTTCAGCCACCGCGTTATTGCATCTTTCCTCTTATTCCTGCGTTTCTTCGTTGCCATGGCGGCATACTCCTCGAAGCACTCAAGGCTGTGACTGTTGTTCGGTGTTGTCAAAGCAAAATAGAATGTACCACCGTTCAGCGTCGGCACAGTGCCCCTAGTCGCGTCATATACGGTTCTTGTTTTGTCCACGAATGCAGCCAACCTCTGAAGCCATTGCGGCAAAATAGGTGAGGAACTCTGAAGGAACGCGTGCTGCCATTCCTGTGTTCGTAAGGTGCGCTGGGTTGAGCTCGATTTCCCGTTGTGAGGCTATAGATGCGCCTGAAGGCGCGTCACGATGGTGGTTGCTTAGGAATGCTTCGCAGAGAAGTTTCACATTACAAAGGAAGATGCTGTAGGCGAGCATCACACGGGGTTTGTCCTTTCTTTTCGAGCGCATCACGTGCGGGAGAAAGCGGTAGTACTAACTTTGTGGACGGCAGGGAGGTAGCTGCTAAACATGCCGCCGAAGAAGAAGACGCGCGTTGCGTCCATGAGATGCGATCGGGAGTACCCACTTGAGGAGACATTGTTCAATTGGCTCGAGGAGGCGGAAGGGCAGGACTTCATGTGTAGGATGTGTGTGATAGAGTCGCGCCTCGACCGGCTAAAAGAGGAGAAGCAGCAACTCAGGGTGCAGGTTAGCGATTTAGTGGGGGAGAAAACACCGTTAAAGTTGAGGAGCTAAACAAAGGCAACAGCGTGAGGTGCTAGAAGGAAAGCTAGCGCCGGTTGAGAGCGCGCGTGTGAAGAGGAATGCCATTCCGGAAAGCAAGGGCGTACGCCACGGGGCAAGTGCCCGGAGTTTGCCTGCCTCCGAGGGGGTAAAACGGGAGGCCAGGGCCGCCGCGTGTGAGGACGATGCCGGACACGACAGCGCTGGTCACGGAGAGGGGCCTAACGCTGTCGCGGACGAAGGGAAGGGGTCACCGCTGGGCAAGGGCTATGCAAAGGCAGTCAGTGCGGAAGTCCCGGCGGCAAAAACACCTAAGCAGCTAAAGGAGCCAAAGCAGCGTCGAGTCGCCATTTTGACGATTCGAAATTGCGCAGGGCAGAGAAGGTGATAACAGAGAGGGTAGTGGAGGACCAGAGAGTTAAATCTGGCACGCTCCCCGCGAAGGCGGTCAACGTAGTGATGGCGAAGGCGAAAGAGCAGATGTGGGACACCATGAAAAGGAAGCACCTAGTGGTGATGATGGGAGGAGTAAACGAGGTGTTTCAGAGAAGAGCACGAGGCATAGCGAAGCAGGGGGTGAATGGGGTGAGTGAACTCAAGGCGATTTCGGACGACGTCCAAATCGCGGTCTGGAAGGCGCCGGAGGTTGAGGGTGGAGGAAGGCAGGTGGTAAGGGCAGTGGTAGAAGCGAACCGGGAAATTTGGAGGATCTCTGAGCCATGAATTTTTAGGTGGTTTGCCTCAGTCGGGAAGTGCACCGTGCGGGCGGGGGCGGGCGTTTGTTAGAGGCGGAGTACATTTCACTGAGCGTGTAACCAAGTCTAGCGGAGCCGGGTGGCGACTAGCTGCGGGGGCGGTAGCTTGAGTGGGGCCACGAGAATCTTGGAAGCTGGGCTAAATCACAGGCACAGTGAAAATGCGGCAGAAGTAAGCGATTGCGATCGAGGTCGAAGGTATAGCGCAAACGAAAGTGGGTAAGTTAGCACACAGGGCGCACAAAAGCTTAGAAATGGGCGTGGGATGGCAATGCAAGCGAGCGATGAGGCACGCGACGTCCCCCGGTGACCGACGCTTATCCGAAACATCTGAAAAAAAAATTAACCGAAAGAAAAAGCCGGGAGTGGCTAAGATTACCTACAGAAACATGCGCGGGGCTAAATCACGGGAAGCATGGTTAGAGGTCCACAGTCAACTAGAAAAAAAAAAACAAGTATAATTGCCTTAACCGAAACTTTTCTTTGAGATTTAGAAGAATAGAAGTGTAATGGCACCCGCACTCACGTTTTCAAACACAGCAGTGTGTGTCAAATCATAGATTTAGCCAGGGCTTGAAGTAAATGAGAGGGTGGTAGGTCGATTGGCATTAGGAGCACACAGTTAAACAACAAATGAGGCAGGGCAGGGAGACATGGGATGGGCCTCATTTAAAGTGAGAGAAGGGCGGAGCGAAGTATGGTTTGCATAACGAGTTAGAAATATATTGATGGCCAGAGGCGGCCAGAGTGCTACGGTATCTTTATATAAAAGGCGGGGACACACAGTGGAGGAAAAGAATCAGAAGGCTCAGGACAAGGTATATGAAACCTAGAAGCGCAAGGGAAACGACCAAGGCAATAAAATGAAGTGAAAGAATCAGCAAAACTTCCTGAAAAAAGAAGGACGCAAAGAAGTTCTTAGACATACAGAATCGTGAAGCTGGAGATTACGAGGTAAATGTTCTTTGATAATACCACAGGGACATCATTGCTTTTTGAAGCCCGGGCGGGTTGCTTGCGTGCAAGAACGCTTATGCGCTAGCCGCTACAGGAAGAGTTGTGCGCAGGATGATGCAGGGAGCCAAAAACCATCCGACATATTGTAACGGAGTACAAAGGTATCCGTCCAGCAATCGGTGAGGGAGACATTCAGCTTCCGGAAGCCCTTGGCTGTAAGGTTAGCGGAAAAGTGAATTGGACAGCAGTAGAGGTTATTAAAAGACGGTCACGGTGTTGGTGGAAAAAGAGCATAGAACAATCTGGGAAGACATGCGAACAAAGAAGTTAAACCATCGCAAATATTCCATAAAGATTTTTTTTGAGAGGTGATTGTACAGTAGCGTTACGATTACGGTCGCTGTGCAACGTCAGCCCGTTAAGAAGCGGAAGCCGCTAAGCATCATCATGATCATAATCACCGTTATCGTTTTATAGTTTCTTAGCTTCGACGCCAGGTGTCAGGGCATGCCATTACTTGTGTAGGTTTTACCAGGTGTCAGATTAGGCCATGATTGGTTTTCCTACGCCTGTTCACATAGGGCGGTACTTGCAGGCCGGTGGTATAGAAGCGACAGGTGAGAAATAAAGCGGGGTCACTGTAGTGGACTGGTTGTTTTCCAAGTAGAGTAGAATTGTTCTGAATAATCTCTCTATATTGTGCCGTCTCTTCACGGCGCTTTCCTGGCACCACTATAGCCGCCCTTGTGACCTGAGGAACGCCATTACAGCGCCATCGACACGCATGTAAACCACTGTACATTGCTAGGTATTCAAGCCGAGTGTAGGGATACTTGTTTACACGGCTCTCGTCACATACGTGTGGCGCAAAGAAAGAAAAGAGGGAACAGAATAAATTTTAGTTTGCGTGCTGTTGTCAAGTGCCGTCCAGGCGGGCAGCAAAAAGTGAACTCGGGAGGCGTCGGTGTGACGGAAAGCCACATGTATAACACAGTTGAAAGCTCCGAAGCAACCATGATGACACTCATAACAACTAAGAAACCGAAGTAGTAAGAACACTAATAATGATAAAACCGAATCAACAGCACCCCTACCTAATATTTACAATTAAAACAGCAGAGCTCATGTAATGAACTCCTCACCCTAAGGGCCATATTCTTAGGTCCTCCTCCACACTATTTGGTTCCTCCACTCGGCTGAGGGGAGGATTCCGCAATGCTTATGCACGGGGAAATCAATTTCAAGGATCTTCTCCACTGGAGGCTCGAGTAGAGGAAGAATTTGGAATACCAGAGTAAGGCCCTTAGCGACTAGCCATATGCCCAGTCTGGTGTTGCCGCGGCGTTTACCCGGTGGGGCCATGAATGACGTGGCTTTAGCGTGGGTGTGCTTCTGGTTACGCGGCGTGGACGCACCGCTGAAACATTATCTCCGTCAGGTCGGAGCTCGTTTACTACTCCCGTCGTAGCTGTGCGTAAGGTTCCGGAAGCGTCGCCATTGTGGGAGCTGTCGAGCCGTGTGTCGACGGTGCGACATACCTCGGCAAAGTTGGCGCGGCTCACTCAAACTCACTCACAATTTTTTTTTTCGAATCACCACTCACTCAAACTCAGACTCAATGCTGAGCAGCACATCTGCGCTCACTCAAACTCAAACTCACATTGAGCTCAAAACTCAGAACTCACTCGGACTCAAAACTCAAAATGTACTCAGAACTCAAAATGTACTCAAACTCAAAATGTAATCAAAACTCAAAATGTACTCAAACTCAAAATGTACTCAAACTCAATTTGGACTCAAAACTCAAAATGTACTCAAAACTCAAAATGTACTCAAACTCAATGTGTACTCAAACTCAAAATGGACTCAAAACTCAAAATGTACTCAAACTCAAAATGAACTCAAAACTCAAAATGTACTCAAAACTCAAAATGTACTCAAACTCAAAATGGACTCAAAACTCAAAATGTACTCAAACTCAAAATGTACTCAAACTCAAAGTGAACTCAAACTCAAAATGGACTCAAAACTCAAAATGGACTCAAACTCAAAATGAACTCAAAACTCAAAATGTACTCAAAACTCAAAATGTACTCAAACTCAAAATGGACTCAAAACTCAAAATGTACTCAAAACTCAAAATGACCTCAGAACTCAAAATGGGCTGAGAACTCAAAATGAATTCAGAACTCACATGGCCTCACAGAGATTGAGACAGTCAGAGAGTGAGAGTGAGAGTTTGAGAGTGTGAGATTGAGAGTGTGAGAGTGAGAGTGTGAGTCTGAGTGTGAGTGAGACTGTGAGTGAGAGTGAGAGTGTGAGTGTGAGTGTGACTTAGTGAGAGTGAGTGAGAGTGAGAGTGTGAGTGTGAGTGAGAGTGAGAGTGAGAGTGGGAGTGAGAGTGAGAGTGAGAGTGAGAGTGAGAGTGTGAGTGTGAGTGTGAGTGTGAGTGTGAGTGTGAGTGAGAGTGTGAGATTGAGAGTGTGAGTCTGAGTGTGAGTGAGAGTGTGAGTGAGAGTGAGAGTGTGAGTGTGAGAGTGTGAGTGAGAGTGAGAGTGAGAGTGAGAGTGAGAGTGAGAGTGAGAGTGTGAGTGTGAGTGTGAGAGTGTGAGAGTGTGAGAGTGTGAGTGTGTGAGTGTGTGAGTGTGTGAGTGTGAGTGTGAGTGAGAGTGAGAGTGAGAGTGAGAGTGAGAGTGAGAGTGTGAGTGTGAGTGTGAGTGTGAGTGTGAGTGTGAGTGTGATTGTGAGTGAGAGTGAGAGTGAGAGTGTGAGTGTGAGTGTGAGTGAGTGTGTGTACCTTTTGCTGTATACCTTTTGCGATATCCTCATAATTATAACCAGAAAGCATTTTCATATTTCTCCCACGTGACCCCCTCGACGAGACCTTTAATTTGATACCCAACACACCCTAGCATGGTCATATGGAATTCATACCAGTCAAACTAACCATGACTCATGACTGTAACCAGGACACATTATTTAGGTGTCCGACATGATTCCCCTAACTGGAACCTTCAATTTGACGCCCCACATGCTTCAGCGGCCTCACCTTGAATTTAACCCCATCTATGACTCATAATGACCATCTCATGATTCGAACTACGAAGCCTTTTTTTTATTTGTACCACGTGATTCCCCTCTTCAAGACCGTAAATTTGATACCCTACACTCCCTAGCGGGGTCACTTCGAATTTTACCCCAATATAAGACTCGCCATGACAATCTAATGGTTATAACCAGGAAGCATTCTTGTATTTCTCCCACGTGATTCGGCTCATCAAGACCATTGATTTGATACCCATCACATCCTAGCGGAATCAATTTGAACGTTAAACCAATCAATGACTAACCATGACTATCTCATGATATAGCCCTACCACATTTTTGTCCCACGTGATTTTCCTTATCGGAACCTTCAATTTGATACCCCGGACACCCAGTGGCATCATTGTGAATTTTAACCTAATTTATGACCCATTTTGACTATGTCATGATAATAATCAGGAAGCACGTGATTACCCTCATCGAGACCTTTAATTTGATACGCCCTAGCGTCATGAACCTGAATTTTAACCGAATCTTTGATTTACCATAACTACGTCATGATATATCCATATCTCATGTTCGTCCCGAATGATTCCCCATATCGAGACCTTGAATTTGATTCCCCACATGCCCTCGCAGCATCATTTTGAATTTTAACCGAATCTATGACTCATTAGGACTGCCTGATGGCTACAATTAGGAAGCATTTTTTTTATTTACCCCGCGTGATTCCGTTAATCCGGACCTTTCATTTGATACCTTACACGCCTTAGCCTCATCAGTTTCACTTTTCACCCAATCTAATGTGGTCATTATTCTGTCTTAAGGGGCGCTGCCCAGTCAATTCAGCTAATTCATTTGAAACAGTAGAAAGGACAGCCCCCGCCCCCATTTCCCCCCGGCTCTCACCTCTTCCTTTGTGACCCCTAGTATATCAAGCCGTTAACAGTAGCAGGCGAACAACCAGCACGCCAGCGCCGCCGTGTGCTTTCCCACCACCCTTTCCCAAGCTCTTAGTGGATCCGTCAGGAGGAAAAGTTAAGACAACCCTTTTTTATGACCTCACCAGTCAATTATCACTCACGCGCCCAGCCGCGAAAATTAGGTATACAGCAAGTGCTTATGGCCATAAAAATTCAACAAGAAACTAAAAAAAATCAGACACCACCTCCCTCCCAACCGATCATGCAGATCGCGATTGGTGCCATACCCGCAGGTAACTTGAATTCCGAGCCCACAGTGACGCATGAAACTTAACAGCCAACCATAGCTGCCTGCTAGGCTACTCATATGTACTCAAACTCCAAATGGACTTAAAACTCCTATTTACTCAGAACTCAAAATGTACTGAAAACTCAATATGTAATCAAACTCAAAATGTGCTCAAACTCAAAATGTACACAGAACTCAAAATGGACTCAAACTCAAAATGTACTCAGAACTCAAAATGGACTCAAACTCAAAATGGACTCAAACTCAAAATGTACTCAGAACTCAAAATGAGCTCAAACTCAAATTGTACTCAGAACTCAAAATGAACTCAAACTCAAAATGGACTCAAACTCAAAATGGACTCAAACTCAAAATGTACTCAGAACTCAAAATGAGCTCAAACTCAAAATGGACTCAAACTCAAAATGTACTCAGAACTCAAAATGGACTCAAACTCAAAGTGTACTCAGAACTCAAAATGGACTCAAACTCAAAATGTACTCAGAACCCAAAATGGACTCAAACTCAAATTGTACTCAGAACTCAAAATGGACTCAAACTCAAAATGTACTCACAACTCAAAATGGACTCAAACTCAAAATGTACTCAGAACTCAAAATGGACTCAAACTCAAAATGTACTCAGAACTCAAAATGAACTCAAACTCAAAATGTACTCAGAACTCAAATTGGACTCAAACTCAATCGGACTCAAACTCAGCCGTGATCACTCGGCTCAAACTCACTCAAGCTCAAACTCACCATGCCACACTAGCCTCGCGCTCACTCAAACTCAAACTCACGCGTGAGTTTGAGTCCAAATGAGTCTGAGTGAGTGGACTCATGAGTGAGTTTGCCGACCTCTGCGGTGCGATGGCACACGCCCGTCGCAGCTGCGCCTGCCCAAACGCAGTTGGCGGGGCGTCAATGAGGCTGCACCGAATGCCGTCATTCCGCTCCGGCGGATACTTGATCGCGAAGTGGAAACCCCGGCAGCTTTACCCCTAGATTGCTTTTCCTGGAACTTGCCGTCTCCGCCTGGCGCTCCTTCCTTGCCCGCTGTTTTGGCGCACTTCCACCTTCATCTCCTGGATTAAAGTGTGTCTGCATGTAGTCGGGGTACCTCCTGATTGAGGTCCTGGCTCTTGTTGGTTTTATCCATCTCCCATTTGGTTCTGCTGCCGATTTTATTGTGGGCCGCTCCATGATTGGGCCATTTTGTTGGCGCGAAATTCGACTGGCCCTTCTTCGCCTTCTTGTAAAAGGGTTTTAGCGCCTTCACTCTAAGGGCACTGGCCCCGACTCGTGACACCTGTGCACTCGCCTCCTCTTGTAGTCTCGCGGTTTAGTGGCAGGAGGTATCTATTCGGTTATTAGTTCATCAAATGCTTCAGCTGTGGGATGGCTGGTACTCACAATGGACGAGGTGCTTGATGGCAGTATTGGAACGCCACGACATCGCAAAGGTGCCGGTCTTTTACTTGTTCGACCAAAAGTGGATGTAAACGAGGGGAAACCCATCGCTGTGACTGGCGAGGTTTGAGCTCTGGTGAGCGGGTGGGATGACACAGGCATGATGCTATGTGGAAACCAATTTCTGTAAAAGAAAGAACCTTACTGTTTTGCGTCCGATTTTGAGGACCTTGAGATTAAATTGTTACATTGCTGTGATAGCAGCATTTACTGCTAAGAAACCTAGCGGCGCGCTTCTTTCTCTATTTTAGCGTATTTCAAATTGCGCGCTACGCTTAGAACTATCTATGATTGTGAAGTGGAAAGCCTAGTTGGACCTTCTGTGGATCTGCACTTACTTTCTGCGTCCCGTGACCCGTGACCACGGGATACTGCGGAACTGCGGGCAGCACACTGCGGACCACTCGCTAACCTTCCCCAGGAACATTGCATTTGGAACCAGCGGTACCTTCGCCTTTCAAGGTGGCTTGTATTGCACCAGCGGCTTGTGGCCAACTCAGCGCTGCTCTTTCTTTTACTGGCGAGCGCTGCGTCACCCTTCTTGAGAAACCTCCTTGGAACCTTCTCTCGCATTGCTGTTTCCCTTTCCTACCACTCGATCTCTGGCTCAGGCTCCTCGGCTCGAGCAACTTGAAATCTTTGGGGCTGATTCCATGTACCCCATGACGATTTTTGAGTGCAGATCACTTCAAGGCTGCGCCTTTTCGTAGCTCGCTCGCTGGACCCAAGTAGAGCAACAGGGCGTCCTGTGGTAACGCTGTCGTTCTCGACGTACCCGATAGGCTTTGAAAGCCAAGCTATTTATATAGTCAAGCGTTCTAAACTCGTGAACAGCTGGCGTTTGTCCTACATCTCCCCGTTGTTTCGCAGAAAGAAAACTGTAGGTACATTTGAGGCAAAATATACGTAATTAACCGCAGCGCCCGTTTTACTTTAGTTAAGAACGCTGGTTGGGTTGGTTTTTACGATAGTAAGCGAAAAAAGGAGCAGTACAGCGCCGGCACATACGGCAGGAAAAGCACAAAGAGAACAGAACTCCCGCTGGCGCAGTTTCAGGCAGGGGGCGCGTGAGCACTGCGAAGGCGGGAAATTTGAAATGCGTTGGGTGGTATCAGCGTATAACGGCGCTACAGCTCATTATGGTGCATCACTGCTCTGCACTTCCGACAGCTTTCGCACTCAGTGGAACGGCTTCAATTTTTTTTCTACCTCACCCGTTTCATGAAACCCAAATAATAAAGGCTTTCGCCTAAATTGGAGACAGACAGACAGACAGACAAAATTTCACTTAGAAAATCGGGTTAGGGAGGCCGGTTGGAGGAGGGCTAAAAGTACGCCGCGACCGCCATAGGTGGGCAGACAACCAGCACTGGGTTGGACTAATCTGAACAGCCGAGGGCCTACTCTGAGTGGTATGGGGAGGGGACTGGGGACTATGGGTCAGCATGAAACTGGCTCCACAATGCCGCATGCATATAGATAGGCCTCACAAGTGCTAAGTGAGCTCTTGATTTTTCTTAAGACGTGCAAATGTCTGACCCTTATCGTTAGTCGTTATTCACATGTGTGGAGGATATATGAGAGGTGCACTTTCGTTAGGCCTGACCTGTATGAAGCCCCTGTAGGTTTTTACATGCAATCCGTATGGCCCATATGTTAAATCGGCTTAAAAGGGTCTTCAGCCTCCCGAATTTCACAGCTTATAACTAATTTCGCACAGGGTAGTGCGCAGTAGTGCAATATGGCACAGCGGGTATGCGACTTGTGACGTACGCGTAACGTAAAACCTTGAGATTTAGCGTCGTGTACCGGCACTCGCAGCTCTACGTTCACTACGCAGGGGGTGCATGGCATATTTCTAGGCCAAACTTGAAGTTTGCTTAAAGTTAGGAATAAACATTATACATTAGGCCTAACGTAATCTTTAATATTTGAAGGCTGGCGTCGTAAACCGGTAGCCGTTGAAACTATGGCTAATTGCCCTTAGCGTATTTTTAGCTGTGGGCACCGGTTGACGGTTTAAGATCTCGAAGTGGGACGTTAGCCCTAACCATACATATTCGTTAGCCCTAACGTAACATTTAATTTCTAAGTCGTCAGCCGGCGCCCGTTGAAGATTTAAAGTTACGAACACCGGTTGACTATGAAAAACTTCGAAGCGTGGCGTCAGGCACAAAAAATTCCACACAGTCCTTACAGGTGCTGCTCCTAGCCAAGTGGTACATACCCCAATATGGGTATTGGGCGACGCTTTATACACAGCAATGTATGCTCTCCAGCACGTGTTGCTACAAACGCTGCTAGGACATGCACTAAGCAATCGCTGAACCAAATCCAGCGCAAAGTAGCAGGAGGATCGCCCATGGGAAATGTCCGCCCGTTGTGCCTATCCTGTATGCGTATTCCGAAGTCTAGCACTGCAGTCTTGTACACTTAAACCTGGATATAACGAAAAAGTTGGCAAAAGTTGTCAATTTTTTGCTACATCCAGGTTTTTGTTACATGCAGGTTTTGAGTTAAGGTTCGCATGAATGAAGGAGAAACGAAACCAAAATGCTAGACATCAGTGATGGTAAACTCACCGCTCAAGGGTTTATTTCATGGTAAAAAACTGCGTGATTTGCGCTTGTTACTTTCCAACGAGTTTAGGCACTACACGGCAGTGCAAAAAAGCAAGGTCACTTAACCCGTAGTCATAAACGTAACCTAAGTATAACTTTTGATAATTCCGGTGCCTTAGCCCAATTCAAGGACCAAATTAATGCTGAAGGGGCGCCTTTTCGCGAACTCGGGACTCTTTTCCGCAATCAAAATTGTTGAAAGTGTGCTAGCTGGGATACTGTACCAGGCGGCGACGTTCTCCTTTCTCGCCGGAGGAGACGGGATTTAAAATTACGAGCTTGTATTGAAAAGACAGGACTTTTTGTTTTGTGGCAGCAGAACTTATCACCCACGAACGGACACCACAGACAGCAGTTCAGACGCGCGACTACACACCGACGGGCAGGCCTAACACTTAACGGACACCGCAATCACACGTGGAAACGCACGGCAGTTTGCGCTGCGGACGAAGTTCGCTAAATTAGTGCATTTATCCAGCCAATCTATCCGCAAAAGTGCAATAAACAATCGCTCACCAGCGTAGCGAATTCGTTACATCCAGGTTTACCGACGTGATGCATTGTCTACGTAGAGGTCACGAACACATGGGTTTCAAAGGGGTTGCACTCGGGAATTGAAAAACTTCGTTAAATCCGGGAATTCGTTACTTAGAGGATCGTTACATCCAAATTTACTTGTACACAGTTTAGCACATATCCACAGAGGTGTATCTGACAAAGCTGTATAGGCTGGACAACGCTTTATTCCCGCGATATTGTCGTTAGCGCGCCGAATGAACTCCTTTGATGAGCTTGAGAGTAACCCGCGCTCCCGAATTCAAAAGTCGATGTAACTTCTACTGAGGGAGCAATACTCGGAGTACGCCGGCAAAATTTCCGCCGCCGACCTGTCAACTTCGTACAAAAGACGGCACCACAGAGGCCGTGTTCAGAGGGGGTCATCCAGCCGTGCCCGGGCCGGCATCGCATTGGTGGCGATGTCGGTGCGCTTACAATAGCCATGGGGCGTTAGGCCGAAGCGAGGCCTTTAATGCTGGTAGTGCCACTAGATAAGGTTCCGGAGAATCAGCACTCTTTTCTCCCATTGTCCCCTTCCGCCATGATGATCATTGGTCCATTCGCATCACGTGGCATTCTTTACACTGCTATGGTTAATGGGCGCCACCCATTTGTTGTTTATGCATTTTAGTCGGTCAACTCTGGTAGGCTTAGCTTTTCCTCCCTGCTGTGTGGATGTGCGGGACTATAACGTCTTTCTGAACGGGAATAAAAGATAGCGCCTGTAGCAGCATTTCAGCAGCAGAAGTGTGTGCGAAGGTGCCGTTTTGCTGCATCATTGGCAGTAGTATTAACAAATGATCCGGTCGAAGTTAGCGGCGGGGCCGTAGAGGCGGCCATCTCGCAGTACTGATGAACCACAAAATGGCCGCCGTGCGCTGACTTGCGTGTCTCAGTTGCGTTACAAGTCCAGGGTTATTTTTCCATAGTTTCGCTTAGATATACCCGCTCCAAGTCGCAGTGGCGCGGGGCAAGCACTACACTCCTCCTCTCAGATTTTCCTCTCTGCCTCTTCTCGGTGCGACCACAGGCACGCATGCGCGACAACGGGATAAGGGTCGCCGCTGCGATCGGAACAACAGCGGGGCGCTAGAGAAACTGCGGGGCTCGCGCACGCGTCGTAACATAGAAATATTCTTTCAGCGTACTGAAGACCACAGAAGAGGGGACGCCTTATCCACAGGGACGAATCGCAGCGAGAAGTGATTTTGCTGCGTGTTACCTAAAGCCGAGGCACTCGTTCGTAAAGCGCCAAGTCAATCTGAACAACAGCGAAGGTGTCGTGCAAAAAGCTGTACAGCTACGTGTACCGTGTTTGATGTCAACTTTTCCTATGTCTTGACGTACATCAGTGCTTATCGCTGCACGTTGCGTTTGTGTTAGGTCGCATTTTTATAACATCAATAAAGTGTTGAAGCACGATTTCGGCAGCCATCTTAATGTCCGAGAAGCCTGCATCTGCATAGCCACGCACCGGTATCGGTGAGGCCTAGCGAGTGGCGCAAAGGGCGCGGGGACAGCACCAAAGAGGCGGGGAGAGGGGAGGGGACGAACGCAACTACCCCCCATGCCCGATATGCGCCTCCTTGCTGTGTTGCCATTAGAATTATTACACCTTCAAGCTCAAGATGGCGGCAACGTTGCTATGGCAATTACAACTCGCTTTTTCCCGCCCAGGCTCACCAGGGGAGGATTTGGCGCTAGTCACAGAATTAGACGGGATGGTGGGTTGAAGGCTAAGAGGCCACCGATTGGCGGTTTTGATACCTCATCTAGTGACAGCAGGTGCTGGCTTCTAAAGGGGCTGGCTGCCTTCTCTGCGCCCCCGTCGAGCTTCCTCTGATGACGCGTAGAGATGCCGACACTGGCGACGAATGGAAGCCAATAGCGCTGCGAAGACGAGCGGGCGAGACCACTGGGAAGGTTAGGACGCAAACTACTGTCGCCAAAATGTGAGAAGGGGTACGAGAAAAGCGCGTTGCGGGCTGCAAAGGCCGTAGCAAAGCTAGTGCCTCGGGTTGACGTGATGGAGAGGGCTTGGGTGCCCGTGCGGTGATAAAGATTTACCAATACACCTTCTAATAACTTTTTTGTGTCCATTGTACGCGTTGGTTATGGCAGGCTTTCAGGCGAATCGTTAAGTGGCCCAATTCTTCGAAAAAGCGCAGTTTTTGAAGTTGTCCGGTCAAGAAAATTACTGCAGTGCTAACTAAAAACACTTCTGAGGTCCGGTGGGATTTCAAGCCGAATCTGCACACTATAAGCCCAGTTCTCTACCAGCTGTGCTGTTTCCACACATTGCCAGCTTAGAAAACTAGTTGTCATTGTTGTTCCTTTATTTGTGGCGCATACCCACTTGGGAGATCGGACAGGAATCGCAAGGTTTGAGGGGCAATGTTCCCGTTCTACAAAATTCATAAAACTATAATGTCCGCGGAATTATAAGATACTTATGAACTTTTTTGCTGCCACATCACATTAGCATCTCTTGACTCGCTTTCGCTGTTTTTGACTTTTGGCGCGAATTATTTCCACCGGTTAAATCATATTTGCGACTCTTCACTTTCGTTTCTTTGTTGTAGGCGAGAATAAGGTCAGCAAGCAGGCTGGTACATGCCGCAGCTTCCTACGCATCAGGGTTCTTCGCGGGTGGTGTGCACCTGTCTTCTCGAGTGCAATCACGTTCACGTGCACAATTTTACAACTTCTGCGATAATTTGAGAAGGGGCACATTAGCCCCCCCACCCCCCAAAATATACCGACTCCTGGCGAATCCATCAAGTGGGTATGTGCGGAATAGAAAGGAAGAACACCAATAGCAACTTGTAGGAGCAATCGGGCTGTTACTGTGGAGACCCGGATTCAAATCCCACATGAACTAACACGTTCATATACTCTTGACAGCGGCGGCCGGTTTCTTGACCGATCAACAGCAACCACGGTTCTTGGAGGAGTTGAGGCATTCAAATGCCGTATGAACTCGTGCGTTTATTTAGTCTTTATAGCAACGGCCATTTTCTTGACCGAACAACTGCGGTTCTTGATCGAGTTGAGGCTTTCAACTCGCGTGCCTATTACTCTTTACAGCGGCGTCATTTTCTTGACTGAAACACAACGAGGGTTCTTGGGGGAGTTCAGGCTTTCAAATCCCTTATGAACTGATGTGTTTATCTGCACTTCAAAGCGACGGCCATATTCTTGATCGAACAAGGACAGTTCTTGGGGGAGTTACAGGGGAACTCGCACAAAATGTTTCCATCTTGGTTTTGTTGTTGCGATAGGTAGCTGATGACGTACTTATTACGGTGTGGAAACCTCATTTGCGTCAGCGTGCAACGGTAGTTTAATTAGAGGCATTTTCAATGTGGCCAGTCGCACTTTCGGTTTCAGTGGGTGCTGCAAAATGCGAGATTTTGTATAAGGAAAGATGACCACGTGACCATCGGACGGATATCACAGAGAAGAGCTGGCGTAGCACTGTTGAATCCGCGTCGCCGGCAGTTTCTGCGAATGCCCCCACGTACTGATTTCGTGAGCCGCCTAATTAAAAAGAAAGCCGTTCCACTCAATCTGAAAGCTGTCGGATGTGTAGAGCACTTATTCGCCATAATGGGCTGTACCGCTGTTATCCGCTTCCTGCTACCACCCAATGCAATTCAAATTTCCCGCCTTCCCATGCTGGCGCACCCCCTGCCTGAAACTGCACCAGCGGGAGTTCTGTCCTCTTTGTGCTTTTCTCCCCGCACGTGCCGGCATTGCAATGCCACATTTTGCGTTTACTATCGCAAAAACCAACCCAACGCGCGTCCTTAACTGAAGGAACACGGGCGCTGCCATAATTACGTATATTTTTCTTCAAATGTACCTATAGTTTGTTTTGCGCTAAACAACTGGAAGATGTATGAAAAGCGCCAACGTTTCACGAGTTTTCGAACGGTTATGAGTATATAAAACGCTTGGCTTTCGAAGCCTCTGGGGTGCGCAGCGAACAACAGCGTCACCCCGAGACGCCGCCTTGGTGCTCTATGTACTTTGGTCGAGCGAGCGAGCTAGGACGACAAGGCGAGCGCCTAAAGTGTTCTGCACTTAAAAGTGACCGTGGATGTGACGCAGGCGCTGCGAGTGAAAATTGCTGCCGCGGTTACAGAACTACGTGCGACGCTTGAGACAGCGGATGGGAAGACGCCCGCTGGGGGCAGCCAGCCGGTCTGCCTACACGTCCGCCAACAGATGTGTTCGGCTCAGCACTGTGGCGAATATTCGATTGTCGCTCTCGTAAGCGGTGGAGATGACGGTTTTTAATGCAACCCGCCACCACATCATTAACTCCTTTCTCATATGTGCTGCCCTATTTGGGGCTTGTGTCCAATTTCGTGCAGCGGTAACAAGCTATCGCTCGAGCTACCTGCGCCGGCCTGCGCGACTTCGCGGCCGTGGCCGCCACCTGCGCACCGACCGTGCGGCTCGCTCAGTGAACTTGTCGTGCCCCCGGCATCCAGTGTAATAAAAAGCAATAAAAACAGAGTGCCTCGAATCGCTGTAGAACCTAGATCGCGGCCAGCTGCCCGATGAGCCGGCGAAATCACGGCGCCTCCACCCCCAAGGATGGGGTCGTTCGTTCCTCGAGAAGTGAAGGTCCGACTTTCGATTGGAGTGGCGAGCCGGCGGATACTCTGGCAGTGCGGAAGCGGCCAACACAAACTCGTGACGTGTTTGGATATTGTTTAGTTACAAAATATCCAGGGAATGTCAATTCTGCGAGGTCCTCCGCTGAGTGCTGGCTTGAGTTTCACGCACTTTAAAATTGATTTTAAATATGTTCCAGGCTGTATTTGCCGCTGATATTTTGCAGATGACGCATGTGTGTTCACACCAATCCATTTCGGAAGCTATCTCGCCTGCAAAGGTTTATGTCAGTACCCCTTTAAGGCTTTCAAATCTAATATGGACTCACGTGCGTATTACTCTTTACAGCGGCACCATTTTCTTGACTGAACAACAACAACGATGCTTCTTGGGGGAGTTAAGGCTTTCAAACCCGATATAACCTCACGTGCCTATTGCTCATTATAGCATCACCATTTTCTTTACCGAACAACTACAGTTCTTTGGGTAGTTAAGGCTTTATAATCCCATATGAACTTGTTACAGCGGCGCCATTTTCTTAAACCGTACAACAACGGCGGGTCAGGGGGCACTTAAGGCGTTCGCCTTAATAATGAACCAAGAAAAGACGCTGGTATGCGAAAAGCCACTTTAAATGCATTCTCCATCATAAAATTTCTGGCTTCGTTTGATTTCTGCCCCACCCGTGCTGTCCCAGCCAGCGGCGTCGCCATCGCCAGGGAACAATGGCGCCTTTATAAGCGGAATGCTAAGCATGTGTCGAAGAATTCAGGTTTAGCAGCAGATTTGGCTCCTGCTTCGGGATCGAGTGGAAGATGACGATCATAAACAGGTGGACAAGATGTGTCAGTCACCATCAAAATCAACTGCAAATGGGAGACAGTGTTAAGGAACGAGCAGATACAAATGTCGTGGACCTATATCGACGCCCCCAACAAAGTTTGTTTACACGATAATTGGCGTAAATATAAGAACTTGTAAAGATGAAAGGGATAAGGAGAATGAATATAGGAGCACGCCATAAGAAATGATGCAGTGCTCTCAGTTGGTGCTCCCAAATTCGGTGCGCAATAGCGCCTAGCTCGAAGAGGCTCCGCCGTTCAGCGTCTATAGATGCGTAGCATTCCTTGTGGAGTGCGCCCCAGCCAAGACCGTGTAACAGCCTGCACTAGCACATAAATGCGTAATTGGCGGAAGTAACACGTTCAGTTAGCGCAAATAGAGATAATTGGTCGATCAGAAGTCTAAAGAAACCAACTTAAGCACAAGAAATAACATTTTCAAAAAAAATTATCAAACGAAATCACAAATATGCATTTTATACATTAAAAAGATGAAATGCATAACTGGCAACAGTAACATGCGTAATAGCAAATTGGGAGATAATTGGTTGGACAGAATTTCGAAAACCCAAGGAATAGGAATTAAAAACAACCTCATACACCTTCCCCGAAAAAACAAAGTCTCAACAAAAAAAGAGCCCCAAAAATAGAGCTCGAAACACGAATAACAATAACGCCAATGAGCACACCATGTAACACACTGCATTTCCACAAAATGCTTAAATGGCGGTACGAGCATGTTTAATCGCTATACAGTGAAATCTCGATATAACGAACTTCAGGGGACGGCGGAAAATTGCTCGTTATTCTGAAAGGTCGTTGTATCGAAAATAGCAAAATTTAAGACAACAAATAACATTTCAATGCTTAAAACGACCTACCTGTAGAGCTGTGCATCCTTGAAGTCATTTTTAAGAAAAAAAATGCACAAGTGATCAAGAAACAATGTACGTTTATTTAAAGTAGTTGGCAATTTTCTTCTGGTGCGTGCAGCACAAGCTTCCTAGCACGAAGGACTCTAACTCTTTCATATTCCTGTGGACTGACTCCTTGGCCGCGCGGTTTTCCCCGGAAATGTGCCATTTTAGTACGCTGCCCAGACATCCGCAGTCGTCACGTGCTGGTCGCAGTCTTAGTGCTGCCGCAGCATCCTCAGCCGTGTCGTCGTTCATGCCGTCCTCACTGCCTTCTTCATCCTGAACGCTCATGCTCTGAAGATTGTCGTCTGTGGTCAGCTCTGCTGATGTCCGTGAAGATCCAGCAAGCAACCCGAGCCGCGGCGGAACGTAGAAAAACTCGAGGTGGGGCGCGAATAGCGCGGCCGCGGCTTTCTGGACTGAAGAGGCCACCCATGCTTCATTTTTTTTCCCTTCTCCTCACCTTATTTTTTCTCTCTCTCGCATCGGCTCACGCATTCCGCGGAGCAAGTTGCAAGACGTCCTCTTCTGCGCAGCTCTTCGCCGTGTCGTCTGCTAGCGCATGGCTCCTGTTGCCGCAATTGTTTAACGGAAATCTAAGAATGTCCGGCCTTGAAAATATGAGATCGTTGTACTGAGGCGTTGTTAACAAGGCACGGAACTAAATAAACCGATCGTTATTTTGAAAAGTTCGCTATTCTGAAGTACGTAGTAGTGAAATAATTTTACATTAAAACTATAAACAGTCGGCGTGGGATTTCTTAAATGCTCATTAATCTGAAAAGTTCGTTAATGTGGTGTTCGTTGTAATGAGATTTGACTGTATTAGCGTAAACAGAGATAAGTGGTCACAGTTTTGATCAACCATGAATACAAAAAAAAGTCAGAATTTTTCAAAAAATGATCTACCGATATCAAATGTATGCAACTGATACAACTTTCCCCCGAAACGAAGTGTTAAAAAAGCCCCAGAAAAGACGGTGGAAAGACCGACAAAAAAGCAAAAGTGAGGAAACTGTGTAACTCTCTGATTTTCCGCCTAAATGCATAACTGGTAGAAGTAACATATTTAATCGATATAAAAGCGTAAATGGGGATAACTGGTCTAACAGTCTGTTCAAGAGCCAAAGAGACTATAGAAAACTTGAAAACTTCCCAAGAATAATCTGATATCAGGAGTATGCAACGAACACATCTCCTCCGTAATACAAAGAATAAACTAAAAAAGGCCAGAAAGGAGCCCTGGAAATTTAAAGAATAGCGACAATCAAGAAACCACGTAACAGCCACGATTTAAGCAAAAATGCATACCTGGTGTGCCTTGCATATTTGATCCTTATGAAAATAAGAAACAATCAACAAATACAAAAAGAATATCACAAAACAAAAAGTATGCAGTTGATACATGTCCTCTAAAAAACGAAGAAAAGCGAGCAAAGTGCCCAAAATAACGTTCAAAAAATAACGAAATAGACATGGAGAGCAAACCGTGTAAAGTTCTGCATTTCCACAATAATGCATAATTTGTGTACAAAACACATATAATCTTTATAATAGCGTTAATCGCGAAAATCTGTCGCACAGAATTTTCCAAAATGAAAAAAAAAAACAGAAACAGGAAACATAAAATTTGAGTAAAAACGATCTAAAAAAATAACGAAATTCGGGTATCACTCACCTCATCCAAAAACTGTAGATTAATAAAAAATACCACTAAAAAGTGTTCACAACACAAATTAAAAATAGAGAATATCAGCAAACCGTCTAATCCCCTGCATTTCCATTTAGATGTAGGGCTGCCGGAAGGGACAAATTTTCTCGTTACAATAGCGTAAATGGAGATAACGGGTCCAACAGAATTTTAAAGAACCGAAAATGAGAACAGAAAAAAGAATAAGTTTACGAAATCGATATGACAAATATGCATCTTAATCATGCCCTGCGAGAAACGAAGACTCGGGGAAAAAAACATTGGAAATACGCATAAAGATAGCGAAAACGGATCAACCCTGCACTACGGATTGTATCTGCGGAAAAAAAAATACATTATTTGCGAAGTAAGGACACTTGGTCATGGTAGTGGTACAAATTCGCACCATTGGCGATAAAAAAAATTCGGAATAAAATCACCCATCGTGTCTGGACTGAGAGCCAAATCTGGCTGTAAACAAGACAAGCGGCATAAGAATGCGTCTTAGTAGCCAATTTCCTGACTTTTTGCACATTTCTTCCGTTTTTAGGCGCTTGGTGTTTGTCGTCGTGTGGCCTCCGATCGTGTAAAGCTGGCTTTTCTGCAGAGCGTTTCGAAAGTGCGTTTCGCAGGGGGTTTCTGCACTACGACAAAGAAAGCTTCTATTTAAGAAAATAAAGTAACTCAACGCCAATTGGCTACTCAGCCAAAAAAAAAAGCGGTATATCAAAGCTATGCATTTGTAGCGAATTCTCTGAATTTCCGCAAATGTTTTTATATTTAGAAGAAGGTGAGTGCTCGTAGCCCTGTGCACTGCGTGTCTCGGCGCAAAAACCGATCTATCGCTCCAAGAAAGTGGCTTCTACCAAGGTAATTTTGCGCACCCTGTGTTTTTCCGCAGACACTTCCCGCCGGTTCATGAAGAAGGGAGGACATCGGCAGTAAAATCAGCCGGCCAGGAACAAGCCTACGCCATACACGGCCCCTCTGAGCACCCGTCTGCAGCCAGAGGCCCCAGTAAGCGGGCGCTTCCCTCTGCCATGGCCATGCGGAACGTGGGGACGTTTCTCTGGCGCACCGTATACATCCAGGCTGTCTGCCGCCACTACGTGTACACTCTGCTGGAGCTGGTCGTGCTTCTCGCTGTGTTCTACTTTTCCGTCAGTAGCCCAGACACACCGCCGCCGCTAATCGAAGAGATGGGTGACATCCTGAACAGCACTGACATGGAACCGTATAGGCCGGACGCCATCGTCTACGGTACCTCGAACGCCTATCATAAGGCGCTGATGGAGGCCGTAGCGGAAGAGCTTCGCTCGAAGAAAAGATACGAGATCCAAAGTTTTTTTGAATTACTTGAAGAAAGTAAGTTCCTTTCACTTCGAATATTCACAATGTACTACGCACAAGAAATTTATAGCGATTAAGGTTAGATATATTTTCACATCATTCGACATCCAACCAGCCTAACACGGTTTCCGATTCGGGGGACTACTGGCCTACAGTCGACAGTCATCTCAGTGGATTTCAACGCTCACTACAAATGAAACATTTGTGGAGGAATGCAGAATAAGACATATGCATGCTTAGCCGAACACGTGTACGCGAGTTCCATAATATTTTAAACGAAGGAGGCCTGAGCCTAAGACCTCACGGGCAGATCCGTTCGCGGCGGTACCACCCACCATCAGCCGTTTTCCGTCTCACCAAGCAGGCGGAAAGGAACTCCCTCCCTTCCATCCTCTCCTTTGCACGAACCGTCGGATTGCCAGCCCGTCCCGTGCTCGGTCGTTTCTACTATTTACCGCTCCTGGTTCCATTCACACTGTAAAGCGGGATGACATGCAGGGAGCAAAAAATTAAAAGAAAAATGAACACAGAAATCCCGGAAAGTCTAAAATTATTCGCGATGAAAAATACAAAACATCGCATCGCGGGGAGCATGCGATACGATGCGATGTGAACGGAGAGAGCTCATTGGAGAAACATCTACAAATGTTTTCCTGGCATAAACAATGCGTAGGGTGGTTGAACGGGGGGAATAAATCTAAAAGAAATTTTTACGTAAGGATATATATGTATATGTATGTATGTATATATATATATATATATATATATATATATATATATATATATATATATATATATATATATATATTTATATATCAGAAATAAGGGTTGGCAGTCAAGAAAACCTCGGAAAGCAAAGGGGAGGATGTGGTCGGTCATTAAAACCGGTGAAGAATTTGGAAAGAAAGTAAGTGGAGAAAAAATGCCCGCCAGGTGGGATCCGAACCCACGGCCTCCACTTTTTTCTCCACTTTCTTTCTTTCCAGATTCTTCACCTGTTTCAATGACCCTCCACATCCTCCCCTTTGATTTCCGAGGTTTTCTTGACTGCCAACACTTATTTCTGTCTTATTCAACGAGCCCCTCATTTCCTATTCTGATTCGCTACATGCATAGCGAGGGCCTCGGTTGTGGCAGTGTTGGTGCCATAGGGAGCTTAAGAGTGTTCAACGCTGGTCGACCACTCTCGACATGTCGTAAACACTCGAGTCACGGCCCGGGGGTTAAAAAGAAGGTCCCCTTCACCCCGAGTAGTCCGAGTAGCGCTGGCTACCACCCCCAAGCACAGGAAACAAAAATACCTTAACATAAATACCCCAGAATTTGGAGGGGAAATCGTCCCGCCGGTAGCGTAGTGGTTATCGCACCAGACAGACCAGTATTCTGGAGGTCGTGGGTTCGGATCCCACCTGGCGGGCATTTTTCTCCACTTTCTTTCCAAATTCTTCTGCTGTTTCAATGACCCACCACATCTTCCACTTTGCTTTGCGAGGTTTCCTTGACTGCCAACCCTTATTTCGGTCTTATTCAACGAGCCCCTCATTTCCTATTCTGATTCGCTATATGTCCTTAAGGCTTGATCTGATTCTCAAAAAAAAAAAACCTTCATACATTATGAGACAGCATTTGACTCGGTCGAAACCCCATCAGGCATTCAGGTATTACGGAACCAAGCTGTAGACGACCATTATGTAGGAATATTATAGGATATCCACAATGTGTCCATAGCTACCATCGTCCTCCATAAGGAGAGCAGTTAGATACCTATACAGACGTGCATCAGACAAGCAGACACAATCTCTCCAATGTTATTCACAGTATGTTCAGAAGAAGTATTCAGAACATTGGACTTGGGACAGATGGGGGTAAGGGTTAATGAAGAATACCTGAGTCAACTCAGATTTTCTGATGACGTTGCCGTGCTAAGTAACTCGGGGGACGAATTTCAAAGCATGCATACCGCACTGGACAAACTGAGTAGAACCATGCTCCTGGAAATTAATATGCAGAAAACTGGTGATCAATAACCTCGGGAAGGTGCAGTGGTTTGAAATACGTGGCGAGGCAGGGGAAGTAGTAAGCGAATATAAATACTTTCGCCAAGTTGAACTCGAATCCCAACAGGCAGAGATAATTAGAAGGATAAGAATGAGTTGGAGTGCATTCAACAGGCATCCTCAGATAATGAATGGCAGGCTACCATTGCACCTGAAGGATAAAGTGTGTGACTGCTGAATCCTGCCGGTACTCACCTACGGGACAGAGACTTGGAGGCTCACTAAGAAGGTCCAACTTAAATTGAGAACGACCCAGCGCTCAATGCAACGGATGATGATAGGTGTAACATTAAGGGACAAGAAGAGAGCGGAGTGGGTAAGGGAACAAACGCGTATTAAGGGCATACTAGCAGAAATTAGGAAGAAGAAATGGACGTGGGCAGGACACGTAATGCGAAGATTGTCGAAGGCAAGATAACCGTTGGTCATTAAGGGTAACAGAGTGGGTCCCTTGAGAAGGCAAGCGTTGCAGGGGGCGGCAGGAAGTTAGATGGGCAGATGAGATCAAGAAATTTGCGGGGATAAATTGGTCGCAGTTAGCAGAGGACCGGGATTATTGGAGATCAGTTGGAGATGCCTTTGCCCTGCAGTAAGCGTAGATACGCTGGTGGTGACGATAATGATGAATCTGATTATAAAAACGCACCCTAAGCTTTCATAGACAGCGATACAAGCTGCTTCCTTTACGATTCAGAGTCGGCCATCGTGTTTCCAGTTTCATTTTGGAAAAATTATGCTTCACATGGGTGCGAAATTAGCGAAGTCAATAATCAGCGATGGTGAGCGGTCGAACTGCTGCAAGCAATATCCCCGACAGAAAGTGGCATAAGGAAAAAGATGTTTATGCGTCCTTCCTGAGCTTCTAATCTTCCTATCTCCACGCGCGGATGTTGCTATCGGTAAAGCGTGCTCATGCACTTTTTGAACCTCGTCGCTCGTGAAAAGGACAGTGTAATTAACTGGCGCCCTTCCGTTCGCTGGAAGGCGCTGTTAATAAACAATACGTAAGCGTCGCACACCTCTACACCTCTACCGCCGGAGCCGCCAGATCCGGGAAAGACTACTGGCTTTTATGCAAGACTACTGGTCCGTACGCCGTAATATGTGACCGCTAGTTTCTTCAAGGGGAATTCAAAAGGACATCTTTATTGTAAGGTTATCGAGTTAGTCTTTCCTTACCTTTCAGATAAAGGGAATTTCAACGTTGCAACGAAGCTTTATGTATCTAGTTAGCAAGGTTCGTGAATGGCCGTGTGTGCCCGATATGTTAATACGTAACCCATGAAATTAAAAACAAAAGATTTTGAAGCTCTGTCGTTGAAGCTCGAAGAAATTTTTTATCCATGGCTTATGACTTCACTTCTTTCTCGCGTCGCTTATAATGCATTGAGAGAAACCTGCAGCCGCTGCTTTTTTCAACCCCTCGAATGGTGTTCGCGTCGGTGAAACCGCCCGGCTCTTCCGTTTTGCGTTGCTTTTGAGCATATTGACGTTGCCTGGATGGCGCGTTCATATTCCTGGAGATGGATAAGGGGGAACACAAACTCAAAGGAGGGGCAGGGGTATACCAGATTCAGATAAAGAAAAAAAAATTTATGAAAGTTGTACACGTTACCCCATGGAACTAGGCCCTCGGTCGAACGAATGATCACAGTCAAAGTTCCCTTGCATGCACTCATTAGGAAGGTTCGGCTTTGGGACCTTCGTTGTTATAGGTGTGCATTTTGCCGACGAATAAAGATTCCTATGGTGGACTTTATCCAGCAAGACTCGGTCGCACTTTTATGGTAAGTGCCAGTGCACAAGTAGCCTTGCTCACCATGTTGAGACGAATAAGGCGCGACTTCCCGCGTGTTCGCTCGGAGTTCGTAATTCAAAAGACGCGCTCCACTGGAGCCGTGGTTCCGGGGAAGCACATGACCAGTTTCGCGACCCCCTTTTTGAGGTACCTGCGCTTGGGAACTTTGACTGTGATCATTCGTTCGACCGAGGGCCTAGTTCCATGGGGTAACGTGTACAACTTTCATAAATTTTTTTTTCTTTATCTGAATCTGGTATACCCCTGCCCCTCCTTTGAGTTTGTGTTCCCCCTTATCCATCTCGAGGAATATGCCTGTAGCGAGCAGGCGCAGTTTCAGTTTGCTTCCGCTCGTTTGGCATCAATTTCAAACCTATGCCCTCCAGCGAGAGCCGGAAGCGATAAGCTATCGGGACAAGCGGGGACGGTGGAAGCGGAACTCATAAGGGGTCTGTGCCATCTGTTGCACGCGGAATGAAGTTTAGCCAATTTCGGAAGCGGACTCACGGCAGTGCGTATAGAAGCAGGATTTCAATTACTGGAGAAGTATTTTGTAGGAAAAATTGGTATACCGAGTTCTCGGATTGAATTCGGCAGGGCCTCTGCGTCGGTGGCTCATGTCAAAGTTTTATACTACTACATAATAGAGGGAAATATGGCGCTGCAATCGCGGGCCGTGGTGAGTGGCGCCATTGCAGCTAGCGAAGGTCCTCGGTTACTTGGCCTAGATAGCTTTATGGCTTCTTTGTTACTGGAACTCAAAATCATCAAAAAACAGGTAACATTTTTTCTTGATCTTGCAAATCTTCTAAATGGTCACTGACAAATAACTCTTTTTGAAGCTATACGTTTAAAATGACAGAACGAATTTGAATAAAGTTTCATAGTGATATCGTTGCCTTTTTGGAGTTAGGGGTAACTTTTCAGCCTGTTCATGAGCCATGCCAAGGACAAGTGGAACGTGCATGGCGGAACGCTCGCTGAAGCGCGGCTCCCTATAGAAAGTCGTGCCAGATTTCCCTCTAGTATAAATTACTTTGAAACCCTATGGTTCATGTGGCTTGCGATGCATCCGTCAGCAATGAGAGCGTTTCAGGGAAGTGGTCGGCGAGCACTAGTTGCATTTTGCTTCTGTTCTTTCTGGTGAGTGGTGAAGACGAAATAGTGAGGTGCTTTTGATGCTCGATCCGAGAGGGCGATCTCGGCTCAGCCCGAGGTACGACGTCCGATGCTTTAAGAAGGTTAGGAAGGAGGACTGCCTTTCTTGCTGGATATTAGGTTTATTTAGACTATTTACATTACTCCAAGTATTTACATCAGGACCGAACGACGGTTACGGTCACACTGCCCGCAGCATCATGTTCGGCCAAGATGATAACTGAACTAGATCCCCTCGACCGACCCGGACAAAACCCGCCACTGGTTGTGATCCCAAAAACCACTCCTCAAAAGGGGGCGTTCAAGAAAGAGCGAAAACACTCCTCAACGTGATTCATCTGGGCCACGGATTGGCCACACGAACCAACAAATCCTAAAATTGCCCCAACCTGTGGTCACATGACCAAATACTCTCTCTCATGTACTCCTAGTACATTTCCCGCGCACGTTATTGCAACCGACAAGCAGATACAAGACATCTGTCACCTCACGTCACTGAACGCGCTGAGTGGTCGAGCCATTAGGTTAAGCAGGCGGCCCCAGCATAATACCAAAGCCGAACGGTTACAGCGATCTTCGCGCGGCTAACATCCTACACAGTCCTCGCCTTTGTCCCGCACGCGCTGGCACAATAAGGGAGTCGTGGGATAATCCCTTCCCCAGAGTGGAGGGAAGGGATTAGCCCACGCCTGAATGGAGGGAAGGGCTGCTCCAAACCCAGGCGAGCATTCTCGAGGCGAATGACCCATAAACGAACCACACCTTCGCCAGCTTCGTAATATCCTCAAAGGTTACGCCGCACGCCCTTTCGACACTATGAGGCGCATCCTATCGCTTCCCGTCAACTGTCAACCTTTACGACCGATCGAGCCACTTCCCAACGTCGGAAACCATAATAGCGGCGTGCGCGCTGTCCGAGAGGGAACCACGCGCCGGAACTGTTTTCACTGCTCTGCACCCAACCACAGTTCACAGAGACCGCCCGGTCGAGCTGACCGCATACCAACGCAACACAGGTAGGTATTCGAGCTAAGACCCCCGTCTTTTGCCACGCAAAATGAAGGAACACAAAACATGTACTCGGTGGTCCCCAACTTCGCGTCCCTGCGGCTGCATGAAAGAAACACAGCATGGGAGGTACAAGCGGAGGCGATGCCGATACATGAGCCACCGGCGGCTTTCATTAATTGAATGAGGAGCCCGAACTTAAAAGCGCTCTTCAGCGTGATCATGGTGACAACGCATGATATGCCCCCGGCGACTCCTCAAGTTGTCATGCCGTCGGCACCGAATTTTCCTGGATTAAGGTTAGTTCGAAGATCTGGTTGCAGAGGACTCAGGCAAGGACAACGATAAGAAGAAATACAGGACGCAGCGCAGCGCATTTCCGCCTTTTCTGTGTCCTAGCCCGAGTGCTCTGTAACCACTTTCAAGGCGAAAGCCTTAAGCGTGAACCGCATGGAGCGTTTTCTCACGCGATTTGCGCGCGTCGGCGTTGCGCATGCGTTTTTTCGACGCCCGCGTCGACGATTCCGCGCCCGCGGCAGCATCTGCCTCGGCTAGATTTTGACGCGCGTCGCGCGCAGCAGTGGGAGGAGCCTGGCGACTTGCGCCAATGGGGAGGCGCGCGCCTCATGGCGGCGGTTTCAAAGCACTCGAGACAGCCGGCTGGCTCCGCCGGGGATGTTTAGGCTTACCACCCCGGCAGATATTCCTTGGGCGCATTCAGTAGCGGCGCGGATGATATTTTATAGTACCGTTTTTACCCACATTATAAGCTCCTTTACCGCTCAAGCAACTTCGTGCGTGTCTTGAGCGGCGTTTTAGAGAGCGCTCAGAAGCGGTCGCTCGAGCTCCCGGCGCCACTTCGCGGCCGAGCCGCCGCCATGTTTCCGCCGCCTGCCGCGCCGCGCGCAGCGTGCGGGTGGCTCCGCGGCAGCGGCAGCGCGCCTTTGGCGTGTACGCGCGTTTTCGCGAGCAGAAAACGCTCCATGCGGTTCACGCTTTAGATATTAATGTTTCATGGAACGCTTAGTTGTCGGCCGTGAAACACGTGATGGCCCGAAAAATCAGAGCGTGAGCCAGGGCAGGAGGGGGTCGGGGTTGCACGTCGGTAAAAAATAACAATCCCGGGCCATCTACACTAACCTGAAACCTGGGGTGGGGCAAATCATGCAGTGTATAAGTGTATTCTTGGCGGCTTGGGGTTTTTGCCCACGGAGGTTCAATCGGTGGGGCGGGGGGGTAGAGGTATAGAGCTTTGCTGTAAACATCTCGTGTCTTCGAAGCACGAAGCGTTCTGGCGCGAGGCGTTGGAAAACGAGTGTCCCGGTGTTGTAGTACCGTGACCACATGAGGCCACTGTTGAGAAATAAAGAAGCACAGGCAGTGGGCGACAGTAGAAGAGGAGGAAGAGGAAAATCGGGGGGCGCTCACTGCCTGGCTAATCGAGTCGGTCACCACCTCGGAAGCCAGACGCTGGTCGTCTTTCGCTACAACCACCACAGGAGAAGCCGACAGCCAACCCCTGAGGCTTTGGCTTCTAAAATCCGTGTCGGAGGAGGGCAGGCTACTGTCTCACGCGCAATACCAGCTGCATTTAGAGAAGAATGTACTGAAGCCGGCGATGGCGATCGTGCGTAGCGGGTATCGGAGGGCGCTGTCAGGGGGGCGGTCGACTGGTGACGGGTGCGGCCTCGACACTCAACACAAATATCAACCCCTGACCACAAGAATGCCCAAACTATATGGTTTGGCCTTTACATTTTTACGTAGCTTTAAGAATTCCCCGTAATTCTTAACGTGCATTAGCTACTAGGAAACCAAGGTATGCTCGGTATGTGTAATCGGTCATGCAGCTGTAAGGCTCAAAGCGCCTGGCACCATAACTTAAGTCGCCTCAGTGCCTGCTAGCCTTGTTTGCATTGAGTCAAAAACCCTCCACGATCACTGGTGGAGGATGGCCTCTGTGTCTGTGTACAAGCAGCTGAATGTAATGAGCAAAAAAAAATTGGCTTATTTATCATTCCAGTTCCTTGCTTGCGGCGTTGCTCAACAGGCAATCCGTTTCCGGGTGCATTGAAGTGGCGGTTTGGGGTTGTCACAAACTGTCTAAGCCAGCAGGAGTCTTGTTCTTGTAGGCCTGTTTGCTTTGCTTGATCATTCCAAGTTCGGAGAAAAATGAGAAATGACCAAACATTTAGGACCTCGGTGAAGTAGGACGTGGTAGCGTTACCAGGATTGTTCAAAGCATATTTCATGACCACCAGGGGGGTCACGTCACACCAGTCCCGTTGGGGAGGCCTTTAAGGACCACGCATCTCTTGGGCTACTTAAAGACCATCTCCACCCAAATTTTTATTTGTCCGAATATGATCCAAATAAGTATTCCATGCTCTTAAAATCACCATGGCGAAATCCTAAGTTTCGTAAGCAGACAGCATACCAGGTACCGTCGTTCAAAGTAGCTTTGTGCAGCCAACGTTTGCTCCTGGCGGGGAGTCGCCGAAATAAGGTCCGAGCGGCCTGTGACGTAGTTTGGTGAACCTGTCCCGTGGAGCTCAAGCTTCTCCGCCGACTTACACGGCGCTCCTCCGGGCGCAGGGACGCGCTCGCCCGGGGTTTACCTGCTACACCACCCCGCTGTACTGTCGTCGCCATCACATGTTTCAAACTAACGGCATAGATAGCAATATCCGCCTTTGTTTCAGTGCAATAAAATAGATTACAAGCCAACAAATTATTCATGAGCTTGCGAACGTTCTGGAGGTAGCAAAGCTCTTTTACTTGAAAATAATATTTCTGATAAAAAAATAACGCGACAAGCAAAACTGCCTAACATTTGTCATTCCTATTTCATCTATTACAGAAAGAAAGGAACTTTTATACATTCTTGACGACTTTCATTTCCGCGTCCAATATTTCCAATATTTGGGATGGGCCAACGCCACCTGTATCCCTTAGTCCTGTCCAAACTTTTGAAACCTAACTAGAGTTGTTGTACACGCGAGTACAAACACCTGTGCGACTTTTGCCTCACTCGCTAAGTGAACCAAATCAGCCTTGCTCGTTGTAACAAAAAGATCCGCACAAATATCGGCCGTCCCCTTTGCGAAGTGCAAAAGCTAACAAATCTTCTGGTCTCATAAGCAATTAACTTGATTTTTTTTCAATTCCGAAATGAAGCATTTCCTATTGTATGGCGCTAGATTGTTTACTTGAAAGTAGAATGTTTTCTACAGCACATGTCTGCGGTGAAAGTAGAAAACGACGTTAGATAACTTTTTTCGTTTTTTAGTGCATCATTTAACTGTGGAGGCCGCCTTATAGTTCTAGATCCCTTTTGTAATTCTGTTCTCGATGTGGAGCATGGCGAAAAATACTGGGCTGATATTCACAAATCTTTTTTGCGCGTAATGATAGTAAAAATAGTGATTAATCTCCGTCCGCGTGCGGTTTATTCCCTTCAAGGAGAGGGGTGTGATAGCAGAGGCGCCGGCTAAGCAAAGCTGCTTTTCGATGTCGTACGAACAACTAGCTTTGTAAATCAGGGCCCGCTTTTTTACTAGCAATGCCAAGCATTGCTACAACGGCAGTTATTCTGACGGAAAAATAACTGTTGTACGGTCTACTTCTCGATTGATAGCAACGCGATGTCACAATTGCGCCCAACGCTATTATCCTGGGCAAACGTTAATGGGAGCTCTTCTGGGGAAATAACAGCGAAACGCGACGCTACCACGCACGCGCATTTGAAGGCGCGGAACTGAGCGGCCGCCGGTTCTAGCGCTGTCGCTTCCGTTCCATCACGTAGGTCACGTCCGGCCGCCGGTAATGGCCGCCTTTTCTAATCAGTTTCGATTCCGCTAACGCCAATGTCATGAGCCTCTCGCAACGCTCGCGTTGATGTTTGAAACGTGGTATTTTGCATTTCGCACTCTTTTTACGTGTACTATTAGGTGACATTATATTTACGTTGTCTAATATGTGAGTGCAGTTGGCCTTTAAACCCCAAAATTTCTGTCTGTCTGTCTGTCTGTCTGTCTGTCTGTCTGTCTGTTTGTTTGTGCGTATCTATTTATCGATTCAGAAACTCGCCACAAGTTTAAAAAATTATTAAACGAGTAGTTTGCGTGAACAAGATCTTTCCAGATTACTAAAAAAGCTCATTTTTGTTGAGCAAAAAAACTATTACGCACATTTGAAGCGAAACATGAATAACCTAACGGGAGATAGCTGTGTTCGTATGATGAAAAATAGATGTGCGCCCCATTTTGGCGATAGCAAATCTGAGAAAATGGCTGCGGCTTAGCTCAGCTAACGTTGGATATGCAAAGCAAAAGCTTAGCTTAGTCTGGTTGAGTCTTGGTTTTTCTTGGTTAACCTTTGATTTAGCTGTATGGCCGATCACGTCTGAAAGCCGTTCGGTTCCGTGCAACGCTCAGAGGAGGAGGCCGGTCGAACGCACCGTGAACTCACGGCGACCGCACCATTTCTCTTCGCCGGGCTCGAGACGATTTACGTTGCCCGAGACGACCCAGCGCCGCGAGCGTGGGAGGGGGAGGGGTGGTCGGTTGCCTTGGCCGCAGGAGCGTCGGCGATTGCAGCTCGTGCGGCGTAGAACCACTGAAAGCGTGGCCTTGTGCGCAGCGCCGACAGCGGGCCCGGCGTATCCCGCGATGCGCTTCCATGGGTGCGTCCCGGGGGGTGTGTCTCTAGTCAAAAGGTCATTTGCGCGTCCCCCACGAAATTGCTGGAGGAAAGTAGTAAAGCTTTGCTTTAAAAACTGTGGTTGATTCCTTCGTCATAGGAGTAGGTAAAGCACGAAAGAGAAATGTGCAGCAAAATCTGCAGCTGTGCATGATTTGCGGGTCGGCGGCTGTGTTGTGCGTGTGCTTTGCGAGCGACGTCCTGCTTGCGGGACGCTTCGGTAAAGGTGTATTGGCGCCATTTCCGTGACGGAATCAACGAAATCTTGGTGTACGCATAAAAAATATCGTGCTAAAAACAAATAACACTAAGTATAACGTATTCTTTTGTACTAAAGGTTGCTTCCCCGCAAGACCGCTTTGTGTGCAGGGGTGCACCCTTTACAGGCCGCTTGTTTCGTGGTACTGGCGTCATTTCCGTGACGGATATGACGTCGGTACAATCTTTGTGTATCCCGGAATAAAACACTTTCGTGCTAAAAAACTCGTTGAAAACGCTGTTTCGACGTAAATTACAGAAAGCGCTCGCACCGTAGCTTACACCTCGAGGCGGCATTCCACAGTAACAAAAAGCTTCAAGAGGTGGCGCGTTAGAAGTGCGAGTGTAGGGAATTAGAAGTTACTTTATCAAGCTTTTACCGTGTCAATCGTGGAATGAACGTGACAGGAGGGGGAGAGCTTGCAGGGTTGGCGGGGGAGTGAAGAAGCCCTTACCTGTCAAAGGCAGCAGCCGGCTACCGTCTTTTTACGACATTTGCAGTGAAGCGAACAGATACGGCATCAGTCTTTTTCAACTCTGGTGTGTTTTGTTTCTTTGTCATGCAGTGGCTGCGAAGGGTAATGCAACGAAAAAGGGAGAGAAGAAAAAGGAAGAGGAGGACGAATCGGAACTTCCGCTCGTCGTAAAGGAAGTCGAGAGCCCCGATATGGTTCGATCGAGCTGCGAGGGCGTGAGGAACTTTAACGCAAGCTTGACGGACGTTCTCTGCGTGGAGCTGTACGACGGCGGCAGTGAGGAGGGTGCCTCTAACGCCAGCCTCAGGTTCACGGTGTACATGCCGACGAGTGTGATGGGCACAGAAACGAAGTTGTTCCCGCTGGGGTCTTTGAGTGAAAGCACCAAGCTTGGTAAGCGCGGGTACAAAAAATCACCGGTCTATTTTTAAACTGTAGAAGCAGCAAAGAGAGCGGAACGTTAATTCCGCTCTATATTGTGCCATGCTACTCACCGCTGGTCTGACGTCGTTCGGCGTGCTGTGTTTTCTGCGGGATATTAAGTAATGTGCTGGGTGTGCTCATTTTCCGGCAGAAATGTGTCGACTGCGCTAGAAATGTGTGGCAATTGTTCAGCGCACACATAAAAGCAAGGCAACCTAAAAAGATAGACATTCACTTCAGCGGAATAATTACCAGACAATGAGACGACTGGAAGCGATAATAAACAAATTGGCGCAGCTTGCACTAATAGTGCAACGCTGAAGAAACAGCAGAAGTGGCGGTCCCTCTCCCTTCATGAAGCACGTAGTTTGAAATGAAGCACGTAGCACGTGAAGCATGTAGTTTGGAGCACGTAGTTTGGAAAACATGAAGCACATGAAAACAGGAAGCACGTAGTTTGGAAAACATGACAGGCTGCGCAAAACAAAAATAGGCAACAGCAGATTCTTCCTCTAGCGCCTCTCAAGGACAAGCCAGTGCAATATGCTGCAAAAAAAAAACGACAAAGTTGATTGAAACGCGAAGCTTTTTTACCCCAAACCGGGACGATTCAAAGTCCAATCTCGTGAGGGAGTCGTTCGTTGTCGTCCGATTTGGGACTTTGGTGATGATGATGATGCCCATGAAGTTTGGCACGCACACGCTCACGGGGATTGCCAAGGGCTAAAGTGTTGAGTGTCACCAGCGCTTCATGTGCATTTGTGCAAACCCATTGTGTCAGTTGGCCTTCTGCAGTGCGCTTAGGGCCTGACGATTTGGATTTGGCACTTCGAATGCATCGGCTTTCGGTCACAGAGCTTCACGTTTCGATCATCCTTCACTTCACCAATGATCATCATCATCGTCAGAAAAAGTTGCCCTTCCTGCAGTGGGTTTTCGCGTACCGTCGCGATCAGAGAGGAAAAGAAAGATTTCATTTAATATATAATAGGAATCGGGAATGCTGTTCCTGGAATAGGAATCGGGAATGAAACTAGACTTCCCATCCGTCCCAGGAGTCAGAATGGGAAAAAAACTTCCACATTCCATGGAATTGAAAGCAATAAAATTGAGGAAAGCTCTAATTCCCCGGAATGGATTGAACTGTAATGGGGCTTCCCAGTTTGCAACATTGGTGGCTGCCTCTCATCGGGTTGTGTGGAAGGCAAGAGTGATTGCCTGGTCAGTTTTTTGGCTTTTCCAAATAGAATGGCTGATCCCGTCGGAAAAAGGCCCAGCAGGATGGCCAGCTAAGCCGCCAGTGTGACCTGAAAGCCAGGCCTTGGTCTACATATAATATTTAGGGGCCAATAATATCTTGACAAACTGCCTGATATTTTTTTGCTGCGTTGCTTTCTGCAGGAATGCCGTGGTACAGTGTGAAAAGTTTTTCATTTGCCGGTAGCGTTCGACAGAGCACTGTCTAGTGCGATAAAAAAGTACCTCCCTTTCGCCTGTAAAGTGTGAATTAAAAGGAAAAGGTGGCCGGAATTTTTCTTCACCATTTTTGCATAAATACATAATTGATAGCGACAATCGAACCCACTTCAGCACTGACGGGGCCATAACGCATGTTCCACCTTTCTATTGTGCTCCATTGGTGATGTTGCAATACAGGTATACTGGCATACGCGAGAGTAAGAAGCGATTCGGGAAAATTGATTGATAGACGTGCATTGTAGCTTAACGGAGGCGGTTTTGCCACACTAATCCATCTGTGTTGTAATAATTGCTTTCTCAGATGTGGCCATGAGATACCAGTACCTCATCGAGAAGACTCACCTCAAAATGCAGCAAAAAGTGATGGCAGAAAAGGCAAATATCCAAGAAAATGAAACAAAGTATCAAGTAAGCAAAATTATGCTGTCACGTGATGTCTGCCCTTGCTCAGAGGGACGGGCGAGGAAGACCTGTTGACAAGCTGAACGAAACATACATTTATACCACACACCGAAACCCTTATTACACAGCAAAACACACTTACAGATAAAACAACATGGAACATAACAACGCTAAACCCCCTACACAAACCTCACTAAGACAAACAATAAAGGCCAAAAGGAACCTCAAGAATGAATGTAAGCACTCAATCCAAATGACGGTATTAACACGCACATCCAATGACCCAGAGGGGAGGTCCATCTATGCGATATGCTTTGGAACAAACACCTAATTAATTTACGACAGCTACGTGTCCCTATGGACGGGCCTACCCTGTCGCTGGCGCTGACGTGGCGTAGACGTTGCTTCACCGTGAGGCGGTGGTAACAGTAGTCGCCTGGTGTGGTTGTGGTGGTGGTGCCGGCGTCGCTGAGCGCAGTAGTTGGGTCGGTGTAGTTGTTGCACCGCGGGTCCCTAAGTGGGTCTTCTGTGACTACCCCTGTGGTAGCAGCTGCAGCAGGAGGCACCCCGGAGGATCCGGAAGCGCAGCCGCTGGGGCTGTCAAAGCATAGGTTGATGGGCATGAATGCTCGACGCAGGCGCCTGACCATCACCGTTGGGCCGTCCGTACAGGGGATCGCAGTGCGACTGGGAGGCTGGTCGCGAAGGCATGGCGGTACGCTCTAGCGCAAACTTGTGGGGTGTTGTGATGGCTTTTCCGCGTCGCCCGGGCTTCCTCGTCCGAGGTTGTCGTTCTGTCGCGCTTCCTGGTGGTGGCGGCATTCTTATTCCCTGTTGTTTCATTTTCGCGGGATGTTGTCCGATTTGCCGCTCCGCCGTCGATTGCAAGGGGCTTTCTTTGGTTGTTAGCCATTTGCGGCAAGTTTAATTGGTTTTGTAATTTTTGGCCATCCCTTTTCAATTCCCCGTCACCACCATTTCCATTGCGGCAGTACTAGGCAATGAAAACGTCGAGCCACAGAAGACATACATTGAATACAGAAGGTAGCAGCTGCCAGGGCTGCGGCAACAATGCCTGGCCGAACGCTCGGAGTTCCCAGGAGCCACTGACAGCTGGCCGCATGAGGCTCAGAGCGGCGCTTCGTCCTCATCGTCGATGTTGCTACACACTCAGGGGTCGCCCCCTCAACCATGACACACCCATGCAGTTCGTCCAAAATAATGCTAAGGCACTTTACCCTATCCTAAAAATTGCCGCAGAAATATTGTTCTTCTAATTTCTCGTTCAGAAATATTCGTAGCGAGAAAAGTAATAGGGTCATTTATGCAAATACCTCTAAACATACTTACATGCACTCCTTCGAACAAATGTGTAGTCCTTCCCGTTATAATCTATGTCTAGAAACCTGGAGAGAGGAAACCCGGTCCTGAAAAGTTCAACAAAAGATCTGACCAGTCCTACAACAAACAGGTCTCTCCATAACAGCCATTATTTTCCCTCGACACACGTAAGTAAACTTGCTTGCACTTGGATCCAACACCGGCAACCGACACCCTCGAAACCCTTCTTGATACATTCATGCATGCAGAAAAGAAGGCCGGCAGTTTATAGCGCCAGTGGAGGCACAGGGGAATGGGAACACACACACACACACACACACGCGCACGCACGCATCCACGTACACACAAAGCACTCGCGCGCACCCGCACAAAGGCAGGCACGCGCATGTACAGACACGGACACACGCACACGTGCGCACACACGTACACTCAAGCGCGCACACACACAAGCACGCGCACGCATGTTCACAGGCACATGCACGCCGCGCCCGTAGCGCATGCACACACCCATATGGACACGCATGCACACGTCCATGCACACGGCAACACACGCACGCACACACCCACTCCCGCACGTTTAGGCACACGCGCACGCACACGCACACACACACAATGTACATGTAGACGCATGCACACACACACACACACACGAACATACACACACGCGCGCAAGCACAAAGATAGGAATCAAAAAGAAACATGCCCCTCGCGAGGGGCACGATCAAATGCAGAGCATTTCTGCGGGGGTGGGGGGGCGCCTGCAAGTCGTATGGATTACGTATTGGTTGTTGTTGTTGTAATTGTTGTCTTCCAGCGTAGACATTGTCGATGAAGTCGATGGTGAAACGTGCCGTGAACCCCCTGCCGCGGCTATGACGCAACGTGGAGCGGCTATGACGCAACGTGGCGTGGCTATGACGCAACACAATCCAACACAATCCACTTTAATCCAATCTAACCCAAATCCAAGCCAATCCAAGCCAATCCAATCGAATCCAATCCAATGCCCCTCGCGAGAGTGTGTTATAGCGCCGAAATCGCCACCACGCGAACGCGTGATGCTGACGTCACGATCACGCCACAGATGTTAGCGGCCGCAGCGCGCGCGAACGACATATGTGGTTTAAGCGCGAACCGACCGCGGCGAGAGAGCGCGATGCGAGCGCCCCACCTGTTCTTGCGCGCGAACCTAACGCGGCGAGAGAGGGTGATGCGCTCATCCCCACCTGTTGTGCGCCCGAACCGAACGCGGAGAGAGAGGGCGTTGCGAGCGGAGAGAAGGCGAGGAGGACGCGGGGGAGAGGGCGCACCTCTGGCCGACGGTTGAATGAGTCAAGGATATATGGCACGTTCGTAACCTTCCGTTCTGTGTCGGCTTTGTGGCTCAGTTGGTAGAGCATCGTGCACCTTGCGTTCCGCCCGCAGAGTCGTAGGATCGAAACCTGGCGCCGGCAAGCATTTATATAGTGTAGGGGGAGCGATGCGGACGCGGACTACGGACGCCAACGCGGGTGACATCGTGAGTTACTAAAATGCTCTGCATTTAAAAGGTATTGTAGCGAATGGTGCGCCAAGGTCCCGCCACGCTGCGACGGTTACGATGAAGCTGGGCGCTCCTCACGAGCGCACGCTGACGGGCGGTCACGCTGGCCTGAAATAAAATCAGTTCGATACGGAACGCTGTCGCGGCTAGCTGTCTCTCCACCGTTTGCGATATGAATTGGTGACGTGAACAGCACTCACCTCTTCTGATCACGCCATGTTGGACCCTTCGGTCCCACCGCACTCTGCGGGCCAGCTTCAGCCCGGAATTAACGTCGAAGCAGGTCCGCCCGCTCACGCTACAGCTGCGGTTGTGCACAGCACAGCGCTACCGCAGCCATAATCCCCCCATTCGGTCTCTTCGAGTATGGCCGCCTACCCTTCGGCTTGCGTAACTCCACCCGAACGTTTCAACGTGCCATCGACGAGGTCAACCATGAGGTCAGCCTACCTCGACGACCTTGTTCGCCAGCTCATCGCCACGCGAGAACGAGGAGCACTTGCAAGCCCTTGTCACTTGGCTTGACAAATATGGGTTCGTGATAAATCCCGAGAAGTGCGTTATTGACTTGCAGACCATCGAGTTCCTGGGCCATCTCGTCCCTCCACCACGCATAAGACCTCTCTACGCGAAGGAGGACGCAATCCAAGACTGTCGCGATGTGCCACCTATATGGTGGTGTGCGTGGACAGCTTCACGAGCTGGCCACAGGCGATCCCGGTCCCTGATGGCAGCAGAAATAGTCGCTTAAGCTTTTGCTGGCGGTTGTGTGTCCAGCTTCGGCTGCCCTGCTCTAGTCACCACTGAATGCGGGCGTCATTCCAATCCTCTCAGTTCAGCGCTCTCGCTGCTATAGTAGGTATACGCCACATCCACAGCGCCTACAACCATCCCTGCGCCAATGGAATGTTGGAACGTTTATATCGTCACCTCAAGGCTGCTCTCACCACCTACGAGCCACGAGAACATTGGACCCACCACCCTCCTCTCATCTTCCTCGGCCTACGTTCGGCCTTCAATACTGGGCTGAGTTGCACATCAGGGGGACTGGGAAACGGATGCCCACTTCGTCTCCCGGGCGACACGGCCGCCTGCCGATGGACCTTCGGAATCTGTCGGTTACGTGGCTGACCTCCATCGCCCCGTCGAAAAAATCCGGCCCGTGCTCCCTCGACAGCGATGCGACCACTCCGCCTTAGTGATCCAGTTACCTTCGTTCTGCACTCACTTGTTCGTACGCCATAGCGCCACCCATCGTTTTCTGACTTCCGCTTACGATGACCCATACCGTGTCATCAAGTGGCATCCCAAGACGTTCACTCTTGACATCAACGACCGCCAAGACGTAGCAGCCGACCGAGTAAAACGTGCCAGCGTCCCTGCGAACCAGCCATGCGTTCTCCGTCTCAACGAGCCTGTCCCCGAATTTTCAAGCTAAACCGAGAAATACGTCACGTGGGAAACACAAGGGCCTGCGGCTATACGGAGTGGTGTCCTGTAGCGAACGGCGCTCCAGGGGCCCACCACGCTGCGACGACGGAGACGAAGCCGTCCGCTCGTCGCGGCCCTCACGCTGGCTGGAAATAAAATGAGTTTGATTCCAAACGCTGTCGTGGCTCGTTGTCTCTGCGAAGGTCGCGGCAATACAAGTTAAGAAAAAAAATCAGGGAAGCTTGGACTCAAGAAAGACTTGAATGGCACAGCTGTTGTATGTGAGTATGGTCGGAAACAAAGTTATATTCTCTATCATAGTTTATTTGTTTAGTGGCGGTCCTAGTAATCGTCGCCAAATGCATCGAAGTGATCGCCGTTCCCGCGGTGACTGGTAGATGCAAAGTCATCCTCAGCGTTAACTTTCACTGGCTCTTCGTCATCAACTTGAGGCAGCGGTGGCGGGATCGGCAATTCATCTGGGAAGGCTTGGTACACTCGTAGCCATGTTTCTAATTATCCGTAATGGCTTCTAGAGAATGCATTGACACGGTGACCTGTCCCAAGCACGGGGTCGTACCACGTTTCGCATTAACGCTTTATGACAACGCTGGAGTATTTTTTTTGCTAGACACTGCGCAATCCGAGCACTCGACGGCCGCCGCAAGGTATGCGGTGACGAGCGCCGGCCATTTTCTCACTCCTTGGGGTATTTGCCTTTTTTTTTTCTAACGATACTGCGTGTGCCGGGGACTCTCGGTGGTCGCCCCAAAGCAGGCGCTCACGACTGCTCGGCCTTTTCGGGGTATTTTTTTTGTGCAACGGAGAACATACGGCTGGTAAAACAGCTCCGGTTTTCAAAGGTTCTCGAAACGGTTCCCATTGTTAAAAATGCTCAGGGCTTGTTTTATGGTAGACGTACTATATCTCATTGGAATGAAAGACAATGGCAGTTGGTATCAACGTAATAAACGTAAACCAGAAAACAAAATCGCACTCCAAAAATGTGACATGCGTGGTACATAGTAAGCCGTAACAGGGGCCTATTGTGTCGCCCACACCGCTTCTTCTGTCCTTAAAACTTCCCGCTTTCGCGTTTTGCAGATTAAACTCCACATGCTCCCTGGCTGGAGGTTCAACAAGTCGCTGGACACATACCGAAGCGGGCTTTCGTTTGCAGTCCATTTAGCCTGCTTCGTACCAATGGTGCGGCGGATCAACGCAATCGAGCACGAATTTTCCAGCGGTCTCGCAGTAAGCTGCTTTAGATTTACCAACCTCTCCGAAGTGCGGTTGTGAGGCGAAAATCTGCGCACGGGAGGGAAATAAATGTCAGGCGCACGACTGTTTTTCAACGTGGGGCCACAAATAAACATCAACGCATTTTTGTTCTTCAGTTACGCATATTTGCATCGTATCCTCATGGCTTACTTGCTTGAGAAAAAGTCTGACGAAGTGCAGCTGCAGAGCATGTTAATCAGTGGGTGCGAACAGCGGAGTAGAAAAGACAGCACAAAAGTCGCAATAACTAGAATTTCGTAGTGCATATTTAGCGATGCCAGAAAAAAAAATGGCGCAGCTTCACTAGTGGTGCCATGCTGGAGAAACGGAAGAGGGGGGTGGGGGGTTGACCTAGCTTGTTACGGTTTTGCTGTTTTGCTACGTTTTGCCAGCCTTTGCTAAGTGTGGTTAGGTTTCTGGATGTTCTTGCTAGGCTATAGGCGCAGGATTTGAACGAAGAGGCCATGGTTAGTGGGATTTTACAAGGCGTTTTCGGTGGGACAGCTGATTCAAGGGAAGAAGCTAGGTAGCCCCTCCGCTCTGCTCTTTCTCCAGCCGTGCAGTACTAGTGCACGCTGCGCTTGCATTGGTTCGCTCTTTAGTAGCCCAAGACAGACTACCATGTTTAAATTAATATCAGGACTGGGCATACGCAAATGCCCTTGTGATGACACGCCAGGAGGCACGCAAGCTGGCTTTACTACTGCAATAACCTTTTTGCGGTCGTGCATCATTTACAGGCCATGCAGTTTTTTTTCTTGTTTTCGCTAACGCCACCGGACCAAGCTGTAGCTTAAATAGCTCTGGTGTTACAAGTGTGCGAACGAGTTATGAACGGTGTGGACGACGGACCGCCCTACATCGAAATAAAGCAAAACTTTTCAAGACAGAAAGATATACTGGGCTCCAGACGGCTGGGCTAATCGAGTCCAGCCGTGGCCGTCTTTTCAAGCATACAAGGCGATGCGATATGCACAGGTAGAAAAGCAATTATCAATTTCCCGGGACATGCAGGCTGGGTGTTTCAATTGCGGAGAAGCGGGGCACCGGAAAGAACCGATTTCCAAAACCCAAGAGCTCTTCTTGCGAGGTTTGCGGAGAACGTTACTTAACAGAAGGCCATTTCGGCGCTCCCACTTGGGCACCATCATTGCGCGAGTTTTCTCCACAGTGCACACGTCGTCCCAAAAGCGCGAGATCAAACAAAGCGAAGCATTTAGACTGGTCGAACCCTTCGTGGTTTCCCGTTACATATACATTGCATTGTTCCTTCCTCGTGTATCTGACTTAAAAATACAGAAAGACCGAGGCGAGTCTTCGAAAATACTTTGTTACCCTTGGGTTTCCAGGTGTGCACGTCCAGCGAGTACCTTATGAACCTGGGAGATCGCAGTATAGCGAGAGAGTTCATAGATGGGGATGGGGAGGTGCGGCAGGTGGCGCGGAAATAGGCGGAGCTGTCGGAAGATTGTTTTACATAACTCTCCTTAAAGTGGTGCAAGGTGGGATTAAAGGCAATGACGTTCTTTCCTTCCACAAACACACACACACAGAACATACTCAAGCACGCCGAATTCCTAAATCCGTATAACTATCAAGGCCTGTGACTCCCACTCTTGAAACAATCGACCACAACGTTGGTGGCTCCAAAATAGCGTAACGAAAGCAGCAGACTTCTGGTATAACGGCAGGCCAATAGCAATGGCATCCGTGAAAACTGATGATTCAACTTGCGCGGAAGAAATGGCCATCACCCTGGTCATCTCTGCCCATCCTTTGCTGCCCATCTCTGGGCAGTAATAGTGACAGATCGCAAGACGTTTTCCGAGATTTTTCCAGGGCAGAATATGTCGCCGGGCCGTTTGCATAATCGCTTGCCTTCGCTAGACATTGACCGGTCGGAATGTGGCCCCAGACCGATTAGCCCCCCGCTCGTCATCGCGCAGGGCCTGCAGAAAGATCCTGCTTAAGCTGACCTTGCAAGTAGGAGTTGTTCGCTAGTTCAACCCGCACTCACCAGAACGGAAGTGGTTCACTTCGACAGCTTCACACGAACACACTTGCAATAGTGGAAGCAATAAGACGTATGGCCAGGAGATTTAACACACGCCAGATTGATCACCTTTTGATCACACGGGAGATTTGCTGCAAAGCAATCCCAATCCAAACAGCATAAAATCAGGCACCAGCACAGTTGAAGGCCCCACTGCTCAATCCACACCGAGATAGCAAAAAATGGCTCGAGGGCCGAGATACGTAAGCAGCACGCCGGTTAACGCAAGCCCGAAACTATAGCGGGCCTGGCGATCGTGACTCATATGTAGAAACTGCAGAAGAAATGTTTGTTCAGTGTGCTGGACGGGATATGGGATGGGATTGTAATAGCATAAGGGGTGAGAGGTGGAGAGAAGGGTTCGCTCGCAGGTTTGGCAGAAGACCCATTTTTTGAAGACATTTGCAACAAGTAATCAAATCTGTAAGTATTTGGAAGTCAAAGTGACGTAGGAAGGGTGCTACGCAGCCGGTCCTCCGTTGGCTAACGCCATCTCGAGCAACTGGCCCGATTGGCGAGGCGCGTGCTAGGGCGGTGCGCCCATTCCTGTACCAGCGACCCCTTTATTGTCATCATGAATCCTCAGCACCCTCCCCCCCCTCCAATTCTGATGACCTTGGCAGGTTTGTCTCAAAGAAATAGGAGCGCTGAACTGGGCGTCTAACGTATTGTCCTGATGAGACCCGCAAAAGACACCGTTGCGACCTCTGAAAGTGTACAACACTCAGCCTAGTTGCCACAGTATTGGATACGAGGTGTCGTCATGGGTAATCAAAATGTCGCTGGCTTGCACCTCGGGACCCGATGGTAAGGCAGCTTCATGTGCAGAGCGCAGAAGCCGGTATTCTCGGCAGCCAATGAATCCATACTGCGCCGTGATTGGCCGTCGATGTGGTGATCGACGTAGCAGTTCCGCGGTTGCGGACGCCGACTCGTGCCGTCCCAGCGTTTGTGGCAATGAGGTCATGCGCCTTCCAATTAGGAATTGAGGTGGTGCCTGAAGGAACTCTTCGGAATCTACTGATTGCGTCACCGGGCAGCTGTTGATAGATGCCCTCTATTTCGCAGAGAACCATCTCGATCTCTGCTGGGGACAAGCGACTACGCACAAAAGTTCTCCGGACCGTCTCTTTTACGAGCCTTATTAGTCTTTCCCACCAACCGCCTCACCCCAGTGCCTTTTAGCGCTAAACTTTCTCTGATTTCGGAGTCCACTGGCAGATGTGGAGGACCGCGGCCTCAGGCATGGTTTGGAGAGACATGGCGCAGTGGTGGAAGGTAAGGACGTTGTCCTCCGAGTACATTGGGGTTGGACATTCATGCCAGGATATAAAATGTGTCAATGCCAACAATACGTCGAATGCCAGATGAGAGATCTAGTTGAATGGCCCATGGGACTGTACAAGAGAACACAAGATGTAGGCATTGTAGTCCGGATGCGGCGACCGGCAGTATAAAGGTGCAGTGAAGTCGATCTATAACCACACGATCTATAACCACGGAAAAGTCGATCTATAACCACGGAAAAATTCCCCGCATTTCCCCGAGGGGAAGAATGTGAAAGTGCGAATGCACGAGTTAAATTTGCGCGGTTCGGTAATGTTCGCGAAAGAGAGATCACACACACACACAACTACAAAGAAATAAAGATGCATTCATTCACAGACACCTATTTGTGTTGTCGTTGTACTTGATTGCTAGAGCGGATCTCAGCTTTGAAATTTCGTGTCAGTACTCCTTTAAGCAGGCGCATTATCCCTTCTCACGCCCGATTCTTGGCCAATCCCCTACGTGGGTATGTGCCATGTCAGCGGCCAGGCAGCGCGCGCCCATCTCCCCCCGTTGCCAAGGAAGACGAGGAGATTCCTGGCCAATCCCCCGCGTGGGTATGTGCCATGTCAGCGGCCAGGCTGCGCGCGCCCATCTCCACGTGCGCGGACATCGCCGGTGGACGCAGGTTCAGGGTCGCTTAAGAAGTGCATTGCACTTAAAAGTGAGCTTCGGTAATCCGATCTCAGTGCAGAGGAGCGACCGGCGCTGTGTCGAATGTGAGCCTACGCTGTCGGCATGGCAGGCAAACAACTGAAAGGCTTTTCACAGCCTGACAACACTTCATAATCTTTCCCTTTATCTTCAATAAACTTCATTACCATTCCCTACCATTCAATGTCCTTCCCCATCGGCAAAAACCGTCACTCCAGTTCATCGCTGCAATTACCTTTTCTGACACAGACATGTCCTGCGCCTCGAATTCCTTCTTTGTTAGTTAGTTCACTGCGCCACAAGCTCCAGGCCATTAGTGGCGCCAGCATCAAAGATCCATTACTAGGGTGGTTCAGCTACTACAAATCTTTTAAAATCAGCATGGCGCGGACTTCATACGAGGTTCCGAATACAAGTGGATCGTAGAGTTTGGCAAACGACTGCAACATTGTTCTTTTCCTCACAGGCTTCATCACGGTGAAGGCTGCAATCTTGTTGGTGCTCACAACTACAGGGTCACCGAATCTGTCCCATAGAAGCCCAAGGAGCTTCATTGTATTAGGATCCCCCCTTCGGTCTCTAAGGCAACTTCGTCGGCAAGAAACTGGTCTCGCAAGGATGTGGCATTAGATACCCACTTGAGTAACGCCCTCCCCGCAGCGGCTAGGCTGGTCTTCGCTTCTGAGTAGATTTTTTGCCCTGCTGCCCAATGTTCTCGCGTACGATCAAGTCATACACATAGAAAGAAGAAAGAAGGCTTGCCACGATGTCCGGGAAGCGCTTTTTGGTTCCCAGGAGATGACGCAGGCAAGCATAAAACCGGAATGGAGTGGAGAAAGCACCGAATGGCAACGTTGTCATTTGACTCCTTGCATTAGGCTGAAATGGTTCACACTCACTTGGAAGGTGCTCGATCTACAGAAATCGCAGGGCCTTTCTGTCTTTTCCCTGTATCACCATTTGCAAGTAGGCCTTCTTTATGTCCCCTACCAGCGCTACACGCTTATCTTGAAAAGCGAGAAGTTGAAAGCAAGCATCCAAACTGTGTCCTTTTATAAGTACATTGTTTAGCGAAGGATGGCCCGGTTCATGCGACGAGGCGTCGAAGACGATGACAAGTTTACTTGAGACTGCATCTTGTCGAACCATGCCGTGATGCGGTATCTAATGTGTGTTCGGTGTCCCGCGTGTTTGTTGAGTCGGGGCCCGTTCAGCATGGCCCTCGTTGAAATATCACGTACAGTGTTGTTATAGTGTGACAAGTCGGGCCGGCTGCGGAAAATCCTCATCTGCATGTGCAATCCCATTCTCCGAAAGCGTATTGTTGTCCTTGTGGACATGCACTCCTGCATTTATTCAGGAGGAGATCTTCGCTGTGCCCGCAATGCTTGTGGATTCCCCGTTCGAACTGCATTGTGGCCTCAGCGTCCAGCCGAACACTTTCTGGCATTTTTTGATGCCAATGGCTTGCAAGCGTCAGAGATATGACGGGTTATTCTTCTATTCGAGGTTATTTTTCGAGGGTTCTGCGAGGAGAGGAACATTGCGCGGGAGGGTTTAGATGGGCCGTGGCTACTAGTGTCACGGTCGGCACCCGGGGCAGTCCTGCCGAAAATTGTTTTTACGACCGTGAGGTGCGGGGTAAGGCGTGATATTTTTCCCGACGACATATTCAGTATACATCGGAGCCAATGCAGATGCTGACTCGATCCTACACCCGTGTGTTTGCCAGCCGAACGTCAGCAGCGGTCAGGTTACGCCCCGCTATCTCCCAGAATACCGGTTTTGACCAGTGGACTTGTCACCGCGCAAATTTCAGTGACCTCCAAAGCCAAGATGCGTCTCCCCTCCTGCTGACTGTCTAGGCTAGCTGAGACCCGATTGCATCGTACCGACGACTTCGGACGGGAATCTTCGAAAGTGATTAAAGACGAGACCTCGACATCCTGAACTTGGGAACGGAGTGTACGGGACAGGTCAAGCGGAATAAACGTGCGCTGGCTGCCGGAATAGAAGTGTATTGGGACTAGCAGCTTGTGGCTGGATGCTATTGCCCAGGCTCGTCCTGTTGGCAGGAAGACTCGCGCCGATCCGGAGACCCCAGTCGAAGCGGATGTGACAGCTTGTGGTGTCTACAGGTTGTTTGGCACGTTGACTTGAACCGCGCCAGCAATTAAAATCCTTGCATATTTCGCAATTTCTGGCGGCGGATGTTCTATGTCGCAGAGAACTGTTCGGTGTACCTGGGAACAATGAGTGTAAACCAACGACCTTGACACTCTGCAGACCCGGGCAAATGACCTTTCGTGCCACCATGGAAGCAGCGTCCCCCGGCGGTCAACTTGTGGTGCTTTTCGTGACGTGACGTATGTGCTGTTTACTCATCTATACGGTGGTCTGCTGCGAAGACACGGCACCACTGCGAGGTCTGTAACTGTGATTCCGTACTCGTCGGAGGGAGCGAAGCGCCTGCTCGAAAAGCAGCAGCCAAATGGAAGGTCGGAGTTGGGGCTCGCGCCTTTCGTACGGGCGCTTCTTTGGAACACTTGGGTTGCCTAGGTGCCCTTCCTCGCGGACCTCTACCTTTCCGACGAACTGGCTATCTCACTGGTTGTGTCACCTGACGCAGCTGCTGAGGAGGATGCCTCCTTGACCCTTTTTCCGGTACAAGATCCCACGGTCAGGTTACAGGAACTTCATTAGTAGAGGATGGAGTCTTGGAGTCCTCACACATATGCGGAGCATAGCACAGGGGTCAAAGCAAGCGAGCTATCAATGTGGTCCTCAAAGAGCATGTTGGCACGGCCATATCAGGTGGTGAGCGTGTTATAGCCAGATTATAAATGCCTCCGCGGGTCGTATACCTTCAACCTATGCCTTCGCTTTTCCCGTCAAGTAGGATGTAAGGTACTTGAATTTCTCGATTTGAGGTCGGGAGGGATATCTGTGAGTGGTAGCGTGAAAATGACCCCAGAAAGGTCGGGATGTGCAGCTTTGGCAGTGCGGCGATGCGTGTACTGGGGCCACGGGAGGGACCGCATGCTGACGCAGGTTGGCGTCTGAGAGCTCTGTCGGGCAAGCCGTTGTTCCCGGGTCACCAGTGAGAGCGTGCGGAGGAACAGCGCAGACCCTAGTCCACCTTGCTGTCGTTCTCCCAGGAGGCAGCCAGGTCTGAATGGAAGTCTTCAGCTCTGAGACGCTTCTGTATTTGGTGGACAAAAACCTTCCTTTCTTCATGCCTCACGTCGATGAGGTTCAGTGGCCCGTGAAGGGCAACGGATTCGGTGGTGGCAGTTCTTTCGTTATGGTGGTTCGAATCACCCCACGGTGATGGCAGAATCTGTGGGTGGCTGAGGAGTCAGCAAAGCCAGGCGACAGGGTATCTTCTGCACGAGCCCCGACGGTGGACAGCGTTCGATAAATAGGCCCGCAGAATTGTCCAGCTCCCAGGCAATGCCGGGCCTAGCCTCCTGAAAAATGCGCAGCATCAGGCAAGGTCTGCTCGGGGGTTGTCTTCCGGGTCTAGCGGTACCAGAATGTCACCGAAAGTGACGTACAAAGGGAGCTACGCATCTGGTCGCCCGTTCACTGGGTTCATTACGAGCAACTCGCACAAGATCGAAGCACGAGCTAGGCTCGTTCCCTCATTATTGTGCCAGCGGCCTCTGTACTGCTAAAGACCTCATTGTAAACATACAGTGACCTCTCGTTAACTCAAACTCAGAGGCATCGAAATATTGGTAAAGCCAAAACTTTTTTCGCAGTGCATTTACCTTTCATAGGCGCCATGTATTTGCTCCCCCTTATTTCAAACTGTGTTTTCGAGGAGTGCGGATATATCAAAATGTTGACATCTCAAAGGCTTAGCTCCGACTACGCGCCGAATGTGGTGGTAAATGCCAAATTTACGCTGTACAGTGCCGATTTTATTGTTACCGGACTGCTTACTGACGCCTACTTGGGAGAGAGCTGAGGAGGATGTAGCTCATTACGAGGGGGAAGATGAGCCCCGAGAAGTGCCTACGGCGACAGAAACAACAAAGATGCTACGCCCCTTTCGCAACAAGGTAGAATGTAGTCGTAGAGACCAACACATTATTCGATTCATTCAGCAGCTCCAGAACGTTTTTCTGGGGCCAGATGAGAACGCGAAACAGGCGAGCATCACACGGTTCTTGCTTCCGCAATAATGAATGAATTTATTCATATAGGACAGATCCAACACTTCATGTTGTGGAAGGGGAAGAGAAGAGGAAAGAGAAAATAACTGTGCGCTGGTGGCATCCCAAGCAGCAGAAAGTGCTAAGCCCAAGCATGGCAAATTAACAGTGAACAATGTGTCCGTGCTTGGCAATGCCTTGGCCGCTATTATTAGCTGGTGTTTGGGAAAGGAGACAAGCCAACAATTGGCTAACTTCTGGAAGGCGAATATTGAACAATGGTTGGCATAGCATGTTGCCGTGGTAATGCTTATGCGTGAACTCCATGCTATTTTTATGCATGCACATATCTGGCTTTCTGGCCAGTCCTTAAGCCCAATTCCTTTGGGCCAATTCCATATCTGGAGCTCCGGGTATGGAGCTGAGGGCCAACTCTGCTTGTTCTATCAGCTGTCACTTGCCTTGAGCGTTTGAGTCGACCATCCACTCCTCCCACTTGGCGAAGGTGACGTGAGGTATGAGTGGGACAGCGGGACTCTGGGTTTAAGTGCACAGTGTGTGATACATGTCCGGGTATTCCCCACAGTGTGGACAGTGTGGTGTACCCCCCATTTTTCAGAATTTGTGTATCATGTCAGGATTGGGAAGCGTCCGAGTCTGTATTTGTTGGAGTATAGCTAAATGCCGTTGTGTTAGTCTGCGGGGAGGTGCCGGAAACAGCTGTCCGGAAAAATGTGTGCCCCCCGAAGAGCTTCTCTTGTGTCAGTGTAGCGGCTGCCTGGGAAGGGCATCGCCCACGGATCACCATCCGCTCGGGCCCTGCTGTTGAATTGGCGGGGGGCAGCATTACCTCGCTGATTTGCAGGAATGCATTCATGCCCAGGGACCCAGTGCAGCCTGAATCAAGTTTAGCTACTCTGTATCGCTTTTCAATTGTCTGTGCTGTAATTGTGTTCAGCTGGCTGTGAATGAGCTGGCGACACGCCGCTTGCGAGTCGGTGACGTTTATTTCACAGTCCTGTGTGCAGCTTTCAATGAATATTGCTATTGCTCTTGATTCAAGGTCGGGTGCTTTTTTCAGTTTGTTTTCAGTAGCTTCCGTGACAAGCTCCAATTCCCTGTTGTCAACTTTTATGACGCCTGTTCCGTTGGAGAAACTGGCTCCCGTATACAGTTTCGCAGTTGTCACGTGATGGATGGTGAGGTTGTATTGACCAGCTCAGAGAGATGGACGCAGGAAAGCCGTTGACGGGTTTGTCAAAACACACATTTAATGCACACTAAAACCCCCAAGCAAATCACTTAATAAATGAATTGCACTCAAGAAATAAACACTCCAATTCCTCACTAAAAATGCCAAAATGCCATTAAAATCAAAAATCAAAATTATCTGCAAAACATGCCTTCACCATTAGTCCAAATACACTCAACAATCACCCCCTAGGTGACCTCTCTACCACCCCAACGCCCTAGTCGCATCTTACGACTGCGTTCCTATTGGACTGGCCTACCCCGGTCATCGCGTAGACGCGTCGCACCCTTGCGTGGCCGCGCCCCAGTGGTAGCCGTCCTCATCTCTCCTCGATGCCGGCGCTCGATGCGCTTGGACGGTCCTTGAACGGCGGCTCCACGCGTGCTGCCGTTCCCTCTGTGGCTACCCCCTGGTAGCCGCTGCCGCAAGAGGTCCCAGGTATTCTCGGCAAGAACGTAGCCATTCCGGGCCGTTCGACTTTCGAAGCGAAGGCCGACGGAGCGTGGACGTTGGCCGCAGGTGCCAGACCGCCGCCGCTGGGGCCACGAAGACACAGGTCCGTGGTGCGCCTAAGATTCGGCAGCCGATGCGAAGTGGGCCAGCTCCCGCACAGGCTTGGTAGGCATAGTCGTTGGCCTGGCCACGTCCCGCTGGCTTGTTCCTTGAAGCTCAGGTGCTCCTGCCACCTCCAGGTTTCTTGCCTCCCGTTTCTTGCCTCCCCCTTTTCTCTGTGCGCCCGGCTTTTAACTCCTCTGGGCTTCATTGCGGCGCACTCTTATTGGCTCCGTGCCTATTCATGTCTATATATGGTCATCGTGCCACTGGTCTCCTGCGCGGGATTCTATAATTGGCTGTCCAGTGCGCGTGAATTGAGTACAGGCCCTCAAATTTGTTGCCTATTCTTTTATAGCAAAGCGTTCTAGCTCTACCAGCCAGCAGTTGTTTTGTGGCGTGCGGGACAACAAACTCAACGCGTGGGAGGCAGCGGGGGGGGGGGGGGGAGAGAGGGGGCGGAGGGTTTCACTCCCGGAGCAGACTAGAGATGACGCCGCGAATCGTGATGCGGATAACATCCCTTCATGAACTGCTATGGCGAGTTTTCGCATGACAATATTAAGCAATACTTGCGAAATGAAGTCTTTGGGTACACCACTATTGTTACCAAACTGGGCGGGAGAAGCGTAACCAGATTTGATCTCCAGAGGGTGATTTTCCAGAAAACTTACGATGTAGTTGTACACCCGGCACCCTGGACCGGTGTCTATTCGGTATAAAATGGGGGTGCGTGTGACTCTGTCAAATGCTTTTTTAGCTCAATTGCAACCAGGATATGAGGTGTGCCGCATGATCAGCCTCTAGTCGTTGCATTTAGGACTCTCTGGAGACGCCTAAACTGCCGTGTGTGCCCATATTAGGGCGAAACCTGGTTTGCGAGGGTGAGAGTGTAAAGCCTTCTCGAAATTATGGGAGAGCTGGTTAGTGGTCATCCGTTTGAGCAACTTTCCAATTGTGGACGTGAAGGATATGGGCCGTAGGTTTTCAATGCGGTCTGAAGGCTTGTGTGGTTTGGGTATTGGATATACCGCAGAATGTTCGGGAAAGGCTGCTAGGTTTCCTGATTTCATGTATCGCTGAGAAGGCTGAGAAGGTGTTCTTTACTTGCAATATTCATGTTACGGAGCGTGGCCCGCGTTAGTTCATACTTCCCGGGGCCGCAGTTGACTTTCACCTGTGAAAGTGCTGTTTCCATTTTGGCCTTAGCGAAGAGGGATTCAGGACTGTTTTAATTTATGGTGGCTTTCCTCGGACATCTACTGCGAGGCGCAGAGAGTGTAATTTCGAATGATTCTAGGCAGAATATTTTGGCTGTGAGCTTTTATAATTCTTCGAGTATCCCGCCAGTTGCGTAGGACAATTTGTTGAGGATTGGGGATGATTTCTTCTTACCGTTTAGAGCTCGACACGTGTTCCAGGGTTTACTGTTGGACGTATCCTTATTACAACTTTCAAAATGCTCCATTCATCTTGTGTTAGCAAGGTCCCTCTCATGCCTTTGGATTACCGTGCGTTTCAATGTGAGGTCTTTTGAGGTCATGATAACTCTTGCATCTGGTTTTTGTAGTGGTGCAGGAGCTGGGGAGGCCTTCTCCAAACGTTGGCGAGATGGCGGTCGGGTGCACTGGCGTCTTCTTCTATAATAGTGGTTTCGGTGCTGGTGCTGCGAGTGTAATTCATGTTGCAATCTCGTCAATCGAGACCATGTTATTTGTGCCTATTGCCACATCTCGAGATGTTTTCTAATTTGCGGTGTTAAATAGTTTCGGTATGAATTTCGGCAGGAACTTGGCAAGTGTGACCCATATGGGGTAGTGATGACTTCCCCAGGTATCTTCAGATACCACCCAGTCGTGCAGGGGGCAGCCATCAGTCCAGGTAAGGCCAGGGATGGTGCCTGATAGATTGGAATAGAGGCCTAGTCCTGTGGGTGTTTCTAGAATATTTTTCAGAGTGAGGCCGTATGGATCCATAGTTACTTCGTGTGCGTTACATCGGATTGAGGTTGTTGGATGCTTCCAAATGCGATGTGTGGTAATAAAATCTCCACCGATGATTATCTAGTCCCCGAAGTGTTTGTTCCGCCCGACGGAGATCCAGTTGAAGTTGCTACTTGCCGGTCACGGGTTTCATGTGAAGAGGAGTGTGTGTTTCTTGCCATTTTTAGACCGTAGTAGTATTGGAGTGGCAAGATTCTGTTGAATCTCCCTGCTATAACTCGAAGTGTCGATTCGACAGCTGGTGATATCATTTGTTATATTCACTGCCGATTGGCCTTCGGGGTGTCTCCAGATTTATGCGCAATTGTTGGATTCTAGTAACTAGTGTATCCTGTGATGCTGTACGCAGGACATCGTGTTTTTTAAAGCTGAAGGGCTACATGGCGGGCTTGCAGAGGTTTGTTTTCGGTGAAAAGCGCCATGAAGTCGGGTCCGTTGGCAGGTGGGCTACCGCAGGTGCATCGGAGTATTCGGGGGGAGTTACGTCCAACGTTTATCAGGTGGAATGATGTGAAATTGATGAAATTGGGTGTCTTGTTTTGACTAAATGGGGGGGGGGCGACTTCGGCTACGTTGGTTTTTGTTCTGGAGTGTGAGAGTGATGGATTTTATTTGGGTCTTGACGTTTCGGTACATAGCCGTTAGGTGTGCATGAGTCTACACATTGTGTGCAGGTGAGTCTTGCAGCGTAAGGTGCAAGACTCACCTGCACTTAATGTATAGTTTTGCATAGTCAATGTATAGTCAATGCATAGTCCTGCAGCGTAAGCTGCACGACTCACCTATCAGCTCTTCGAATTACTCCGCAGGATCATTTTTTTCGGGCACGCCCGAAGACACTTACGAAGTTACCAAGCTCTTAATTATATTTCCATGAATTTCCAAAACTCTTCACAAGAAGTATGGTCGTATCATCGTCTTCTTCACTTCAATTAGGTGGCTCAAACCCACAAGAGGGGGGCGGGATGGGGATTGCTTGCAAGCGGCGACTATTTATCTCAGTAATTCAAATAAATAGTAAATATCAGATTAAAGAAACCAAAATAACCAGATTTACTACGTACGGGCGGTAAGTACGGCATGAAACGATTGTTTTACATCTGTCTGTTTCATTTCTTTGCTGATTATTTGGTTCATTGTGCCGTCGATGACCAGGGACCGAACTCTAGCCGATCTCCTAATCGCCGTCTGACAACATGATGAGCCTGCTCCGAAAAGCAAAAGTGCGAGAACACCCACGAAACAGACTGAACCGTCATGCCGAAAGCGAACTCTCATTGGGCAACTGCATTTACTCATTTTGACACAGCAGGATCTGGCTCATTGTGTATACGAATCATTCTGCGTACACGATTTCTGGGCGTTAATTGAGACACTTCGTTGTGACCTGATTCCTTGGGAAAGGTGCGAAGCTTTTATCACTACAGTTTTATCTGACTTAGTTGCGGTTTGTGTGCGAAATTTGCGCCATTTCGAAAAAAAAGCCTTCTCAAATACTCTAACGCCAAAAATAAGATTAAGTGAACCAAACATACGTTAGCAGCAGAGCATAGCCCATAGGTGCGCCCGAGCGCAGCGTTTGTGCAAGGTTGGCTAGTGACGCCATTACCACTCAGCGCACCACATCATTTTGGATGCTGTGAGCTGAGTGGTAACGGCGTTGAAACGAAAAGCACTAATGTTGTAGTGATAAACGAAGCGGACCGAGCTTCGGCACAAACGAAAAGCACAGCGGTCTCTTAGGGTACCTGGTAACTCGAGAACCCACAGTAACGACACATATATGTGTTCCGAGGTGACCGTGAAATAGCTGAAGAATAAATTGCACGTTTTCCACACACTGGTGGAGGGCATTTTCAGCACCTTAACACTTTTTACATTGTGGTTTTTATATAGATGTCACTGCTTTCTTAGATTTCACATAACGCCTTGTCCGTACTTTGCATCCCCTTCTTCCAGGAACAACAAGGCGTGATGGGCTTGACACATGCGCAGTTTATGCTGGGACACTTCCTGAACATAATGGTCTACGATGTCATAGAAAGCATCATGTTCGTGTTACTAATGTACCCTGCAACATCCTACGCTCAGGGCATAGACATAACGTTGATGCTCTTCTCTTTCTTCGTGTACATCATCGACCACGCCATCTTTATCTTGATGCTCGGCTGGATGTTTCCAAAAGGTGAGAGAATTGCGGTGTACGAGCAATGTGAAGCTCATTGGACAATTCTTTATCTTTGGCCGCCCAACGATAAAGACATTGTGATTGTGTGTGCGTGCGTGCGTGCCTGTGTGTGTGTGTGTGTGTGTGTGTGTGTGTGTGTGTGTGTGTGTGTGTGTGTGTGTGTGTGTGTGTGTGTGTGTGTGTGTGTGTGTGTGTGTGTGTGCAAATTTGTGTGTGTGTGCAGAAAAGGACGTAGGGAGAGAGGTGTCAGCGTATATAGTCTAAATAATACAGCATCAAAATATACAAAAGCTGTAACCGTAAATCGTAAAATTATGGTACGATAAGCGCTTTTCCGCAGAAGTAGCTGGCAGACGGGTCTGCAGCACGATCGCTGATTTTCGATCGCTTTTGCTTCGTGAAGGAACGCAGTCGCTGGTGATTACATAATTTTTAGAGCTAGAAGATAGCTTGAAGTGATAGCTTTATTCAGGAAATGCCCGGTTTAGCACTGAAAAGAGCTCAAAATAACAAGTAAACAGCCATGTAAGTTTCGGGGTAGGCCTCTGCGAACTATCTCTGTTATTTGTAAGGGGTCTTGTGTGTTGTCATAGCTCAATGGTGTATAAAGTACTACGCTAGTGGTATCCCATTGTGCAATAAAATTTCGAATCCAGGGATGGGATTTTATTTTAACAAGAAAGGGTTTTATTACGGGATTCACGAAGATTTAACTTACGTCATATGGATCACGGAAATGACGTCAATACAACGAAGCAAGCGGCCTGTAAAGGGTGCACCCCGGCACACAGAGTTTTCTTGCGGGGAAGATGCCTTCGTACTGAAGAGTACGTAATACCTGAGGTTGTTCGTTTTCGGGTTTTATATTGTTTACGTGCCGGCAGGACACAGGAAATGAATCGTGGAAGTTGCGAGCGGTGTATTTACACCATATACACGATGTCGGCCATGAGGGAGCCCGCGCAGCTGGGTCTTTTTCTCCGGAGGTTGGGCCGATAGCTCTTTTCTTATTCTTCCCGTGACACATCCCCCTCGTCGAAAGCGACCGCCCCGGTCGAGGCTGTAGCAAATGTGCAGATGCCATGACCATGGGCGATGACAGGAAAAAGGGAGTCCTCGCGGCGACGGATGAGGATGATGGTCGTGGTGAGCACTGGCTCCGAAACAGGAATGTCCACCGACGTAGTGAAGCAACGTCAAAATTCCTCGAGGGGCTGCCGAAATCGAGGGCAGGGGAACGGCATCGTCTTCTGTTCAGGTCGCGGCTGGTCACGTCGATTGTTCTCGGCAAGTGATAGTCCGGGGACGCGGGACTGGGGAATGGCGCGTCCATGGCTCACCGTTGCTGGTGCGGGCAAACGCGATCGAAAAGCCTTTGAGCGATGTTTAGTAGCCGAGACGAAGGGAAGCTGGGGATGACCAGCGAAACCTTTACCAAACATGCTACGTGGCGTCAGGACACAGGAAATGAACCATGGAAGATGCGAGCGATGTATGTACACTAGATACACGATGTCGGCCATGAGGAAGCCCGCGCAACTGGGTCTTCTCTGGAGGTTGGGCCGATAGCTCTTTGCTTCTTCTTCCCGCGACAATAATTTAACATGAAAGTGTTTTAGGCCACGATACACCAAGATTCCACTGACATCATATCCGTTACAGAAATGACGCCAGTACACCTTTGCCGAAGCGATCCACCAGCAGGACATAGCTCGCCAAGCACACCCACATGACAGCCGCCGACGCGCAGATCATGCTGAGCTGCGGATTTCCCTGCACATTTTACTTTCGTGTTTTGACGATTCCTATGACAGAGGAATCAACCATACCTTTTTCTTTGAATTGGCTGACTCTTGGAGTTGGGTCCATTGCCTTTTATGAGAGGTCGGGTACTACATAGACAAGACAAGTGGGGTCCGATGTTGCAGGAGAAGCTCCTGCCAGTTGAGCATCTGCGAAAGTGCAATGGCGGTGAACCACGCCACGTCTGGTCCTTTGGTGCTGAATGGTACTATTCTTAGTCACCATGAGTGGTGCTGGCAGGCTTATACGGCTGATTTGGGCAAACAACAACATCGCAATAGCGGGGTGTGGCGAGTACTAAAGTGTACTAATACTAAAGTGTACTAATACTAACATTAAAGTACTAATACTAAATTTCTACCTTAAATGGCGTTGGACAGGAACAAAGGAAGATTGTTCCCAGTTGGCATTGTCCCCCATCTTCACCCTTAGACAACCAATGCTTTTCTTTCTTTGCACAGGTCTAAAAAAGCCCTCTACCCCCCTCCCCCCTCGATTTGCTGTCCGGCTCCCGCCGTGTCCCTTCAGGCAACTCGGCTTCCCCCTCAAAAGGTTTCCGACCCCTGCACTAAGGCATCGTCGTAATTCCCCTTCTAAAAGGCAGACAATATGCATACGTTTCAAATGTAAACTGAGAGTCTAAGAAAAGCAGAAACCTTAAGCACGCCGTGTTAGTATATTTGTTTACCGTTACAAGGAAATTATTTATTGCCGAAGCATTTTTCTCGCAGAGAACCACTTAAAATGTGTCGCCTAGCCGCTTTTGGCTTTGACATGAGTTGAAAGGTTGTTTGAGCACAGCATTTCTCATTGCAATACCGAAAAAGAGCTTATTTAGGACACGTACTCGTCTTATTAAAATTATGTTGAACAATATGGACAAGAAGAATTCGCTGCTGCAATAAAACTCGATTGATAGGCAACCAGAGTCGACTATCGTACCAATTCAGCATCAAAATTTGAAGCATCAGCTGCCGGAAAGAGCGGGTGAGGCTTTGGAGTTACCAAATATGCCATGCCAGCACATGACTTCGGGAAAACCTTGTGTGCCGTCTCGTGGACGCCAGTACTTGGTGGATGTGGTAGATAGCTGTAGATAGATAGCTCATGTGGTAGATAGCTGGCAGCAGTTTGCAAAATGTAAGCGCTTCAGCTTACCGCAGTTTTCATAGTGCAGACTGAAGTACGTGTTAGCAGTCCGTTATCGTATAGTCGTGGGGAATCTTGGTACGCATTGTAATAGTACGACGCCGGGGGCTGTTGATTGACTTTAGTGGTGTTACTTGTATTACGCTCTGCACACAAGCGGTCGGAGGCCCACTTTCAGCAGCAGTACACGCATTTACTGAACGATGTGGCACCTTCGAAATGTCAACAGCAACGAGCCATAGAAACGCATGTGACACATCTTCAGTACCTTGTTCCGTCTTGCGCAGGCTGGTTCGGCCTCATTGCTGGTGTCGTGGCCATTTTCTATGGGCCCGGGTTCGCCGGCATGTTGGGCGACACGTCAGTGCAAGAGTATATCTTAGCGCCGAGAAAGGAGAAACTGCTCTCTGGCTTGTTGCCCCACACGGGCTTCTACAGTGTTCTGAGAATACTTTTTTTGGCCCGGGACTACGAAGGAGGTATGTGCACGGATCACGTCGCCATTCAATCGCTTAGCAGTACGTGCTACGTCATAAATAGTGACTGAGGGTGGTTGGCGAGGGTCGCCGCACATGTGTTCAAAACAGACACTGTCGTGTACTGGAAAGTAAAAAACATGGGATGGTATTTTCAGAGCCAGAGAGGTTGTGTTGGCGCATAGAGCCAATGTTCTTTTTCTGTGGCCGGTAGGGTTGAGCAACTATAGTGAAATATTTGACTTAAGTAAAACAAGGACAGGGCACTAGTTTGTCGTGACTAGATGCGCTCCCAAGCGAAAGACGTAAGGTAATGAAGTAATTTGAGAAAATACAATGTAGGCGCCGCATACATGAAAAAGCAAACAAAGCACACCTGTCAGCAAATTAAATGATATTAAAGTAGTCGTAAAAATGTATTGGGGCATACATATTGTACTAAAGAATAACAGAAATATTACTTGTGCTACAAGGAAACTTTCAGTAGACACTTTGCCCGATAAAAGTGAGCCGAGTGTTTCCACAATGAGGCACTGCACATACAATGTGTTCGAAGGCATACAAAACGGCCGCATAGGACATGCAAAGGCACATGAAAGCGAATATTGTATTTATTAGACTTAAACTATACAATAAGAAAGGAGGGGCCCGCTGAACGAACATAGAAAGGAAATCCAGAAGACTTGCACGCTACTTAGAGCATAAAGAAGTGGTTTCCTATACAGCTGTAGTTCTGCCACATCCTTTAAAAGCGCTACCATTTCTTTAAACGCTTGCATTATTAGCCCTTTACCTGTATTTTGCTCGCAGTCGCATTGCCTATAGCATCACATCGCTAGAAAACATTTACAGAACCAGTTTTCTTTCTGTGCGACTTCTATCAAACCATGTCTTTGCTATCACTTCTTTTAGCCCATTCCGTATAGCAACGTGTCATTGTTACTATGCTCTCTAGGCCACAAATCTGGACAAGCTGAGCTCCCAATTTCACTGAGCTAAAACTAAGGAAAGCGCACTTCATTTAGCAGATTACAAAAGAGCTCGCTCGAAAATGCAAATTCCAACAGTCGAATCACCCCGCGACATGTACCAAAAGTATGCGCCGATTACTACAAAACGAATGATGCCTTTGCGCCCGGCAAAGACCGAAAGTTTCTTTCGATCAGTGTAGAACCATCGCCCGCCTTATCAAATTGTTACAGCAACTTAAGTATATTTTTGCTTTAACCTAGTGTGTTAACGTGACACCCACATATGATATATTTTTATATATATTTGCTTTTACCTGACACCCACATATGATGTATTTTTCAGTGCTGTTCGTGCTGCTGTATTGACTATTCAATTTTTCTTCTTTAATAGGAGATCTTTCCTGCGTTATAGACAAGAATTTTCACTGTGCACTGGGCACCGCCATGTTTTAACGAGCGGTGTGGCATCTGGCGGGCATTTCTTAGGGACTGCGTCGCGAGCAGACGACGCTGCAGTCACACTCTGTTGTTCCGTGCCATGCGTGCATATTAGACGTCCCAGGGTGTCATAAACCGGTAAGTGTCATTTATTCGGTATGTCAGCAGCGCGAAGCTTAACAGTGCTTTATGGAGAACGTTCAAAGCGTCCGAGAGCTGTCACGTTTGCCCATCAATTCCGTTCTCAACCCGCTAAGGCGGCGTGCCACCCTACGCACGCTTTGTCCTCATGGGGCTTGCTGTAGGGCTACGTTTCGCCGCGCCAGCAGGACGCCGGGCTTTTTATCACCAATTGATATTTGTTTTCTTAATTCTTGACAGGTTGCCGTGATTGCCTTTCCTTTCGATGTAAAGAATCTACTCGCCCGGGCGTCACTACGCCGTTGTTGGCTGCAACAACAATCACCGTAACCGCACAGTGCTCATACAAGAAACGTGCGAAGTGCACCATGACAAAAGAGGTGTCTGCATGTGCGGAGTCTATTCGCTGCACAAATTTCCTGCGTCCCTTGAGTGTCGCCGCGAATGAGTAGTAACGCTGAATCTGAAAGATTTGGAACCTAGCAAATTTGCGAGGGCAAGTACGGTCGTGCGATGATTTTGTAAGCGCTGTTATTCACCCTCATGCTCAATCCTTATCGCACATTTCTGTCCACTGGAGGCATTCTCTGTTAATTTTATTGACGGGAAGCCAACAAAAGTCAACCCGACATATGTATGACCGCGCGATCAGAGGCATTCGCTGAATGTACCAAACCCCTGACCTGTAGCAGGCATTCGCAGGAAACATTTTTGCCGCTGCATAACACTATTTCCTGCTACAAACATAGTAGCAACGTATTGGGTACACCAAGGTTTCACGGCTGTTTTCTTGCTCAAAAGAACTTTTGCGTTTCAGCGGCGGGTGGGAACCGCCAACAGCAATTTAATTACCGACACGACCGGGCGTGCTCCGCCACAGCGACGCTACTATTTCGCTTTCGCCTCGCCTTTTTCGCGTGCCCGTGCTTCTGCGTATATGTCTCGGGTTGATTTTTCTTGGCTTCCCGTCAATAAAATGAACAGAGAATGCCTCCAGAGCACATAAATGTGGGATAAAGATTGAGCATGAGGGTGAATAAACAGCGCTTCCAAAATCATCGGACGACCGTACTTGCCTTCGCAAATTTGATAGGTTCGAAATCTTTCAAATTCAGCGTTACTACTCATTCGCGGGGACACTCAACGGACGCAGGAAATTTGTGCAGCGAATAGACTCCGCGCATGCAGACACTTATTTTGACGTGGTGCACTTCTCACGTTTCTTGTATGAGCACTTTGCGCTTACGCTGATTGTTGTTGCAGCCAACAAAGGCGTAGTGACGCCTGGGCGAGTAGATTCTTTACATCGAAAGTAAAGGCAATGACGGCAACCTGCCCAGAATTAAGAAAACAAACATCAATTGGTGATAAAAAGCCGGGCGTCCTGCTGGCGTGGCGAAACGTAGCCTCACAGGCAACCCCTGTGAGGACAAAGCGTGCGTAGGGTGGCACGCCGCCTTAGTAGTTTGAGAAGGGAATTTATGGGAAAACTTGACAGCTCTCGGACGTTTTGAGCGTTCTCCTTGAGGCACTGTTAAACTCCGCGCTGCTGACATACCGAATAAAAGACACTTACCGATTTTTGATGCCGCTGGGACGTCTGATATGTACGCACGGAACGGAACAACAGGGTGTGACTGCGGCGTCGTCTGCTCGCGACGCAGTCCCCAAGAAATGCCCGACAGGTGGCGCACCGGTTGCCGCAAAATGGCCGACTCGGCAATATTCTGGTATATAAGTGCTCTTGAAGGTACCTTTATTATGTAAAATGTTATCGGCTAAAACCTTTATGTGTGCACTGGCGTGTGTATGTATGTATGTATGTATGTATGTATGTATGTATGTATGTATGTATGTATGTATGTATGTATGTATGTATGTATGTATGTATGTATGTATGTAGCGAATCAGAATTGGAAATGAGGGGCTCGTTGAAAATAACACAGAAATAAGAGTTGGCAGTCAAGAGGCTTTTCGTGGTTTTCTTGACTACCAACTCTTATTTCTGCATGTATGTATGTATGTATGTATGTATGTATGTATGTATGTATGTATGTATGTATGTATGTATGTATGTATGTATGTATGTATGTGTGGCGAGCATTATTTACTACACTTCCGGCGATGGGGAATTTCGGAGGACAATTCCCGCACTTCATCTTCATCAGTACATACTCATCAGCACCAGCCCATGCGGCATTGTTTCGTCATCTATGTACATGATTATCATCTTGGTAGTATGCTTAGGTTCTCTCTGCTAGGACGTTCCAATAAACGCCATTATTGAGCCTCGTCTCGGAGTATGTATGTATGTATGAATGTATGTATGTATGTATGTATGTATGTATGTATGTATGTATGTATGTATGTATGTATGTATGTATGTATGTATGCATGCATGCATGCATGCATGTATGTATGTATGTATGTATGTATGTATGTATGTATGTATGCATGCATGCATGCATGCATGCACGCATGCACGCACGCATGTATGTATGTATGTATGTATGTATGTATGTATGTATTTATGTATGTATGCATGCATGCATGTATGTATGCATGTATGTATGTATCCATGTATGTATGTATGCATGTATGTATGTATGTATGTATATATGTATGCATGCATGCATGCATGCATGTATATATGTATGTATGCATGTACGCATGCATGTATGTATGCATCGTATGCATGAATGTATACATGTATGTACGTAGCACCTGCAGGCAGAGTCGAAATTAAACAAAGCTTGAGTTCAAGAATTGAGAATTTTTCTAAACTTTGGGTGCGGTATCGAGTTTGGAAAAGATAACTTAAAAAGTGTCATTCAAAGGCTACTGGCCACGGACATGGCGGGGAAATTTGCCTAAATTTTGGAGCCCGTAATACTATTCCTTTTGATTGCACCTGTACGCATGTATGGATGCGGATACTACGAAAATTCGAGGAAAATAACAGAAAATACTGTCTTGATGACAGGGTCAGCTGGATGGTCAGGTGTTACCGCAAGGTTCCTGGAGCAAGACAACGTGACCATTCTGGAAATCTGGGGAGTGATGCTTGTTGCCGGGGTGGTCATGTTATTCATGGCCTGGTATCTCCAGAAGGTTCTGCCCTGGTCCTCCAGCAACCCGCAGAATCCAATATTCTGCCTCATGGTAAGGAGCACTGCAAGACTAAAAGTTAACGTTTTCCCAAACATTCTATTAGCATGAAAAAGTACCCGCGAAATGTACTAGTTACGTTTCAGCAAGGGACGTTTATTACCACCATTGATTGTAGGGTTAACGCGCTTATGCAACGCAGTCGAAGAGGCTTGCCGTAGTGAAGTGCTCCGTATTAATTTTTACTACCTGGGGACCTTTAACGTGCGCCGAAATCTCATATACACGGGCGTTTTTTTGCTTTTTGCTCTCACTAGAAAAGCGGGAATCGAACCCGCGTCATCTGGCTCAGCAGCTCATCGCCTTATCCACTGAGCCACACACGCGCATGCGCACGCGTACACTCTGGCACACGCACACGCACGCACGCGCCCGCACGCACACGCACATGCGAGTGTATATATATGTCTATATAGATAGAAAATGAGGGTCTCGTTGAGGAAATACAGAAAGATAGGTCGGCAGTCTACAACACCAAAGGAGGCATAGGGGTGTCGTTAGGCTCTTTTTTACTACAGTTAGTGTAAGGTTTGACCATGGGGGTCGTTGCACTGCGGGTGCCCCCAACGACGGAGACGCGGAGACGGCCGTCACCCTTCGGAGGGCCGCTAACAATTAGGCCGTCTCGACGTACGGCGCCTACGGAAACGAGCAGGGTCGTGTCCGGCCCGGGACAAAAAGGCGCCGCTCTCTTTGACAAGTTGGGTGGCGACGACTATGTGTGGAGGTTCTTCGAACGCACCTTGCTCGGTCGGGGAGTATTGAACCCGGCCTTGCCGTTTCTTGTTTTTTTTAACTTTCCCTTCCCTCACCGAGGGTATTTATGTCAGGCCCGGCGACAGGATGGGGTCTTTTTGCTCTGAACTTGCCGCAGGTCACGGGGAGAGTCCCGCCTGCGCCGGCTAGACACCGGCAAGCTTCTAAGCCCCCCCCTGCGGGCTAGTTCTGCTCCCGTTGTATATGCCTTGTAAATAATTCCTGTACATAAACTGTACATAGCTTGGACATCCGAGTCTGCCTCGTCCCTCACGGCGACACGAGACACCGCGGTGCATTCCTGGGTACGGAGAAGACCTGAAAATTACTGTTAGTAAAGTTAATTTTTTTTAAATATGCATAAGAAATAAATAAATAAAAACACGCACCTAGAGTGGGGGTTCGGTCCCCACGAGCAAAACAACACGGACACAAAGAACACGGACAGAACAAATTTGTGTCACTGACGAAAACCCGAAAGCAAACATAAACACCTCAAAATAACACAAAACCAAAATAATTACCGGACCAATAATTTATAAGCAAAAACCAAGTTGAACTAACAATACCCCGCATAGAATTAAAAGAATTGGCTACTAATGAGTAGCATTCTCACGATGCTCGTCTACAGTGTGAAATCTCTACAGCCAGAGTGGGCATTCAGTAGCAAATACGTTGGATTATTGTTTTAAGTGCAGAGCACTTGAGGGGCTCGCCTTCTCGTCACAGCTCCCTGGCTGTCACGCTGTTCGGTTTCAGGCGACTGCCGGAATCAGGCGGCGCAGTGAGATAACGGGCCCAAGTAGGGCCTCACGGCGTTCCGCAACGGCGTAGAACAGAGGTTTCGTTCGAAAACGAAGCGGTTTATATAGTCATAAGCGTTCGAAACTCCTGAACCCATGGTGCTTGTCATAGATCTCCCCATTGTTTACTGCAAAAACAACTGCAGGTACATTTGAGGCAAAAGCGGTTTATATATGAACTTGGTAGAGCGCAGTAAAGAAAACCCAGGACCAGGGATACAAGGGCGAGCGCTACTTACAACTTAATGTTAATAACAACCACGGGACATATAAATATAAAATAATCACAACACGCTCAAATGACTATCCCATCCCACGCCCCTATCCCATCCCAGCACATCCCCCCAATCACTCGTCAGGCACGCACGTGTCATAGATGTTTATCCAAGAAGGCCCGCTCTTTCAGACAAACACACAGACAGACAGACAAATAACTTTATTCAGGTCCTGAGGAACTGCCTTGGGCCGCCCCTATCAAGGGGAGTCCGTGACAGTCGCGGGTCGCTCCCACGCAGGGACCTGAAGGCCGTGACTCTCCGCTGTCACACAGGCCATCTGGGCAGCCCGAAGCTGAACCGAAAGGTCGCCGCTGATGATGATGATAATAATTGCTATTGGTTTCCCCTTTGTAGCGGGGTGATGACATGTCGTCTTACCAAAAAGGACTAATATACCCATGTTTTACAGTCTTGGTTTAATACTAGCGCTGCTTAGGGCAGGCACAAAAAGCTTATTAGGCACAAAATACTTTTTTTTCCTGTTACAGGTGGTAACTGTCCTAGGCAATATTCCCCTCTCTGCTTTTGTTCCACCAGCATTCTAATCTTCTTTTCCTACCCTCGACAGCCTTTTAGTAACTTCCTCTGTGATACCGTTAAATCCTAGGGCATCTGGAAGCCTAATATTCCCGTCATGTATATTTGCATGGATACCCTCTCATTCAAACACTATGTGCCGCATAGTTTCTGTCTCTTTTCCGCAGACGACGCATACCCCATCATTTTGTGAATACTTCCCCACAAAACTCTTATTTCACGGGCAACCTGCTCTAGCCTCAAAAAGCAAAGCACTGCCCTGGGAATTATCGTAGAAATTTTCCGTTCTGATGTTCAATTTTTCAGCCCTGTACATCTGTAACGACATTTTAGCTTCCATTTTTTCCCTCCATTTATTCGTTTCAATCTGCCTTCCCCCTTTTTTTGGTTACCTTGGCTGTTTTGGATTCGCCACTGTTCTTTCTGTATTTCGCTGTTAGCTTTCAAGTCTTTCTTAACCACTGCGTCTCCACGCTTTTCAAGTATAGGTACCTAAAAACCTTAACTGCCCACCTTCGTTGATGCATTGCCCTAAACCTCATCTCAAAGCATATTTTACTCTGTGCTTCTCTAACTTCAAACGACGCCCAGCCCATATCTCTCTGAACTGCTTCGTTAGTTGTTTTTCCATGCGCGCCTAAGATCAAACGTCTTACCGTTCTCTGGTTTACTTCAAGGCCTGATAGAACGTCTGATTTTACGCAGAGTACAGCCTTCGCAAACGTGAGACCCAGAGCCATTACTCCTTTCCACATTCCTCTTACTACTTCATATTTGTTATACCCCACAGAGCTCTATGCTTCATCATAGCTGCATTTCGCTTTCCCTTAACCTTACGTTGCTCCTTATGAGTTCTTAAGTAGTTATCCCCTTTGTTCATCCACACTCGCAAATATTTATATTCCTTCACTCTAGGTAATTCGTCTTGCTGGATAGACACTACGTCAGTGGTAGCGTCATTGAAAACCATTATTCCTGATTTTTCTGCACTAAAATTTAACCCGTGGTCGGTGGCTTCCTGACCGCTAATATTCATTAGCCGTTGGATATCGGTTTAGTTATCAGCTAAAAGAACAATGTGGTCTGCGTATAACATTCCCGGAATATGTCGTTGTACCACTTCACCTTGCAGCATATTGGTTAGGCTAAACCCTACTTGACTTTCTTCCAGTTTATTTTTAACCCTGCCATGTAAACCATCAACAGTATTGGGCTCAAAGGGCATCGCTGTTTCAGTCCCCGATGGATGACCTGATGGGCGCATTGCTGTCCTTCCTATGTAAGGTGTACTCTATTGTCTTTATAGATCGCCATAAGGAACTGTATTAACTCATCTAATCCCTGGAGTTTCAACACTCTCCACAGCCGTTCTCCGTTTCCGTTGTCATGTGCCCTTTAATGTCCAAATGTCCGCTCTTAAGGGCTTCCTCCCAGTCCTCTTCTTTAGTGAACTCTGCATCGCGTAACGCAGGACATTGTCATAGCATATCTGCTAGTGAGCAGTGCGCCTCTCCGCAGTCCGGACAATGCGGTTCTATGTTTGGCGAGAAGTGGCTAAACCTTGCTTTCGAAGGGAAAGATCCCGTTTGGAGCATCCTGAATGCCGACAATTGCGGTCGAGAGGCGTCAGGGTGAGGAAGCGGAAAAGTCGTCCGAGAAAGTTTATAATGAGTCGTGACCTCGTGGAAGGGAAGGAGTCCCTGTACCTCCCGGCGACCCTGCCTACGAATTCGCCGGGACCGCCGCGGTGAGCGAAACCACGCGCACGGGCATGGGCAAACTCATTAGCGTTGGGAACATCTGGATGTACGTTGACCCCCATGTGGGCCGGGAACCATTTTTTGTAGTGAAATCCAGCAGCGCCCTCGCTGCCGAGGATGGCCGCTGCCTCTCGCGAGATCGAACCCGAAGCGAAAGCCCTAGCTGCGGACCGGGAATTTGTGAAGATATCTGGACGCGATGGGTCTTTCATCGCTATAGCAATGGCGATTTGCTCAGCCACCGTTGCCGATTCATTTCTAACTGAGGTAGAACATAGGATTTTGCAGCTATGGCCGACCGAGACCACTGCGAAGCAGTCGGAGCGCTCGCACTGGGCTGCATCGACAAAGTAGCGAGTTCCGGGCTCTCTGCAACCGAGGTCAATAAAGAGCGGGCCCGAGCTAAGCGGCGGCCTGCGGATGTACTGTAAACGTTATTCTGATCTAGGGCGATAAAGCCACTTTCGTCAGACTCGTTAAGACCGCAGCAATGGATTCCAGGATTCGCCTAGCAGCCCGCGAGGACTATAGACGCACGACCTGAGCCGTCTTCTGGACCTCGATCCCTTCCGAGAGGGAATTATGCATGCCCAATTGCATGAGATTCTCGGTGCTCGTTTTGAAAGGCAAGCCTAGAACTCGCTTTATGCTTTTGCGCATTAGTGCATCGATTTTGGCCTCCTCCGTGTTGGACCAGCGCAGAGCCGAAGCGACGTAATTAATGTGGCTCATAAGAAACGCATTGTAGAGCCGAAGGAGATTGCTCTCGCTCAACCCTCCCCTGCTGTTAGAGACTCTGAGCCTAAGCATGTTCTCCGTCTTGGAGGGGATGCGGGCTATTGTCTAAGAGTTCCGCCCCTTTGAATCCAGTAGAAGACCGAGGATCCTGATGGAGTGTAACCCTGGGGATTTCGAACTCAGATATGGAAGTCGAACTGACGCAGTCACCTATCCGCTGCATTTCCGCGGCCTCAACAATACTCGCGTGCGCTGATCCGCATCTCGAAAAATGACGGAGCACGCATCGTACATAGGCTGGTAATTTTTGTCGCTTTTTCTGGCACTGAATACCCAAATTGCTATTTTTGCCTTTCCGTACCTACCTTGTTGCAATGTTCCCGTAGGCGAGTGTTGAGGCACCGTCCAGTCTGCCCAACGTATGCTTTTTTGAAAGTAAGCGGCAACTTGTAGACCACCCCTTCCATGCAGCGCACGTACTGGTTTCGGTGATTAACGAGGCATCTGCTTTTTTCCTTCCTCACAGGGCACGTTAGGCTGCAGAGCTTAGACAGTTTATCAGTGGCCGACATGACAACTTTCACGACAGCCCTTCTACCAATCCTTTAAAGGTTGTGCAATATGCGATGCATATACAATATGACGGCTACATTTTTGTCCTTTTATTCACATCTTTTGGATCTGGCCGCACCTTTTCTGCCCCCATCCGAATCGAATTGGCCACTGCTACAGTCATGCCCCCAGGATATCCTGCTGATGTGAGGCGACATATTTGAGTATTAAAACGGGTGTTTATAAGGTATTTGCATGATGTGCTTTCTAGCACCTCATGCATGATGATGAGGTGCTATGGGTGGTAGCACTCAGCTTATCACGGCGCTACAGCCCATTATGGCGAATCAGTTCTCTGCACTTCCGATAGCTCCCACGTTGTGTGGGACGGTTTCCATTTCTTAAGTTTTTGTTAGTTTCTTTTCGGCAATGATTTAAATATATACCTGTTTACCGATTGTCTTTACTTCGCCAATTATGTAGTTTCCTCCCTAGGGATGGCGTAGTGTATGGTTGGTTCGTTATCGCCATTTGTCTATTTGTAGTTCGAATATTCTTTTCTGCGCTTTTATAAGTTAGCATACGTTTTTCGAAAAAAAATATAACGTGCATATTTTTAATTTCGTCTCTTCATTTTTGTAAACCTCTTCCTTTTTCTTTTTAGAACTTTCGCTTGATGATTTTTCTTCATCTACGCTATTACAACCATTGCGTTACTTGCGTTAATTATGCTTCTTTGTTGAAATTCAAGACGTTACAAGGTTGGCTCAATTTCCCAATTTTTTTAAAGTAAAGCTTATTAATCTTGAGCTTGGTACGTTGGCGTTCGCAAAAAATACCAAGAAAGAAAACTCTCCCGGCGCGCACCGGCCGATACTTCACCCAACGCCGCCCAACCTTCACACCGCCGACAGCTGGAGCCATGCCTAGGTAGACGTCATCGCGCGCGCCGCGATCGCTCGAGCTTCGAAAACATTCTGACCAGCATTCGTGGCGTGACCTGGCGCGTGCTCTTCAGTTCAGTTCACGTGCTTTTGCCCTTGAATTGGGGAGCACTGAACAGCTTGCGCTACAGACGCCCAGTTTGCGAAGCCAGTTCTAGCTGCCATTTCTAGCGTGTGTTAACGCAGTCCACTTTTTGAGAGACGTGACAGCTCGGGAAAACCCATCCGGGCCTGCCAGTTATGGATACCTTCCAGCGACCAGTTCGGAAATCCATGCGAGTGCAACAGCCTGGTCCCCGGAGAAGAGAGAGGGGCCGCCAGCTCCATGGTTTCTCCATCTTTTATTCATGTTTGCAACATTATTCTTAGTACCTTTTTAATGCAGATCATTTCTTTAACTCACGATGTTATGCGTCCGTAACTCGGCGTCCGCAGCCAGCCAGCACGTGCGCCCCTCCCCCGCTCCTCCTCGCTCTCAACAACAGGTGCGGGCGCGCATGCGCGTGCTCTGGCGCTGAAAGAGGCGTTGCAGCAGCAGGTGCTACCTCCTCTCCCTCTACTGCGCGCGCTACGAATATACTCGTTGCCCGAGCGAAGGATCCGCGGCCCGACGTTGACGTTTGGCTGCGGCTTCTCGTGCACGAAGTTCGGCGTCGGCAGTGCGCTTCAGGCGATTGCGTTCGGCGTCGGCAGCGCGCCGTCTCGCCGCCTTCTCTTCTGCCGCCGTCGATGAAGAGGATGGCACGATGTCATGAACTGGTACTGCAACGCTGACGTTGGCTCGCGTCGCGGTACTGGTTGAAGGTGTTGCTTCCATCGCTTATGAACTTCGATGAAGGCGCACTGCCCTCCCGAGAGGGATAATAAGAAAGAAAAGAATAATAATAAAAATCCAACCGATTGCCCCGCAGAGAGGGTGGGGTGCAAACGATGGCAATAAATAACACGTTACGTACTTACGTCTCTCTCTGTCTCTCTCTCGTCTCGCAACCCAACTACGCAACCCCTACGACAACAACAACTACAACTACCACCGCCAACTACCACAACCTACGCCACGTGACCACCCCCAATGCTCTGCATTTACTCGTGTCCCTCGCGCGGGGGCATGCGACGGAGGTTTTTTTTTTATTTACCCTTCGTGTTTTGGAGATTCAGAAGATGCACACTTCTTTCGTCTATACAGTTTTTTAACTTTCGTTGTTGCTATTTTTGTAGTTTTTCCATGTGAAAATTTTGTTGGAGGAATAATGTCCCTTTACGCTAATATAACCATAAATGCGCTACAGTTTAAGAAAAATGCAAGACGTATTTTTTAGTCGTATTTCTAACGTTCCTTTCCGGAGTTTTTTATTTACCTTTTTTGAGGATGCGTTTAGGACGCGCATGTTTATTGCGTTATTTATTTTTATAAAATTTGTAGTTTTTATATTTTTATCAAAATTCCGTTCAATAAATGATCACCGCTTACGGAATTGAACGATTCAACTGACTTCCGCCAATAATGTATTTTTGAAGATATTCAGGGTGTTACACGATTTGCTCATTTCGCCATTTTTCATACCTATCTCCGACCTTTTTCCGGGCTTTCTTCATTTCGACTTCGTATGTTGGAGGCAATGTATAGGAGATATATTTTTGACTTTCATTTCGTGTCTGTAAATTTTTATTTTCCGGGTTTTCTGAATTTTTTCATTTTTCAAAGTTCCCTTCAAGGAATTCTTGCCATTTACGTTATTAGGACGGGAAAAGTTGTTACTTCTGTCATTTATTTTATTTTAAAATTGAGGACTTTAGACAGTTGGTTCATTTTCACAATTTTATTTTCTATTTGCAACGTTCTTTTCGGGCTTTTCTTGTCGGAGATCTCTTAAATTCATACATTTGATTTTATCATTTCTTTATTGCGAAGTTCTGCTTTTCTATTTTTTTATTGCTTGGTTACCGAAATTCCGTTCGCCATTATAACAATTTACGCCATTATAACAAGTAATGTCTTACTTCCGCAAGTTATGCATTTTTGTGGCAATGCAGGGTATCTATTATACGGTCGGCTCATTTCCGCCAGTTTATATTCGTATTTGCGATGTCGTTCTGCGGGCGTGTTGCATTTGTGTTTCTTTTTTGGAGATGTATAGAATGCTTGTTTGATTCGTCGTTTCATTTTTTATTTTTTTAAATACTTTTATTCCACCGGTTATGTTCATTTACGCCAATATAACGAATACATGTGTAACATCCGCGAGGGCTACATTTATGTCAAATTCAGGGCGTTACATGGTACTGGATAGGTGGGGGTTGGGGGGGGGGGGGGGGGGGGCAAGGTACTTACTTCGAAAAGAATACTAGGCAATTAAATAACTTATATCTCGCGTAATGGTCCTTCGCCCTGGGCATATCCTGTGCTGTCGCTGTGGTGTCGGCCTGCCGCGGCCGTCAGATCGGGATGAAGGAATCATGGTTGCGATCCTTATTCTAAAGGAAAAATGAGATGCAACGATGAGCGCTGTTTCCGAAATTAGCTCAGCGTTACTGGCATCACTTCAATATAGCATTAGTAAAAGAGAGGCTACAACACACCCTTTCATGTTTTCTCTTTTTCGCAGCCAAGCTACTGGAAATCGTCCGAGGAGGCCGCTCAAGCCACTCAAAGTGCTCCCGTGGTGATTGATCCGGCGCGTTTCGAAGAAGGTCCTCCCGGAGCCGAGCCCATCGTTGAAGTTAACAATGTCACAAAGGTGGAAAGCTGAAGGCGGTCTTATTCAAGCACATATTTTATAAATTTACCTATATGCAAACCCATGGGTCTTTGTTGCCCTGTTCGTGTGGAAAGTAAGAGCGTATAATTGAACAAGAAGCAGGCCTTTGATTTGTCGTGTACGGCAGTGACGGTATCCTGCGAAATGGTTGTGCCGGAGCGCTTCTCGCTGTCCACATAGAAGTCTCACTATCTGTGGCCTGACGTTTCTGGGATTGCAGCTGGAATTACGGATTTACTGGTTTCACCCCTGCCTCCAGTTTCCGGAAACACTATAATGCAATACGACGAATAATGTATGAAGAGTGCTCACACCTGGTCATTTCAGCGGGGCCTAGTTATGAGAGATAGCCGACCAAGTGGACAAGCAAAGCACTCATCCGCACCACACTCAGATCAGAGTGTAGGATTGCACATCCTAATAAGGATATTTAGGTTCAGCTTGTGACGATTGTACAACATGTTCACTCGAAAGAATGCTTCCACTTAAAACATTTCTGAGTGTGCCTACTTAAGGTTGCCCGTTTTAACTACAGTAACATGTTCTTGGCAATCCTCATAAAGCGAACATGGCGCATTCCGCCTCGTCCCATTAACGCCAATGCCAGGGCAATAATTCTGCTCGCTCACTGGCTCAAAAAGTCTGGGACTCGTAGGGGTGTGCCACAAATGCTAGACTGCGAACGCGATGCCAAAAAGTACGAGGTGCGACATCAGGGTTGTTGCCGAAATCGATATATTCTCTGGTTTTTAGATCCCACCTTCTTCTAGTGTCTATAAGTAGGGCGCCAGAGAATCCAGTGCGGAACAGTGATGCTGCGCCACGGACGAAACCTGTCAGCCGAAGACACCTACACATCAACGCGCCGCGATGTTTTCTGCGGATTATTTCCTATGACCGAACAAGTCTTATCTTAACTAAAAAGATAGCTTCGGTGATCATACAGGCCTTAGTCACGAAAATTCCCGGAGATATTTCTGGCAGGAGATGTACAATTTCAATTTGTTTATATTAGAACGAGTGCAAACCATTGTCCACACAGATGAAGCTTTTTTGCACAAACAGTTGCTGTGAAAGCTGCAAAAAGAAAATTCTTTCCGTGCAGGTATGTAGATTTGTCGTGTCCATTTCAGTAAGCTCACCTGATGCGGCGATGTCACCACACTGAATTTGTTGTGAATATCATAGTCTGACGTAAGGTTCTGTACCACACGTTGTTACAGCCATCCCAAATATATTCAATATTGCACCGTATTAACAGCTGTCATACGCGTAACGTCCCTCCAGGGGTTAGTTTCAAGAGGAATCTTAAAAATATTTGAATTGTCATCCTGTCCTCTCTTTCAATGCAATGTATTTTGTACGGTGCGATATCCTATAACAAAACTTGTAGACGTAATTAATCGGAGCAACAAATATCTGTCAATGCACTTTCTTTGCGATATTTTTACGTTTTACATAGAATTCTACAAATATTAGCAAAGAAAGGAAGGAAATTTTCTGCCAAACAGAGGTTTAATAGGAAATGTTTTGATGTTCAATATAAATGACCCGTTCTCCTGTTGCGATCTGTAGACAAACAAACAAACAAATGGTACAAACTAGCCAGTTTGCGAGTTCATCCAGATTTTTTTGCAGCGCCACTCGCCTGAAAAATGTTTCCTTGAAAAGTCGTGAAAGCTGCCTGGGCATCGTACCCCCCTCATAGCGCAAACCGGCATGCCGAAACCGAGATGAGCGGTAGAGTGTATGGAGTGGAACCCCTTATTCAGATTGTGCTTTTTCATGCGAACGAGAAGGAATTCAATTAATGTACGTGGATGAATAGCTTTTACCCATTATGCGGCCCCGTAAATATACATAGAAACTCTGTTCAACCTGATAATCGAAGTTAGACCTGAGTACACAAGTTCGTACTATCCTTGACACATGCCATTCTGTTTAGCCTCATAACATCTCCAACTTTTTCGTTACTTCTATAGAATTTTTTCATGCTCCCTGCCGGGTTCTTAGCGATTGGGCAAACCTACCCAAACTTTGTAAAAGTAGCTCGATACATGGCCTTTGGCTATTCTGTTATTTTAAAGTGTCGTAATCGCATGATATACCCTTGAGCGCCTGCAATGAATGACGAAAAGACGATGTATACAATAGCGACGAGATACCTAACGGAAGCGTACGAAGGAAGTAGCCGAACTCGCGGTGGGTGTACATTGGAATAAGTAGTCGGAATAGCCGTTTATATAAACAACATCGTCAGAGAAAAATTACAAGAAAATGACCACGTCTTTTCCTGCAAAAAAGGGAATAAGATATGGAACTGCCCAGCGGGGACTGTAAGAACAACGTTGACTTCGTTTAGGTCATAATTCAGGTCTCTTGCACATATGGTGTCGCTAGGCTGGATGAGGAGCACTATGGCCAGGAGTACAATAAGGCTATATGTGACAAGGGAAAGCATAAAAGTAGCTAAGAGATGGAAAGGGAACCTGAAGTGAGATTTCCGCGAGCAGCTATGTAGAACTTACGGATTTTAGTCAAACATCGGTCGCACTGTGGCGCCATCAGTCCAAGCATGTAGTTCTGCATTTCACCATGCGGCAGTGCAGTCAGTACTTCACAGTAAAATGCTATTTAACGTGCCGCGGTTCGCCCGATTGGGTGCTCTATTTGATGCGAAGGTTCTATTTTCTCATTAATGCGGGAGCATTGGTAGAAGGAGATTGATTAGTTCTAGTATTCCTGAGGCAATGTGTGGCGCTTCTTTGATTCAACCAACAATAACATGTTTGTTCTGCATAATAACTGTCTCTGATGGTATGACTGAAATGCAGCGCCGATTACAAGGCTACACTTTGGAGTCAAATGGGTGCACGTTAGATTCATTCACCGAAATGGCATTCTGGTCCGAATAACCGGGTGACTAGGGTGCTTTGAAGTAAAGCTAATCTACGCGATATCCGCCGAGTGTTTAAGAAAGCAACTTTCGTTAGCAAAGCGCTTCTTATATAGACACCATGGTGGCGTTGGAACAAGATATATTGCTTGAATAAAACGTACTGCTGCTGATTTAGCGTAGAATGTCGTAAGTTAAGCATCCGTTAATGCGGAATAGGGCATGAAGGGTAATCCCATTCTAAATTTCAAAATATTAATTTTCTCAACTGAGCCCAACGCAAGACGTAGAATACGGGCTCCAAATGTGGAATGAACAAGCACCCACTGATTTGTACTTAAGTACTTTTAAGAGGCAAAAAGGCTGCGTACTAGCAGCGTTTTCTGCGCCGATTATTTCCAGGTGTACGACGGGATCCCAGCACTCAATGGTCTGAGTGTGAAGCTGTACCAATCGCGGGTAACCGTGCTGCTCGGGCACAACGGCGCTGGAAAGACAACGCTGTTGAATATCCTCACAGGTAGGGCACCCTAGAGGTGAGAGAAAAAAATGGCTGTAGTTGCGCACTTACATGTTCAAGAGCTTTACTTCTAATTTTGAAACTTATGCAAAAAGATTCAGTGCCGGGAGAATGATGTTCTGGCAGTTAAAATTTTCTAAGTAGACACAGAAAATGACTGTCTACTTCAAGATCTCCTCGGCATTCTTGACTGCTGACTATCCCCTCTCTCTCTCTCTCTCTCTCTCTCTCTCTCTCTCTCTCTCTCTCTCTCTCTCTCTCTCTCTCTCTCTCTCTCTCTCTCTCTCTCTCTCTCTCTCTCCACACACACACACACACACACATACACACACACATATATATATATGTATATATATGTGTACATATATATATATATGTATACATACATACATACATACATACATACATACATACATACATACATACATACATACATACATACATACATACATACATACATACATACATACATACATACATACATACATACATACATACATACATACATACATACATACACAGAAAAAAGGATTGGCAGATTGGCAGTCAAGAATGCCACGGAGAGCAAAGGGGAGGATGCGGTAGGCTATTCAGACACAAAGAATTTTTAGAAGAAAGAAAGAAAGTGGCGAAGAAATGCCCGCCGGGTGGGATAGGAACCCACGACCTCCAGAATACGCGTCTGGTGCGATGACCACAATGCTACCGGCGGGGCTGTCTTTCCCCTAAACTTTCTCGGGTATTTATGTTAAGGAATTTGTTTTCTGCATTTAAGGGTGGTAACCATTGCCTCTTGGACTACTCGGGGTGAAGGGGACCTTCTTTTTTACCCCCCTGGTCGTGACTCGAGCGTCTACGACATGTCGAAAGTGGTCGACCAGCGTTGAACCCTCTTCAGCTACCTATGGCACCAAGACTGCCAGAACAGAGCCCCTGGCTATGCATGTAGAGAATCAGAATTGGAAATGAGAGGATCGTTGAAAATAATACATAAATAAGGATTGGCAGTCAAGAATGCCAAGGAGAGCAAAGGGGAAGATACGGTAGGTTATTGAGACACATAAAGAATTTTTGGAAGAAAGAAAGTGGAGAAAAAATGCCGGCCGGGTGGGCATTACGCTACCACTATGCTACCGGCGGGGCTGTATTTCCCTCCACTTTCTCGGGTATTTACGTTAAGGAATTTGTTGTCTGCGTTTAAGGGTGGTAACCAGCGCCTCTTGGACTACTCGGGGTAAAGGGGACCTTCTTTTTTACCCCGGGTCGTGAATCGAGCGTCTACGACATGTCGAGAGGGGTCGACCAGCGTTGAACCCTCTTAAGCTACCTATGGCACAAAGACTGCCAGAACAGAGCCTCTGGCTATTCATGTCGCGAATCAGAATGGGAAATGAGGGGATCGTTGAAAATAATACAGAAATAAGGATTGGCAATCAAGAATGACAAGGAGAGCGAAGGGGAGGATGCGGAAGGGTATTGAGACACATGGAAAATTTTTGGAAGAAAGAAAGTGGAGAAAAAATGCCCGTCGTGTGGGATCCGAACCTACGACCTCCAGAATACGCGTCTGGGGCGATGACCACTACGCTACCGGCGGGGCTGTTGTTCCCCTCCACTTTCTCGGGTATTTATTTTAAGGGATTTGTTTTCTGGTTTAAGGGTGGTATCCAGCGCCACTAGGAATAATCGGGGTGAAATGGACCTCCTTTTTTACCCCCGGGTCGTGACTCGAGCGTCTACGACATGTCGGGAGTGGTCGACCAGCGTTGAACCCTCTTAATTAAGCTACCTATGGCACAAAGACTGCCAGAAAAGAGCCCCTCGCTATGCACGCAGCGGATCAGAATGGGAAATGAGGGGATCGTTGAAAATAATACATAAATAAGGATTGGCAGTCAAGAATGCCAAGGAGAGCAAAGGGGAGGATGCGGTAGGTTATTGAGACACAAAGAACTTTCGGACAAAAGAACAAAAGTGCAGAAAAAATGCCCGCCGGGTTTTTTCTCCCTTTTTCTGTATTTTTCCCAAAAATTCTTGATGTGTCTCAATAACCTACCGCACGTCCTGCACGCGTGAATGGTTCTGCAGGGCAAGTGCTTGGAAAGCAAAAGGGGCAATTCACTTAAGAATATGCCGAATCCGGTCTTCCGACATGCTGCCGTCCACTCGTCGACACAGGGCTAATACGTCCCCGATGTAGGACGTATAGGTCTCGTGGGGTGTTGCACGCGCTCGTTGAGTTTTTTATTGGCAGCTTCAGAGCGCGTGGAGCCTGTGAAGCAAATTTAACGCAGTTCATTGGTAAGGCCGCCCCAGTCAGGCAAATCTTCGTGATTATAAACCAAGTTTTAGCCACCTCGGTCACATAGAAGGACACGTTCACTAGCTTATAAGTGTAATCCCATCGATTGAAGGAACTCACGCGGTTGTAGGTGTCAAGCCGCTCTTCGACGTCGTCCCCGTGGAGGCCAGCGAAAAGTGGGCGATTGTGCTGGTGGATGGTAATAGTAATGGCAGGCTGGATCAGGTCCTCAGCGTTGCTGCCCAAGTGGCTGCTCTTGTGCTGCATGGGGCTGGTGGGCAGTAGTAATCGCCGGCCTGATCGGACTCCAGTGGCGCGAAAGCGAGAGGTAGGCAGCGCGATTAAAGCACCCTCCACCACTTGAGAGGCTCTGGGAGTCTCCAGGTAGGAGACTTTATTCGTGAGGTCAGTACAATAGGAAGCCCCAGTCAGAAAGTGATGTCGATGAGACTTTCGCCGCCGCGATGAAGATTTTGAGATGTTGGTAGGGTGAACACCCAAAGGAAAGCGATTGTTCACAGTCTGACACATTCTATACCGCTGCTCACAATATATACATTTATATACGCACCAGGGGCTGGCGCACGTGTGACGACGGTGGTAAAACTAACATTTCGACCGGCGTCCGGTATTCGTCAGAGGAAACTTCAGCGCGGAACACGGTGGCTATTTTGATATTTTGATGCTTCTCTAGAACAGCTGTGGCTTTCGGCGCAGACGCAGATTTGGGAAGTTCACGATTATGTTGCTATTAAGCCGTTGTTTTATCCTGCCGCAAAAGAGGCGGTTTGGGGTCAAATTAATCTGCACGATTGAGAGCATCGCCAAATAATTGTGGCGGGTAGTTTCTATTAGAGCTTCCCGGAGTTTGCCGGAATAATCTATAAATTTTGATATTTCGGAGCCTATTCTTTTGAAACGTAGGGCTTGGCTGTATGAAATACTCGTGTTGCGTGTAATATGGCAGCTCTCAAAGTGCAGCTGCTGATGCCCATAAGTGGGCTTTCTATAGAGCTGTAGAACCGTGTTAAGTTTATATATAAATATATATATATATATATATATGTATATATATATATATATATATATATATATATGTATATATATATATATATATATATATATATATATATATATATATATATATATCGCATAAAGTTTTCTGGCGACTGGATGTGGAAAACGTAAAACAACCAAACAAACATGGCAATAATTAGTGACTGAACCTTTCTGACGTGGACCGTCCTTTATCAAGAGTAAAACGTTACAAATTACGGTTGAGAAAAACGCATTGTGCAGATAATGACGCAGTTTTTGAAGCTATATTAGCGGCATCACTAATGAAATTTCGCCTGGATTCAACGAACCTTTCTGCATATGCAGGCGTCAGTGGGGCAACCAGCGGCACGGCCCGAATCTTCGGCTACGACGCCACCACTCAGCGCGACAAAATACGCACGCTCGTCAGCTACTGCCAGCAGACCGACATCTTCTTTGAGAACCTTACGTGCTGCGAGAACCTCCTCTATTTCGGATCGGTGCGTTACATGAGAAAATGATTATTACGAAACGTTACATCTTTGCTACTTGGGAGAACCTGTATAATTCAGCTCAAGTAGAACTGCCCTTGTTTAGTACTCTTTCCGACGAAACCGCCTTGGCTTGGCGTTTGCTTACCCCGAAGTTCCTTCCCGCAAAATTAATTTAGCTGAAGGAGGACAAAGCACAGTAATACGCCCAAAAGGCAAATTCGTCGCCCTAGGCCGGTGTGATTTCAATCTTCGTTAATCGGGGCCAGGCAAGTGTAATAGGCATTTTTTCGTGGCCAACTTTGCACCAGTAGCCGACGGTTTCGCACTCAGCGCAGCGCTTCTGGCCGATCCTAGTTGGACGCCGACATGCCTTCCCCTAATTCCACCCCCCACCCGCACACCCAGTGCCTGTCTAAGTCGCGGGGTTACGTCCCCCATTTAGCAGGCACACATATCTTTCCTACCATCATATCGCATTCTTTACCGCACATGCTATCTGTTCCCTCGCCGACTCCCCGGTCCCATTTGCTCTGTTCGCACGTCCATTTCTCATTCTTATTGAAAACGCAGCCAACCCCTCGTTTGGAAATCCTTCGCCCCGTCAATTCCCTGGACCTCTGGGTGTCCCCTTCGCCGAAAATGATTATTTGGGCCACCCCAAAGCTCCGTGTGCGCGTGTACAACAGATCCGCGCGAGCATTATGCAACATTACGCAGACCCCGCGGCCTTAAGGTGACCACTAGGACTTGCACTTCGGTAACTTTTGTTCTCACTCTCTCTGCCGTTACGAATGGCACACAAACGAGAAGGGGCAGTGAAACTTTGTCGTAGCCTGGCAGTTAGGATCAGAGTTTAGTGTTTCTTTAAATAGCACATATTGCTGTGTTTGAAGCGCTGGGTTTTGTATCTCTCAAGCGCCAAGTTTCTGAAGCTTGCTTTTACGTGAAGATGGCAGATTAATGTATGTGCGCTCTCATTTCACCGCCAAATCGCATACTAACCTCATACACGCGTCCAGACCCACCCACCACGGACATAGCAAGGAGGTCGGCAATGTTAGGTTCACTGCCTTTGCAACCATAAGCAGGATAATACAAAGTGGGTATGTAATGACAAGGAGAAACTGCGGGAAGTATGAGGAGAAAACCAGTGAATAGGTAGGTACACACGCTTGGCGGCTAAAAAAATTGTTGGCGCGGAGGAGAGAAAGGCAGGCGGTCATTTTGATTGCGTTGCCTTTGTTACCTTACATTTTCTTGTGCTGGCATGTGTCTCAGTTTCTTGCGCAAATCGTGTACCAGTTAAGCGCTGGGTACATCAAAAGCGTGCTGGAAATCATCGCGTAAGGTGGGAGAAACGCGATGCGGGTGTTTTTATTGACTGTACGTTTCTGAGGAACATCGTAGTCCTAACGGGTCACATTACAATCGCTGTATTAATTATACCCACCGTGGTGGCTCAATGACTCCTATGCTGAGTAGACGGTCGATAGACCAATCCTCCGTATTTTATTTGCAAGCAAAACTTGTATTGATTAACCTGTTTGTTAGGAGCTCGTTAGGATGTCCCAAACAAGCCGAGAACCTCAAGAAAAGAAGTTTGCCGTTATCGGGATGGAATCTAGGTCCCTCGCGCTATGAAGCCGATGTTATACAATTGCGCCATTCGGACACAGTATTCGTATGCAGACCGTTGGTGATCCTTGCGCGGCGTCGTTGCCAATGAGGCCACTAGGCAGCGCTGCATGCCGGGAGTTGAGCAGCTGATTTTAAAGTTGCCTAGAACTACAGCGTCATAGCAGACACGGGAGCCGAAGTGAATCTGCATGTAATGAGGTGCTTCTTCATGATTCTTCTTCAGCCAGTGGGTCAGGAGGTATTTGGTATGGGTTAGGTCAGGGGTTGCGTTTGGGTTGATTTGATATGGGTTTGATTTTGTTTGGTGAGTTTTCTCCTTCTTAAGGGTTGGTATTGCGTTTTGAGTTTTGCTTTAGTTTATATTGACGGGTGACTTGCTTCGCGCGAGGTTGATTGGTTGTTTTCCACATAAACGTAAAACTTTATAATGTATGCTTGTACATTATCGGGTGCACGTAAACCTAATTTTAAGCCATTCCTTACGGTGCATCTCACAGAGCAAGTCTCGCGCTTAGGGCCAATGGCGTGCTAATACCTATTTAGCTTCATGTGCCGTTACCGCGCTTTGGAAGAAAGTTGGGATTTAAAGGAGTACTGACACGAAATTTTTATGTTACGTTTTTTTCGCTGCTATGCGTGCCTACCAGCCCAATAATCATCGATTGACAGATTAGACGGTCGAGCGCAGCGTAAACATTCATTTACGGCGCCGTTTATTCGTGCCAGTTTCGGTTTCGACAAAAAAACGCCGAGCGGCCGCCATGACAGCATGTATCACATGGCATCACCATTCTTGCCGTATCGCTGCCTCTCTGGAAGCGCGCGCGAGCGAGCGCATGCGCGCGTCCAGACCGGCCGAGGTCTTCGCCGTCCCCACAGGCCCGGGCAGCATGACGTCAGTCCCAAAACCATGACGTGTACACACACCCGAGCAGCGCGCGCCAACCACAGCCAGCGCGTCGGCCTCGTCACGGGAGCCCCGACGTCGGCAGTTTGGGGCACGTAGCAGATGATGTCACGCCGGCCCGCTCTGGGCTTTCTCGTGCGGGCGAAGATTGAAATGGATTTTAAATATGTTTCGCTGAACGGTTGATGTTGAAACTTGCTGGGAGATATCTCCTGATAAAAAGGAAGCGTTTTACATAGTTATCTCAGCTTTGAAGTTTCGTGTCAGTACTCCTTTAAGTCTACGCCTTCACGCTAACGAAGAAGTTGGAGAATCCACCAAAGGACATCAGGGTACGATAAGAACGCGAAAGCGTTTTTTGGCCTGGTTAGTCGACGGGTTTCGGTCCCTTACCACGCAAAGCATACAACCTCAACATGCCGCTGCGACAATGTTCTATGCAAATGTGAAGGCGAACTGAGTACTCGGACGGGAACGCCCTCTCTTCGTCTGTACCTACGTACCCAGTTATTACTGATGCATGCGCTTCAGAACATGTCTTACCTAACGAATGCGTGCTCCATTTTTGTCGGTTTTGTTTCTACTACACTCGCTATTTAACGTCTCAGAGCCAGCGGCAATTACAAGTGCCATGAGGTTTGTTGCTGGGGGTATTCTCGCCCACGTCGCTTCTAAATTCCACGCACTTTTTCGCACTAGGTTTCCGCAGGTTTTCGCACTAGGCCTCCTCGTAAGCATTAAAGCCCTTGCAAATCAGCTTCATCCTTTGCTTCCTATCATCGTACCTTACTTGTGCCTTCACTCATGTTTATGGCTTATATGTGCCAAGTGCCTTACATGTGCCTTTACATCGCACCTTTACCCATCTAAGGTGAAAGGCGTATTAGAAGAAGATGAATTCGTTCAGTAACGGTAGATAACAAAGTGCCTGTTCTGCATGATTGTATGGAATAACTTTTTTCCGTCATTTATTATTAACCATAGCGCTTGCATAATCAAGGCGGCATAATTATCCGGGTAAAATATTTTTCTGTGAACTACCGCGTGAACCGCTACTTACTTCGAATTGCAAAGCCCTATCTTTAACAGCTGTCCGATACCTGTCGCATGCTACTTTCTGGAGCTGGTGAGAACGTGTTTTGACGGGAAAACCCAGGAAATCTCTATAGACGTTCATTTATATGTCCCCGGGCCCTGGTGTGGTGGCTTCAAGACTTCGTAGAAGGGAGGATGTGATCAGAAACAGGTGCGGCTGTGCTTCGCCAGCGCCGTATCCCGGCTGGAAGAGTAACCGGATCTAAAGGTTAAGTTGCTCGGGGTAGCCTCCAGACGGCGTGGGCAAGTTAAAATCGTTGTTGGTTTCCCCCAAAAAATTCATCGCCATAATCAACAACCTGTACGGGTTAACTGGAAGAGGAAGGCGACTCAGAGATTTTCCTGCGCTTCCATCAGGTTATTTTTACCGCCCAGTGTTTATGGAATTTCCCCACCGCGTGTTTTGCGGTCTCCGGTGTGGTTGGCCCCCTCTTTTTATCCTTTCGTTTGAACGCATGGTCGACCTGTTGTCAGTCATTTGCATTACATGACCCACCTTCCCAACTGCCGTCTACAATAATCAGGGCTAGACTGTCGTTTCACCGTATTTGTCCACTTAAACGAAGCGATTGTACGCAGGTGTCGCCACTAACATTACTTTCACTGGCAGTCTGTCCCACATACGCTAGCTTTCAAGGTGCCTGGTAGGACATAAACTTTCCCCTTATGAGTTATCCCCGCGAGTACACAGCTGATGCATACCAGTCTGCTTTAGTGAGACAGGTAGTTACGGCTCATTTAACAATACTTAACTGAACGGAACCCGTGCCCACGCAAATCTTGCGTTTAATGTTTTCATGATCTGGATAAGGGCTGATAAATCGGATCACTACAGTTATAACCACTAACCTAAATAGTTTCCTGCGTATCTTGAACTCGTGTTACATTGCATGTCTGTGAAACTAAACTTTCGATTTCTGAGGGCTTATTTTCAACATGCAAGCCAAGAGAAAAAAAATCGGCTAAGACTGACGAAACAACGGGTCTGGTGGTCCTCACTAGCTGTAACTTGGCTTTTTCTAAGACTTCCTTTTTGAAGCTTTAAATTGTTTTTTTCTCGCTTTGCTGGGTGTTGTTTAAGCTTTGCTGTAAAAACGACACCCAGTTTTGAATGCACTTTTTTTCATTCGTGGGTGCAGCTCAAAGGAACCAGCTGGGAAGCTCTTCAAGCGACCATTGCGGAGACGTTGAAGTTGGTGCATCTGGAAGATAAGGCGTACAGCATGCCCAACACCCTCTCTGGGGGAATGAAGCGGCGACTCAGCCTCGCCTTCGCCATCGTGTCTAAGCCAAAGGTGAGGGAATGGACCCTCTTATTTTACAGAAAGCATAAGAATAGCTAGCGCGTAGTACCTATTAAAACTCAATCTAACTTGTTTAAAAAATCATAAGCGATTTCATTTTTTTTCAAATGGATGACAATCGAACCTCTTTTGCACACAGCATAGAGAAGAATAAAAATTTGGACATTAATTGGCTGTGGTTAAAAGAGGTTGAACCAAGCTTGTCAAATGGTACTTCGACCTTCCGCCAAGAGCGCACAGTAAATTCTCACACAATTCTATCAAAGGAAAACACTGCGCACTTGCTGCTGTAGGCGCGAACGTGTTCGCACTGCCGTTCGGAATGTGGAGCATCCAATGGGCCCCAGATTCTGAATTAATCATGTATGTATGTATGTATGCATGTATGTATGTATGTATGTATGTATGTATGTATGTATGTGTATGGATGGATGGATGGATGGATGGATGGATGGATGGATGGATGGATGGATGGATGGATGGATGGATGGATGGACGGATGGACGGACGGACGGACGGACGGACGGACGGACGGACGGACGGACGGACGGACGGACGGACGGACGGACGGACGGATGGATGGATGGATGGATGGATGGATGGATGGATGGATGGACGGACGGATGGATGGATGGATGGATGGATGGATGGATGGATGGATGGATGGACGGATGGACGGAGGTATATATTTAAACTACAATCAGGCACAGGACAGTGCAAAAGGCAAAGCCGTGATGATCACACCTTGTACAGTTATCCCCCGTGGGTTATCTGAGAATAAAGGTTTGCTTTGGTAGCGCTCGATGCCCGCAATACCAGTTTAACTACTTCACAGCAAAGCAAAGAAACGTGGAGATCGTAGAGCTTAGAGAACGCTGCATATGAATACCACGTGTTTCTATCACTCCTCTATACTATTTTGTTGCCGTCTTCCGTACAGCTGGTCATCCTTGACGAGCCAACGACGGGACTGGACGCAGAGACACGACGGAACGTATGGGACGTAATCCAAGCCCTGAGTAAAGAACACTCAGTACTTCTGTCGTCCCACGACATGGAAGAGGCGGATGCAATTGGCGACAGCATCATCGTCATGGCCCGCGGGAAGGCCGTGTGCAGTGGGTCGACATCCTTTCTAAAAAAGGCTTGTGGTATGTTACAACTACGGCTACCCGCAATCATGTCCGTGAACGTGCTCACTGGTACGGCACACTGACCGTACGCAACAAGAGAGGCAAACATTGCTTTAAGTGCATTAGCGGCTAAAAGATTAACTATTCTTCGTGCCGTTAAGCTATACTTGATGAGATACTGTCACGCTACAACATATGCAGGATGCAGGTAATGTCTCTAAGGGTTTTGAAACCTGAATGAGTATTCGACATAGTAAAATTTCTAGATTAGCTTGGGATATTGTCCCATTTTATCGTTCATTGAATTTTCGCTACAACCTTCTTTGCACAGTTCAACAGAAGCGTACCGGTATTTGCACTCAGACCATCGTGCGCTCAGGTTTAACTGCAGCCACTACAATATCTGCGTTCACAACCACTTAATTGCCCTGTCCATATTCGTTAACTCAACGACAAGTTTGTTGTGTGCATCGCATCACTTCGCAGGTGTCGGATACAAGGTCTCTCTGGTGAAGGAACCTGGAAGGTTTGAAGTGAAGGATGTGCTTGCTTTGATTCACAAAACGGTTCCTGGCGCTGAAGTGGATAACGACAAAACGGGAGAAGTCATCATCGCCCTGAACACGCTCAACCACGAACACTTTCCTGCAATGTTCAAGAAGCTGGAGCAGAAGTCCGAAGAATTGGGCATTCAGGCCATTGGCGTGAACGCTGCGTCGATGAAGGAAGTCTACTTAAAGTAAGCTTGTGGCGAAACGTCTATACACACGAGAAAACGACGTGAAATGTAAAGCAATACAAACATACATAAAAAATGAAGGAGGCTCATACTAACACTTAAGACTGGAAGGTAGCGAAGCCGTACGCAATCACGAGAATCACAACTGTTTAAGTGCGCGATTGCAGTTTCTTTGCTTCTTTGTCGCTGCCGCAACAACCTTTACTCCATCATTGTTGCTATCCCTTGTATTCTGAGCCCCTCTTTCACTCAAGCCTCCAGTGGAGGAGATCTTCGAAATCGATTTCTCCGTGCATATGCATTGAGGAATCCTCCCCTCAGCCGAGTGGAGGGAGCAAATGGAGTGGAAGGGGGACTCACAGTACGGCCCTGTGAGTGTGAGCTTCCTTCATTGTTGAAAGTGATGATGATTCGACATCGCCTTAAAGGAGAGCAGGCTATCACGCGTCTATCTCTTTTCGAGAAAGTGTTGCCACGATTACGGGGAATTCAGAAGCTTTTGGCCAAATCTTGGCTGATCTCCCTAAGTGTGTATGCTTGGCTTAACGAACGTGTGCTGACAACCCTGGTTGGTCTCCGCGAGGCACGCATACACGCGCGCTAGGCATTTTCTTGTTTGTTTTTTTTAACTACTGGGCCTTTGCCACAATCTTGGCTAAGCTCCCTAAGTGGCTATGAGTGGCTTAGCAATGGTACGGCGGGGACAGTGGGTGGTCATCACCAGGCACGCACACACGAGCGCCCGGTATTCTTTTTGCCGGTGGCGCTGAAGTGCGCACGCTCAGCGATTTTCTTGGTATTTTTAGCGGCGGACAGGAAAAATTACGATTTGCTAAACATCTTCGCCGATAAAATTCGGGGCGCTTACACAATACATACACTTAATGCTGATTATAACCCTAAATAACCCCAAAAGTTTTCCATTATTGTAAATTTGTTGCACCTCTCGCGAGTTCTCGTTTTTCAGATGAGTTTTATGGCCCACGGCAATTTTTCCTGCAGTGGTTCTTGCATAATCCTCATACTGTATATTCGCTATCATCAAACAAGTGGCTCTCGTTTTTACCCCTGATAAAACCCACACTATAAGAGGTGAAGGAGTCCGGCTAACTGTTCAAAGGAGTTGAAATGCTTGTCCCATATACAATTCCTTTTTCGAGTATCTGTAACTCCTGTTACCCCAGCATAGCCGTACCCTTCAACAGGGAGGCACCGGACTCTCATTGGGAGGGGGTGAAGTTATTCCTAGAGGAGTTGCGAGGTGTCCTCTGAATTGGCATCGAACAGCTCTCAACATTAGTTGGGTACTTCCACCGATCACAGAGTTATGGAACGTTGGACCAGAGTACTGCTACACCGTCCCAAAGATGGTTACCTTACTCTTTCTCAGAATCGTATTCTTTTGAAAGGAGCCATGAAGAGAAAACACAAGTTTGGTTCATTCAAAAGATTGTCTCGTTAGAATCATACTGACACCACTTTTAACGTAAACTTCGCTCAAATAAGCTACATAATTAGTAAAAACGGGAATGGTCATGCGACCCACCAGCTCATTTCCCGCAACAGAACCTATGATGTCACATGAGCTAAGCTCTGCGATTGGCGGAGGCTGGCAGAAGCAGACGCAAATTAGGTAGAGGGACGTCGCCTTGGCTAGGCTTCGAATTCAGCACACCCATGCTATGCACTCGTATGTGCTCACGGGATCTTCAAGACCCCAATGCAGCAGGTGCGGAGAAGCCCTATTCGTATTTCACATACTCATTGAATGCAAGGCGCTCGACACCACACAACGCAAAGATTTTCCTGAAATGCACAGACAACACATCCCTCTACACCAATCACACTTCTTGGCCGACAAACCACAAGCGTGCTTTTCAGTTTTTATCAGACGTCAAGTTTTTACAGCTTCTTTCACATCATGCATAATCACACTGGCCCTATACACCAGCCATCTTCATGCATTCGCTTCAGTTTTGTTTTTACTCAGGCAATCGAGTATTTAATTGCACATCTATCTTCATCAAATAACTGTGTCTTTGGCACTCTTTGCCCTTGTCGGCCTTGCGCCATTAAACTGAAGCGTCATCATCATCATGCTTCGTGTTCTGCCCTCGCAGTGTGGCGCGATTCCCATTCATTTTAGCGCCCGCCCGCCAATTTGAACACCGCTTAATTCGGACAGTTTTCTGGTACCCTTCAATTTAGAATTAACGAGTTTTTACTGTATTACCACCCTTCTCATTAAGGTGCACTCACACTAGGCAGAGATAATGACACGGCGGTGACGCCGACTTCAGAGCAGGCAGACGAAGTTGTGACACGTCGCCGGCAGCAGCACACACATCGGCTGATTGAAAGTACGCGTACTGTGACCGGCGCGCCGACAAAAGACTGCGAAAAAAACCGGTCGGCTTGCCATACCGGCGACGGGTCGTCGGGAATCCACCTAGAAGTGAAAACTGCGCACTGAACACATTCGTGTCGTAATTCTTGCGCCTCTTTTTGTTAGTTTCCGCAGTGTAATAAACTTGGTAAGGTCCATGAACCCCATACAGCTCAACACTAGCGCTAATACGATGATTAATTTTAGGAATTTATAAGCCACCCCAACACCCCCAAGAGGATTTTCACACCCCCAAAAAATATTCTACAACCACGAGCACCCGCTCAGAGATTTATACACACACACCCCACATCCCTCCCCCCCCCCCCCCCCCCCCCCCCCTCTCGGAGAATTTCGACACCCTGCAAAATTGAAACTCTGTATAAGCTCCCCGCTTAATTTGTTTTCCGACGCTTCGCAAGTGCGCTCTTGCAACTTCGTTTCAATGGAGGTGCAAACTACATATGCGGGTGCTAACGACACGCTTGTAGAAAATATAAGGCCAGTTAAGTGCATAAGGGTTACGGAGGTAGTTTAGGGAATAAGGAATGAATATTAGGAAACATTCCAGGGCAAAGCACAAAACAAAAGTACGGCCATCCCAATTCCCGCAGTAAGAAATCACACTCGCAGCCGGGCACACGCTTGCTATCGCTTGTGTGCCCGAAAAATAGTGCAGTTCTTGGTGATCCGCTATAATAGCGGCTTCAGGAAAGCTCACTGCGCAGATGTAACTCATGAAATATTTAGTTTATCCGTCAGGAATTTTTTTAACCAGGCTGAAACATCTCATACAACATACGAAGGGTCATAAAGCCAGCCGTGCGAAAAGGTGGACCCCTATCTATTGGGAGTGGTGGTTATACATGTATTTAAAGTAAAGAAGGTTCGCGCTTGAAAACTAGAGAAACTATCCGTCAAGGGCCTCTGCGGCGGCTGCAGTCCTGCGAGCCCAGTCCACCAACTGTCGCTGGTCCTCAGAGTACCTCGATCTAGTATACAGGTTATTGTCCCCTTCATTGCGTTCTGGCGTGGGGCAGTAGTCTCAAGCGGGACGTCCCGCACGGTCCATGAACGTAGCGTTTTCAAATCCCGCCCTGGTAATGATATTTTTCTGCGCGGCTTTTCTAAGATACATGGTTTGCGTATGTTCTCTGCGAATTCATAACAAAACCTTAAAACTGGACTTTGGAACTACCATTTCAAATGTCGATACATCCCTCACGTTATTCCACAATTTGTTCAGTTGTGAACTGGTACTTTGTATACAAAAAAAAGTGAATTGTGCTTTCAGAGGAAACTATACTGATGTGTGTATTTTGCAAAATAGGAAGGTATTTATAGTGAGTAAACATAGTTTTCTTCATCCACTTAAACTATACACCAGGCAGACTTGGGTGGAGGCAGGGGAAATGTATAGGGCCGCGGACGGCAACCCCACACACCACACATCGCAATTAGTAGCGCTGAGCACGGACAAAAAGAGCAGCCTTTATAGAAAAAAAATTAGCTCCAATTCACGCTGTGAAGCTGCTTGGACTGCGAAGCTGTTAATGAGACCGGCAAGAGGCGGGGCGTGGCTTTCGCAGGGGTGGCGTCCCGAAAGCAGAAGCAACGACAGAAAGAAAACAGATGACCGTCTGGCGAAGGGTGAGGAGAAGGGCTGCACGCGCGGCTATGGCGCTATCTCTCTCACTGCCTCCCCCTCAATCTTGTTTCATACGTCGCGGCAAAAGAGCGCCCTTCGCCTCCTCAGTCGCAGTTATGTTCGCCACGAATGCAAACAATGTGAACGCCATTATCATAATTTATGCGGTTTGTACTTCAAACTAGGTCTTTGGATGAGCGCAAGTGGTAGATCTGCCGCTGAGTTTAAGTAGACCATCAGACTCCTCGTCTTCTCGCGCGGGCAAGACGACGGGCTGTCAGTAAGACGGCGGGCTATCGCTCCGTTGCTCTATTCTGGACCAGGTTCGAATACTGGCGGGGCAAGCAAGTTCTCATAATTATCCTTGGAGTTTTCTGCTGACGCTGACACGAAAATTTTCTTGGCTGGTAGAGTTATAGAGCATCGCCGTAAAGACAGGGCATCGAAGCCATTAGGGGAAAGAGCCAGGGTGGAATAATTGTTTGGCCCGCTCATATGCACGGTCGAACAAAGGGCACGCCGGGCCGCAAAACTCACACTTCTCTTCAGAGACCTTTCGCAATACCGTTTCTGGTGTATTTGTCTAATTAATAAAGGAAGGGTCGCGGGATGTAATGCACAAAGCACGCTAAAAAAGATTCTGCACCGTATCGTGCAACCATTGGGCTGCTTTTTGCTGGGTTTATAAGTTAGAACCTATTATAATAACAGAATGGGATAGTACTACTACGTGTATACGCGCGAACATTGCGTCTCCACAACGCGACCGAGCTCGACATTGGCTCGAACCAGCAGCCTGTTCAGCAATTTACAAACCGGCGTCGGTTCGGAATGCATGTACGTGCTCACTCTAGTAAATTTTCAGGCGCTTATTTGGTCGTTCAATCATACATTTTAGACTCCCAAACTCACGGCCACATGTCGTCTCCGCGTTCCGGTGGTTACCCTGACAGATTAATTGGATTGATTGATTGTAGGGCGGCGTTGCGTCGCGCCGCCCTAACGTTGCGTCGCGCCGCCCTGCGTTGCGTCGCGCCGACGCAACGCAGGCGATGAGGCGCGCCGTAGTGGCGGGCTTGCGATAATTTCGACCTCCCGGGGATCGTTAAGGTGCGCTGAAATGGCGCACACACGGGCATTTTTTTTTTCTTTTCACCTCCATCAGAAAAGCAGCCGCCGGGGCCGGGAATCGACCCCGCGTCCTCACTCCGGCAGAGTCGTCCTCTCTTCGCGCGGTATTTCGGCGTGGTGTGGAAGCATAAAAATCCCACCCCATTAATTGGGTCAACTTTGCTAGACGTGAGCAGAGTGCGGTATTCATTAGCAGAATGATAAATACGAAACGGCTGTGACGGAAAGCAAAAAGTCGGACACACAGTGCCAAGGCAACGCATATCATCGAAGTAGCTGACGCGCGCAACCGGATGTTGTTTCAGACGTCACCAAGAAGCGAAGCAACATGGGCAGTATCCGAGCGAACACCTTGAGCGGTGCTAAGGTAAATCGAAACGAGGAGTAAACGCGCGACGAGCGAAACTGCGCTGTTTTTAGTTTGCAATAACTCCACAAATAATCAGCGCTTTAACAAAATGCTTGTAGGAGATGGTTACAACAAGATTGCTTTATCGAAAATGTGAACACCGATCTTAAGTTATGCACTTAGTTACGAGGAAAGCTGAGCACAGGAATCGAAATCTAAGAAATTAGGGGAAACATGTCTCAAAGCTTTCCGTAGGCCGTCATCTCATTTAAGCTGTCAGTTAATCCCACTGATTCATTCCTGGTAACAGCCCCTCTCACGGTTCTGGCAGCACTAGACCTCCCCATTATTATCACGGCGTTCCTATTTTCTCTAAAAGCTTTTTTATAATCCCCTAAACGACGTTTTCTTTAGCACCGGTGATTCCTGAACAGTTTAATACTTGAAAACGCAGAAAAATACTGCAGTGATCCAATGAAATGCAGACAATGGAAGTGGACGTTTAGCTCCAAATGTTTCCATAGCTGTGCAGTCAGAAATTTTCGATTTTTCGACTGCGCCAAACATTGGTCCACCCAAAACGAGTAATGCGAGTTTACATTGAACGACAGAAGTATGCACTCCCTTGCGTGCGTTATGGAGTGAGAAGCGAGTCCTCCACTATGGAACGTAAAAAAAAAAACACTGGCACCTGAAAATGTTCAGCACTGTCTTATATATTCACCTTTTTTAGTCCTACTATTCTGGTATGATATATTTTTATTGCAAAAAAAGCGGCTGTGGCGACTGGTTTGACAGTGTAAAACGATGATCAGTTTTATTGCGCGGAAATACGAGCAGCACATCTTCTGTAAATCCATATGCTTACGATTTTTTTAATTACAGGATTAACCTGGACTGGACTCCTGAAGGAAAAGAGCGGGAGGCAGCAGTTGATGGTCTGTATAATTATGACTGTCAGTGATGGATCTTGTCTAAACCGTAGTCGGTAGTTTTCACTAGCACATGGCGTCCAGAGGCTCCGAATTCACGGCACAGGTGTGCGACAAGTGCGAGGAAATGCATGTCGATAAAATACCCCGACAATTAGATGCTTTAGATGTTAGGTGTACGGCATAAACTTGTCTTTGATTTGCATTGTTCGAGATTTCATATTGTTACAGTTGCATGTATAGTTTTAACAACTACCAAACAAAAAGAAGGCATTGGCCCAGACGAGCCACTTTGTCTAGATGTCAGGGTGGCTTGTGCGTAAGGCGAGTTGTAGAGTTTTCATCGACAGAGGATGTTTGCTTGGTTAGGTATGCAAACCGAGATTCACTACTCACCGTGGTAATATTTTCCAACATACAAAATATTGCAATTATTCATATTCAGCAGAGCGTTGCATTGTTTTGGTCACTCGGGGCCGTTATACCCGTAGGTATCTTTTTTTGACTCGTGCAGCGACAGGCCAGGTTTCAACTGCGACTGTAGTGCATTTTAGAAATTTCAACGGAAACACGGATGCTCGACAAGTGTCGTAGATAGGGTGCTATAGAAGGGCAGCCGAAATAAAGCTTCCCGTTTTAAGTTTGAAGTTGCTGAATTCTTCTCCCTTGGGCGAAGGCGTTTAATGTAGACGCACCCTTCAGAACTAAATTCTCTGTGTAGTTGAGCATTTACACGATCCGATCATGAGCTGGGGCGTACCGACCTTTCCGTTGAACAATTTCTGTAGTATTGTTTGGTGCGCAGGAGTTCGGCCACATAACTTTCTGGAATGTACTAACAGGGGAAAAAAACGCTGTACCTCCGTGAGACACTCCAGGAAATGAATTTAGGGGGGCCATTGTGACCGTGGAGCTGCCGAAGCTAAGTTATGGATCAGCTGCACCTAATAACAATAGCTCTCTTTCTCCTGCCCTCTTCCTTCCCGCAGAGAGGGCCATAGAAGAACTGTGCAAAATGGGCGTGAAGAATCCGACAGCGTGCCGTCGTTTCTGGGCCCTCTTCATTAAGCGGCTTGTCTACGTGACCCGCAGTTGGAGCTTCCTCTTCGTTGGCATTTTGATTCCACTGTTGCTGCAGCTGTACATTGCAACCAGCATAAAAATGCCATCAGCTAACCGATGGAGCGGCGGTCACATTGTAAACAACACTTTTCCCATCGAGGTACGACTAGGCTCCCACTTCCCGGACTCGGAGGTCTACCTTCAAGACTCAACGACCACGAACGCGAGCCAGGGCTTCCGCGTGCTCGTCGAGTCAGAAGGGTGCAGAGTCCACGTCGTGAAGGACCTTCACAAGGCGTTAGAAGAGATCGCCCTGGATGACTTCGGCCACTACATGCGGACTTACCCAGTGGCGGCCGCCTTCGAAAATAACGTGTAAGTTTGTCCCTTTGCTCAGTGTGAGCCTGTCTCGAGTATCCATACAATAAGTGGCACCATTTTGGGCTTCTTTCGCAGCATATGAATGGGGTGCATCATGTGAAAGGGGCTCGTAATTTTGGTCTGCTTCTGTAGACACCCTTCTCGACGTGCTTTTGTGGTCTGGGGCGGATTTTTGAGTTTCGTCATTTCACAAGTTTCTACTGTAAGCAAGCCCTGATTGGCTGCGCCAAACGACATGAATGCGACGTAAAACGGCACGACGTTCCTCTGCATGACAAGGGTCTGGCAATTAAACCTTCGATTTGTTTTAAAACGGTTACAAAACATATTCTCAAAGCGGACACATCTGAGAATTGCGTCCTTTGTGAGCCATGCTGATACATCATCACTTAACAGCACTACCATACCAGAGATAAATAGGGATTTAGGAATGCGTGCAAAATGTTTTTGTCCACCTCCTACATGCGGAGTTCATGCCTTTGTAATCAAAATCTAGCAGTTGCATCCTTGCGCTAGCGCGTTTGTAGGCTTTAATCCACATGGTCGTCTCTACAAGCAAGACTAAAGGAAGAGGTTCGAAACATCGTTACCCAGTGTCGTCGGTGTTGGCACCGCATCCAGGAGTAGCAGTGGATGCGGAGCTACCTACTGCCCTCGTTACAAAGTGATTTTGAGGTTCTGTCGCGTCGTATTTCTGAGCTAATGTACTGTCGCTTAAGGTCATCTTTGCAAGGTCACTGCGAACGGATACATAGTCACGCACGCGAAAATTACGAAGCGTAAATTGTTTCTCGTTGAAAACTCTTCAACGGAGAGTAAAAGTACACCTGAGTTTTGTATAACTGGTGGATTCACCTGATGCTGAGGGCCACCAACCCGCTTTACAGAATCATATACATGTGCGTTGGTCATAGTACTGAAGAGTCTTTAATTTAGCGTAATTCCACAATGCGGATGAGGAAGGGACCCAATGGTTCTATTTATTACACAAGAGGCTTTCGGAAGACGCTGAAGTACCGGCGCAGGATGGAGTGGCACGGGCGACTTAACAAAAAAGTGGCCCTCGCGTCACTAAGAGAAGCCGTGCAGATGGCCTCGGTAATGAGACCCCTAGCACTGCTACCACCATTTCCTCCCCGACATACACGGAAACTTGAGTGAATGCACATTTATTTCTGTTTTTATCACCATTATGACATTGGCTCACTTTCTCATTGCACTTGAATTAGGTTCATACCGCATATGACATGTTCCTTGCCTAATCCGACATCATGACTCCGCAGCGAAGTGAATGTGCGGGGAATCTAGGCTACCATCTGGCTGCTAGTGTAAGGGCCAACAATTCGAATGACGGGGGCGACAACCCCTTGCGCCCAAAAAGGCAGCAACATCAAGCATAAAAGACCTCAGCGACAGAGAGAGACAGTTGATTAATCCTTGCGGGAACATTGCAACGCTGCTGTTTAACCATGACAGAGCTCTGCCAGGAATGTCACGAAAGCAATGAGGTAGCCATATATAACTGTCAGTGGCGTCATGTGTCAAGGGCACCTCTCAGAGGGGATGCATTGAAACCCCTCAAAAAAAACAAAGAAACGAGAACTTTAGGTGCCTGCCAGTAACGCACCAATAACGCACCAGTAACGCCAGTAACCCACTGGTTGACTGACTTGGTTGATCGTTGATTGGTTGGACTATGCCTACGAAGGCTGGGCAGGAGCGGGCCAAACTCGCATCGGCTATGGCGTCCTAGTCGAACCACGAGCCTGTGTATTCGGGGCCCCAGCGGCGGAGGTCGGGTACTTGCGGCAATCATCCACGCTCCATCGACCTTTGCTTCGATGGCCCCGAAGGGCTACTTCCGTTCCGGGACCTACCTGGATACCTGGAGCAGCAGCGGCTACCAAAGGGGTAGCCTCCAAGGAACTACTTTGTGACACGCGGTGCCAACGACGTCCAGACGACGTCCGAGCACCGGTACGCCGGAATCATCGCGAGACGGCGGCTACCACCGTGTCGCGGCCACGCAACGGTGCGACACGTCAGTGCTGACGACCGGGGTAGGCCAGTCCAATAGGGACACGCAATATAGGACAGAACTAGGGACTAGTTGTTGTAGAGCGAGCACTATAGACATGGGGATTAATTAGTAACGTGTGGACAGGGGTCCTTGGAATTGATAGTGTAGAAACTTTGTTGCACTGACTTTTGGGTTTGACTGATCATTGGTGTCGTAATGTTTAGTTAGAGGTTCCCTTGCTGATCGGGTTTGTGCTGTTGATGGCTGGTTTGGTTGACTTCAGGGTTTTTTGAGACTGTGTAAAATAAATGCGTGTTTTGTTAAAACCTTCAACGCCTTTCCTGCGTTCATCTCTCTAGGCTGGTCAAGACAACTCCTCACCAACATCACGTGACCAGTGGTGCCACAGCAGCGCCGCCACACACCAGAAGTAGCCCTAAGGATGGTCAACACTTTGAAGGCGTTCATTTCGAATGTGTCCATTGCGGAATGCGCCTTATGTGCACAGGAATGCCTACAACAGACAGTAATTGAGTCCGCTAATACGTCGTTGCGAAACCGAGAGGGAACGTTGCGTCCCAGCAACAATACAGCAGTTTCCCATGGACACGTTCCCATACGACACGCGCCCAACAAGAAAAATTAGGATCGGTAACAAGAAAGAAGGAGGAAATGGAAAAACCATCCTTACATTAATGTGTTCGGGGTGCAGGACTCTTCACAAGGATTAAATCGGGATTGCGATGGCAGGATATGAGGTGAAAGGGAGGAGGCGGAATTTGGGATGCTGATGGGATTACTGAAGAGGTAGGGGGAAGAGCAGGAGACGAGTCTGATATTGTAGCGTAAACGCAGCGACTGGTCAACAGTAAGGGGTGTAGTTTAATAAGAGAAGAGACCAAAAACCCTATAGCAGTCTAATGGCGGCTCTGCTTGCTGAGGGAAGCCCGCGCAAAAGAGAAAGTCCTCCTCCTCCTTTAGCCGGGGTGTTCCCGTGCACACCCGATCTCGCGCGAACGAGGGATTGACGACACCGCCCTGCGCTTCTTGAGTGCCTCAGAGTTGCCTTCTAATGACTTGACTGTGGCAATATAAAGAAAGAAAATAGGACGGTCAAAAACGTGTGAAGAAAGGTATTGAAGTCGCGGAGGAGATTGGTTTTGAGAAGTTGAATGGGTGGGAATGAATGAGTAAGAAATATTAGGTGGAAGCAAGAATGCACGAGAAAAAATGGGCGGAGGTGGAGAACCCAAAGATGTATAGGACAAATGGGGAAAGCGAGGTGTGCGAAATGAGAATCGAAAAAGGCAGCTAGCGTAGGGAAGGGAAAGGTAACTAGGACGGAATAGGGTGGGGGAAAATTGGAAAATAAGTTTAGCAGAGCGCAAATGGAGGGGTAAATGCGTAAAGAGAAGGTGAGGGATCTAGCGGAAGGCAGGGGCTTAGAGGGGGAAAGATTGGTGTGAGGAATAGTGGAAAACGATAGAAGCGCTTAGTAGAAAATAGTTAAGAGATAGAGGAGAGAAGGGACGTTCTAGGTGAAGTATTGGAGGGGACGGGAAATGAGGAGGCGACCATCAGAAAGGCAGAAATAAACAGTGTAAAGGTAGGCCCTACATAGCGGTACTTTCCGCAAGAGCATAAAAGAGGACAGGAGAGAGGTCAGCGGAAAAAGCGAGAAAAAGAAGACGGTGAGGGGTAGAAGGGGTGAGAGGAGGCGGCTTTAAGTGGCAGGGGAGTCTGAAACGTATCATCTTTAGGCGTTACTTGCAGTGGGCCCGACCCCAAGTCTTATCTTTTTAGCGCTGAAGCTTGCCACATAATTTAGTTGTGGTTGAACAAACGTCGCCTACAGACGAGTGATCGTCAGTGAATTTCCGCACACATAAGTTCTAACGTGCTGGACCTGGTGCTTTTAAAATACCCATGAACTCCACGAACAATTTGCGAACAGCACTGCGATCAAAACAAAATTGCGTATCCTGTGCTTCTAATGTATCCTCACCTCGCAACCGTGTGCCGTTTTTGCGAACTGATAGTCATTAATTGTGCAGGTGCGGTGCCTGAAGGCAATGTAGCGGGCACCGACGAGTTGGCGATACACATTTTAAAAATATTTCCCGCCACAACTTTTCCTCTGACACAACGCTTCGCAGGACACGAGGACTGGCAAACCCCACGAGTATGATGGCGGTCCCCATCACGTTCAACATGCTGCACACGGCTCAACTGCGGCAGTTGACTGGAAAGCCAGCAGTGCGCATCTCTGCCACGCTGACGTACTTGAAGCTCGAGTACCGTTTGATACAGACAATAGAAACTTTTATTTCCGGTTTTCACAATATGGTTTACTGGGCCATTGAGCCGGCTTTGAGTTACTCGCTGGCCTTTTCTGCCTTCGCCATGTTCCCCGTCGCCGAGCGTCTCGGGCGTGCCCGTGAGGTTCAGCTCATGACCGGCGTGTCGGGCTGGTTGTTCGTGTTGGCGCACCTTGTCTTCGACTACCTCTGCTACATGCTCATCATGGTGCCGTGGTGCCTTATTCACTACAGCTTCAACGAGTACTCTCAAACCATGGCTGGTAAGTTTTAGCGTACGACTCATTCTAGCAAACGTATACGTAGGTCAGTATTGCAGCATGCTATGGTGTGTATTCACCTTGACAGCTTACCAGCGATGGTCCCTTTCCTCGACGGAAGCAGTACGATGATCTGCGAATTCTCCGCTTCCAGGTCGTTCGCGGCGAGAAATGTACCATAGGTTGCGATAGTCTGGATTCCATGCGAGCAGCAGGCGAAGGGCAACGCACCGACACCACATGAGCACAGGCCTCTTTAGCTGTACACCTGTTTACCTGTATTTCTTGATCGTACAACTGCTCGTTTTCTCACCCAAGCAAGGGTGCGCGTAGTTATCAACAATCTAATTTTTGCGGGTGCGGAATAAGAATTTTTTCTGCAGACTTTACCTTCTGAGCATTTTCTACTGATTGTGCGGTTGCCCACGCGTCCAATTGGAAGTTGGAAGTTGCAGGTTCCCGTCATTTGCCGCTTTTATTTCCCTCCAGGTTTAAGATATCATTTATGGGGCAATCAAAGCGACTATAGAGATTTATAAGCACTGCCAAAATTCACGAGGCTCGGATGATAACGTTGCAGGGCACTAGTCTCGGGTATGTGCGAGCCTTTCTCAGCTTAGTTACACGTGATCGGAAACCAGATAGGCCGCCGTACCAACTTCCGGCTATACGTGTCTTTATAAGGCTTGTGGCGCCAGCAAAAAAAAGTTGCTTTGCACCAACTATCAATGTTGCACTTATGGATTTGTGATATTGCTGGTCAGAGTAGTCCATCTTTGAAAGCTAACGTTGAAGGGACTTTTTAATGTGATAGTTGGAGGCTTGACCAGTCGCCGGCAATGGCTAGAAGAACCTTACCTAATAGAGACTACCGTCGCATTCTTTTCCTTTGATGTATTCTAGGTATCCTGATGGATAGATGAACACCCCCAAGGTCTCAGACGAGTTTAAGCTTGAGCTAGTTGGTACATAAATTCGGAAGAAAGCGGCAGCGAGACAACGAGGACGGGACCAGAAGAGAAGCACTTCTCCTTTCTGTTTGTCTTCTTCTCGTACCGTCGCGTCTCCGGCGCTTCACGTCTTTCCGAAATCCGCATATTCCCTGCCACCTACTCATCGGCGTGGAATCTTCATTCTATCAGTGGGCCGCTGCCCTTCATGCTTTGATCCACGTTTTACTGGACGAGGACAGAGAAAGCCAGTGTTTTGTTTTGTTTCGCTTTGTTGTGTTGTGCCGATGGTCGATCGGTGTCTTAGTTGCATTTTAGGTACGCCGATTTGCGGCCCTTTCATTTCGTCGTCTGAAAGAACTTGGAGGAAGGTGCCGGAAAATTGAAAGGAGAAGGTAAATTTACGGGAGTAGAGTAGACAAAGGAGGAATAAACTGAAGTAGTTTCTACGTGTATCAAAAGATCAACAAAGAGCAGGCTGAGCTAAAAGGGCGGATGTTTAGTCATGCCTGTCGGGGATGCTTCAACCGCACTAAAAGCGCTTAAGAGTAACAATCAAGACATCGAGCGTAAACAAGGAGACCGCCAAAGTCCGAGTAGGCATATTTACACTCGTAAGCTCAATTAACGTCTCCACACCACACATGCGAACCCTTACAAACACTAACAATTCTTATTAGGACACATGATGTGCTAGGTTCAGGATTAGCTAGTCTAAGTTCTCTAGTTTTATTTATCACAATGTCTTCCGTTTGAGACAAAGTCCAAGTACTTCTGGGCATAAGAGCCAAGACTAGACACCTCAAGCTGAGTCAGAGTGAATGTGTGTATGCTTTGGAGGTACGTTTATTGGTTTTATGGTCAACAGTTTAAAAGCATGTGTAGGTTACTTTTATCTCTATGGTAAATCTGACATCTTATCAACCTTGTTCATACTATATTTAAAGGTCAGTTACGATATGGTACGATTGCCAGCATTTTAATAGATATTATGCGTGCAGTGTCATTGCCAGAGATTACAGTTACGGCGAGGTAGTAGACTCCTCATAATGTCCACCATAACAAACATTTTGGTTCATCTCAAGTTGATTGTTCCTGTAACCAAATGATAACGTCTGATGGCTGCGTTTCACTTCGTCAATCTCCTTGGGAGAGCACATTCCATTTTTCCATCGCCAGCTCACAATGATAAAAATCAGCGGGCACTAGCAATCACCAGAACATCCTTATTCTATTAACTGATTTGTTATGCGCACCGTTATACTGGTTGCGGCGACCATAGGAAGCAGGCCAGTATACCATTGTATCAAAGCATGGGTGCCCATATCTAATGAATCATGACAAGGTAGTTAAAAAAAGAGAAAAACCAGTCATTGATAATTGAGTTGCGGCGAGCACCACGAAGGGGCAAACTAATTCAATATTTTAACGGGCGCAAATTGGTTCGGGGTGGCGTTCCGGAGGCGTCGCAATATATAGTATTGTTATTTTGAGACCTCTTTAGATTCAGGTGATTATTTATTTAGCAAGCAGGATATATACCCTACGGCAGACTCATAGCGACTAGTCTCAGCTCAGAACAACCGAGAGAAGACGTCCTTTCCCGCTATTGCTCGAACAAGCTCACCGTACAGCCACTGATATCACAACAGTCTGCGCTCTTTGAATGTCTTTTCAGCTGTCGTTGAATGACTGAACTGTTGCAATATTTACACTCACTGAGTCCATTATATGTCGGCCAGGCCAAAAAAGCATACCCGGCAAAAGTAAACCATTCAGCGATAGCGAGATTGAGGTCTGAGGAGGTTGACTACGAATAAAAAGGCATGCATTGTCTCAGCTGCTGGTCTCGTATTTGTCGGAGAATGCTACGTGGTATCATGGGGATATCTCACAAAGAATATTGCTTCGTAGCGCGTATCTTAACCTTGTCTTATAATGGCGGCAGTAGCCGTAATGCTGGCATTTGGTGCACCAACTGTTTGGTGTTTCCGTACGTGAGGCGTGCTCTGAAAAATAAGGGACGTTTTGTCGGAAGAAGTTCCGCTTGTCTTCTTTGGGCAGAATCAAGAAGAAACTGTGTTTACAAGCTGGCATTAGCAGCTTAGTAACACAAGCGGCGCACGCGTTTTTAGCTGAGTGCTGTGAAGAGCTACCTGCATTGGATCATTTGCAGCAGGAACAGCAACTCCGCCAATAAGACTCCTCACCTCAGTGTACAAAGGTGTACGACAATATATTTCAGGAAACGACGAAGACCAATGCGCATTAACTGAACGATGGCGAAAGCAAATGTAGCGGAATACGTATACCGATTAATCTAAAGAAAAGAATAAAATTCGGCCCGCCAACAACCATAAAGGCTGCATCAATAATGAATGATGTCGCAAACACGCCAGCTACAGCGGGGCCTTCCAGTCCCACATCAACGGGGTAGCTTTTTTTCTCCGACAGATGACCTGATACGCAACATAATCATGACACTTATATTCAACTACAATTTACCTTTAGCGATGAGGTATGCGATACCTCGCCGGAATGGAGGTGGAGCGGGGAGTAAAAAATTGGCTCCAATCCACCCTGTAAAGGGGGTTGGAAAGCAAAGCTTTGAACGACGCCCACAACAATCGCCCATGCGACGTCACTTGAATTCACGCACGTTGCTTTACAAAGAGTGAAACCTGAGATTCTGCCAGCTGTTTCCTGGAATTCGCGAGGGTGGCGCCCCGAACGCTGCAGAAGCGTCGGCCACGGCCGGGCTGGAGCGGCAGACGGGACAAAGAAAACGGAGAGTCGGGACAAAGTGAGTCCGGACAAAGAAAACGGAGAGAAGCGCCTTTCCAAGCGTGAGACAGCGTAACGTAGCCATCCTGAGCTTGTGTCTGCACCATCGCGCGACACAAGCTCTTCAACAATTCGACATCTTAGTTTAGTGATTCCCATTTATAACAATTTAGAGTAGTTAGTTTAGTAATTTGAGAAGTGTGAGACAGCTGCGGGAACTTTTATAATCGATAGTTATCAGAACCAGTTGCTACTTCCGCATTTTGTAATTCCTCTTAAAACGCAACCGAATTGGCATTCACCAATTTTGAAAGCAACGTCGCATTCGTGGCAAGCAGTAGCGGCCAGATGTGTCTATGTGGTTTGTACATTGTTTTCTTGCCCTGCTAAGCAATCTTTAACGTATGTTTGCCGTGCGACCACTTAATTCCGTCGGGTGCGCGTTACCCTGGAGGTGCTTTCGAACAAGTTAAGCCGTGCGAAGGCAGCGGCTTAACTGTTGTTGAGCGCGAAATGGACGTAAAGCTGCGCCAAAACAGGCCCAAAAAAACCGTCGCTAAACTTGACGATAAAGCCGTGCCGCCGACGACACCGCCAGTGAGCAGGCACTTCCGCGCGCGGAATGCTGGGTAAATTCGCCGTGCCATCTACAGTGTGCTCCGTGAGTGAAACCCTCCGCCCCCTCGCATCCCCATCGCCGCCGCCTCCGCCACGTTGGGAGTTTGTTGTCCAGCACGCCACGAAAGAACCGTTGGCTGGTAGAGCTAGAAAGCTTTGTTTTAACAGTGAGAAGTTTTGACCGCCAGTTTATGCAATCAAAGATTTTTTAGAGGAGCCTACAATTCGTGCACTGTTTTTTTTCAGGAGCCATGGTCGTGGCAGTTTCAGTGTATGGACCGACCGTGATCATGTTCTGCTACCTGATGGCAGAAAGGGCACTAACACCCGGAGGAGCAATGGCAAGCGTGATATTGTGGTTCTTTGGTGGCGGTAAGTCACTGCTTTGTATTGATTTGCGAATACAATATCTACCATTAAATGCGTGGTGTACTGATATAGTTCAGAGCTGAGCACAATACAGTGCAATTTAGTGTTAGACTGTTTGACATGTTTTTCTGCGTCATGTTTAGTCGGTTGCTACGACATCTCGTAGATACTAGTGGCGCCGTAGTACAGCCTACGAAATATTTTGGACAAACGGCATGGGGGGCGTTGCGTCGAATTCCGACGGGTAGTCAAAGTATATAATGTCTCATACAAGTGTCATGTAAGATTCTCACTATTCGGCACAATAAAATCCCAGGCAAATTTGAGTAATATCTGGGTACATAACCTGAAGTTCCCAAGTGTTATTTTTAGTTAAAATACGCCTTTGACTGGTTTTTACGGCAACAAACGAAAAAAATTGCGTTGAAAACGTAGTTGAGCAGAGGCGAGAATTAAGATAAAGCTGAATACATGTCGCGTCGTGCTGATCCGAGCGGAAGAATTAAGGAACAAACTAAGCTTGGCCCTATACCAACCGATGGCTCGGAAACAGCGCGAAAGCGGGAATATAGAACCGAGGAAACCTCCATTTCATTAGTCATGGCAGAAGTTATGTAGGGAAGAGGGAGAAAGGAGAGGGAGTTGCTCGATTTTTCTGTGGCAATATTTGCGAGGATATTGACGCCAAACTTGAACTAGAAACCACGCCAGTAGTTTTCAACTTCCCGTACATTGATCTAGGAGAACATGGAAGGAAGTGGGGCATGGTCACCTTTTTAAGGGAATGCATTCATCAGGAAGCGGCACAGCAAATAAGAAGAGCTTACACAAAATCTTAATGTGAGTGGTTCCGCGATAAGAGTATCACTCGGGTGAAAAGTTCTGTCCACCAAAGGCATTTGAGCCACCATGAGCAGGCATGACGGCGAATGCAGATGGTGTGACCTCTGGAGGCCTCCTTTCCTGCATTGTCTTTGTGGATTCCGCCCCCCCCCCCCTCCCGATCTGCAGTCCTTACGGGTTATCACGAGAAGTTGAGCGCCACCACGACCGTTGACAGCACTTGAATTTATCAGAATCATTACCCAGTCAAAGAAGACGCTACGCTTGACGGAATAAATATGAAGAATCAGAAGAAATAGTGGATTCGTCATCCGACTAACAAAGAACACCAGAAAACAATTCAAGAAACTCACGCAGTACACATTCCTAAGTTTGCGTGGGAGTTAATGGGTCCCCATCACTTGTTCAGTGACTCGCATTGCCAGCTGCTCCTCCGCTGCTTCCTATTTCAGATTCGCAAGTGTTCCCTACTTCAGGTGGCCGCAGCAGCCCGGCGTGCGCAGTGGAACCAACTGCCCACAAAGGAAAAAAAAATACCAGTAGAAAATTTACGCCTTCCCTGCATGAACACGGTTTCTGTGTTCGTCAGCAACACCAAACTGAAACGTCGACCACAACTCTGAACAGGCGGCAGTCCCGTTGACTATCTACTCAGCATAAGGGATTCGCTTGGGCGAAATAAATTTGGGGGATTGGGGGAATCGAGAGCTTTGGGGGGCCAATGTCCCCATTTCATAAGATCCACAGATCAATGAATAAGAACGTGTGAGTTGTACAACTGTGCTCGACGGACATCGGATATCGACGGACACCATAACGTGATTGCACGTGAGAAGAAAAGGTCACACCGGCCGCGCAGAACACTGGTTGTAGGGAAGCTTTGAGATTGAAAATATGGACTTGATGGTAGCCATCACGCACTGTCGTAGACGATTACTGGACTGACATGGTGTTGGTAGACAACGGCATGCTGCTGGATGCTGGCACTTTAGCTAGCGGTATGGACGAGGACGGGAGGTTGTATGGCGATATGATGACAGATATGCGAGAAATAGCACATAAATGATAACGATATGCAGAAAAGACCATACGAAAATGCTAACTCAAACGTGATTTCATTTCCTGAGGAGTAATAGGGCAATGATGACGACGTCAAAAGAAGACAACAAGCAGATGCTAACTCGAAACTGATTTCAACTTCTGCGAACAAGTTTATCAGACGAGAGTTGCAGCCGGTAAGAGAGCTCGCAGGCAGAACTTGCGCTTTGACCAGTCCTTTGGGGTCGTGTTAATTTATTGGTATTCCTACAAATTGATCCGAAATTTTAGCCAGGTATTCATTGTTCAGTAGGTTAAATTAATAGGTGTTGACCGTGGTGCTTGAAAATATTACACGAAACAAACTTATTCGACTTGGGTTACAATATCATGCGCAAATGTCAATTGTGATTACTCCCTCAGAACAGGTGGGCAGCGAGAAAGCTAAACACTTTCTTAGCGCACCAGCTCTTACACAGCACAAATAAACTAACTGTGGACGTATGCTAAAAATACAAATTCTATGTTATTTCAGAAATGTGGATTCCTCTCTGCCCCCTCTCGTCTTCTGGACAATTTGTTTGCTGCCATTCTTTCTCATAAAAATAAAACAATATAGAAGAAAACACTTAAACCGAACTGAGTAAAAGCCTTCCTGCTAGGAGTATCGCTGTACCAAGGCCTAAGTTGCATTTATACTCTACCGTACTATTGTGGGCCGTCTACAGGCGATTTATTCAGGCAAAGAAGACGCAGCCTCGCCCACTAGAGGCGCAGTCCTCAAGCATCATTGAACTGGGTAAATGTAGTTTCCGCGCAGCTTCCCACTGGTTATTATCGTGGTTAGGGAGCAAAAGACGGGTTGATTTTTCTTTCAGGTTACCTCAAGGAACTTTGAAGAGGGTGTATATGCAGTGAATTTTAATGTCATGCTATCAGTCATTTATTATGTGGGGTCAGGAACTTCGTGCAGTCAAATAAGAGGATGTGGTAGATACACTTCGGAAGTTTGAAAAAGGATATCGGCTTACAAAAGTACAGTTTACACGGCAACAAAACAACAAAAACAGGGTTCAGATACCGATGTTTTAAACATGGTTTACTTATGCCAGCACGGAGTCATCTATGTGGGCAATTATGTTGATCGGGAGTTCAGACATGTCCTTAAACTCCCAATCCAACATTGTTCCTACACTTTCGTGCAGTTGACCCTTTGCGAAGCTGCTCTACACCATGCTGTGTAGAAGGGGGAATCTGTGACTGGCTTCTTTCGCTTCTGATCTTGGCGAGAAAGCAATTAGGGTCTTGTGCACTAAATCCGGCTTTCGCTGTAACAGCAGAAGTTGTGGTACTGAGGCTCTGACACGAGTCCCGCAGCACATGCGTTATCAGCGAAAAAGAAACCGCTGATATTTATCTACCTCTGGGAGTCCACGCGTACCACTTTGTGGTCGCACTAGAGAGCTTGCAAGAGTGGGAATCCACTGAAAATTGAAAAGAAAATCCGGAAGGAGCTTTTCTGCCCTTGAAATTACACTGAACACTCGAAATGTGCCACTTCCGTGCACCTTGGGAGCAGCAGCCCCACTCCTGATGCACTAAACGGAAACGGCCACGTCGCGGCACCACCCTGTTTAAAGGAACCATGAAGAGAAAATACGACTTCGTTTAATTCGAAAGAACTAGGATTCAGTATCTCACTCAGCTCCATTACAGCCACAAAAGATGTTTTGTTAACAAAAAAAAGCAAGAAATATTTTAAAACTTTCCAATTTTGCGCCACAGTGACGTGTTAGGAGCACAAATGACGTCATACGGGCTAACAATAAAACAATTTTCAGTGCGTTAACTGCACGTTATCATTCAAGTGATGCGGTCAAATGGAACTAGAGGCCCGATTACAAGCGTCCAGTCATGGGTCGTCGCGACAAGTGAGTTAGGCGGCCGCCAATTGCACAAACAAGGTTCCGTGACGTCATAGAAAAGTTGCAGGAAATTGGCTAGGGGGTCGCGACGGCTTCACACGTTTCCTTTAGTATCGCCGTTATTTGTTCGAAGATTGCGATGATATTGGTATCATTGTTCTCGTGACTAAGCAGTCTTTCTGATACGCCCAACTTGTATTTTGTCTTCATGGCTCCTTTAAGCTTTACGTGCACTAGCCACAGCGATTTTCACAGTCACCACTACGTCAGTGGGTTGCCATTTGTTACAGGAGAGGGTCAAGCATATCGCCAAGTGCGGTCACTGTCACCGGCAATACAGAAGAAAAAATGGCTGCGGAAGAAAGCGCGACTGCCTCGGTGCCAAACGCCACGTATTGCGTCCCTGTAAATAGCCCTCCGAAGATGATTATAGATACGTTAAATAACCGTTTTACTGCTGAACTACCGGATTGCTGGGTCAGTTCGTAGATAGGCCAGGGAAGGTCTTGTTTATACAGCAAAGGAGGTGGCAGAGGAGGAGGGCTCCGACCATTGGGGTGAATGAAAGCTGTAGAAAACACCAGATACCACCTTACTTAGCTAATATATTTCGAATAGACGGTTTTCCAGTAGTCCGCTATACTGCTGCACCTTCTGTTGTCCTTCTGAAAGCTGTGAGGAAGTGTTGATCGATTCACCAGAATTTCTAACTAGCTTTATTTCTAGTAAATCACCCAACGGCGAAACGACGCTTTATTGTGGAAAAAGCAATCGTTTTGAAATAACCTCTTTTTGACCTCCACAACAGCTTTCGCAGTTTGCACGCATAAGCTGCCGAGCAAACGCACCAGCCAGAAAATCGTCCAGCTACCACGCGGCCCTGAGAATGCTGGACGGTGTAGAGTGAAATTCAACATCTATCATTTCGGTAGCCAAAAACTACAATTACAGTTTGATGTGACAGGAAAAAATGCAGCTGATCCGTCTTTCATACGAATTCGTAAAACGCGGAAGTGAAATGTGCCTTCACAGGTGCATTTTAATGTTTATTGTGCATGGATACGAACTTACACTCGCTATATTTATATTTTATCAATTTGGCACAGCTAGACGTATCAACGTTAGACGTATCAACGGAGCATTGCGTAAATCCGATGAAACCCCAGGAGCCCCAAACCATGCGAACGAAACCGAACGGGTTCGCAGCTAATCGTTTGGTGAAGTCACGGTCCGCTGCAGCGAAAAGAGCATGTTTTGCAGGTCGGCAGTAGTCTTGTGGGTGTGTTTGGCGAGGGACGTGCTGCTGGCGGGTTGCTTCGCAAAGGTGCGACCACACTGGTCCTGCTCCGTGGCGTGTACGCCAGACGCTTGCGTTGCGACGAGCTCAGCTTGTGGAACGCAGCGGCGGCGTTCCGCAAGCGAGCATTCATAATTATTAAAACATGACTAGAAGTTGGCTACGAAGAAATATTTAAATTGCCATCCATCCAAATGCAGCCAGAAGTCTGTAAGAAAACGTAGTTTTAGCAGAAGTTTGAAGATGAGCAAACTTGTGCTGGTTTAGGGCATCAACAAAGAAGTCGTGCTGATCTAACAGGCACTTTCTGGACCGAGTTAAGAAGCAGGGTGGGCATTGGTCACTAAGGCAACATTTCTTCTTAAAATAAACCTGCACACCTATATTCTATATTTCAGTCCAAGATTTCCCTAATGGGCAGATGGTGAGACGTACCGTTGCAGGCACTGATACCTGGTACATTACTTTCCCTGTAATTAGCGTAGTGAGACATTTCACCCAGGTTTTTGTCCATCGCTGTCTGTGCGTTTTCACCAAGCAAGGCGTCAATCCATCCTTCAAACAAAGCAGGGTGGAGGATGGGAAGAGTAGGTGAAGTGAATTCAGATTGCTACTCAAATCCGTCGCACAACTATAAAAATGGAAATCGCATCCCATCGGCAGCATTCAAAACTTCGTACATTTTTTATTTTGAAAAATGTGTAGCTACGTGGGGGTAGCGGAAAGAAGAGACGAGCCATGATGAGCGATTGGTTTTCACTTTACATAGCAGCAGGACAGAGCACGAGCCGTGTGCACACACACACATCGTTGTTCTGAACGGTTGCGAGCAGAGCGGCGTGTTCTCCTGCCCTCTTTGTCGGCTCGTGAAAGAACCTTAAATTTCACTTGTTTAATATTGAATGCTAAGGAAGCCATTGTACTTAGGAAGCCAACTTTATTACTCCGCGTTCCCGTATGTAGTTGTCTAAATGGTTTTCTTAATTTTTCAGCCGAGATATCTAGCTATACTAAGGTAACGTGTAAAGTTATGGTATAAGATCTAATGTGTATGTTCAGTTGAAAGAATGCTGTAAATTTCGCTTATGTACTTGCGTTTTGCACTCTGCATTCCCTATGTTACCTGCGCTCTAAGCCTGCAATTCTCTACCATGAGTCTGGTGGGGACTAGAAGAAGCGATGAGCGACCCCATGAACTATGTTGATCTTGTCATAATGTCAAACACTGTGCACGTGCAGCTACAGTCACCAACATACTTACTCAATACCCGCCTTTGCTTATTGACTTTTCAGCTCAAGCAAACAATTTGCTCTCGCAGCTACAAGTCAACCAGTCTTTTTTTTTTTGTCTTAGGCTTTTTCGCAAAGATGGCATGTCGTAAAACAGCCAACAATAAAACAAGCTACGCGGAGAAATAAAACCTACAAGTCGCGTACCGAACACACCTTTTAATGCTAGCCTTCTTTGCCGAGTACCCCTACAGTCAGGACCGTGTAACAAACTGCATTAGCACAAAAATGCAGAGTTGGGGTAACTAACACAACTAATCGTTACTATAGTGCAAATGGGCATGATTGGTTGAATATTATTTTAATAAACAAAAAAAACATAAATATAGAAAAAGTAAAAGTTAACAAGAATGAAAAGATGAAATCAAAAATCCCCTTCCTATACATCGCCTCCAAAACTGGAAGGATTAGCAAGAAAGCTTGCAAAAACGTTCAGAATATTAAAGAATAGCGAAACTTGGGGAATCGAGTAATGGCCTCGCACTTCCATAAAATAGATAACTGGCGGAAGTAACAGATTTAATTGTCATATAAGCGTAAATAAAGATAAATGTTACAACCAATTTTGAAAATAAAGCCAGAACTAACGAAAATAGAAACCGATTTACAAAAATGATCTGACGAAATCAAAAATATGCAACCTGCACATCACAAAAACCGAACACTTAACAATAATCTCGCAAAATACCGTTCGCAAAAGGAATAAAAAACAGCAAAAGTGAGGAAACCCTGTAACGCCCCCAAATTCGAAAAAAATGCATAAACCGCACAAGGTCCACGTTTGATCGTTATAGTTTATTTGGAGAATATTCGTCGCACATAATTTTCAAAGCCCAGAAAATAATACCAATGAGAAAAGCATTACCGAAATGATCTTATAATATCAAAACTATTCTATTCATCTTATACATCTCCTCCAAAAACAGAACACTACACAAAATAAGCAGCAAAAGAACGTTTCAAATGCGAATAAAAATAGCGAAAGTGATCAAATCGTGTACCGCTCTGCTTTTCCACAGAAATCCTTAACTGGCTCAACTACCAAATTCCTTCGTTATAATACCCGAAATGAAGATATTCTGTCGAACGAATTCTGGCGTAAAAATTGAAAAATCAAAAATAAAAGAAATTAAAACTTTGCCGAGGGGATCTGACGGAGGAAGTAATATGTATCTTATGACCCCCTGGAAAAAACGAAGATGAAAGACCCACATATGTTCAAAATACGAATAAAAAAAGCGAAAATGAACCAACCCTGCGCTCCGCCGTCCATCTACGGGAAAATACACAAATGGCGAAGTGAAGCTACCCAAGCCCTATAACAATATACATTTACATCACTGGCGTAAAATAAAAACAACGAAATAACCCATCAATAAACAAAATAACCAAAATTGTTTGGCTACGCATTTCCAAACCTGTCTGTAAAATACTCGCGCTCCAGGCAAGTGGCATAAAAGTACTATGCATAAGTAAACTTTATCTGAATTTATGGAGATGTTTTGTATTTTAAGCAGCGCTCTCTGAAAAGGAGAATTGAGTGCGGGATGTGTTGGAAGAGCTTCGGGTTGGGCTTCACGGACCCCTAAAATTTTTTCGCGGAGCAAGGGGGGAGAAACTCAGCTTTGAAACTGAGTTTATTCTAGTAGCGTTTGCTGGAAGGGCATTTTGTTACAATAAGTACGGCCTATTTAGCACGTGTTTACTGAAGGTACGGTAAACCCCAAATCGGAGTCATTTGAATTTTAAAATTTTATCTGTGGATTAAAGGCAGGCGTGGAACAAAGCCGTTATTCCTGTCTCTCTATCGTACCTGTCTTGGTTGCCTGTTATAAAGAGAAAGCTGTACTACGCCGCATCTTTCAAGGTCATAGATAGTGGCAATAACCTAGCGCCTCCGACCTGTAAGCGACGGCTTTCTTTCTTATTGCGTCCCTTACCCGATGCTTCTCGGATGCCTTCCCACGTGACTAGGTCAGTTTGGAACGGCTCTGTCGCCTCCGCCTCATCGCCCACCAGCGGCTGGGCCGTTTGCCCGTTCGTTTCAGCGGAAACGAAGCACGTGACTAGGCGAGGGTTGATCACCTGATATGTGAAAACACTGGAATCGCCAATCTCACAGGAACAATTACTAGAGAAACACACATTGAAACACACATACTAGAGAAACGCGGGAAAATTAAATTGAATTTCAGGTCCATGGGAGTGCATGTTAAAAAATCGCGCTCTCTCCTTTTTATACGCGTGGGACTACAAAATCCTGAAATTGGCTTTCGGACAACTGTATGGGGAGAATTTGCGAGCAGAAACGAACTGTATCGCCCAAAGGGCTGTATATTTATTGAGCATTTTTTGAAGACAGGAAAGGTCCGCAAAATCCTCATTTTTTTCTAGTAGGTGGGTGTTATGGATTAATATTCTCAAGCATTGTTTAGATACCTGTATAAGCTACGCTAATCAGCAAAAGCCAGTTCAATATCCATGCTGGCATGCCTTAAAACAAAATAAATATTTGAAACGTTATTTTAGCGTTTCTTTTTATTCTCCCGGGTGTAATCTTAATATTTCAGTACTGTCCAGCTCATATACAATGTGTCAAAAAAATTGAAATAGAATGTGTCAAAAAAAATTGGATGCTGTTTGAACCACCCGTTTGGCTAGCAGTTGGCATCAACTGTTACGCCTTTTCGGCTCGTCAGTGGTGTAATTTTAAAACTTTTCGCCATGGGACTGGCGTCGCAAGGTAAATGCCTTTATATTGGTTGCGTATTTGCATGAGTAACATGTATCTACAACAACCAACTGGATAAATCATTCAGGGAAACATTTATTGGAGACAACTTTAAGAACCCCCATTTTGTTGTTAAATGCAGAATCAATCGAATAGTGTTGGTTAGGGCGAAGCCATAAACAACTATTTAGATAGTCTTACGGACGACGCATAACAGAAAAAAAAAACACTCCGATGTGTGGACAGGTCAGCGACATAATCACGACTTTCTGAAAATACAATTTCTTCCTTTTTCCAGGCTTAGGAGGACAATTACCCGAACTCTCGCCCTAGTGACCCCCTACGCCATAACACAAATGTACTTCCAAAATTTCGTCTTTTGCTACAGCCGTTTTAGCGGAGCATTGATGAGTCAGTCAGTCGGTCAGGCGGTCACTTCTCTTGATAGGTATAGATATTGAAAGCCCATCCCTTCCTTTCTGGACTGTTGAGGGAAGGCGCTGATTAATTTCGAGAACACACTTTGAGCACTTTTTTTTATACAAGGGTGTTTAGGCACGTAGCCCTGGTGTTTTCTGACCGGTGGTTCGGAGTATCATTTCATTGGGATAGATGTCACGTTCATCGGGGCCTGTGGTCGTATTAGTCAATTTACGCAAGTGTTTTCTACACACCACAGGTTCCAACAGCCGGGATTATCAAAAGTCGAGCACAGGCGCCCACACAAAGAAGGAATCTAGGGTGACTTCGTGATAAGAAAGGCCGAGAAGAACGAATAGCTTCAGTGGCGCAGATCACCCGCCGCAGTGGCTCGGTGGCTAAGGTGTTGTGCTCCTGAGCACGAGGTCGCGGGTTCGATTCCCAGCCGTGGCGGCAAGTTTTCTGATGGAGGCGAAAAGCAAAAACGCCTGTGTGTACGAGATTTCGGCGCACATTAAAGATCCCCAGATGGTCAAAAGTAATCCGGTGCCCTCCACTACGGCACGCCTCATCGCCTGCGTTGCGTCGGCGCGTTAACCGCGACAATAAATAATTCAATTAATTCATCAGTTGCGGAGTTCAAACTAGTCATTGATGTTGAAGCCCAACACGTTGAAGCTCAACCAGACAATAGATAATAGGAAAGGTAAACGGGAACCGCTGTACTCACAGAGGCCGTCATGTTTTCGCCGTGTCTGAGTGGCAGCCGCATAGACTGCTGGCATGGCACGCTGAACGAAGTGGGTGATAACTGGTGGAGAAATGGCCACTTCTGTATCGATTGCCCAGCGTGCTCTACAAGCAGCTTCATGAGGTAAAGTGGTGCGCTAGTAGCGGGCGTTGTCCGGTGCACTTCGCCTATAGCTTTACGGCAGTCTGCGAAAGATCAAGAAGACGCAAACTTTCGCGAAACACTGGATGCATGGTTTTTGCTTCCACTTGTGGTAAGTTGCTCCCCAAAACGGTGAACCTGAAGGAGTCTTTTCCTGCTGTATTCAACAACTGCCATCTTTCATTCTGATATGAATGCAGGTTTTCGTTTTCCGCAGGATTCATATTACATCTCTTCTCGCAAATCGCGAGATTATTTGTGCGACTGGACGAGGTGCTCTTCATTGTGCCTCCGTACGGTCTGCTCATGTGCTTCTACAGGATCACCGATTGGCAGATCAAGGCCGATAGCTGTTACGACGAAACCGGTAAGCTCAGTGGGCTGACACTGCCCTTTATATCTGGTTGTAGCCAGTATTATTATTAGTGGACTGAAGTTAGAACCTTGCAGTTATTGTCGTAACGGGCATTCATGCGTTTTTTTTTTCGTAAAGGAATGTCACAATCATGGTAGTCGGCATTTCTACTGTTTCATGCTGTCCTGTCCGACAAAAATAAAACAAAACACGAGTTTATTGGTATAGGATACACTAAATGATGTAATACTGCGGTGAACCATGCACTGGGTTTGTTTGTTTGTTTGTTTGTTTGTTTGTTTGTTTGTTTGTTTGTTTGTTTGTTTGTTTGTTTGTTTGTTTGTTTGTTTGTTTGTTTGTTTGTTTGTTTGTTTGTTTGTTTGTTTGTTTGCTTGCTTAAAACGCCCGTGGCAACATCAAGCTTGATTGTCGTCAGGTCTATCGAGCTTACGTTTTATGATGGTCTTACGGAGCTGCAGGACATTCCGCCTCCGAAGAACTGCTCGATGTCAAAAGAGACTTCAATACAAAACATCTACGTAGAACGCCTCCAAATTTCAGTTCGAAGGAGCCAGGCAGAGAGTCTAGTGACACGAGTAAAACACCCGCCGGGTAAGCTCAGAAGACGCTACTCTAGTTGGACGAAGGAGCGCAAGCCAAAAGAAAAGCGGAAGAGCTTTAGAATCGTAGAAAAATCTGCGTCACTACTCATCGGTTGCTCAGGAAATCTAAAAGCCACGAGCAGATTTATTTCCCTGCGTGTGCCGGGCTCGCCATGTGGCAGAGAGTTTGCATGTGCGCGGGAACCATGTGATTTAAAGGGAAAGCCTTCTGACTGCGCGGCCAGACGCGTGTACCAAAGAAAGAGAGGGTGGCACCGTACCCACTGCCGAAAAGGGTACAACTTTCCTGCCGGCTTTCCTTTGCGGATGATTTCTGGCCTGTGTATACGGCTTGTTTGCCGTGTGTAAACATAGAGTAATTAAGTTGGTGCCTTGACTGATTATGAGCTGTGAGAAGGATTTTGTGGACTGGTGCTTACGGATTGGTCCTGTCGCGGACGACAATTATTGTCAGGTTCTTAACCATAACGATTACCCGACACAAACCTAGTGAATGAGGCTAGTTTTTATAGTACCAGAAGCCCAAATAATTACACACACAATGGACAGAAGAACTACTGAACAACAGGCAACCAAAGAGTGATAACACCAGAGAGACTAGGATAATTCGTTATAGAAAACCGATACGAGTTGAAAGAAACACGAAAAAGTCACTGTCCGGGAACGAAGGAATAGGACGCAGTACGTTGTGGGTACCGGCACAAGTCAAAGTAGCGTTCAAATATCCCGTAGTGCGTCGTATATAGTGGCGGGTAGTACACTGTGCTCCGAGCTCCCGTCACCGGCTTGGGAGCACAGCTCTCTAGAAGCGCCGCTGCCTTTCACTGATTCCCGCCGAGACGACTTGCTTTCCGATGAGAAGTTCTGGAGGTTGCGCCTGTGGAGGACCTCTTGGGGCACGGCACGGGTCCGGTCGCCCGACCGCCGTGCATCCGGCTCACGCTACCCCCTCCGGGCTCGCCTCTGCCACGGGCCGCTGTCGCTGGCTGCTTCCGATTGCCTCGTGGGCGGCGCGTGGCCGCGAGTGCTCGAAGCCGTGTCGATGACATTCGCGCTACGTTTCTTGCGTCTTCTTTGTTGTCGTGGTCTTATAACGCCGCTTCGTTTATGTCGCTGCGATTTCTTCTCATGACAACTGTCATTTAGGGTGCTGTGTAGAGTCGTGGCGGTGTACTTATCCATGGTTCCAAGATAGCATCATAACATAACAAAAAAAGGGCTGTTAGAAATAACTTTTTCTAATCGTATGGAGCCCTCTACTCATATATTAGTTGCAGCGCATCTGATTCACTCGCCTTGTCCCTCCGGCGTCGTGGTCGTCGGCGTTGTCCGCCCCTCCCCCATTCTCCTCGCCGCGCCAGCTGCGCTCTCCTCCGCTCACCCCCTCTCCTCTCCGATAGCGAACACTCTCTCGCGAGGAACATTGGATTGGATTGGATTGGTTTGTATTGGCTTGGATCGGATTGGATTGACTTGGCTTGGCTTGGCTTGGCTTGGCTTGGATTGGGATTGGATTGGATTAAAGTGGATTGTGTTGGATTGTGTCGCGTCATAGCCGCGGCAGACGCGCTGGGGCCGGCGCATGTGCAGTACTCTCTCTCCCGCGGTTTCCTCTCCTTCGGGCGCGCTGCGCATATAACCGGTGTGCCGTCCTCCGGCGAAGCAACATCCACGCTTGGCTCAAACACCTAGCGTCCACGCCGCTTTGCAAGTACGCCAACGTCGTCATCGACTGGGACCGGCTTACGCAGTCCCCTCAACGTTATGCGCGCTATCTATAAAACGCGGTCCCATCGCCACTCCGCCTATGCGTCGCATCTACACAGGGGTTCCCGCGAGGGTAGGTGGGAGTTTTAAATGCAGAGCATTTCTTAGCCTCGCCTCTTCCTGCGTCGGACGGCGTCCACAGCTCCACGTCCGCAGCAGGTGCGCCTCTCCTCCTTCCCTCCTCTCTCTCAACAACGGCTGGCGCGCGCATGCGTCGTAGTCAGCCCGTTCGCTCCGTCGCGGTCTCGGCGTAACAGGTGCGTGATAGCAGCGCGGTGGGGCGTGGAAGGGCGCGCGCTGCTTGCGCATGCGCGCTCTCCCCCCCGTACTGCTCTCCCTCTACTGCGCGCGCTGCAAATATAACGCGGCTAGCGGTCGCTCGTGCTTCAGTCACTGCGTTGCTCCTTCCTTCCTTGGTTGACGCTCGCTCCCACGTTTACTCGTGTCTGCTACTCCAGCATCACGGAAGAAGCGATGGAAGCAACACTGCCTTCAACCAGTACTGAGGCCCCAATGCTCTGCATTTACTCGTGTTCCCCTCGCGGGTTAGTTGCCAAAGACTGCAAAGCCGCCGGTATTACCTGCTAAATACTGAAAAATACCAACCCTTTGCCAAAGGAGTTATTTGATGCCCCCTCTAAGGGAAACCAGACACGAAACAAGCAGAAACTTCAGCACTCCAGCTGTCAACAACTTATATAGTAAACGGACAATAAACTACATTGGAAGGATAATATGGAATAGCCTTCCCATCACTTTAGAGCGGAGCACTAATTTCCGTCTTGCGTTAGAAAAGCGTATCGAAGAAAACGAACCTTTGCTTTTTGTATAATCTATATTTCGTCACCTATAAATACTTCACCATGATTATTTCAATGTCTTTTTAGAGCATCTTATAGTGTGGGCATGTCCCGCGTCGGCGTCCGCACTCACACTGCGCATGCGCAACTCTCCTCCTTCCCTCTCTCCCACAGCTGCGCGATACTCCCGCCACTTCTTTTCTCGTACCAGCTGCGTGCACTTCGCTTTCGCTTCTCCCGCGTTCTCGCTTCTGCTTTCGCGGCGCATGCTCGGCGCTTGCGCATCTCTCCTCCTCTCGTCTCCTCTCCTACAACCTTGAATGGAAATCGGGTAGCGCGCTGCGGGCGTTCAGTTCAGCGCTTGCTGCGTTTGACTCAACTTCACTTCGTTCTTCCGATGAAGTTCTACGAACACAACGGAAACACAACGAAACCCCGAGATGCTCCGCATTTACTCAGCGTTCCTTTCGGGAAAATGGGGCTAATTTTTTGCTGATTCCCATACACTACGTGGGTTTTGGGTAGAGAAAATGGGTTTCCACATCTTATTTTTGTCGCACCCATATAATATTGTCAATCCTGTCTTATGTCTTGTAAACTAAGTCGCTGTTTCTGTACAAACGTCCTGCATGCGCCCACTAATAGCCTTGCCGGAGCCCAGATGTTCTTGTAGCATAAAGTAGTAGAATATAATTTAATTGTATTTCTTCTTCTAGGCCGTCTTGTAGGCACCGCGACAGAATGCGAGTTGCCCCCGCTCTACGGCTTTTCCCGCGAAGGCATCGGCAGCGTTCTTTTGGTAGCCGCTGTGGAAGGCGTGGTGCTGTACGTCGTGCTGAGCGTCCTCCTTTGCGGCTACTGCGAAAATAAGCCAGACGTCATTCCGGGATCGCAAGAGCTGGAAGTGGACGACGATGTGGAGGAGGAGATGAAATTGGTCAACCAGCTTCGCAGCAACAAGAAGTTCGGCGACTACGCGCTGGTCGCCTGGAAGCTGCAGAAGCGTTTCGGTGACCTGCACGCTGTCAGGGGCCTCTACCTAGCGCTGAGACGCAGCGAGTGCTTCGGCCTGCTGGGCGTCAATGGGGCGGGCAAGACCACCACCTTCGAGATCCTGGCCGGCTTGTCGAACGTGACGTTCGGGGAGGCATACACGGAGAGTGCAACGCTGAGCGGAAGAAAAACGGAGGCAAGAAACACAGACCTTATTGTCCGATACGCAACCTCGCAGGCGTTGTCGCACAGTTTTCCCCTTCGCTGATGCGAGTGGAAGAGACAATTTGCTGCTTTAAAATTAAACAAAAATTTCATGTTACAGGGTTTGCACTCGCAGTATTGGGGGGTGGAAAGGGGAGGGGCTCGATAAGAACAGGAAATCGCCACCCTTGAAGAGGTGCCCTATTAGAGTAGCCATACAGGATTAAACCAACTAGAACAAATGTACAAATCCGCTTTTAGAGGTATATATCAATACTGCGTGCATGCTAGCGTGCACACTCGCTTGCACAGGCATTCATACCTACCCACGCACACACGTACGAATGCACGCACGCGAAACTGTGACACCTTTGGAGTGGTTATCGTGTCGGAGGAGGAGGATCAGTAGGGATGATGATGATGGTTGGATGTTAATGGCGCAAGGTCAACTGGTGCAAAGAGCGCCGAAACCATGGGGATGGACGCGAAGCTCAGTATAACTGGCCTATCCTTATTCACGAATACAATATAGTGGCCAAGAGCGACGATGTTTGGTCATTATACTTTACATTGTATTTGTCACCTGGTTATAATTTTTCTTAGGGGAACTAGTCCTCTGTCGAAAGCGGTTAACCACTGGCCGAGGTAGCGAAGGGCTGCTTGTTCGATTTCCAACCAGAATTAAGACAAGCCTCGTAAAATGTTAATGTCACGCTCGACACTGTGCGACCCTGTCGGTTCAGCTGCTTTTTTAGGCATTTTTGCATCATCCGCATTTGTTTTTGAGTCTTTCAACAAAGACACTTCCGCAGTTCTTCCGTTAGGCTAAGCGGTGCTGGTATGGTTGCTCAACTCGCCTGTAGTCTCATCGCACGCGCAGCGCCACCTGACGGCAACTGTTCTGAACACCAGTAAATGCGGGTTGAACATCGCTCCCAGTCTCGACTACGCCTGCAGCTTCTTATACAACAACTTCGTTCACTCCTTTTGCTTATAATCCTTGTCCCCCCGGTGGTCATGCTCTCTGTCCGCACGATCACGGTCCTTGTCCGTTTGGTAGCTGCAGTTTTCTCTGTCCTTGCCGTGATCGCTATGGCGGCGGTGATTATCCTTGTCTCTCCTATCACTGTCACTGCGAGTGCAGTCCTTGTACATGTGTGTTTCGTCGCTCCTATCTCGGTTTCTGTTTCCGGCGCGTTCGGTGTAGTCTCTGCAGTGGTCCCTGTGTTTGTGTCCCTCGCGCCTGTGCCGATTACTTCGATTACGATCGCCTCGACTCAGGACGCTTCGGTCCTGATCACTGAGATTCCGATCACTCGGCTCTCATTGTGATCTAGAATCGTGTTTAAGCTTGTCCCGATTCGCCTGAGAATTGTGTTCATCGCGAACGGCAAGACAAATTAGAGCCTCATAGGTCGTGCTTTCGGGCGAGAACAACGCTACACACATTGGTTTCGCGATCTGTGTGCAGCATGGGCAAACCTGGCATACAATTAGTTCTCTCGCGTCTTGAATGCGCTCTGCTGCATTGTTAAAGTGTAGCGTTATGACACTTCAAATAAAAAATTAACCGCCGTCCCGCCCTGCGAAAGTGGACGTCCAGGGAAGCTTTTGTAAGCCACCTGAAATGGTGATAGGGGAGGGTTACGAAATGTTTCTCGTCGCCTCGGCGTGCTTGTCGGTTGCGCTCGGCCAGTGTCACTGCGTAAGGGTACAGGGTATCGGCAGTCTTTTCTCCTTCTGTTCCGTGCCGCCACCATAATCACTGGTCAGTTCGCATTACGTGACATTTGTTTACACTGCAATGGTTCATATGCGCCGTCATTTTGTTGTTTCTACGTTTTAGTCGGTCAGCTCCGGTAGGCTTAGTTTGTCCTTAGTTCCGACTTCGAATCGAAAATAACGCGTGTAACAGCATTTCATCAGCGGAAGTGTGCCCAAACATGTGGCAAATGCTGGGTCCTGCTCAGCCTGACGCATGCGCTCGGTATCTCAGGCAAGACCTTATCGATTTAATGATACCAGTACTGCCTATCCTTCAAAGATAGTCTGCAAACAATCTTTACCAGAAACACATGGTGGGGGGGGGTCACATTATTCACAGGGGTCTTATCATGCATCATGCAGTTTTGTGGTTTCCTTATTCTGCGCTCTATGCTGCATGCCTCATGAGCCTGAAGCACGCGCTGGGCGTCTTAGGCATTGCCGTTTTTGCTCACGGAGATCTTTTTTTGCACACGGCGATCAAACCTTTATGGGGTGGAGGTTTATAGCTTTCCCGAAAAAGGCGCTTGCCGATTGGCAAGCCAGATTTGACGTCAGAATGAGTAAGCCGTACGCAATCGAAACAGAGTGGCGGCCAGCAACTATCTAGTAACGTTGAGTTGCGGCATGCGGCCTTCCCGGCGGCGGCTGGTCGTGGCGCAGATTGCGGGTAAAATAGCGACATCCAGAGGGCGAAGGATGAGTCTTCTATATCCTCAATTTAGGCGCAACAGAGCGTGCTGTCCGAAATAGTAATTGATACAGTGCGGTCGATTTATTAAGTTAGAACCACTTTTAAATGCAGAGCATTTCTTTAACTCACGATGTCACCCGTTCTTGGCGTCCGTAGTCGTCCGCATCACTCGCACGTGCGCCCTCTCGGCGCGATCGTGGCGTGATAAAGGCGGGTGTCGGCGAGGCTGGAACGCACTCATCGCCGTGCTCTCTCGTCAGCCCCGCTCCTCCTCGCCTACTCTCCGCTCGCATCGCGCGCTCTCTCCGCGGTCGGTTCGCGCCCAACAGGTGGGGGCGCGCGCGTCGCGGGATCAACAGCATCTGTGGCGTGATCGTGACGTCGGCATCGCGCGCGCGTGGCGCGATCGTGGCGTGATAAAGGCGGGTGTCGGCGAGGCTGGAACGCACTCATGGCCGCGCTCTCTCGTCAGCAGTTGCCACAAGTGCAACAACATTAACGTAACGCGAACTACTTAACGTCGTGCGCCCCCGGAAATTCTGCATTTGATCGTGCCCCTCGCGAGGGTGGATGTTTCTTCTCTGGAGCGCTTTGCGATTCAGTGAGGCAGCATCGAATATGACCCTCAAACGATTCGCAACATTCTCGGTTACTTTGCTATGTGTGATTTTTTTTAAGCTTCCACTTAGCTTGCTGAAAAGCTACTGATTCATAACGTATGGCTTATCTTTGCCACCGACGAAATCTATTTACGGAAAATGTTCCTCCTGTTAAACGAATCCTATGCGTGGCCATAATAAAAGAGTACCCTTGCTCAAGCTATCTAATTTTTGGGTACTTCACACTCTGTGCTATTCTTTTGCAGTGGCAGCCACAGATCAGCTACTGCTTCCAGTCGGGTGGGTTGCTAGACAAACTGACCGGTTACGAGTTCCTGTACCTAATTGGCCGATTACGAGGAATCCCTGAGAGTGAGCTGAAAGGCAAGGTGGACAGCGTGCTGTCGATCGCTGATCTCACGCCACACGCCGGCAAGCAGAGTGGAGTCTACAGGTGGGCACCCCGCTGTAGTCTACGTGCTTACTTGACAAAAGTGCTCATGACGAACAACTGTCTTCTGCAGAACTGAAGCCACAATGGTTTGCTTCTTCCTCCCTCCATAGACTGGAAGGAACGATTTGCGATTACTGCGACTAGGAGCGAGGATAACTAGAGAGAACTTCCCATTGAGCTCAAGTATTTTACAAACACGATTTCAGCGTTATTCAAACCACTCTGAGGAATTGACTTTCCGAGAGGAGGTGTCGATGCGGAAAATAAGCGTTGGGGTGGCCGTAATGCCATCTGTGACGGTCTGATGGCCGTCGCACTGGCACAACACATTCAGCTCATCCAGTTCATTCTCGTAATCCACCATACAGAGTGTGAATGTGCAGCATCGGATGTCGAGCTGCCTGGGACAGCGCCCAGTCAGCCTTCATCACCTTCGTGCAAGCGTTTTCAGTGAAGAGCATTTTAGGGGCTCGTCTCGTGTCGTAGCTCGCTCGCTGGGCCCAAGTAGAGCCACACGGCGTTCCGTCGTAGCGGCTGTCGTCGCGGCGTAACCCAGAGGCTCGGGAAGCCAAGCGGTTTATATAGTCATAAGCGTGCTGAACTCGTCAACCGCTGGCGGTTGTCATACATCTCCCCGTTGTTTAGCGCAAAGAAAACTGTAGGTACATTTGAGGCAAAATGTAAGCAGTTAACCGGTAGCGCCCGCGTTCATTTAGTTAGGAACGCTTGTTGGGTTAGTTTTTATGATCGTAAGCGAAAAAAATGGCTTCCATTCAAGCTTTGGAGGAGGTTTGAAAACAATGGCATTAAACGACACCCACAGTAATCACCCAAGCGGCGTCACTTGAATTCACACACGTGGCTGTACAAAGAGTGAAACCAGAGATTCTGCCAGCCATTACCTGGGATTCGCACCAAAGAGCGCCCTCCCCCTCCCCTGCTCAGCCGTTATACCTGGGATTCACGTGGGTTGTGTCCCGAACGAACGTGCGTTGGCGGAAACAAAACGGACAGGAACGGCTTTTAGAGGGTGAGAAAAAAGGCGGCACGAGCGCTAATGAGTCTTCTCTCCCACTGCCTCCCGTCACTCTTCTCATGCATGTGTCGCCTTCACAGCGCCCTCCTGCTCCTCATGCGCCGAATCTGTCACTAAAGGAGACGACAAATTGGTCACGCGCCCGCCACTGTCAGCAAGTACCTGCGCGGGGAACGCTGGGTAACCATTCGCTGCGCCATGTACAATGTGCTCTGTGAGTGACTTAGCCTGACCTACCCTCATGACTTAGCCTGGCCTAGTAGGAACATCGGTAAAACTAAAAAAACTTTGCATAGCTTAGCAACACACTGCAAAACTTCCGGAAACTGGAAGAAGCTAGGTCGACTCCTAGTTTCCCTGTTTCAAGAGCCTTGTACCACAAGTGCGAACTGCGCAGTTTGTTTAAACACAATTAATCGACAAATGTTTTGAAATGAGGTTTCGTTCTTACAGACAGGGCCAGGACTGGCATTTATCGGTCCGCACAAAAGTAATGGTCCTTGGTCTGCTTGTAACTTATTACCCAAGGCGAAATACACATTGATTCAATTTCACTCTTACCGGCTGGTCACGGACTGGCATGCATCATTCTGCTCCAAAAGTAATGTGCCATTATCCTCCCTTGTTGGTATTTAACTACACTGGATAAATATCGTGACACTAGGTGTCGCTCTTACGGATAGGACGAGGGAGAGGGAGCGATTGAAGCTTGAAACAGGGGTGACGGGGAGATGGGGGAAGGCAGATCTATTGGGTTAGCTGGGAGTAGGGCAGATAAGTGAAATATAACAGACAGGTCGGTCGCTGACAACCGACGCTGACAACCACAGTGGTTGCTGAAAACCACAGCCGACAAATACATGCAACGAGGATTCGCTCTTAGAGACAGGACAGGATCGGCACGCATCTGTCTACAGCAAAACTAAGTTGCCTTGGTCCATGCCACGGAGCAAGAGGTCCATGCTATCACCTGTTTACCCAACGCGACACATGTATTGATACCAAGTTTTACTGCCATGGATGGGGCCAGGGTCCGCCTTCATTGGTCCACCCTAAAAGTAATCTTCCTTGTTCCTTGCTCCTACCTTTTTACCCACGACGATAAATTTCCCTGTCATAGACAGGGCCAGGGTCCGAATGCGTCGTTCTGCTCCAAAACTAATGTACCTTTGTCCTCGCTTGTTTCTTTTCAACCACAGTCGACAAATGTCACGATACTAGGTATCGCTTTTATGGCCAGGGCGAGGATTGGAATGCATCGGTCCGCTCCAAAAGTAGTATGCCTTTGTCTGTGGTTGCAGTTTTTAAATCAAAGCCGACAAATATTGTAACAGCACGTTTCAATTTTACGAACAGGGACAGAATTTGCGTGCACCAGCCAAAAAAGTAGTGAATGAAACTTTGACAGCCACCTCAATGCAGCCGTACGACTACAAAGGAAAGCTACACAGCTTGCTCAGAAACTTCGCAGTTGAAGATAAATTCTTCCTGGTCCAGACTTTTTCTTCAACTGCGAAGTTTCTGAGAAAGCTGTATAGCTTTCCTTTGTAGCCGTATGACTGCATTCAGGTGGATGTCAGACTTTCCTTCACAGAAACTTACTCCACCTTGGGGATTTCCCCTAAATCTGGTTGATCAAACAAGTAGTACAACCTCATCCTCACGTGTAGCTTTGCAACGCCAGCCAACAAATATCGCGGCAGTATTGGCATAAATCGGTTAGCTCCAAAAGTAATGTGTCACGGTCCTTGCTTCTAGCTTCTGAACCACAGTCGACAAAGATAGCGACGCTATTTTTAACCCTTATCGATAAGGTAAGGATTCGCATGCATCAGTCCGTTCCTTAAAGGAGCCATGAAGACAAAATACAAGTTGGGTTTATTAGAAAGACTGCTTAGTCCCGATAACAATGATACCAATAGCATCGCAATCTTCGAACAAATAACGGAGATATGAAAGAAAACGTTTGAAGCAGTCGCGACCCCCTAGCCAATTTCCCGCAACTTTTCTATAACGGCACGGAACCTTGTTTGTGCGATTGGCGGCCGCCTTACTGACCTGTCTCGACGACACATGACTGGACGTCTGTAATGGGGCCTCTAGTTCCATTTGACCGCATCACTTGAATGCTAACGTGCAGTTAACGCACTGAAAATTATGTTTTATTGTTGGCCCGTATGACGTCATTCTCGCTCATAACGCGTCACTGTGGCGCAAAATTTGAAAGTTTTTAAATACTTGTTGCTTTTTTTCGTTAAAAAACATCTTTTGTGGCTCTAATGGAGCTGAGTGAGATACTGAATCATAGTTCTTTCAAATTAAACAAAGTTGTATTTTCTCTTCATGGCTCCTTTAAGGGATATCTTTTCGCCCATTATTGGAGTTTTTGTTCACTATCTACATATATTGTGATAGCAGTTGAGCAGGCCTTTTTGTGTTATACTGGTTATAGCGAACGATTACCCCAAACGTTTACCATACGACTGGTTTATTCGCAGCGGTGGAAACCAGCGTAAGTTGGCCATCAGTGCAGCTCTCCTGGGTCTGCCCCCGATCGTGTTTCTTGACGAGCCATATGCCGGCGTGGACGTGGTATCGCGCACCAAGATCTTCGATGCCATCGGACGCGTAAAGAAAGGGACGCGCACCGCCTTCGTGCTCAGCTCGCACAAGTAAGTGAGGCCCGAACGAGCCTTATGATCCTCTTTCGCTCAAATTCTTGTAATCGATAGCAGGCTTTCCAGTGGTAATTCAGTGAACGTTTGCCCGTGCACGTCAAACTCAGTGAAAGGGCATTATATTTGGTGGAGGCCAAAAAATAAGAGTGGTTCTGAACTCAAGCGTTGCAAAGAATGTGTAATTCCTTTTATTTACACATATTATATGTATAATATTTCAGGCTGATGCAGGTTTAATCAAGACGGGTTGATTAATTCAGCAATGTGGTGAACCCGTTGTGACCAAGGAAACAAAAAGTAACGAAGGGAAAAAGTGAAAGAGAGTCATCACCAATAATGTCACCTTGAAAGAAAACGTAATTTTACCTTTCTTTTAACAATTAACCTACGGCGTGGGCAGAAAGGGGGTTCTACCATTTCTTATCTTCTTTTTCTCTAATGAATCTGCTGAACCGGAATTTCAACTACTGTGGCATTGAAAGTTTTTTTTTTGTTACTTCGTACAGTGGTGCGCTGTGCATGGGAGATGTAGCCATCGCGAACGCGAAACGCTTTTTGCCGGAAGAGTTTCTCAGCGCAGTTTGATACAGGTCACCAGCAAAACTGACACGGCTGAAGAAAGAAGCCGACTGAACCTTCATTAGCCTGCAGCATAGTGATCGCCTTGTTTCAGTTTTTCTTGGTCTGTGTGTTTTTCATTGACAATGTGTATTCAAGTCAACACCAAATAGCTGAACTTTCAGCCGTACCTCAAAGCAGGTGAACATCTCAGGTAGGGTTTTACAGCGACGCTGTCTATGCCTTGGCTTCCGTGAACTTTTCGTGACCTTCAGTACATCTTGAGTAGCAAAAATGCCTTGTGGGACAGCCAACTTTATCCCGAATGTTCAGCCTGAAACGGCAGAGCAGGAAACACTCCTATTAGTGCTGAAAGTTGGGTGGCGGATCTTATGGCATCACTCACGGCTTGCCATTTCCAAGGGCGCTTATATATAATCGTGGATGAACAGTTTCTATTTTTATGCAGTATCTGTCGCGCTATAATTAGTACCATGCTGCACAGAGCCAACCGTGTGGCACTGTTTAGCATTATTTCCATGATAGATGACACGCTCGCTGATTATTTGACTCTCACGGTAGCAGAGAAAGCTGAGTGCGGTTTCCTACATGTTCACACGCAGCATTGACGAGTGCGAGATCTCTTGCGACCGGCTGACCATCATGGTCCAGGGCCAGATGATGTGCCTTGGCACGGTGCAACACCTGCGTGAAAAGTACGGAAAGGGCTACCGGCTGCACGCCATGCTGAAGCACGGGGCTGCTTCCGACGCAGCAGCAGAGGCCAAGCGCTTCGTGGAGGCTGTGCCAAAGCAGTTTCCTGGCATCAAGCTCACAGACCAGCATGAGGTACTTGGATGCGATAAATGCATCATGGTGTCGAAGCAGTTGGCGGCACGTTAGCGCCATATAAAACAGTTTAGTGCGAAAAACATGTGCGCAAAACTACGGTATACTGCGAAAGCGTCTCCCGCTACGATAACCGGTTTGGCTTCAGGGAGACACCCGGATCGGCCGCTCCCATGCGCATCCAACCTGCTGGGTACTTTGGAAAGCCGGGGGACCACCGAAACAGCTACAAGACAGAAAGACAAAAATAAACAGGGCAGGAAGAGCGTAGAATGGCGAGAAGTCGGGAAGGGAAGGCGCGCCAGCCGAGAGCATTGCGCACAGGCCTCCTTTCCTTGATTATGATACGCTTTGCCAGATTGCGCGGTGCATCGCCTGACGTATTATAATCATTAGACGGACAGTCCACGCCTGGTAGCGATGTTATTGCCGCGAAACCGGCGCTGCGGCGGCCTCCGCATCTCTGCCAAGTGCGAGTTGTGGCTTGTTGGAGTGCGGTTTGAGCTAGAACCGAAAAATAAACGTTAGATATCTATGATGAATGTAGTCAAGATCCACATGCGCGGTGGTGTTATTCTATTCCCGGCCAAAGTGTGATCGTATTAAACGCACAAAAATGCATTATTCTAAGGGACGTTGGCCGGGGGAAAAAATGTACTAACCAGGAAAAACGTATTATGCAGAATCATAACGACGAGATTCCACTGTATTTGATATTTGCTGCCGTACATTGTGACCCGTTATTCGAAGCACTGGACGCGCTTGTTGACTCTGTAGTGGAAGTAACTTTGATTTATGAGGTTGTGGATGAACGTGCTGCAGGATCCCTTCAAAATTTCAGACAAATCATCAGCATAAACATCTGAGTAAACTTAGTTTAGAATGTTTAAATTGTAACGAGTACAATAATAGTATGGTTACAGTAGTCAGCATGTTGTGCGTTATTTTAAAGCACAAAAAAGGTAATAGAGAGCATCCAGAGGCCGAAGGTCGTGTCAGCCGATGAGTCTTCATTTGGTGTTCTCTCGTACTTACCGTCACAGCGTTTATTCCGGTTCCACGTTTTTTAAGGATTACCGCGGCCACATACTACATTGCTAGCACTAAAAACGCTAGAAAGAAGCCGGGGAAATATGGGCTGAATGACACGAAGTGCTGTCACCTGTTAAATCATACAGCCAGTGCAGACCGTACCGGTTCGCGCTGTTAGGTCGTTTTTATGCATCGGCTATGTATCGCGTTCCCGGTGTTGTTCCGCTTGTAATTCTATATGCTGCAGAATTACATACCTTTACCTGACTTTTCCGTATCTCTCCCCGCGACTACTGGTCATGAGATAAATTTCCTTTGTTTTCTTCTTAAATTCCAGTTTTCATCGCCGAATTCAGCGCAGGCCGGTCCATCGGGTCGGATTCGTCATGTGCAACCCAGTTTCCGAAGCCACAATGATTTGCAACCGCTTTATACATTGAAATGCTAACTGTATACTTTTCATGCGCATTAATGGGGAATTCACGAGTTGTTTGGATTGGCAGTAATTGTGTGGCAGGAAAACCTATCTCCAGCTATCTCCTAGTGGTACTTGCATGCTGCGCGTGTTCTAGACTCTTTCAAAATGTTTTAAATGTGCTGACATATATAATTATGTGTATATCTAAGCTTTCTATCCACTTAAACTATTCCCTTTAAGTCTTTTTTGGGAAATATATGGTTGCAAAACGCATTTGCAGGTAATAAGGTATCATTTGCCATTGACCACTGTTTACGGCTTTGTATGGCTGATCGCGATGACACAAGTTTCATTCCTGCCGGGACGGCTGTCTTCCTGACCAAAGCTCAAAAGAAAAAAATTAGTGCCCTTCCACTCCGTGAAGAAGGATGACCTGCAAAGCTGGACGCAGCCCACGGAGTGCACGAAACAAAACACGTTTATCGTAATTTGCGATGGGGATATTTCCTAGCCAATTAGCTGAATGAATCTCTGACGGATCGAAGCTTTGTTCTTGCCGATGAACATGAAACTGCCTGTGTCCCTCCCGCGTCGCAATTACCTCAATGTTTGTGTAAAGCCGCGATCAGACTGCCGCCGCAACTGTCGTGATAAGTTTAAAGAATGACGTCTTGTCACGTCTGAGCCAAGCGAACTGCGTGACACGGCATTTTCTTACATCCATAGATCACGATACGGGTTTTGCGTCGGTAACCTGAACATAGCCTAACACACAAACCCAATCCGCTCTACCACTAAAGACTCCGCACGGGTCCCATTGGGCCGTTTAACGTCCGCGTTTAAATCTCGCCCCAGCACAATGGACATGCCATCCATCAGTACGGGAATGAAACCTATAGTTGCGGGTGCACGCCTCGCCTCCTCCCTCCCACTATTCTCCGCTACAAACTTGCGCTTGCATGCACCAGCAACCGGTCATGTGCGTGCGCTTTGAAGGGACAGACGCCGCCGAAAATATCCCCAGAAAGCCGTCTGAAGAAGTGATATGCTAACCGGGCAATTTGCTGTTCATCCGGGAGAGATTCGCCGCTACGCCAAGAGCAGAACTTAAGGCAGTACCGGCGGCGCAAGCAGCTTTCCGTTGTTTTTGCACCCTTTCGCGCTCGTGTTCGCGCCAACGCTTTGATTCTTGCTCTTCTTCCTCCAAACAAACGGCATGCATCCATTCCATAATGATTTAAAACCTGAAAGACCTTGAGCTGTATTCTCTCGTACAAACATGCGGCTATCCGTTTTCCTTTCCCCTAGTATGCATCTTACTGTGTGTGTAAGATGTCTGTGTAACACATCAACCAACACTCGAACCACACTTGAGGAGGACAGCCGACTAAGCGCACTGAGCCATGTAATTTCGCCATCAAAATACCAGCACAACCGGAATCTCATCGGTAGCAGCATGAAGCCTAGTTGTGCGTGCACGCCGCCCTTTTTCTACCGGCTAACCGTGCATGCATGAACCAGCAACCAGTGATGGCGAATATATGGCGTGAAAGACACCGGCGAAACTGTCGCTCGGAAGCCCTTCCAAGCTGAAAAAAATTCCAACTCGGGAAGTTTTCCTTTGACCGGTAGGGATTCGCAGCTACTTGGCGAAGTGAATTTGAGTGGAAACCGCGACGGCAGGTTTCGGTGGTTTTAGGGGGCAGCCCTTCGGCTGCTGTTACCTTGGCTTCGCGGACGCGGCGTCTGTTTATGTCCGGGTAACCGAGTGAGCGAACGCAGCAGCGACGAAATAAAGAAAACGGAAAGGACCGTCTAGCGAAAAGTGAAGGGGAGTCCAACACGTGCAGCTACGGCATCTTCTCTGCCACTGCCTTTCACTAACACATGTTTCATATGTCGCCACCAAGGAGCGCCCTCCCACTGACACTTGTTCCATATGCTGTTCTATTCTCCGCTAATCCCAACAACGTGACGTTTTCGCGGGAGGTTCAAATACGATCTGCAACAACATGCCAGCTGCTCCCTTGTGCGGGGCTAATCCGAACCACTTGACGTTTCCGCGGGACGTTCAAACACGACTTCCAATATGCTCGCCGACGGCGGCAGCGGCGCACTCCGAGGTAGCAGCAGAGTAGTGCACGCCGCCGTACGTTCGCTGATCACGCGAACACTTCCTGAGACGCAGTAGAAATGCACCGTGACCTTGAAGACTGCAGCTCGCGCTGCGCACAAATTTCATATTAGGGAGTGTAGCAATCGTCAGTTCATTTTTTGACGCTCGTCCGTGCTTCTGTTTATTTTTCACAATCCTCTGATAACCACACTACCGTCGGTAGCTGCCGACTGCGCAACTTGCGAAAGGGGCATCGGTGGAGGCGAGGGAGAAAATAGTTGTGACAGAGGCGTCAGCGGTGGTGAGGAGGAGCTCCGGTGTGGCGCCGAGTAAATCGATGACACCGGGATGAAAACTGGGGGGGTTAGATATACACTGCTTTGCAGTAAAAACGATAGTGCGGAGAGAATAGGTGACAAAACGGCTCCAGGTGGTAAGAAAGTAATCCCTATCCCTTAGCTTTTGTGCGCATCACAGCCAGTCGTCGGCGGCTGAGCTCCATTTCAAAGCTGAAGTGATTCTCCCAGTCGCTTGCTGCCTTTTTTTCCAATCGTTTATAGGCAAGTGTCAGGACACACGCTAAGTTCGTTGTGTACATTTCTCAAGCAGAAATGCGGAAACATCCCTTGGTTCTTCGTTGAAGGAGAAAAGCGCTTTGAACGAGGTTTGGGCTGGTTATATCTTGTGACGTTCTTGTCACAGGGGCTCGCATTTGTCTTCGTGTGGGCAGCTGAAACCGCGTTACCGAGTATCCATCCGAAGCGCTACACCTACGTGGAATGCGTATTCTTCTGGCACAATGGAAATAACTGCGGCAGCCGCTTTTCTGATGGAAGCGAAAAGCAACAACACCCGTGTGCGCGAGATTGCGGCGCACGTTAAAGATCCCCAGGTGGTCAAAATTAATCCGGAGCCCTCCACTACGGCGCGCCTCATCGCCTGCGTTGCGTCGGCGCGTTAAACACTGCAATCAATCAATCACAATGAAAATAACATCAAGGCTCTGCACTTTATTTTGTAAATTGCCGCGAACCATGCATCACGTTTGTTTATTTAGGTTATGGTTTTACCACCCGGCAGCGCCGGTCTGTGTTATCTTAGTGCTAAGTGAAGCGCGTGTTCCCTTCTTTATTTTTATGCCACACGTTTTATCTGTTTTGAAAGGGAGAGCGTTTCGAAATGACGTCAACAGCCTAGAATAATCCTCTTTGATCTACAGTGTTCTGGATGTAATTCGGTTCGAGAAACATTCGCGCACAAGGATAAATTTTCTCAGAGCAGGCGCAGCGATATTCGATTCGCCGACGCTCGCCGCCTGGTCGCGTCACTTTCTTGACTGCTGCTTCGCCGCCCGTGTATTTTTTAAGTTGTTAGGGGAGCACAAGTTGGCTCCTATAAACTTGCTTTTCGTTCAAGCCAACTGCGTCATCTTTGGCTACGTGACAATAACTATGCGCAATGCAATAACGGTAGTAAGATAATTTCACCCGTTAAGCTTACTCCTTGGTGCCACATTTCTGTTGTTCTAGAGACCGTGAGACAAAGGAGAAGCTTTGCGTTCCCGCGCTTCTCTTCAAAAGGAATCTGAAAAAAAGCACTCCTGCTTTTTATCATCCCTACTTTCGCTTAGTTTTATACTGCTTAGTTTAAGCAGAACTTGGCTCTACACATTTTGAGCAGTGGGATCGTTCCTCCTAGAAAAAGATGTTGTTGCTAATATGTAAAAACTACTTGTGTAGGCGGATAAGATTGTGGCAAGAGCCAAAGAAATCGCTGCATTTTGGCACCGCGCCTTGCCCTTTCTTATTGAAGGTCTTCTGCGGATTTATGCAGTACTCAAGTTCGACCGCGTAAACGTTTGAATTGCAGGGTCAGGGCAGCATGTCTCCAAACGCTTAGCTTCACAGCGCCCCACATGACATGTGTGATGTCCCTGCACGAGCTATTCTATTGACCTCCTATAAAAACGAGGTCGCTGTTCTGGCTTGGTGGCTTCGAAGTAAGGTTCTGGGTACTGGTGCTAAAAGAATGGGTTCGAGCCCAACACGGTTTAATTATTTATTTCTTTTTTTCTCTAAACTCAATTGGTCTGTTGTTTCTGGTTAATAATAGTGATTAGATATGTTTAAGTCGCTTTAACCTTGGGCCGCAGTGTACCAGCACGTTTAATTACGTTCTGCATCGCGCGAAAAGGCATGTCACGTGGGGCGCTGTGCAGCGAAGCTTTTGGAAATAGGCGGACGGGCAGCTGTATCGTAGCGGCGTCGTTCGGCGCTCATCGCGTTACTGGAATCGGCCGCCGCATTGCAGCGCGCAGCATTCCGTTTTTTTTTTGTTTTTTTTTGTAGTGTTTGCGCCGAATGTTAAATGTTCAGGTGTAGTTGTCAGTCGATATGTCTGGTGAAACACCATACAGACGTGTTGAGTTGTCGGTTGCACAAACACCTACGGGAACTCGTGGGACGCTTCTGAGATTGGGTACGTAAACCTGATTGGTATGGACAGTTCTGCCTTTTGCGGGCCTGTATACGTGGCTCCAACCGCATGAGTACGAATAATACTGTCAACATTAATTTCCACCGGCCTGAATCAAAACGGTTTCCACACGAGGAGCTTTATACAGCACCAGGCTGAAAGGCGGGATACCTGAATATGGTTTATTTAAAAAGGGAGCACTTAGCACGAGTTCGACTACTGCAGTGGGCTTGTAAACACCTTTCGGCAGTTTACAACAGAACAATACAAACGAAATGAAACGAATCGAACCAAACGAAGCAAAAGTCACGGAATTTGAATATTCGTAGCCAAGTAAGGCAACTACCGTTTGTCGCAGAAAATTTCAAAAAAAACTTAGAATAACAAAAAGCGGCTTGAAAATGAGGTACCAAAATCTTAAAGATGCACCTGTTCGTGCGCTTCCTTGAGTTTGTCTAAAAAAACTGAGCATGTAGTGATGAAATAACTAAGCTTTAACCTTAACAAAAAATGAAATGTCGCCGTTTGTCAGGCATAAATGTCGCCGTTTGTCAGCATAATGAAAAGTCAGGCATAACTACGCCGCGGTGACGGCCTCGGCATTCCAATGACGGGTGGTTTGCCAAGAGCGGCGCTGTTCGTTGAAGCGACGGTGTAATATGTAATATGTAATAGTTTATTTTCCATAAACTGTACACGGTTATGGGGAAAGAAAAAGAAAAAGTTGCACATAAGCCACTTCACTGTCGCTTAAAACCCGCGCAAGTTGCAGCAACAGTGCGGAAGCGCAGCAAAACAGATAATATCCAAAACATACGAGAAAGGTTTTTTAAGGACAGATTTTTTTTTAAATCAGGCACTTCTATTTACTTCTACAGCCACTTCTACAGTAAAAGCCACTTATACAGTAAAGTTTGGCGCCAGCGGGGCACAGAATTAGGTGGTAATTATTGATTTCGGTGGCTTAATTAACTAAAATTGAATAATTAACTTTTTAGTGGCTGCAGTAAGCAGGCATCTTTGTATTGAAAAGTTGGACGCAATGGGATGTTCACGCAGTTTCATTTAGCAGAATTGTTCTAGCGGATCCGTACTCTGAGATATCGAAATACGAAGTTTAATTGCCATACGCATGATTACGCATGCTAGAAAGCGAAGACCAGCGCAAAGCTCCTTTCTGAACGGTCTTTATGCCGCCACAAGGGGGTGGCGGCATAGGGAAATTGATAACTGCAAAACTTTCAGTCTTGGCTGGAGTTATCCAAATCTGCAGTACTCTGAACACCTATCGGAACACAGAACAAAGGAGAGGAACTTTGGGCTGGTCTTCGCGGTCTAGCATCCGTAATCATGCGAACGGCCCTTAAATTTAGCAGTTTCATATCTCGGAGTAAGGGTCCGCCAGAATTCTGCCAAATGAAACTGCGTAGGAAGACAATTGCGAATAGCTTTTCAATACTAACACGCGTGCTAACTGCAACCCTTAAAAAGTTAATTATTCAATTTTAGGTAATTAGACCATCGACACCAATAACTACCACCTAATTATGTGTCCCCCTGGGCGCATAACCTCACTGCAGAGGTGGTTTTCACGTAAATTTAACACCTTTTTTTAAACAAACCTAACACCTTAATTTTGATCTTCCTGTATATACACAAGTATGAGTGCATGAGATAGTGCGCTTAAAAACAGGCTTGACCGAGCGAGGGACGAAGGAGAAATCAATCCAACCACCTAGATTAACAGAAAAAGCACGCAATGTTGTGGATGTACAATGTGGGGTATAGAACTCCATGATTTTACCACGAAAAAGAAACATGCTAACGTAGTAAGCATGAACGTAATAACCGACACAGCCACACAATTCACTGCAAATTACCAATGTATATAGAACTCTTTCAGTTGAGCGGTTTAGTTGGTGCCATAGAACGCCCGTCCCGTCCCTATATAAACGGAAAACGCGCGCGCTTTTCCCTTCTAATCGATTCTTCTCGTTAGCAGCAGTACAGGTAGTAGCCACTTGAGTGCCTATCCACGGACGATATTTCTTCCCCCCTGCGTCCACTGCAACGCGGCTTTAGAGCTGTAAGGCCTCCTTGGCAGTCATATCGTGTAATGATAACTTGGGGAATTAGAAATGTTCCGGGGTTCATGCTAGCTGCATATACTGTTACACATCGCAGTACCGTGGAAATATCGCACGGGAGCTCTTATTTAGGCACGTGGAGCTGCTTGTGACACGGGATGCTCCTAGGTGGAAGAGTTGGTGTAGAATTCGTGACGATACCCATTAGTCATTTCTTGACAAAACTGGGCGCCACTCAATCACACAGAAAAACATTTTTTCTCGTGCACTCACTCATACTCACGCTCACTAGTAACCCTCACCACTCACACTCACGCTCACCACTCACCATCACCACTTGCACTCACTCACGCTCACCATTCGCAGTCACCACTCGCACTCACTCGCGATCGCGCTCACCACTCCTCGTCTGCTGCACGCGACTGTGTGCAGCAGACCCTCCATGAGTCATGAAACAAAACCGTATTAGTGCATTACGGCGTCAGAAGGCGATTCAAATCATATTCCTAAATCAACACGCGGCCGGAAAATTCTTTTCTATGGTGCCCCTTAGCAGGCGCTCATTGACGACATATTTCCGAAGCTAAAAGAAATCCCGCCATTAACAACCATCCCAGCGAGCGGCGCCTGTGACAAATAGCCAACAGCGAGCACGAGTGCAATGTGGCGCTCACCGCGGTAAGCCCCTGAAATGGCGTGAGTGTAGTGAGTGTACTCGTGAGTGGTGAGTTGGGTTCACGGCGAGTGGCACTCGCACTCGCGAGTGGTGAGCGGGGAACCCCGGGAGTTGCTCTTGCACTCACGAGTGGTGAGTGGGGCTCGCCGCCAGTGGCACTCGCAGTCGCGAGAGGTGAGCGGGGCTCACTGCGCGTGAGAGCTGAACTCATTCGCACTCAGGTAAAAACGATGGCGAGGCTCACTCACCACTGCTCATGAGAGGGGAGTGGTGGTGTGTGAGTGCACTCGTGAGCGAGCATGCCGACCTAGGCCCTTAGGTAAAGTAAGCGCTGTAAATAAACACGTGAGATTCGTTCGAGATTTGTTGAAAGAATGACAGGTATATGTTGAGTCAATAAAAAATATTGCAACCACCGTGATTGCAAGTACGTAATATCAGCTAGTTTTAGCCGCCTAACCTAGGGTATGTTGTTAACAACAGTGCTTCAGTTCTGCAACTTTTCTAGGTTACAGCGATGCAGTGGCTACATACCTAGGCCTAGAATGCCTCGAATGCTCACTGCATCAGTTTTGATGTGCAGGCTAGTGGCATTTCTTTCCAGTGCAATTGTTAGCGACATGGTTGGGGATAAAATAGCTCGTGTTTTCAAAAAAGATTTTCAGGGAAGTGGACCACCCCGTTCCTGTCTCTCTTCGTATCCTGGATGTGTAAATAAATGTTATTTCTCTCTCTCTCTCTCTTCTTCGTCCTGTCTGCACGGTGGCCGTTGTAAAATAGCAACTCACCCAGTCCTCAATTTTTCCTGCGATGTAGATGAAGCATACAAGTAACAAAAAGTAATTTTAGTGGAGGAAACCTTTACTTCTCGTTAGGCCTCTTTATGAAATAAAGAGAAAGCAGCGCCTTCAACCCACTCTTCTGCGTAAATTGGTGGCGTATGGCGTGCAGCACCACGAACGAATACATGAAAAAGTGTGACTCGATTGTACGTGGTTGTGATTTAAATAATTGGTTCGAAACGTTATACTCGTGCCGAATGTGACTCCAATGTCAAATTTAATCGTTTTTGTTTGTATAGTTCATATATTTGTTCCTCTGAGCGATCGCGGATTTAAGTTTTGTTACGCTTCTCTAACGGCGCGAACGTCCTTCTTTTTTTCAGAATGTGTTCAGCTATCACCTGGTGGAGCGCATCCCGTGGAGTGAGCTTTTCACAAAGGTGGAGGCCCTCGAGAAAGACTTCGCGCTTGAATACGCCATCGTTGGTGACAACACTGTGGAGCAGATCTTCATAGCTTTCGCCAAAGCTGGTGCGGGTCAGGGTCAGATTAAGTAGGACGTTCAGGCACCGCCAAAGATTTCGGTTCTTCCTTGCTTCTCACCAGTGCTTGCTTTGTTCGATTCCCTTGGGAAAGACTGAACACTGCGAGCAATGAGTAGTACAGTGTGTGCATAGGTGCACTGTGTGTAAAAATAAAGGTGACCATTGCTCAAAAAAGATCCACCCCCTTTCTTGGAGAGTGTGACAGCAATACGTTCATGAATAAAGTGATGGGCATTTGGGCAGTAGCAGCCTTTTAGGCCAGCCGAACAGCCCCTGCGTACTCTATCCGCTGGGCTGAAACTGAGCAATACGGTCTCCTCTCGCTCCATATTAGGGGTGTTGTTACCTACCGTGGTCGTGTATGGACAGGCCCAAACCATATTTGCTATGTCTGTTCCATCTTAGCACCGATGGCACATGTCGCAACTGTACGAAACCGGGTTCGGGTACGAGTTCTTCTAGGTAAGCCGCTAAATATAAGACACGGATTGGCATTTGCTGACGGCAGGATGACGTGGGGCTATTGAAAAAATTAAAAATAAGGAACGTGCCGGCGAATATCCTAAGGCCGATTCGTACCGGGTTGTTGCCCCTTTCATTTAGCAGATGAGCCTCAACTTCGTTAACGAAATAGTCAACATCAATTTCTTTGCCAACCATTTATTTTAAATCACACACATTGTTATGGTGACAGAACCGCTATAAACTGAGTTAGTTTTCCTAGTAGGATACATTTTATTTTCTTTCTACTCGTAATCTAGCACTGTTTTTTTTTTGTTTTTGAAACACGCGAAATAATCTTCTGCCACACCCCTATTTTATTAGCTGAGACAATGTGTGTGCCGCCATTGGTTACGATGAGACAGCCGCTTTGGTGGGATGCCGTCAGTTGAGGGTACGGCTGGCGACGGTCTGCCCAGCGTTTTGCCACTGACGGAGCGTTGAACGAACTTGACAGCGCAGCCGCGGCGCCTACTTTATATAGATCGCGTATATTAACACGATACTGTTTTTTACACCAAGATCTGAGTGACGCCATATCCGTCACGGAAAAAGTGCAACTGACGCTGCGGCGCCCGGTTTCGAGCCCACGACTCTCTCGCCACAACGAGAGAGAGAGAGAGAGAGAGAGAGAGAGAGAGAGAGAGAGAGAGAGAGAGAGAGAGAGAGAGAGAGAGAGAGAGAGAGAGAGAGAGAGAGAGAGAGAGAACATTTATTGCCCAGTTACGGACCTGTCCAGGTCAGCTAAACGATGGATCCTGAGGCATCACTGTCCTAATAGTACTCCGGAATGTCCTCGGAGATCTTCTGGATATGAAGGCAGAGAGCTTCCTGGGCGGCCCGAACGTCTGTTCCGGGCGGGGGAGCCAGCCAAGTGTCCGGTGAGGTGATTCGAGAGAGGAAGGGGAAAGCTTCGGGGGATGACAGTCTCAGAAGGAGTGTGGGATAGAGGGGTACGCGCCACAAGGACAGGTTGGGGGACAGAATGTGATGAGATGGGAGGGAGCGCGAGTGAGGCTCGGGTCTTGGCGCGAGTGAGGCGCAGGTCTGGAGAAGGGTAGACTTGGAGGGCGAGGCAGTAGGAGGGTGAAGTGAATTTACGGGTCGCCCGATCATGAAGACGAGTGGAAGAAGGATATGGTATGAGGTTGACCAGAGCATAGAGGGACCCGGGGATAGATCTCGGGAAAGCGTGCTTACTCTTATGTTACCGTCCATGTTAGTGTGGCCAGATACCCATTCCAGGACAAAGAGGTGAGAAGGATGTCTGTTGAAAGTGTCGGTCAGGAGGTTAGAACAAAAGGGGTTGACGGTATAGCGTAAATAATTTCGGATGTTGGATTGCTAATCTGTGAAAATGTAAGTGGGGTGTTCGGTGGAGGTTGTGAGAGCAGAAGGCTCTATGGCAACAGTGATGGAGTGCTCTTCTGCAGAAAAAAGGCGTTCGTGCGGAAACCCGCGACACGCTAGTGGCGTAAAATTGCTACGGTTCCTGTTCGCGTGGAGGAAAAATGACTGGTGTCTGTAAAATATACCACCGATTCCTACTTTTCTACGAAGGAGACACGTTTGGTAAGGGCTTTACAGCGTAGAAAACGACGGGTGGCATGCCTGGAGAGGTTCATATTCTTAGGTAGGGATTCTGTGCGGATACGGGGGAACGTGGCTTAAAGAGGGGGAGCTGTGGGGATTCGAGGAAGCGACGCAGTAGGGTAGGAGCGATGTTTACGTCAAAAGAAAGGTCAGTATATGATTCTAGCGAGGCAGTCTATCGAATGAATCAAACCTACGTTTTGTCTGCATGGCCCCTTTAATGCAACCTGGGGAGGGGCGAAGCATGCAGTGTATAAGTGTATTCTTGGCGCCTTGGCGTTTTTCCAACGGAGATAAAACCGTTGCGGGGTAGAGGTTTACAGCTTTGCTGTAAGTCTCTTGTCTTTTAAGCCCGAAGCTCTCTAGTAAAGGAGTGTCCCGGTGTTTTTTTTTTTTTTAGTTCGCGTTTCGATGCGCTCCATCGCGAGGCGTAAACGAGTATTCCGGTGTTTTATTAAGACGCGTTACGTTCTGGCGCGAAGAGTAAACGACTTTCTCGGTGTATCAATAGCGTGACTACATGAAAGCACAATTACGACGACGATTACGGCGGCGACGACGACGACGACGACGACGACGACAGGAGACGCCAACAGCCCTAGGCCTTAAGGGGCTTCGCCCCTAAAACAAGCCAGGTACAAAAACGGTCAAAACAAAGGCAGAAAATGGCCCGCCGTGGTATTGTGGCGCCATCTAGGTTGACTAACGGTAAACAATGCTCCCCAGCACATATGATGTCATTACCAACGTCCGGAAAACACACGTTTGGCGGGAGAAACAAAATGTTAAATTGATTAATTTGTCAGTGAGTAAAGCATAGTTGCTTCCGGAGAAGCGCTGGGGCAGTACAAAAAAATATTTGGAATAAAACAATTTTTTTTGTCTGCATGGCCACTTTAAAACAAAATAGGGGAAAATTGAAGGCAACTTTGGTTTTGAGGTCCATTGTAACACGCACGCATATTTTAAGAGCACTTTTAGAGACAGAACCTGCGCGTTAAAATCGTGCAAATACGGTTTATGTTTGACCAAGGCTACTCATTGCGCGAGACGACATTTCATTTTCTGAAATGTGAAATCTGTAACTGCACCATTGTGAGAAAATGCAGCGTTTTTGTCGGGTGGAAAATGGCTCCCGCATTAGAAAACACAAGAAAAAGAAAATTGGGCGTGTTGTAGTTCGCGTCGGAATCGAGCCCGAGGAGCGTAGTGCGTTACCATTACGCTACATGCCCAAGAAAAAATGATACCTTGTACCAGCTGGTTCATGGTTGAGTTCCGCGCAGGGCTTAGCTGGTGCAGCTGGGACCCGTGCGGCCAGCTAGGCCGTGAGGGGAACTCAACCACGAACCACCGGGTACCAGCTATCATTCTTCCAAGGTCACCACCTCTGGGGTCACCACTTTGCCTGCACTGTACCAATAGTTCGCCTATAGTGCGTGCGGCACTGAGGTCACACCGCAGCAGAGATGCTCGTAACGGCTGGTGAGAAGACCAGGCGCACTTAGCCACGAAAAACGCCGATTATTGAGAAGAAGTGCTGCAACTGTTTTGGGTATTAATGTGCGATAAATTTCAAAAGCATCATGCAGTTTGTTGCAGTTGCAGGGTAAGATTTCAAAGCGCATTTCTTCTGTGCCAGCGTGTCAGAGAGTTTTGTTTACAATTTCTGAGGGCGTCACGCGAGTTATAGATCCAAATTTCCAGCAAAAGAAATGAGTTTCAGAAGAAGAGGAATTTAATTATGGTCCAACCAATATTTCTCCAGGGGCGACTGGGGCCACACGTCAGCTGCGTCTTATATCCTTTCAGTGTTGCTGACCTCGAACAAAGCCCTTCGCTGCGGCAGGCAACCCCTGTGTATACATACAGGGGGCATACCAAGCGAGGGATTAAGGCTCCGTGGGGTTCGTTGAACATGCCTCGACACGAGGAAAAGGATCTTTTTTCGGTTTATTTCCCTTTCACGGATGACCGTTCCGGGGAAGTCAATTTTGTCATCAGCCACTTCACAGTTCTCGGCGACTTTCTGCGTTCTCTGTTCTGTTTGCGGACGTCATTTTTGTGTTGTCTAATGCTGTCCAGGAGATTTTTGGTTTCACCGTTGTACGACGCGAGGCACTCAGCGCACGGAATACGGTAAACGACTCCAGGCGCTTTCTCCATTGTCGCTTGGTCTTTCGGCGGGAGATTAGGCGGCCTGTTGGTGTAGAATGCTTGTGGACGATGTGGAAGGCACCGGAACGCGTTTAAAAGTTCCGATGGTCGATGAATTAGATGTGTTTGTCACCCTCCCGTGCTCTCTGCTGCAATTTACGGAGTGAATGAACTTAATTGGGTTGCCGTTTTTCTGAAGGACCGCAATTACCCGGTCTCTTCTTTTTTGCGTTCCAATTCGGACGAGCAAATGGGATCCGCTCTGTGGAACAAAGAGGACACAACAGACGCCTTGGGGCTGACGGGTTGAGCCGAATTAAACTGAAGCTAGCGACCCGTGTACGTCGGCTTCCTGTGAACGGTGATCACCAGGCTCTTCACTCCTCCCGTCACTTGAGCGTCAAGAAAGGGAATGAGCCGTGGCTTTCACATTGAACCGTGCAGTGGATGGCGAGGTGGGTGGAATTTAGATGTTTTTTTAGGCTGTCAACGGTGGAGGTCGTCTCTATGCGAAAACAACCATCGACATAGCGAAGAAAAAGATTAGGTCGCAGCAACAAGGAGCTCAGGGTACAGTTATTCATTGTTACGGAGACGCATGCCCCCACTGTGGTTCCACTTTTCGTTTGCGAATTGCCTCATTGTAAGAAAAATATGTCCTGGCCAAGGCATAGCTCGTCGGCAGTGAAGGGCGTCCTTTCTTTGAGGGTTGAGTCATTTTTGAGAGCAGTTCGGGCAGCGGATACAGCCATAAGCACGGGCGCATTGGTGAACAAAGACACAATGTCGAACGAGACCAGGCACCCGTTTTCGTCAATGCTCACATCTAAGGAAGTTGAACAAAGTGGCTGTGGTGTTGTACATGAGTCGATGTTTTCCCGGTGAGGGAAAACCTTGATCCTAGGTATTTTTCGGCAGCGCTTTATCCACGAACAAGAACATTTCTTTTTTTGCGTGATCCGGTGTTTGTCCGCAGTCGACGCCGCCACGGTGTCGGCAAATTAGTCGACGGAGGCCATCAGTTCAGGGATGCGGTGCTCCAGTTGGCACCTGGCAAAGTACAGGTCCCGATCCTTCTTCCTGAGTGCGGCGTTTCATTTGTAGAGGCGGGTGTTGACAAGTCGATGTTCTGCTTTACTGACGATTTTTGTACCTTCGTACGTCGACACCGGCCGTTTCAGACGCAGGCTTTGATGGACAACTTTCCTTTCTTTGCAGGTTTGATTGAAGTGCAGATGCGTTTTGAAGACTGAGATGCATTTTTTGATGCGTATGTAGCGCTCGACGAGCTGCATGGTGTCGTGGCCGAAGCCATGGCTGATAGACTTGAATGTGAACATTTTACAGAATTCTGTATTGTTCTGAAGCTACTAAAGAGAAATATAATTATGCTGCATGTTTCTCGCACAATGGAGCAATTTTCAAACAAAAAAGTGGAACCGTAATGGGGCCTCCAACTCCATAACAATGGCTAACATGACCATGGAGCACGTAGGAGAAAAAGCTTTGAGCTTCTTCTAGCCGGTACCAAAACTTTTTCTGCGCTATTTCGACGATTATTTCCGCCTAGAGAAGACCTCAACCGTTGAAAGCCGGAGAAAACATATAAATTCCACCCACCCCGCCATTCAGTTCACATGGATGTGAACGCGACGGATCCATTTTCGTTCTTGACGTCCAAGTGACGAGAGGAGTCAAACGTCTGGTGTTCACCTTTCACAGGAAGCCGACGTACACGGGTAGCTACCTTAATTTTAATTCGGTTCACCCTCTCACCCACAAGGCCTCTGTTTTGTCCTCTTTATTCAACAGAGCAGACACGATTTGCTCTTCTGAATCCGAGCACAAGAGAAGAAAGCCGTGTAATTGCGGACCTCCAGAAAAACGGCTACCCAAAAAAATTTCATTCGCTGCGTAATCCACCGCAGAGAGCAAAAGAGGGCGATAAACCCAAAGAGGACATGAACCGTCGGAACTCTGAAACGCGTTCCGGTGCCCCTTGAATCCCAAGAACGAGCTAGGCCTTGGCCTGAGTTTTCTGAAGAGGAGTGCGCATCGTCCAGAAGTCTTCAACAACTATCGGCCGCGTAATCTCCACCCTAAAGACCGTGCTACAATGGAGAAAACGCACGGAGTCGTTTACCGTATTTCGACTGCTGAGTGTTCCGCGTCACGCATTGGTGAAACGAAAAATCTCCCGGAGTGGATTAGGGAATACACGAACGGCGTCTGGAAACAGAACAAAGAAGGCGGCAAAGTAGCCGAGTACTGTCAAGTGGCCGCCCACAAAATTAACTTCTCCGGAAGGGCCATCCATGGAAATGTAACAAACTGGAGCAAGAGGCTATTCCTGAGTTTTGGCTATTAAACAAACTCCACGGAGCTTTAACCGCTCGCTTGGTACGCTCCCCTCTATGTGTACGCACGGCTTGCATGCTGCAGTGAAGGGGTTTGCGCATGGTCAGTAACGCTGAAAGAATATAAGACGCAGCTCCAGTGTGGCACCAGTCACCCCTGAAGAAGCCGAGCCGGCTTCGAAGCATCGTTTGTTGTCTATGCACTATTGGTTGGATCATAATTGAATCTCTCTTTAGTGAGTTCTCAACCAGGCGGAATGCTGTCAAATGTTAACCTTACAGTTTCAGTTAAAGTATTTATAATTGCCTAAGCAAGGCTGACCCCTCCACCGCAAGTTCCGGACAGGCGATGAAGTGATGCCAGATTTCGCTCAGTTCACCCCAGGTTGGACACATGGGCGATGGGGAGAGGATTAACAAGTGGAACCACGACGGTGTCCGTGTGAGTTCATATGGATACGGTACAGCAATGACGCCTCTCCCTTTTTCCTTCCACACGCCTTTTAGATGCGACGCTCAGAGCATCTCTTGTCGGCGGCCCTGTCCTTCCTGCGCGTCCGTTGTTGTCCGCGTGCGTCCGTTGTTATCCACAGCCACTCTCCCCCTCTCCTCTCCGATAGCGAACACTCTCTCGCGAGGGGCATTGGATTGGATTCGATTGGATTGACTTGGCTTGACTTGACTTGGATTGGATTGGATTGGATCGGATTAAAGTGGATTGTGTTGGATTGTGTTTCCTCATAGCCGCGGCACTCTCTCTCTCCGCGGTCTCCTCTCCTTCGGGCGCGCTGCGCATATAACCGGTGTGCCGCTGTCCGGCGGCCTTTCGGTCGACGGTTGCTCTCTGGTTGCGCTTGAACCCCCCTCAGCGTCGCATTCACACCAGGGTTCCCGCGAGGGGACGTGGGCGTAATTTTTTGGAAGACGTCGTCTCCCCGAATGGGCACTGGGTAACTAGGCGGGACATACTTATGCTGGTCCTCCAGTTTTGCAAGGACGCATACCTACGGGACTCGTGGTGATTCGATGTATATTGGAACCGGGCAGCTGGACGGGTGGCGCCACCAGTCGGCGCTTCCCTCGTTTGTGGAATGAGCCGGTGCATTGCACTACACAGCCTCTCGTTGTTTTTGCCGTGTTTGCTTCGGTGCTTTGAATGTTTTGGTGGTGTTGTGAGCAAATATGTGCGGTGAAACGAAGTCTAGACAGATTTATTGGGTTCTTAGATACAGTAACGGCTATGTAAACTTGTCGGACGCTTCTAAAGCTTGGTATGGGCTACAATGACATGAGCGCTTTTTTCAGCGATCTACGCTTGGCTCCATCCCATGGGAGTACGAATAAAACTACCATTATTAGTATTCGTTTCTTCTTACGCAGTGTCTAGAGTGCCGTCCGACGGCACTCTAGCTCAGCGCTGCCGACATGGCTAGAGTGCCGTCCGACGACATTAGAACATATAAAACTAGGCAAGCTCCGACCAAAGTGTCTGTCGTTTTAGTGTAGAGGATCCGTGTTAGCTTCGTAGTCCCAAAGACGGATGTTCGATACCGGCTGGGCCTCGGTTTTTTTTTTCATCTTACAATGAACACAAATTATTATGGCTTACGTTAGTTTTGGTGTTTTAAATGATTTCTTTGCGTGCGTTAGGTTATGTTATGTTATGTTTAGGTTAGGTTGTCTAGCTTTACGTTATCTAGAGCTACGTAGTGCCAGACGCGGCGATTTTGTTATAAAACGCCGGTGGACGTTGATATAGTGGAGATGTTATAATACCGTCCGACAGCACTCTAGACACAGCCTTCTTCTTAAATGCACTAACGGCTACGTGACCTTATTGGTCGCTTCTACGTTTTGGAATGGGCTACATTGACATGAGCGCTTTGCGCAGCGTTCTGCGAATGGCTCCGCGCGATCTGAGTAGGAATAAAGCTATTTATGTTAGTATCCTTTCTACCACTTTAAATTATCTTAACCGGTTTCTATGTCTACACTTTCCACGCCAGCCTTAACGCTTAGATACCAAGATATGTGTGCTTTGAAGAGAAAGCCACTTGCGTTTAAGATCGGTTACCGTGTAGCCGTGGAAATGTCGGCGTAGTTTACAATTTCTTTCTGTAACCGTGAGCTTTGTGCCTTCGGTTTTGGCGAGCGACACTGTGACAGCATGGGAGCCTGAGAGCCGAAGTAGAACTTCCACGTTTGTAGTGTTCATTTTATAAAGGGCCAAAGTTATTCAACCACCCGACAGCCCAAGCAACAAACCATCCCTTCTTTACCACCTGCGTGGAATAAAGGCTGGCACCGATAGGTAAAAAATGTGCCAGTGTTATGTTTAGCCTTCATTTTTTTTTTATTTGCTAAGTATTCTTGGCCGAGTAACTAAAATCGTGCAATGCCTTGTAGAGAAACCAAAAAGGCGCGACTAGTTGCCTCAAATATGGGTGCATCAGCCCGAGTCCTCCAGCACAAACGCATTTCACCACGCTGGAAGCAGTTAGGATTTGGAGACGGCTGCATAGAAGTTCAAACTTAAACAGAAAAATCATCCAGCCCTCCGTATAACGGTTACGATGGTTGAAAGCGAAGCTTTCTTCGTGCGAAATCGAATGGGAAATGGTCAAAGTCAAAGGCGCTGCTATCAAAAAACCAAACTGCGTGCTGGTCAAATTCAAAGCTCCAATATTCAAAGTTTAAATTAAGAAGTCAATCAAGTAAACCGACACGACGAAGCTTTGCTATAAAACATCATCGTCGTTAGACAGAGGAGTGCATGCTTTTTCAAGCGCAGGTGGCAGCTTGTGAACCGCCCGCAGCATTCAGTTGTGAAGCTGAGTACAGGTTTTCGGCAACATCCTGTCTCGCGTCCTTCAGCCATGCAGGCATTGGTTTTTGAAAAACCAATAACCAGCTAGCCAGCAGCCGTTGCAATTCTTGTAAAGCAATGCTTTTCCACGACAGGCAATAACGTTCTACTATGATGCTGTATTTATTCTGTAAACGATTCCCGATTACTGTAGTAAGAGAATTTCTGGTTACGGAAGCGTCGTCCATCCTGATTTCTGTTTCGAGCCAAATCTTAGAAGGCCACCCCCCCCCCCCCCAACTTTGTCTTTCGCTTGTGCACGACGACGTTTCGTCATCAACTGCCAAAGGCCAGCGCCGCATCATTCCTGAATCAGTTGCACACACCGGCTTTGTGGGAGCATTTAGCTCTAATATACTCCTCGATGCGCCAAACTGCATGAAGGAATTAAATAATTGCCCTAAAGAAGGGGTTTTACTTCCAGCTTGACTTTCAGCTCGGCGCATTGAGCGTCGTCTGCTATTTGTAATTACTGAGTATGGGCGTAAATCGCACACATGGCATGCCTCGTCAATGTCACCTCTACGCTCGAGATTTACCAACCTGAAAAACGTTCTTGTTGTTATGTACGCTTTCCAAGCTGCACCGCAACAGAACGACAAAAAACCATGCACAATAACGCTGCGCTGACCGCCACCGGCATTCCACTGACGAGCGGTTCGCAACGGACGGCGCTGTTCGCTGAAGCGACGGTGGTGCCATACAACGGCCGCCCGGTCCCTATAGTTTTGTTCTGCAGGGGAAGAGATAGTGCAGTCAGTCTCTGCAAGGGTACGTCCTCGTATTTACTAACACGAATAGCACCAATAAAGAAGCGAACAAAGTCGGCAATTAAGCTTTATGGTTAAAATATATATTCGGGGGAGAAAATCGAGAATGAAATTTCCAGGCAATTTCCGAATGAAGCGCGCCGAGTTTTGGAGAACGCAGTGTCTGGAGTGCCGTCCGACGGTACTCTAGCTGATCGTTGCAGGCATGGCTAGAGTGCCGTCCCACGACATTCGAATATTTAACACTAGTATAGCACCTTCCGAAGAGTCTGTCGTTGTAGTGGAGGATCCCTCTTAGCTTATTGATCCCAGAGCCGGTGGATCGAGACCGGCTCTTGCTTAGGTTTTTTTGTTTTTTTAATGCAGACCATTTCTTTAACTCACGATGTCACCCGGCGTTGTCGGCGTGCCTCGGCGTCTGCAAGAGCCGTTCCAGGTGCACCCTCTCCCCCACTTCTCCTCTCCCGCATCACGCTACCCTCCTCGCTCTCAACAACAGGTCCGCACCCCTCCCCCTACACTATATAAAAAAATAATACTTACCGGCGCCTGGTTTCGATCCCACGACCCTGCGGGCGGAACGCAAGGTACATGGTCTCTACCCACTGCGCCACAAAGCCGACACAGAATAAAAGGCCACGAACGCGCCTTATATCCTTGACTCATTCAAACTACGTCAAGAAGCTGCTGATACAACGCATTCACTACCACCAACTCCCCAAACACTAAACGTTAAAGCGAAACACCCACCCCCTATGCGACGCATTTACTCGAGTCCCCCTCGCGGGGAGATGGGCCCTTTCTTTTTTTCATTGTTTAATTGAAGTGTAATTTTTGTCTTTAGGTTATTTTTGGTGTTTTAAATAATTTCTCTGTGTGCGTTAGGTTAGCTTATGTTATGTTTAGATTAGGTTGGCTAGCTTTACGTTATCTAGAGCGATGTACTGCCGGACGCGGCAATTTTGCCATAAAACACCGGTGGACGTCGATATAGTGGAGTGCTTATAAAACCGACGGACGGCACTCTATACACGGCCTTAACGAAAACCTTCGCTCCGGCAACAGGGGTGCACGCGGAGCTTGAGCTGAGCCAAGACGAAAGCGACCAAAATGGAAAATAAATGACCACAAAACGAGAACCAAAATATTTGTGCCAAAGTGAAAGCGGCATTTGCGAAACGAAAATGCATAGCCATCAGCGAAACCCTTTCTTTTCACTGAGCGTTATGCGAAGGATATAGTGTTTCGTATACGTTATTGTAGGTCATTCGTCTGCGAATATTAGGAGCGTTTACGTTCGGGCAGGGTGCCCGCTCTTTCTCGGAGCGAACAACGCGGGGGCCTACTCAAGGCGCGCTAGAAGGTGAACCTGCGATGCGGCGTGGTGCGAGCGACGACTCTGATTGACTCCTATTGTGGCGTGATATAGCGCTACAATTGTGCGCGCGGGAGCGAGCGCTGTGCCGTATAAAGTGAATGCCCCGGAGTGGTTGTATCTGTAATTCAATCTACAGTAGGTGACCGACTTTAACGACCCGGAGGAGAACGAAACAGCAGTTCCAAACAGTCCGATGAAACAGCAGTCCGTAAAATCTGCGAGTCGCAAACACGAACACTATTTCATTTAAATAGGACTGAAGAAGTCGCGAATGGTTCAGGACAAACCTGATGATGATGTTTCTTATAACTCAACGTCACCTGCTGCGTAAAAAGTGGTGACCGAAAAATCTGGCCCCGTATTACCCGTTTCCGGCTTTCCAGATTGCTTCCGCAGACGACATGCAAATAATGGCCTCCAAGATCAAAGTTGTTACCCTGGCGGGAGTCAAGCCAATCCCCATCCAATCCTAAGCTAGACAGGTGGTTTAGGATTCAAAATGGGGTCGTCCCGAAGTCGCAGCATGGCTCTGTCGGAAAACATTTTGCACAGAAAATCGAACTTTTGGCGTCACGTTGTTGGAAATATCTGTTGTTCATATACATTACTCATGGTAGAACTGGCGATTCCTCGAGAAAGTCCGGAATATCCAACAAGTCCGAATTTTTGGAGTCCGAAAAAACGGTCCGCTGCTGTATACGCTAGAACAAGGGCACCGTCAACACTTCATATCTAGCCAATCCCTCCGAGTGGGTACGTGCCAAATACATCATCATTAAGAGCATCATCATCATCAATATTATTATCACCGTCGTCGTCATGACCTCACGTGGAAGAAAATGGTGTCGCCGTAGGGCGTTTCTGCGTGGGCCACCACCGACGGTGCAAGTCCGCCAATATATGGTTCGCTCTCAAAACCTTAAGTACGCACCCCAAACAGGGAAGGAACAACAACAGCGCAGCGGTGAAGCAAGAGAGCTGAGAAGGGGAACGCGGGGTATCAAAACGCGGCACATGAGCGCAGCAGGGAAGGGCATCGCAGCGGGACCAGCTAGCCACCATACCCGGCCGCAGCAATCGTTTGATTTCAACCCTGAGGACGTTGAGGAAGCCGCGTTTGATTTCAACCCTGAGGACGTTGAGGAAGCCGGGAATATACCTCCAAGCCACAAAGTTCGAAAAGTCTGTGTTTTAAGCAGTTGGTCATAGTTTAGAACGTGGACGACAACAAGGCGCTCGGCGCTTTGTAAAATCATGAACCCAAGAGACCTCAAGGAGGTCTTTTGGGGCGATCCGAATTTCGCGAAATATTGTTCAGAACTTAGAACTACCCCCCTCCTCCACCCCCCCAAAAAAAGGCGTCAAACTAAGTAGAATACACCTGAATGAGTTAATCATCGTTACTGCATAAAATACGGCTTTCTATAACTCGTCGCTTGGCACGGGGGCTTTGGCTAGGGCCGCTCTCAACCTCGGTCTTATCGGCTTTACTCAGTAGACGGACTGTTCCCTCGCTCTATCTCTCCCATTACATTGGCCCTTGACCCTCCGCTCTAACTAAATGTTTCTCACCAGCTCGAATAAAAGCGCAGTGCACGTTTAAACTTTTGCCACTCCCCCTTGTGGGTAAGGGCCAACTGACTGAGGGAATGACCAAGGTAAATGTAACTGGTAGCGAAGCTTCCATAGAAGCCCGTACGTTCAGAAAATGGCGGCTCTCAAGCTACTCATGGGGCTTAGCGCCCTCTGTGTGAGAAGGGAACACTTCCGGCGGAACAAAAAATAACCCGGATGTGACGCAAGATCCGGTCAACGTCATTTTGGTACCATTAGCGCGAAAATGTGACTTCAAAATATCTTTAGCACACCTCTGATCGCTGAGGGCTCATGTCATAGCCATCTGACGCAAGTTTGCGAGCCCTTCGCGTGTGGGCTTCAAGTCAACGCCAATTTAACTAGTACAGACTCGTGACTGCAGAAACGTACTTAAGCATACTGTCGTATGATTCGTCTCGGTGTTTATAAAAACATCTTGCATTTTCTCTGAAACTTTATTCTGTATTCATGCCTTCCACTGCTGTACAAAATCAATCAGTTGTTTATGTTGATTGCAGTGGGTGGCAAACCGGGAACCAGGCACATCCCCACCCTACCACCCCCGGCCGGAATTTTTTTCTGCCATGGGATGCAGAGCACAGACTGACACTTCACCACTATCCCCGACCCCTCCTTCATATCAAAAACGTGCCCACTCCTCACCCTGATACAAATTTCTACCAACGCCACTACTGGGCTGTTTAGTTGCGTCGCACATACGCAGGTTGCTTGCGTGCCTTACGTATAGATCAAGGTTATATAATGCTTGCTCGGTTTCTGTGCTTCAGTTCTATGTGAAGAAATAACGCATAGTCATGCTATAATCAAGACATTTGAATTTTATTCCAGCACAAACATAAAACAACTTTACCACACTGTACAAAATCAGCACGAATACAATAAGTACAAAATGTTCGAGGGCACTACATAGGCATTATGATTTTCCTTACGAGCCGAAAAATTGACTTTACCCGTAACACATAGCATTACGAGCAATAAAACTTCCAAACAAGAGAAAAGAACGAGGCACTGCATCGTGACGCAGAAAACCGGGCCGCAGGAATGCCGATTCACGAAAGTGCAGCAAGAACACCGCCGCTGTCCCGGCGTCTTATCAAGTAGACATGGGTTTCTACAAAAAGGCCCATCTCCCCGCGAGGGCGACTCGAGTAAATGCGTCGCATACGGGGTGGGTGTATTGCGTTAACGTTTAGTGTTTGGGAAGTTGGTGGTAGTTAATGCGTTGTAACAGCAGCTTCTTGACGTAGTTTGAATGAGTCAAGGATATAAGGCGCGTTCGTAGCCTTCCATTCTGTGTCGGCTTTGTGACGCAGTGGGTAGAGCACCATGTACCTTGCGTTCCGCCCGCAGGGCCGTGGGATCGAAACCAGGCGCCGGTAAGTATTATTTTTTATATAGTGTAGGGGGAGGGGTGCGGACCTGTTGTTGAGAGCGAGGAGGGTAGCGTGATGCAGGAGAGGAGGAGTGGGGGAGAGGGCGCACCTGGAACAGCTGTTGCGGACTCCGAGGCGCGCCGACAACACCGGGTGACATCGTGAGTTAAAGAAATGCTCTGCATTTAAAACTTCACCCAGAATTCACGCCGGCAATTTCATGGTTGCATTGTTTAGGCAAGCGTCGCAAAAGATAAGTAAAAATTCCCCCGCATTTCCCCGAGGGGGAGAATGTGAAAGTGCGAATGCACGGTTGTCGGCCCGCTTGCGGCGCTTGCGCTCGGCCCCCGCAGCCCACCGCCTCGCCGCCTTCTCTTCCATCTCTTCCATCGGGTTTGTAGTATCACGTGTACACCACGCAGTTATCAAGCCGCTATAACGCCGCTGAGTCGCCAACGCACGCCGCTGACGACGTAGTTTGTATCCGTTAAGATATAAGGCGCGTTACTAACATTGCCATCAGCGTCGCGTCCCTGGCTTAGTCGGTAGAGCGTCGCGCTGCGGCCGCAAAGTCCTCGTATCGAAACCTGGCGCCGGATGCTGTTTTTTTTTATATATAGAGAGGAGGACTGCGGACGCCGCCGCCGCCGCCGCCGCCGGCGGTGGATGGTTTGGGTGTCGCTTATAAAGTGCGAATGCACTTTATAAGCGACCCTTTGCGGGGGAATTTTTTTTATATAGAGAGGAGGACTGCGGACGCCGCCGCCGCCGCCGGCGGTGGAAGGTTTGGGGTCGCTTATAAAGTGCATTCGCACTTAAAAAGAGAAAAAATAGATCAATGCAAAAGAAAGCCACGGCAGTATGTAAAAAAAATTCCCCCGCATTTCCCCGAGGGGGAGAATGTGAAAGTGCGAATGCACGGTTGTCGGCCCGCTTGCGGCGCTTGCGCTCGGCCCCCGCAGCCCACCGCCTCGCCGCCTTCTCTTCCATCTCTTCCATCGGGTTTGTAGTATCACGTGTACACCACGCAGTTATCAAGCCGCTATAACGCCGCTGAGTCGCCAACGCACACCGCTGATGACGTAGTTTGAATGCGTTAAAGATATAAGGCGCGTCACTAACACTAATATCAGCGTCGCGTCCGTGGCTTGGTCGTAGAGCGTCGCGCTGCGGCCGCAAAGTCCTCGGATCGAAACCTGGCGCCGGATGCTGTTTCTTTTTTAAATATAGAGGAGCACTGCGGACGCCGCCGCCGCCGCCGCCGGCGGTGGATGGTTTGGGGTCGCTTATAAAGTGCATTCGCACTTAAAACACATAGCAGGAAAGATATGGAAGCAATGCAGCGCGGAGCAGCACAACACAGTACTGCGATGGAAATAATGCTTGCGTATAGAAGTGCGGGAAGCAAGGATCACTACAAGCGTTGTAATGCAATAGAAAAGGCACTGAGATGGACACTTAAAGCGAATCGTTTGAATTCAAGTGTGAATACGCTGATAAGTCCTAGAGTAATTGACACAATTTGCTCCGAGCCAACCTGAGGTGAAATCAAGAGATAACTGTGACATAACAAAGCTTTAGACCCATTATTTTTCGAAGCACCACCACGTCCCCTAACACAACCCCCGTGCACGTATTAACAGTACTATATTTTCGCGTTACCTGTGGAAATGAGAGGAAAATAGTGCAGTGAAACGCCAGGCGTACGGGAGTTGCTGTTGCAACCTCGCACAGCACATCGTTTCCGTAAGTACCGAGGAAAGCGCTCCGTTCCAACCGTTGGCAGCATCGTCCCGTAGTTCACCGTGCCCGCTGGGCACGGTACTAAACCAGTTCACGCACGATACAACGCACCTCGCAACTCCACGCACAGCAAAAAATTAAGTGCGCACCGAATTAACAAGGAAGGAATGCAAATGCACACCACCAAAACACGCAAGGGGCATTTCCTAGCAGACGAACTTTAGGCACGCCTTTCCGAACACTACAATGACTGCATCGCAGAGAAATGACATGTGCCATTCTTCAGAGGGTGCTACAAAAAAAGTTTTTGAGAATGCACAACATTTTCATAAATTCTTTGCACACTGTGCCTAAATAAATGTGATTCAGATTTCTGAATCACATTTACAGGTCGTAAAATATAACTGTTGCATTATTGTTGAATAAAACTTTGTTTTTTGTTACTAGTGTTTGTTCCATCCTCACCTAGTCGCGCTTCAATCGCTACTCCCATACGCCCCACTGTTGATGTCACTGGCAATAGGTTCTGAACCGCTTCTCGCCCGAAGCTTCGCTACCTTGGCATAACCATCACCGTCGTCGTCGTTGACATCATGGTCGACCAAGAACCAAACGAGATGTCTCCCCCGCCCCTTCGCCGTAAAGCTGGTTATTTATCTGTGTCATTTAACTCATACTTTGACCATTTCGCTAATTTACCGACTTTCCATTCCTGTTCCTTGTTCATTGCGTTCCTTAACTAAACAGCCGTTCTCAAGTCCTGGCCAATCCCGCTGTGTTAGTGCCTTCCCCCGCTTTAACCGGAAAGGAAGAAATAGAAAGAGGTGCGTGGAGCGAGCATGAGTGCCTCTTCTTCTTCCCTGTAGATTTGAGAACGAGACGTCGTCGCCGCCCGAGGCTGTCAAGTCGTCGGCTCTCTCAGCGAATCGAGTGCCTTCCGACCGCTTTGGATCACACCACCTGTTCGGCGGACACTTCTGAACACCGGTCCGGCGCACTTGTGCCAGAGCAATTCACGCACTCCTACGGAATACATCCGGTAAGCCTCGTCGACTTGCATTTGTAATTGCCTGCTCAAGACATCACATCGTGAACATGCGTGGAATGCCCTGTATCTTTATTAATCCTCAGTCCTGTCCGCAATTAAAAAACAGGTGCGGAAATGACCTCAAGAACAGGCTACACCAGAACAGCTTTCCTGTTCTCTTAGGTTGTGTCTAGGTCTACGTCCGATGGTACTGTGAGCACTCCGCCAAAGTGACATTCGCCAGTGTTTCGTAAAAAAATATGGCTGCAGCTTAGCTCCGCTAACCTTGGATATGCAAAACAAAAGATTGGCTTAGTCTAGTTGAGTCTTGGTTTCGCTTGGTTAACGTTTGATTTAGCTGTATTGCCGAGCACGTCTCAATGACGTTCGGTTCCGTGCTAGGCTCACAGAAGAAGGCCGGGCGAACGCGGCGTTCATTCATGGCGAACGCACCGTTCCTCTTCACCGGGCGCGAGACGAGTCACTTTGCCCGAAACGACCCAGCGCCGCATGCATGGGAGGCTGCGGGGGTGGTTGGCTGCCTCGGCCGCCGCGGCGGTGGCGACCACTGTCGGCGCCCGCAAGCGCGAACAGCGGGCCCGGCGAATCACACGATGCGCTTTGAGCGGTGTGTCGCCGGCGGTGTGTCTCCGGTCAAAAGGTCATTTCCGCATCTTCCACGCAGTCGCTGGACGAAAGTAGTAAAGATTTGCTTTAAAATTTCGCATCCGGCACTACTTCGCTCTTTCTTATAATAGAGTATGGTAACGTAACCTAAACGAAGCTAACACAGCCTTAACCACCTGAGCCACGAACATTCAAATTTAGCTGAAGGTTTGAAAATTCTGCAGAAATTCAGACAATTATCTACTAATGCATAGTATTCTTATGCCGTTGTCCTGAGTGTGGAATTTTTCCAACCATTTTTTTTTTGTTTTTCCGAATCCTGTCCTATCTCCATTTACGCTGTTATAACATTTAGAAGTGGAACTTTTGCGAAATATGGATTAGTGTGGAAATGAAGGGCCTCAGATGCTGCGCCATTTTCCGTAATTTTTTTATACTTTTCTGTTTCAAAATTTCTTTCAATCAATTATCTCATTTACGCTAATATCACGATTTTCGGCCGAACTTCCGCGTATTCTGCATTATCGTGGAGATGCAGTTCGCTATACAATTTGCCATTTTCCGTATTTCTTCATACTTCTGTTATTTATTATTTTTTACCAAAATTTCGTTCAATTATCTCATTTTACGCTAACATAACGACTACAGGTGGAAATTTCCCGAAATCTGAATTATTGTGGAGATGCAGACCGCTACTAGGGACGCCATTTTCAGTAATTATTTTATATTTTTCTTGTGTTCTTAAATTTGCAAAATTTCTTTCAACCAATTATCTCCATTTACGCTATTGTAACAATTTCGGGTCAAACTTGCGCGAAATCTGCATTATTGTGGAAATGCCATGGGTTGTACGTTTTGCCGTTTTCCGCAATTTTCTATTTCTTATTCTTGAGTATTTCAAAATTTCACCCCAACAATTATCTCCAATTACGTTAGTATAACGATTAAATTTAACACATTCGCGGAACCTGCGTTATTGTGGTAATTTGTGTCCGTAGCAGGGTTCGCCAGTTTTAGTAGTTTTATATTTTTGTTACTTTTTGTATGTTTTCAAAATTTTGTTTAACCAGTTATCTGCATTTGCGCCACTCTAACGATTACATGTGAAACTTTTGCGAAATCTGCATTATTGTGGAAATGCCTTGCGTTGTACGTTTTCCAATTTTTAGTATTTTTCTGATTTTTCTGGTTCTTGAAAATTTCTTCCGTCCATTTACTTTATTACAGCGATTACATTTGGATCTCTCCCGAAATATGCATTATTGTGGAAATGCAGGGTGTTACGCGGTTCGCCAGTTTCTTATTTTTTTCTGTTTTTCAAAAATTTTGCTCGATCAGTTATTGCATTTACGCTATTACAACGTTTACAGGTAGTTAACTTTCGCGAAAGCTGCATGATTGCAGAAATGCAGAACGTTTCGCGTTTCGCCATTTTCCGTAATTATTTTATGTTTTAATATTTTTTTGTTTGCCAAAATTTTTTTCGTCCAATTATCTGCATTTACGTACGTGTCACAACGTTTACAGGTACAACTTTCGCGAAATATGCATTATTGTGGAAATGCAGGGCGTTACACGGCCCTTCCTGTGGGGGTACTCGGGAAAGAATGCAACGCTTTAAAAAATGAAGCAGACAAGAGAGGGACTCAAACCATTGCCCTTCGCATGAGGAAGCTAAGACGGAACCTGTACACCCCAAGGGCAGATGGCGCTCCCTATGCCAGCCTAGTCTTAAATATTCGAATTCTTGTCGTACGGCTCACTAGCTTTTGCGGCAGCGCTGAGCTAATGTGCCGTCCGACCCACCTCTAGACAGTGCGCTTCACTTAACTTGTTGCCGACAGGAGAATGATTTGTTTCCAATGTTGTCTTGGCTGTATGTCCTCGATCCGTCGTTGCGTTGAGTACAGATAGAGAGGAGGCCCACTCCAGCGTTCTGTAATGAACGTAAACGTTGTGCTGAATTAATCGCGAAGAGAGAATGAGTCCTCACTGATCATCCATACCGCTTCAAGTGCATTCACTTCCTTGCCTGCTTCCTTGCCTCGATTTCTTCCGTACACTTCCTTGCCTCGTGTTCACTACTCACCGTGGTATGGCGGCCCGGTAAAATCTTCACATCCTGCTTCGGACGAGCCCCCATAGGGACACCACTTCGTTTACGACCGACGTCCTGTTGCGCATGCCATGCAGTCAGGATCAAGCTGACTGTGAATATAAATATACGCATTGTACTTTCCGTTAAAAATGAGTGGACAATATTAATTGGCAGAAATACGCTAACAGAAAAATACGACGAGCATAGTTGCTCACTAAATTGGCGAGCGTATAGTGAGGTAGCACGTAATCGGCGCAAATTTCAGTCGGCGGCAATTTGTAATTGGCTGTCGCGATGGCGATGCGGCACGTTGTGATGCAAACGTTTACCCTTGTCTTTTTCTACGCCCCTTCATGGCGCGCACTGTATACGTTTTGTTTACCCTTGGCCATGAAGCAGCAAAAAGGGTGTTTAATATCTTTCGTTCCGTTAATGGTTTAATCACGGTAGTATGCTTATTCTATACATGCGCACCATGCGCACTGCCCTCCCCCCACCGCCGAAAGGCCGAAAACACCTTACAAAAATAACCTACAGCCTTGGTTTTGGAACTTTTCTTTTTTCAGTTTACAAGCTGCTCCAAACTTTGTGGGCAGCATAATATCCCTCTATTTGATTTTAACGAAAAGAAACCTGCGACAATAGAGAGTTTTAGCTGACCGTTTTTCACGCTCGGCTCCGCTCCGATAGCAAGCGGGAGCACTACTGCGCATGCGTGGCCCGCCTGGCCGCGAACGGCATTGGCTCCCGTTTCGCTAAGCGCGCCGCCGGTACCGGAGCGGACCGTCGCCGACGGTCAGCTAAAACTCTCTAATGCCGCCTGCATACGTAAACAGTACGTTGTTTAGAGTCCCTAGCTTTGTAAGTGTTTGTCTTGTTATCGCGTGTATTAAAAAAACAAAGCGTGTCATGATTAGCCACTACGGCATCGTTGTAATTATGCCAAACCTGACCAATTCGTGGTAAGCAGTCACTTGTGGTAAGCCGTTGTAAATGTCTGTGCACCCTTTTCTTTGCACACACTTTCGCTCGTTACGCAGCAGAGTAGCTTTACCCGCCTTTTCACATTACTGTTAAGAATGAAATTACGCATCGTTTTGTAGCTGAACCTACGTTGTAATCGTAGTAGCTCTCCAATTCCGTTGCGAGAATTACCTCCCACCGATGTAGTACATTCGCTCTGAATTTGTAGTTCGTGAAATCATTCAGTTGCGTCGGACGTTATTGGGAAGACTGTGGCCGCGTAAAAAGAACCAGAAAACATGTAAAACTATTAATGCATCCCAAACTTTAGCGCCAATGGGTCTATACAACCGTGGGTGGTTTTACAGCACTCATTGCTAGAGATAATTACCCAATCGCAGTTTTAAAACAAGAACATGGTGCCGCTGCCACTGCAAGCGCTCTCGCTGTCCAAGGCTCGAGAAGTTTTGGGAAGTTTCGAGAATTTTCAAACGTTGCACACTGCTGGTTTTCATTCTTTGTCATACTAACCCCTGCGTCTCCGAGTTCGTGCCGGGAATTTTCCGGTCGCCATAGCAATTACAAAACACGAAACCTGAAAATGGGAGGGAGAAGTTCCTTGTGCTACGTCGGGCGCAAAGCAAAGACTCAACTAATGCAAGAGGCCACGAGTTCACGGCCTTTGTGCGAAGCGACTAAGGAAGAACTAAAGCAGCTATAGCGTACCCACTACGCGTCGTTGTAAAAGGGAGCTAAGACGTGGGCACCGGTGAAAGATGTCACATAGAGCATTGCCGACCTAGAAGCTTTCGCATGAGGAGACATGGCTCGTAATTTCCATTTTCCGACATGAAGCAGCTCATACATATCCCAGGAACGTCACTAGGCCCGTTTTCTCTATTCCAACGGCGAGGATCGCGCGAGACACTCTGCGTCGTATATGGCAATAGAACTAAAAGCGTGTTGGGTGCCACTGGATTGAACCCGTATTTCTCGTAACCGTGCTGTCTCTGACTTCACCATTGTTTATATGACTATTCCTTTATTGCTTATCATGCGTTGTAGCATTTTAAATCCAATGCCTGGATTTTACGTAAATGTCGTTATCTGAAAATCAAACATGTTAACCTCTGACTACTTTGAAAAGCTTCTCCAGTACTTCATCGCCGGAGTCAACATGCAACAATAGCGGGTTGGAGAAAACTCGTCGGTACAATACACTGCTAGCGTAATCACAGCCCTTTCTGTTTTGAAGGCAGTTATCATTGCCTAAGAACGACCTCTTCAACCTCCGAACGCAGGCCTTGGCCATCGGGTCATTTCAGCACTATGCAGTCGAAAACTCCGCGTACTCCGGCTTCTGCCGGCACCCCATCTTCAAAAGCCGGTAGTGCGATCGCGACGCCCAAAGAGAAGCCAGGATCTCAGAAGCAAGCAAGTGCTCTTCCGCCGCCGTCACAGCTCTTACCGCCTGAGAAGGAGGGCGCCAAAGAAGGACAACAAGCCACCTCACCTTCGCGCATGCGCAACGTGCGGACCTTCCTCTGGCGCACACTGTACATCCAGGCGGTGCGGCGCCACTACTGGGCCACTGCCCTCGAGTTACTGGGTGTTGCGCTGCTGTTTTACGTCAGCCTGGACAATAACAAGGGGGTCGAGAAACTGGACAAGGAGGGCCATGAGATGTCCGTGCACGAGCGCGTGGGAGCTGCCCGTCCCGGCGTCTTCGTCTACGGCCCCAACACTAGCTACGCCAAGCAGCTCGCGGAGGCTGTGCTCGAGGAACTTAAAGCTTATCCACCAGGTGCGTCGGTTTCGATTGCCTGCGCGTCTGTAGAGCGTTACTGCTCGTAACAATATACAAAATAGGTAGCAACGGGTTGCGGATACGTTGCTTTCGTTACCTCTTCTAATTGGCCGCTGGCATTCTCGGCCTTGTCATCACTGCAGCTGGAAGCACTGATTTAGGGTGGCTGGCTTATTGCAGCGACTTCTTATTTGAAGAGGTAGCTCTGAAAATGGGGGGTTGTCTAAATGAGAGAGACTACGAGCTCGGCTGACCAAAACAACACTAACAACAAAAACGGCTATTCATCAAGCCACCTTGCTTAAATTCTTATCCTCTGCTTGATGCGATACCGAATTGAAATATCTTGTCTGTGGGGTGCATGCATGTAAACGGGCGAGCGGTGTTACATTGGCGAAGGCGTCCCGATACCGAGCTCCGTCGTGTCCGTCCTGTCGGGAGAGTGTGCCGGACGAGCGGCGAGAAGAGCGCTACCTTGATGTGGACGATAGAGCCGAGAGTGAACTCAACTGCAATACTGCATGCCTAGACATCAACAGCGCAGATACAGGAACGGCATGAAACGGACGGGCAGAGCAGCGCTATTAGTTCAGCCCCCAAAGTCGTCTGATTAGAACTACCCAAAAGGTGGAATCTATACATAGAATCAGCAACGGCTTCGTCCCCTCCCCAGTGCTTTTTAACTAAGTATGAGACACACAAGAACACTCTTTCCCGGGTTCAAGAGGGCCCCGCACGTTGAGTCTGACGTCTGAGAGAAAGGAGAAAGGAGATCTCAGCGAGCGCAGTCTGTACGTAGAGTCGTCTCAACACGTCCGACCTTGCCGTAACTTGTTTTAGGAGGGCGGGCTCTCCTGCAGCACACAACTTTCCCGCACTACACCAAACTTGCAGCACGCGCGCACTGGGTAGCGGCGCGCAGAAGCGTAGCATGGGTCACCTACTAGTGTTATCAAGTCAGATTATTATATCATTTCCCTGAAAGGGAGTCACGTGGTTATACTTTCCCGAAGTGAGTTTATGCCAATTCCACATTCCCTGTAGCTATTGATTGCGTGGAGCCCCGCTAGGCGTCAAGGCAGTGCAGGGCGGTGGCTAATTTTATGTTCCTATCAGTGACTCCTTAGGCTTGAGAGTACCATTAATCGACCTTATTTGTCAATGGGAGCCTACTAATTTCTACCACATGGCTGAACTTTTACGCACATTATTGAGACTAGGAGCTGGCAAGCGGAGTCTGCCACACTAGTTCTGATGACCAATACGGCCGCTCCCCATGTTTACTCATACATATTCGTGTGCGCTAAACCCGGGCCTCGTAAGACATATAACAACGCTCGAGAAGGGCTCCTTGTGATACAGGGCCAACGGTAGCCAAGGAAACCAACGAAAGCTGATATAACCGTGGATCTCAAGCTGAATTAGAACTCTCTCTGTGTAGTTGAACGCTCTTGAGGAAACCGCGAACCTAGAAGCAGAGTCCTTCAATGCCTTTCTGGTCATGAAACTTCGCCGTCACGCAATAGGAGAGCTTCGTACGCTGCCCAGCGATGCCGCGCCGCGGCGCTGATGTTGATCAAAGGGCAGCCGGGGGCGTGGTCAGAGCGCGTTTGGCAGGGAACGGACCACGGAGTAAGATGAAAAAGACGCTCGCCGCCTTATCAGCAGTGCGCTTTCGCTTTACGTGTCGTGGGCCGCTCAAATCGACTTATCATTTTGTGAGTGGGGAAAAAATTTGGTGCGAACGGGCGTGCTGCTACTGCATTCCTGACTGCCGGTCTGGCTACAGAGCAGAGGCGGCCGCCCGATGCCCTCCGATCTGCGTTGGCGCCCCTCGCGGTCGCCTTTTTCCCCGTTCGAAAGTTGGCCGGGAGTTTCATGACCAGAGAAGCATTGAAGGACTCTGCTAGAAGAAAACTCCGCGGAATTCTGTCAACAAAACAAAAGGGCCTTCGGCGACCAACTCATCCCCAGACAAGAAGCGCCTGCCCTTGCCACCTGGAGATGACTACAACGGGATCCTATGTGCACTAGCGCTGCGCTCCCCGAGCTCGGCTCGGGATGGTCCGAGCTCGGCGATAAAAGTTGGTTCAGAGTCGAAGATAAGGGCGGCGGCGGAGCGGTCGGGGTGAGGAGGAGGGGGGAGGGGAGCCGTGTACTATGCTACTGCGCAGTGTTTGAAGTGGGATAAAAAAGGAACGCAGTTCCAGCCAACGTGAAAGCTGTCGGTTAGTTCTGAGTCCGCCAAGATGAAGCCCGTCAAATTTTTAAAGACGATAGTCTTTCTTGGGCTACTTAAACCCAGAAGTTTTGGTCTGTCTGTATGTCTGTATGTCTGTCCGTCTGTCTGTCTGTGACTCGATTCAGCCACCCGGCCAAAGCAAAACAATGCCTGCCCAATAGTCTTATATAGTCACAGCTAAATCTACCCCTCTGGGTCCGGTGTAATGTTCATACTTGTCAACATTGTTGCAGAAGAACAAGACATTACGCAAATATGAGACAACAAATCAATACAGGAGTGATATCTGCAGTGTTCCTTTATAAAAAATCAAACATGCTTGACTTTTGCCCAATATAAATACTTCATCAACTGCAGAAAAAAGAATTTACTCCGCCGTCGCCTGCTGTCGCCCGCGCCACTATAGCTTCTGGCGCCATTTTAAGAAATCAACCGGCAACAGTTACGCAAGGTTCCACTAGATAGGTTCCACGTTCTGCTTGCAACGCACGTGGAGTAGGGAAACGCGGTTCTATAAACGCTGAAGTAGGGCGCCTCGATTAACGCGCGTCTTCGCCGTACGGCAGCGTTCGCATCGAGACACCCGGTTTGGAGCAGTGGAACGCGGGAAATTTAAAATGATTTAAGCAAACCTTTGGCGTCTTTACCTTGGGAGGAGCGCGACGCAAGAAGAACAACATGAGAGGTGAGCGGGAAAGCGAAGGGAAGCATTTACTTCGCAAAAGCCGATAAAGACTATCGTCTTTTGACGGCATTTGCAACGACAGGAGCAGATACGCGGCCAATTTTTTAGCTTCCTTACGCCAAGAGGGGCTGTGGCGCCATCTCTTCTCTGGTTTGAATATCAGCCTGGTTTTAATGCCGCGAGTATAGAGGGGGCGCGCAGCTCCTGAAAAGACATACAAAGGAACACTGGATGGAGGCTTCACTAATTTGAGCTCATTATAATTTAATTGATGATCTTCCCTTACTTATTTGCCGCCTAAGGACTGCAGCGCCCGCGGTAACGTCGCAGGTCTAAAACCACCCCAATACTTTAAATGAGTGACATGTCTTTGGTGGCACAACGGGATTGACGACGGCTTCGTAACGAGAGGGAATCATGTTCGATTCCTACCAGTGGAAGTGGTTTCTTTACAAAGCCTCTCTTTGTGTGTGTTAAGCTGCACGACATACGACGACAAGCGGGGCACTAAATTGCTCCGCACTTCTAAAGCAATGTCATAGGGCTAAGTTAGCGCCAATTTATTTGGCGCAGTTGACAGGATCATCTTACCCCGCACGCTCAGCACAGTCCAGAAGATGCGAAAATGTTACGAAAAGGTCTATACGCGGCTGCAACGGACGGCTTTGTCAGATGAAAATCCACTGCAACCTTACTAGAGTCGGTATGTTCATCGGAATCTATACACACCCAAACGAAACGTTATCGTCGATAGAATGTTAGAGCACACGCAAATAGAGGATCCCAGAAAAAGAAGCATCTCTTCCCGAAACGCTTGGAAGATGCGCTTGAGAACATTGACCATTATGGGCTTGATCAAAATCGAAGAAATAAAAGTTAAGCAAAATCGACACGGCGTATACAGCAGGCACAAATTGGAGGTGAAGGCAAGAACAGCTTGAACTGCGGCCGGAACGACCTCCGAAACGGCCAGGGCTGACTCACAGTGTAACAGTGAGCAGCTCTGTTGTGATGTTAGTTGCGGTATATTTAGAGAGAAACGGAATATTTTAGGGTTTATTGACTTATCTGGACTGGTCGCTGCTTTTTCCGCATCTAAGAGAACAGACGTGTCACAACTCGATTTGCCACCCTTCGTCGAAAACTCGTGCGCTCGCGGAAGCGGTGACATCATTTCATACGCGTATCAAAAACTTACTGCTTAATAACCGCACTTCTGGATACGAAAAATAAAAACTAGTACTGCAAGTTTATCAGAATTTGTTCGAAACCATGTTCATTTGAAGGCGACTTTCAGTCGTTTCATTAAACACATTTATGCACTAGAACATGGTGTATTAGAATTTTAAAACGTTTTTATTGCACGTGGGGAACTCGGTAATGTTCTAGAACACGTTAAATCTCGCGTAGTTGGAGTGCAGCCTCATCGTTAAGAATCCAATAATGCGTATCTAGCCCGAGGCGTAAGAACTCGAGTTGCGCCGTTACACTTGCGAGACTATTTAAAACCCCTATACCTGAAATCAACAGCGCTCGGTAACTTTAGCAAGTACTGGTAAGGATAATATGATGTTTGCAGGTTATTAGGGTAACATTCCTTAATAATAAAATGATGCCGTAAGTTTGCTTTTGAATGTTCTCATCGAGTCGGTTTTAAAAAAGACGCTTCATCAATATCCGTCTGGGTCTGCGCCCTTATAATCATTGCACGTAAAAATTCTGCAGCGCCGCAGAACAGTTCGATGAGATGTCAGCTAAGTTTCGCAAGCGTTCCTCTGATATCGTACCCAAATTTTAGCCTTTTGAAAATTCGCAATGGTTCCTTAAGTTGTTCACTTCACGTGCTTTATGAAAACTGGTGTCTTTTGCTCCGCTTCGCAGAGCCGTCAAGGGAACCCGTTCTCGGTGGGGTGGGCCCCGGCCACGAACAGCCGAACACAACGGTGATACCGGTGACGAGCGCGGAAGGGGTTGTCACTGAATGCCTCGGGACCTTCCCAAACCTGACTTATTTCCCTCTACTGTGTGTGGCACTGCACAGCCCACGCGATGTCGAAGGTGTTAATTCAGCCAGCCTCAGGTACACGCTCTACGCACCCACTCCAGCAATTGGCTTGGAGCAGAGGGAGTTCCAACTCGGAGCGTCCTCCTTCATGACGGACAGTAGAACTTTTGGTGAGTGCCCAACAGTGTACCGCAGTTTTACATCTTGTGTCTGCGGGACCATAGTCACACGCAGAAGGGCTATTGTCGTTTTGGGTGTACTTAGCTACTTCTTCTTTGCTGCTCTTAATTCAGCGCATTATTGAACCTTAGTTTAGCCATTTGAGGGTCACGGCCGTACAAGTACGGCTTCGGCAAACACTTTCGAAATGGTAAATGACGTACATGTATGGCATTGCATGTATCTTCGAAAAGCGTGCCTTTTTTGCCAACTTCTCTCGCTTGGCATGTGCTGCCACTCCTCGGAAATGCGCCAAATGTTTTTCTTGCGCCGATGGCTCTTCTTTTTTTTTTTATGGTTTACTTCAGTGGGGAGCAGACTATCGCTTGCGCATCCGCTAATGAGGGGGCGCGCTGGGTACCGCCCGTTGGGCGCCTTGGCGCCTCTCGCTTCTTGCGCCTGCCACAGACCAAGGTCGCCTGCGAAACTGATGAGGCTCTTTTCTCTCTTTTTTTTGTATTTTATGAGCGGTGCGCCGTCTATCGCTCCCGCATCCGGCCGCGCGCGCAGCGGCTGGTTTCGGTATCATCCTCCGGGCGTTTCCCGCCTTTTTTGCGCCCGCGAAACTGATGTCTATCTGATTTTGATTCACTCAAAAGGTGCCGGCTAGTTACTCTCTCGTTTTAGATGCAGAGCATCTGATTCACTCGCCTTGTCCCTCCGGCGTCGTCGTCGTCGTCGTCGTCGGCGTTGTCCACCCCTCCCCCATTTTCCTCGCCGCGCCAGCTGCGCTCTCCGCCGCTCACCCCCTCTCCTCTCCGATAGCGAACACTCTCTCGCGAGGGGCATTGGATTGGATTGGATTGGCTTGGGTTGGATTGGATTGGCTTGGCTTAGATTGGATTGGATTGAATTAAAGTGGATTGTGTTGGATTGTGTTGCGTCATAGCCACGGCACGTTGCGTCATAGCCGCGGCAGACGCGCTGGAGCCGGCGCATGTGCAGTACTCTCTCTTCCGCGGTTTCCTCTCCTTCGGGCGCGCTGCGCATATAACCGGTGTGCCGTTCTCCGGCGAAGCAACATCCACGCTTGGCTCAAACACCTGGAGTCCACGCCGCTTTACAAGTACGCCAACGTCGTCATCGACTGGGACCGGCTTACGCAGTCCCCTCAACGTTATGCGCGCTATAAAACGCCGTCCCTTCGCCGCTCCGCCTATGCGTCGCATCTACACAGGGGTTCCCGCGAGGGGAGGTGGGAGTTTTTTTATTTAGAATTTTTCTTGTGTTACTCATGAATAAACCACATATATGTAACAACGCAAACGATTTTTTTTTGTCACATTATGGTCAACCTAAAAAACTACGATAATTTTTTCTCAGAATAGATTCATCCGAAGAATTAAAATCAGCAATAAAAAAAATCAACCCCGGGGGGTCGCATTTGGCGAAAAAATTGAACCCTCAAAGGGTTAGGCACGCGCGTGGGCGGCGACTGATTTTAGCGAAATTATGGGCGTACGTCTTTCAGCCTTTCCCCAAGCGCCACGTCCTTGTCGGGGACGTTTTCAAGGTCGCACTGCAGGAGTGGTAGAATGCCTGGGAATAATCACGTGACGACGCCACGTACCACGTTAAATACCGGGTTTTGGCGGCCCTGAAAATGACATCCGTATCACACCACTACGCGGAGTGCCGCATAAAGCGACAGGTATCCTGGGGAGTGAATTGCGCATAGCTGCAGAAAAGACCGCGAACTATTCGCGGGGCTGGGGGGGGGGGGGGGGGGGGGGCGTGAAAGGAATACTCCTTCGTTCGTCCTCCCCGTTTCAGCCGGCGCATTGCTATCGCGATACCTCGTCGCCAGTGTGCGGCACTTGCTTTATCTTGTCCCCACAAATGCTCTCAGTTAATAGACGGTTTTAGCTTTACGTGCGCACAGATTTCACGTGCGCAAACGTAAAACGTATACGTAGTGCACCCGCATGTAATTTGAAACCCTTATTGTAACATGTAGGCGACGCCCCCCGCACACAGGGCATAGAGTTTCGTACTAATATACAATAGAGGGAAATCTGGCGCCACTGTCTAGTGGAGCCGCGCTTCAGCGATCGTTCCGTCATGTACCGGCCAGGCACGTTCCACTTGTCCTTGGCTTGGCTCATGAACAGGCTGAAAAGTTGGCTCTGGCTGCAAAAAATCGACAATATTACTCTAAAAGATTATTGAAGTTTGTTTAGTTATTACGAAATTGAACTTCCAGGAACATTTCCTTGTCAGTAATTATTTAGAAACTTTATGCACGATGCAGAAGAAAAAAGTGTTACCTTTCTGGCTTCGAGACAAAAATTTACACCATCTTCCCGTGAGGGGAACCATGGGGTAGATGCGACGCATAGGGGGTGGCTATTGCGTTTCCGTTATGTTAGCGATGTCAGCGTGTGGATTGCTGTTGTTGTGTATCCTGTGTATCCTATTTACGCAGCATGTTCACCCCCGATGCGTCGCATCTACCCCATGGTTCCCCTCGCGGGAAGATGGTGTAAATTTTTAACCGAGCGCAAGCTGCGCGCTAACGCACAGCTGACACGGCGACGGGAGCGAGCGCAGCCCAGCGCAAGCTGCGCGCTGACCGCACTGACGCACAAATGGCGCTGCGCTGAGAGCGGCGGAGCGCGCAGCTGCGGCGGCGAGGAGAATGGGGGAGGGATGTGGACTACGCCGCGACAACGGTGCGGGACAAGGCGAGTTAGAGATGCGTTGCATCTAAAATAAGCCATATGGCTAGCTAAGCCAAGTATGGGAGGAACGTCGCTAGCTGCAATGGCGACACCCACGGCGGCTTGCGATTGCAGCGCCGGATTTCCCTTTAATATATATTAGTATGAAACTCTGACATAGGGCGCCTGGATGCACGCTCTCCCCGCCCACAGCCGCACGGTATGGCTGGCGCCATCTACTCGCAGGCACAGACATGGCTGTATATATAGCCACTCGGTATCTCGCGAGCTCGTTGCTATGACGACGACAAACGCTGATTCGTGAGACTTAGAGCTTAAAAATAGCCTTCCCATCACAAAAACATCGGTTTTTCGATTGAAAAGTCTGGTGAGGGTGAGAATGGGCTACATATTTGAAAGCGAAATCCGCAGCTTAGAGCACGATTTCGCGCCTAGGGATTAGCGACGACGCTGATATCGCTGCGAAGCGGGACGGCAGGGCACCGCCATGTTGGTGAACTCCACGTACGAAACCAACGTAAAAACCCGCAAGGTACAAGTCCGTGAGACTTACGGCGATGCTTGCGACCCCTTGCGTCCTGTGCATGCGGACACATCCTCCGTGAAAGCTCTACGTACGTGAAGCTTCCGCGCAAGTAAAGCTAAAACTGTCTAATGACACTTTAATGGACGATGGGGAGACGTTTACGCGCGGCAGAATAAGAGGATACGAAGATATAAGAAGGCTCGAAGCACGAAGTCAAGGGGAATAAACTTCGTTCCCGCGTTGTAGGCAGAAACCACAGCCAGTCTGTGCAAGGCGAACGAGTAACTGGGCATATAGAAGGAATCGTATGAAGCCACCAAGAAATGGCTGGACAGGCAAGAGAACGAGAGTAATAACAATGCCAGGGAAACCATGTAGGTGAAAAGGTACGGCAGATGGGGGACGCGTGTAGCAAGTGATTGAGTCGAGAGATCAGCGAACACGGATGTACCGTTTGGTCGAGTCGATTCGAGAGGGAGGCGTGGGCAGCATCAAATGAATCCACACCTCAAATGCGCTTCAACCTCACCGTATCAGCAGCGATTGATGTGAAGTTGCAAGCTTCAATCTGCTCTCGTAGTCAGCATGAAGAGATTGTAGGTTGTTGAGCTTGTTTATTTTTTGAGGGGATGGGGCGTTAAAGGGACCCTGCAACACTTGTTTTAGGGGAGTCTCTTCAGATCATACTCAACAAGCGCATCCAGTACTGAGAAACGCGGGCACAAAAGTAGCTGAACGAAAAAGTAACGCTGGACGCCGACCTGGCAACATCAAAAGAACGGTGCCCGGCTACTGGCCTACCTCTTTTCAGTTGCAGCAATGAAACCATCCGACAACCACTTCAAAGAAAATCGCAACAAATGCAGAACACAAACTGCAAGCCGTATCTACTATACTATGACGAGCAAATCACGGAGTGCTTCTGTTCGTTGGCAAAAATTACAGCTTTGCTAGCGCTTTCAATTGAAAGCACGGAAGAAAGACTGAATGCCTTTATCGGCAGTATTTCTGGGTCCCTTTAAACTTGAACGAGGAGTAGGAACTTTTCACTCGTCCTTTGCATGGCTCATGCATGGACCGGCTGAAAAGATGTATGTGACTGCAAAAAACCAGACTTTTGTTGTAAAAGATTAGTAAACTATTTTTATCAGTATAAAGTGAAGCTTCAAATTAGTTCTTTGTAGGAGGCTTTTAAGAAGCTTTCCAGAAAACGAACAAAACAATACCCGCGCCTTCCCGCGAGGGGAACACGAGTACATGCAGAGCATTGGGGCCTCAGTACTGATTGAAGGCAGTGTTGCTTCCATCGCTTCTTCCGTGATGCTGGAGTAGCAGACACGAGTAAACGTGGGCACGAGCGTCAACCAAGGAAGGAAGGAGCAACGCAGTGACTGAAACACGAGCGACCTCTAGCCGCTATATTTGCAGCGCGCGCAGTAGAGGGAGAGCAGTACGGGGGGGAGAGCGCGCATGCGCAAGCAGCGCGCACCCTTCCACGCCCCACCGCGTTGCTATCACGCACCTGTTACGCCGAGACCGCGACGGAGCGAACGGGCTGACTACGACGCATGCGCGCGCCAGCTGCTGTTGAGAGAGAGGAGGGAAGGAGAGGCGCACCTGCTGCGGACGCGAAACTGTTGACACCGTCCGACGCAGGAACAGGCGAGGCTAAGAAATGGTCTGCATTTAAAAAAGTTACCCTTCTGATTTTGGCTTCAAGAGGGCAAAGACGCCATGTGAAAGCCAAGCCAAATAGTAGAAGACCGCCGCCAACTTCAATGGCGGCGCCCACAACGGCACGCTGCTGCAGCGATAAAGTTCTTTTTAGTGCATAGTAAGAAACTTTCTGCTCTCAGGAAACGCCGAAATATGTTATTTTTTGTCGACTGCTGTCTTTTAAGCCCGGACAAGAATTCATATTAGTTTCAACTGGTTGCCCCCGGAGACACCCCTGAGATAACACTGGTAATCCCGGATCCCAGTATTACAGAAATAACCTTTGAAAGTTAATTAGAAAATATCTGTTCAAGTTATAACTGTTTGCTTATTATACCGCCTATTGTGTCGGAGGAGCTCATTTTACACGAGCACCTTTCACACCTCTGAAAATTTAGCAGCCATCTGTGCGTGTGGCCAAATCGGAACTTTTCCCATTTTAGGCCAACAAGAAGGTGGTTCGTTTCTCTCCAGTGACGATTTTTTTATCAGTCGGTTGACTGACAACCATCAATTCCGCATTTACAGCCCCAGGCATCGCTCTCATAAAAGTAGTGGGTTACCGTTTGATCTCGCTGGCTGTTAAAGGGGAAACAAGCTGTAAAAGCAAGTTTCGTCTACACCGGTAGATTACAAGGCCGTCCATAGCGGCATTCCCCTCACAGCCTCCGAGGTTACTTTTTAGCGCTTAGGATGCCTAAAGGTCAGAATACATGGAGCGAATATGCAACGAAAACACGAACAACGCCCGTCGTCGCGCGCCCAACGCTCGGCGGCGGAAAAAATTAGCACTGACTTATCTCGGCTATGCCAGGATGTACGTCGCGTGAGCTAAGGTTCGGCTGGTTATTATTAGCTTTCCTGGTTTTCTAGGATTAGCTTGATTATCATACTTGCTGCTGCTTTAATGACACACACACGGTGTATGCGCATTATGTGACACGTGTATTTACCAAGCGGCTCCGGCGCAGCCTCACGAATCGCCCCAGAGCTAAGCTGGTTACACAGGCGCATGCTAGTGTTGCTTCGACGTACGAGCCATCGGTTCCCCACCCGGCCACCCCTCGCATGATAATCAAGTGGACCGGGCCGCCACGTGTGGAACGGAGGTCGGTGAAGACGCTGGACGCGTGGGGTGTGTGGGAGACGCCGGCATGGAGGAAAGTTTCTTTCCTCTATGGACGCCGGGCAGCGAGCAACGTTCTGTGCGCAGTGTGACGTCACTGCGCCTGGCGCATGCGCAGCACGGCTCCCCAGAAGCCAAGCGAAACTGCTCAACCTCGGCCAGTGTAGCTTACGCTACAAAACACACCGGAATTGTGGGTAGAAATTTATTATAGCGCGGGTATGGTAATCACGGCGCATGCTCTATGAAGGCCCAAGGGCCTTTTTAATTTTGTATGATTTTTTTCGGGTCCCGGGGGTGTGGCGCGCTGTTTTACGATTCCGCGGATTTAAGTGGGCTCCGCAACGTAGCGCTACGCTCGCTAGCGATTCCTGTCTACATCCCTCTGGGACCGGAGACGATCTGCTGGATCCTAGCCATTTACAGCTTTGCTGTAAAACGTCGTCCGCCACAGATCTAGCAGGGTCGGAAAAGTTGTTCGGGAGCGCAGCGGCGGCGAGCTGCAAACAGAAGCAACAAATCAGGACTTCCGATTTCCTCTCTATGGCGTCTGGCGTGTACAGTCCGCTGCCGACGGCCGCTTTCAAAGAGTTTGATAGACGTACTCTTGTTCCGCGCCTACTCGAGGTAAAGAAACGGATTGTACATCTGAGAGCGGTTGAGTAAAAAGGTGTTGCACGAAGAGAACTCCGAACTTTTATGATAGCTCAAGCCGCAAGCGAAACACGGTCCCGACCCAATGTATTGCCGAGATAGGCATGTGCGATATAGCTTTTACTAGGTTAAATAAAGGCAATCCGGCGACATAACGTGTATTAACAGCATCATGGGGCCGGTCTGGAAGATCGGCCTGTGAAGAACAGCCGATATCATTGCGAGGGCCTAGAAGCAATCAGCCGTTTGTATTCAGAGCCGGGCTTGAGTAGCCCTATTTTGCAGCATGGCGCGATGGAGTGGAGGCCATTAAAGAAAAAAAAGTCAACATGGAGAGGAGGCAGGACGCCAGTACCATGTTCTTGTAGTCGCTGGTTCAAACCTCCCCGGGGAGGTTCGATTTTTTTTTTTTCTCAACTGCCTTTAATGCTTTTGCGAAGTGAACACACATATTTCAGCAGGAGAAACGCCAGCGGCGGCTTCGCTCCCTGTGCTTCAGCCCGACGAATAAACGGCGTCCTGCCGCGGCGGATTTTCCGCCGCGCGAACTGCGTCAGGAAAGTTCGCTCCATGTATTCTGGCCTTAAAGGGGCCATGAAGACAAAATACGAGTTGGGTTTATTCAAAAGACGGCTTAGTCTCGATAACAATGATACGAATATCATCACAATCTTCAAACAAATAACGGAGATATGAAAGAAAACGTGTGAAGCAGTCGCGACCCCCTAGCCAATTTCCCGCAACTTTTCTATGACGTCACGGAACCTTGTTTGTGCAATTGGCGTCCTCCTAACTGACCTGTAGCGACGACACATGACTGGACGTCTGTAATGGGGCCTCTAGTTCCATTTGACCGCGTCGCTTGAATGCTAACATGCATTTAACGCACTGAAAACTATGTTTTTTTGTTGGCCCGTATGACGTCATTCTTGGTCATATCACGTCACTGTGGCGCAAAATTTGAAAGTTTTTAAATACTTGTTGTTTTTTTTTTCGTTAAACAAACATCTTTTGTGGCTGTAGTGGATCTGAGTGAGATACTGAATCCTAGTTCTTTCAAATTAAACGAAGTTGTATTTTCTCCTCATGGCTCCTTTAAAGCGTGAGAAAAGGTATTGCCGCTCTAGACGCTTTCCCGCACTGCGACTTGTAAAGTCAGAAGTCGTTAAATGCGGAAACAGGATTGGCGGACGCTGCCTGAGCGTTTTTCTGGAACAATTTACATTTACTGAATCAGTCACGCGCAGCTGTTGGAATAGCGGCTATGGTTGCTCGCACGCTCAACCAAGGTCGAGCGAAGCTAATCGTTTAAACCAGGTAGCATTCTTGTGTGCATTTCACATTGTGAACAGTCTCAGAAATTTGTAAGCTTTTCTTCAGGAGTCCTCATATCAACTACAGACGGTGACTTGCCCTCACTACTCGTGTCTTCGTTCCCCAAAGAGCGTACTTAAACTTCGCTTTTACATCGCAACCGCGGAATCTGTTGAAGAAATGTGTGAACGTCATTTCCTCTTCACAGAGAAAGCCGTTAAGTACCAGTACGTCATAGACAAAACCCACCTACGGATCCAGCGCAGTGTATTGCAACCTGGGCCCGACCAAACGAACCAGTCCGATCTAAATGTAAGTGCAGCTACTTCAGCTGGCCTCCTCTTAACGACATAAGGATGAGAAAATTTTGACGAGTTTAACTAGATAACGGAAACAACAAGTGAATGCCCAAAAGTGACAGTATGGAAGGTTCGGCAATCATGGCAATAGTTTGTTCCCTCGACAACGTTTCCCTCATGAGCGCATGTGCAGGAAGTAGCAACTTTGTCTGTAAGGTTAGCTAACCTACGACAGAAAGAACCCACAGTGAAAGGGTGCTGTATTGCTGCCTCGTACTTGCACATTTATTGCACAATGAAAAAAATCCGGGTAGATGTTGGCCAAGTATTGCATTAGCTGACCTTCGTGAGTGTAGTACCCATCTCAAACGCTTTTATGTTTGATAAAATGTCTTCCCACGGTTCGATACGGCGTAAATCATTATTTTACTCAAGAAATTTTCGCGGCGCAAGCAAGAAAGTTTCGGTTTTTTCTAAAAAGCAAAACGTAGCTAATATATTTGCCTTAGCTAATTGTACTCCTGGCTAACAGGTTTTTTTTTATGTTGAGAGCAAATCGAGGTCGTGCCTTGAAGTCGTAGCTCGCTCGGTGGACCCAAGTAGAGCAACAGGGCCTCCCGTGGTAACGCTGTCGTTCGCTGCGTGCCACAGAGGCTCGGAAACCACGCGGTTTATATAGTCATGCGTTAGAAGCGCGGGAACCACTGGCGCTTGTACTGCATCTCCCCGTCGTTTAGCGCACAGACAAAGGTGCATTTGAGGCAAAATATACGTAATTAACCGGCAGCGGCCGCGTTCCTTTAGTTAAGAACGCCGGTTGGGTTGGTTTTTACCATAGTAAGCGAAAAAAAGTGCAATGCAACGCCGGCATGTGCGGGAGGAAAAGAACAAAGGGAACAGAACTCCCGCTGGTGCAGTTTCAGGCAGGGGGCGCGTGAGCTCTGTGACGGCGGGAAATTTGAACTGCGTTGGGTGGTAGCAGTGAGCGGATAACGGCGCTATAGCGCTATAGCCCATTACGGCGAATAACAGATCTGGTATTACGACAGCTTTCATATTGAGTGTAACAGCTTCAATGTTTTTTACATTGCTGCTGTCTCGCGGCAGCGTGCACCCGGTTGACTGCAACTCATACTCGAAGCTACGGTCACCGCCTAACCCCCCGTATAGTTTATTAACATAATATCCCCGTTTCTTGGATATTTTACGTCCATAAAAATCCCATAAAACAAGCGCGGCAAAGAGATCTGCGCGTTGTCAATACTTCCATAACAATCCGACGCTTTCCAACGCCATCTCCGTTCCAATAACCCCATTGCGAAGCCCTTTAGATGTCTACTTCAGTAACATTTTCACCTCTTGAATACGCCGCTACCGCACAGTGTGCCTAAGAAGAATGTAAGATACAAAATATGACAGCTGAGAGACGGCCTTCCACGCCGCAATCGGTCTGCGATAGTCGGGTATTTTTATGCCGAAATTGCCAAAAGTGCGGCCAATACGGCCAGGCTGTAGGGATCTTGCAGCCGGTGAGCGAGCGGCCCGCCCGCCGGCGCGCATCTCGAGGGAAGACCCGCGCGCGGAACCTTTTGGCTCACGCGCGGCACCCTCGGGAGAAGCTTGCGCAGCGGAGCTCGAATCTTTCACCAGTTGCGTGGCTTGCCGGATTCGAACCACCCGGCCGGTCGGAATGTCGCTTTCGCTTCGTTGCTGTTCGCACTCGTCAGCTTCGTTGCTGTTCGCACTTTACATGTTTGTTACTCATTAAGAAGGAAATTCACGAGGCTCCGACGAGTTAAGCCCCAATCGACTTGGAGGTGCGGTTTCACGTTCACAATAACTTGATAACTTGGGATCAGATGAAATTTTGGAACGGTTAGGTATTCAGCATCTTGCAGGATGCACATATTTAATCGTGTATATATATATATATATATATATATATATATGTGTGTGTGTGTGTGTGTGTGTGTGTGTGTGTGTGTGTGTGTGTGTGTGTGTGTGTAAGAGAGAGAGATAGAGATGTAATGCTTTTAAATATTGTCGACGGTGACCTGCTTAGCCGTCACATACAAGATGACCTCTACTGACGTTTTCGAGGCGGGGCCTGATTTGCGCCGGCAGTTGTCTTAGCTCTTTGCTGGTCATTTTTGAGGTCAGCCGTCCTTTCTGCAGCGTGATAAATTTCCTATGAAGAATTTTCGTCTATTAAGAATTTTCGTCACCAGCAGCAATGTGAGCCGTGCGTTCACTTTACTTCAGCGCAATACTGCGCTGAGGAGAAGAGTTACCTGTAACTAACGAACCTTGCGACTGAAGAAATACAAAGGAGCGGAGAAGCTCTCGCTCAAGTTAATTCTCACCTAACAAATTACACATTATTACATCGGAAACTGTGCGGGATCCTCGTTCTCGAGTTACTGGGAGAATATTTGTATTTCATTGTGCCCCTAAAGGCCCTCAGTAGAGGGTATTGCAAAGTAGCGGGGGGCATACACACACTGTGAATGCACACATAACTTAACAACAATACAAAAAAAGGGAAAAATTATACAAAATAGCGAAGAAAACTTCATACAAGAAACTATGTCAGGAATGCAAAGTGTTGTTAGGGAAAAACCAGTTCAACAAATGAACAAATTGCGCTTGTGCAAATTACAAAAGACAATTGGAAATAACACTACGGTGAAATAGCCCAAATGAAAAAAAAACTGTTAAAGAGCAGAAAAGAACATTAGTGCAGGAAGAAAGAAGAGAGCAGGTGCACAGCAATACACTGCATTTCAACGCACCGCACTAGCTTTTGAAATTTAGTTAGGTCTCTTTGGTTTGCTGTATATGTGCCGGCAAATTGTTCCAGTCAATTATGGCCAGGTGCGAAAATGATTTAACATACCAGAACGAGCGAAATTAGTGGGCGTATAACTTTGTTGAGATGATCCCTGCGTGAGAAAATAGCTGACGGAGCCTGAAGGAAATATCTGTAAAGTGCTGTTGAAGTACATTTTGTGGAAAAAGTGGCAGGCGAGCATATGGGCGACGAAGATAAAATTTATACCGTTCAGCGCGGTGTTTTAGTGCTGTGACGCTTTAAACTGTTGACGAATCCGATTGATTGACTGAATAAACTTTATTCAAGACAGCAAGCGCGATGTTAGGGCGGCCGCCCGGTGAGAGGCGTCCTGAGTCCAGGATGCCTTGGAGGTGACCCGCTCGCGTTGCCCTCTCTACCAGCATGCGCTGGGTAGAGGGGTCGGAGCTGGCCAGCAACTCCACCCACTGCTGTGTGGTGATGTTGGGGAGTGGCGGTTGGGTAGGGGTGTTGGGGCATTCTACGGTAATGTGGTAGAGAGTTCCCATGTTTGGACAAAAGTGACACGTGGCTGGGTGTTGGGTAGGGAACATGGCGTGGTACAGTGTATTGTGGGGGAAGGTGTTTGTCTGCAGCTTGCGTAGTGTAACTGCGGCGGTCCTGGAGAGAGTATGGTGAGGAGGTTGGTATTTCTGTCGTTGTAGCCTACAGTGGGCGAGGATATCGGTGTATGTGAGGAGAGGCGTGGACAGGGTTGCGGGCGGGGCGAAGGGGAGGGAGTTATTAGGGCAGTCGGCAACGGCCCGGAGTACATGTTCGCGAGCCGCGGCATGAGCCGCTTCATTGCCTTCTAATCCCATGTGACCTGCAGTCCATACGATATGTTCGAGGGGCAGATGGAGATTCTGATGTAAAATTCGCAGGGCTTGATGAGAGATGCGGCCGGTGAGGTAGTTGCGGCAGGCTGATTGGGAGTCTGTTAGGATCGTGATATTATCTTCTGTGGTTTGTAACGCGAGGGCAATGGCGACTTCTTCCGCTGTGGTGGGCTGTGAGGTGCGAATTCGAAAAAAAAGTATTGAACATCACAGTTCCGCTATGACTCGAGGTTATTTGAGAGATATGCTTGATGAAGATCCGAGATTTCAAAGGCGTATTCTATTTTTGGACCAACAAGGGTTATGCATGCAAGTCTTTTTACAACAGGTGGCACTTTAAGATATGCCTGAGTAGTCCTCATTAACGGTTTGCTGAGGTAACGATGACATTAATGTAGTTGTGCCAGGTTAAATCATTGCTGAAATGAAGACCAAGATATGTGTACGTGTTGGTGAACTCTATTGCATTATAATTTGTAGTCTAAGAAGTTGCACAATGGGGGGTGCCGTCTCAAAACGACATTTGCTTTGTTTTAGATATATTAAGGGGTATCAACCATCTTAAGCACTAACACTTAATAGCATCCACGTCAGATTGCAGACTGAAACGGTTGGTATCGGAAGAAATGGTATGGTAAATTGCAAGGTTATCTTCAGGAATACGAACACGGGATGAGATACACTAGGGAAGGTCAGTAATGTCGACGAGGAAAAGTAATGGGGCTGATACGCTACCCTGAGGCACTCCTGATGTTACTTGAGCAAAAGGGGATGCATCATTGCTGACGAATATAAACTGGTCTAGAAGTAAGGGAATCTCTAATCAAAGCGAGAACGTCGGGATGTGGGTTTAGTTCAAATTGCTTGAAGATCAGTCTTAGGCGGGGAACGCGATCGCAAGTTCTAGAGAAATATAAGGATACTGCGTCGACTTGCAACCCGGTGTCTACTGAAGAATATAAATCTCGCACGGGTAACCTTAGCAGAAACTGCGGAAACCGTGTTGTAATCTAAAAGTTGTGTTTGGATTTTCTAAGTGCTTAGTAACTTCAGAATGTCTGATATGCTCGATTATTTTATACTGCTCGTCAGGGAGATTAAAAGGTTTCAATCGTGTCATAAAACAATGGGCTGTCGCCGTAGTTGGCTCTTATCATAACGCGTTCTTCCCATAGTTAAAATGCAGAGTATATATTTTTTTACTGTTCGATTTTGATGAATGCCTTTAAACCACGTGTTACATTATAAGAAGCGGTTTGAAGGAATGCGTCAGGTGCACAACATCGTTTTGATGTTCGCATAGTGGCACAAAAAGTCAGAGCGTGAAGCGAAAGGCGCAAGCCGAGAATCGCTCGCTAAGAAGTAGTGGTGTAGGAGGGGTTCGGAGGAGGGTTTTCAGAAACTAAAACGCGGAAAGCGCCGGAGACAAGTACGGCACTGTCGCACGTGCAAAACGAGCCGCCTTGAGAGGTAGAAAAGTGGCTCCTGGCCAAGGCGAACGAGCGTAACGAACCTCGGAATGTGCACAGCTGACTGGTCAGACGTGATGGGCGCGGTACAAAGTCACCGAGTGAGCAGACAGTTCAACACCAGGCCAAAAGAACGCCGAACTTAGCTTCCCGCGTCACGTTCTTAGGAAGTTCTAAGCATTTGCCATATCTTTTTATATAATTTAGCCACACTCATTAAATTTTTGTACAAAATTCTACGTGGTATAATGCGCAGTGCGATCAGTGCACAAAGTTTCGAGGGTTAGAAGACCTCTTCACCACGCCATTTAGGTAACATCCTGTTCGTTCAGTGCCGCTGTCAGCGCTGGGTTTTGCCTTCGTTGCAGATTACAGTCCAGGAACTACCAGGTTGGGTGTTCAGCCGCCTGACCAAACCCTACCGTGAGAGTCTTGTGTTAGCCGTCTACGTGGGGTTCCTCATACCATTCGTACGTCGAATCAACGCAATCGAGATGGAATTTTCCTCGGGCCTCGCGGTAAGTTGACGTCGGCTAAATCATCTCGTTGTGCGGAAACAGGGGGAAAAAATCTCTAGGAGACTCGCAAGGAGATACAAAGGTAATACTTGAGGGGTCCGTCTAGGCAAAATTCAACTCTGTTCTGTTTGATAGAGCCAGCCTTTGGTAGCTATACTCAGTTCGATTTGAGTCATCAGACGTTTTCAAGCGAAGCCTGTGCTGGCTTTTTTGCGTCGCGTCGGTGTTGCCGGCGCCCCGCGGGAAGGTCAGCCACCTTCCTTATACCGCTCCGTCCCCGCAGCTTCCCCTCCTCACCGGTAGTGGCCATTTACACAAGGGGCACAGCGGATCATGCCATACTCCCGTCCAATTACAGGTGCTCCCACCCTCCGGAGAAGAGTAAAGGAAGTTTTTCAAATTCCGGCCGCGCCGTTTTCTCGTTAGTTGAAGGCCTGCAGCTGCACCATGGGTAGTTTGCGCGCTACGTCAGCCTGCGCACTCGTTATAGCGAGAACAAACTGCCCTATTGCAAGTAAACACAATTCCCGTATGCTCTAACAACCATATCCTCTTCATGCGCTCCAACCCCCCCAAAAGTTTGCTCAACCTTCGCGTGCGCCCCTGTTCCCGGCAAGTCGATGGTGAATATTTTAAACGGAGTAAACGCAACAAATGACGTAATATGGGCCGGCACTAAAGGCGTAGTTATCTCTGTCTTAACAGCACGTTATCATTCAAGTGGTGCGATAAAATTTAACGATAAGAGCCAACTTCAGTCACCCAGTCGTTGGTTCTTGGAGGTGGCTTTGGTCGGGAGCCGCCAATGGCACACGCAAGGCTGTGTGACGTCAGAGTCCTCGCCAGATAGTGGCTGTGGATTTGCCACTGCGTCTTCGGTTTTCATTATTATCTACAATAGGAATGATGTAATAAGAAAAGAGTTCCGAGATTGCAGGGAGGGATTATCTGCTTTACGTTTCGGATAAATTTGTTATCGAAGCAAACTAGCCTTTTTTATTGAATAGAACTTGTTTTTTCTTCTTCATGGCTCCTTTAGAGGGACCATGCAGAAAATATACAAGTTCGTTTTATTAAAAAGGTTTGGTGTTTTGTAGTGCTCAGTGCTTTCCCGGCAGCAAGGCATGCTATATTCCGTTTTGATTGATCGTTAGGTTCCACGCATCGAAGCTTCAGAGGCGTTGAGGTGCGGCGTACTGGAGGGCTCCGGATTAATTTTGACCACCTGGGGATCTTCAACGTGCGTCTAAATCTCGAACACACGGGCGTTCTTACTTTTCGCCTCCAATAGAAAAGCGGACGACGCGACCGGGAATCGAACCCGCGTGCTTGATCATGCTCAGTAGCACATCTTATCCACAGAGCCACCGCGGCATGTGTATGCCTTGTTCACTGAGGAATTATTCAATTTAAATTAAACTTTATTTCAGCCTCCAAATCGTGTGTTGCGCGACGTCTGCAATGGCGTCACACCGCCGGACCTTCAAGCGAACTTCCAGTGCACCATTCAGTCTTCAGCAGACTGTGGAACCTTCTTTACCGCCAGTCTTCCTACATGGCGCCACCGTACTGCTCCGCACCGCTATTCACCTTTGCTTTCGTTTTGACCTCATTTGCACCTGGCTTATTTTTGTTACCGTTGGTAATAATCGTTTCGTGCAACTTAGGGCATGTTCGACAAATAGGGCCACGTACAACGATGTCGCTTACGTCAATCGGCAAATCTCGTCTGAGACAACCCAGAAGCGCCGCATTTCTGTGCAGCTAAAACAAGCATAGTGCGCGGTTTACCGGCAGCAATACGCACTGATACCTCAATGTTTACGCGTAGCTTCGTAACTTCCATTGTTTCACCCCACCATCATTCGGGCTATAAAATGAATATGCCATTCCACTTAAGCGAAAATTTCTCATTCTGCAAGCGTACAAGCCCTGTCTAAATTGTAGTCGCTTCTGCCGCCCTCAGCCAATCTCAGGGCGTTGCATATGACGTCACATGTTGTAGTTCGGGAAATGAGCTAGTGAGTCGCATGGAAATTCTCGTTTTCCCTTATTATATAGCTTATCTCGGCGGATTTTACGTTAGAGGCGGTGTCACTATGATTTTAACGAGGAAATCTTTGTCTGCGTGACCCCTTTATGCAACCGCGTAAAGAACCTTGCGTGTAGTTTCGCGAGCTTTGGCTTACTTCGAGGCGCCTTAGACCAGGGGAATGGGGACGCATGCGCAAGAAGTATACAGACAAATAGGAGAACGATTGTGGCGACCAAAGCGACGATTGGTCAGCAGTAGCCACTAACAACATCGGGCTGGCCCACTTAGTCTGGGCTACGTGAGCAGCGCAGTACCTGCGGGGAGCGGCAGCAGGCATTATTCACCTTTGCTGTTCCTTTATTCACCTAAGCATCTGGTGGGCAGGTGTTGAAGGGATCTGTGCGGTTTAAACCACCCGATCGCAATTCTGGGCGCCTGGCGAGCCAGAGCCTGCAAGGGCGTTTTTTCTGACCCTGTTTTGTTGCAGCACTGCTTTTCCTTACCTCTTTCCTTATTTAAGGTACTTGATATAAAAGATTTCTTTCAGGGGCGCGGGTAACATTTATTCAGGCTACCAAAATCAGCTAGACTAGTAGTATAATGTTGTGATTGTGAATTGTGAGCCGCGATGTCAGCTGCATTGCGAATGCTGCCGTTGCGAAAAATGTCTGTACAGCAGACGGCGCAAGTGTTCCTTGCAAGCTCACTAGCTACCGACATCAGAAACTAGCGGTAGGTCCCAAAGGTATGGTTCTTCGATTTAGGCCTGGCAGAATTGAACCAACAGTTCCGGCTAAAGGGGCCATGCAGACAAAACACCTGTTTCGTTCGTTCGAAAGATTTTTTTATAATTACACTGACACCACTTTTAACGTAAAGTTTTCTGATATAAGCTATATAATTCGGGAAAAAATTGAATGTCCATGCGAGCCACTTGTTCATTTGCTGCAGCAGAACATATGATGTCATATGTGGCAGCACTGCGATTGGTTGAGGCCGGCAAAAGCAACAGTAAATTAGGCAGGCCTTATAAGCTTGCCGAACGAGCTATTGTGCTTAAATTAAGGGCACATCTTTAATAGCAGTGATAATGTTGGGGTAAACAGTGGAAGTTACAAAAGTACACGTAAGCATAGATGCACCGATGCGTACTGCTGTTGGTACTGCGTGCACTGGGCTTAAAACACTGCGGCGCTTTGGGGTTGTCTCAGACTACACTCGCCGAATGAGGTGAGCGACGGTGTCTTACGTGACAACGTTTGTCGAGCGAACACCACGTATACCTCAACAAAAACAAGCCGCGTAGAAATACTGCCAAAAACAAGGCAAAGGAAGAAAACAGCCCTTCGCGGTATGGTGGGGCCATTTAGGTTAACTAACGAAAAAAACAGCTCTTTGCAATCGGCTGCAGAGAGGTTCCTGTGATTTTATTGCAGACGTAACGAAAACACACAATATGGCGGGAGAATAAAAATTTTAACTGTAAATTGATTAATTTATTAGTGACTAAAGCACGGCTTGCTCGCGTACAAGCACTGGAGACATTAGAAAACACGAAATCCTTCTAATAAAACAAAGTTGCATTATGTCTGCATGGCCCCTTTAAGGGTTGAATGCAACAAGGCCCACACTGTAAAAAAATGGCCAATTTTACGGAGAAACCTGCTGCTAAAATGTTGCCGGACACATTTCCGTAATTTAGACAACGGAAAGAATTTTAAGAACGGGCATTCCGTAGTACGGAAAGGCCGTAACAAAACGAACACTCCGTTTCAAAAAGCACGTCTTGCCGTAATTTATAGAACCGTCAGAAAAGAAAAAAAAATACTTCTACGAAGAATCGAACCACCGACGTTGATCAAATGAACACGATGCTCGAGGCCACTGCACCACCGCATTTTTTTTTCTTCATTGCCGGTCATTTACAAATAAACACTCACGGTAGAGACAAGAAAAGGTACCAACAACGAAACCTGGTACAAAACATACAATGCATAGGACGGCCAAACGTAACTCCGGCTTGGGCTTGTCCTTGTTTTCACAACTGCGTGTTGTAACAGTCTTACACAACCCTTACTCTCACATTTTCTTTCTGAGCCTGGTTTGGTCTCACACACCGCAAAAACTCTTGAGGTTGGCCGAACAACGCTGCAGAACCTTTAGTTGGTAGTTAATATTTGTGGGCTTTAATTACGCTTAATGCACTCATAAGCGACAAAACGTACCTAATCATCATATTCTTGTTTGGCGTACACTTCCTTCAGTTTGCTAACATTTTCTGCAAAGTAAGAATCCACTGACCTAGCATTCTCATCACTGTTTCCGACAGCCATTCTGCTACGCTATATAGGCCGAGAAGGAAGAATACATCGTAAGGAGCCTCATCACATTCAACTTCAAGAAAACGTATTCCTTTCGGTGTCAGCGGAAGTCCTTTTTTAGAGTCCTCTGGAGGACGTCCCAGAAGAAACCGGCGTCCCAGCAATCTACAAAAACATGTTCCACGCTTTCTGGCTTTTTACACAGTCCTCAATCTTTGCCCCAAGGCAAAAAAATCGTGCCAATCCACCCCGTGAATGTGGTTGGAAAGCAAAGCTGTAAACGGCACCCTTAACGATTACCCATGCGACGTCACTTAAATTGACTCACATCGCTCTACAAATAGCAAAACCAAAGAGAAGTGAAATGCACTTTACCACACCATTCATTACTTCAAAGATATATTCTTGTTAAGGTTAAATCAATGCATGAAGCATGAACGGTGTTTGGTTGAGTTGTATTGGTGTAGCACAAGAGTTGAAACTTTTTTTATAAAATTGAAGTAAGCTCCAACCCGGTGTTAGATGATATGTCTTCTCCGTCTCTGCGCCGCGGACGGAGGCGAGGAGATTTGCGGGATAGAAGCAGGAGGAGGAGGAAGAAATACTTCTGTTCAGATTTCTGAACGGCCCAGAGTGCAGCCCTGGGGTGTGATTCCTTCTTCTGTGGGGCCCATATGCAGTCCGCGTGGCCTGTGTTCTGTCCACCCGCTGAAGCTGGGTAGGTAGAGAGGGCCTGGACAGCAGCATCTCCCATTGCTCTTGTTGGGTAGTTGACAGAAAGAGAGGAGGGAGCTAAGGGCTAAAGTCGCACGCACCGATTACGGGGCGGAGTGTTCGTACTTCTGAGCAAAATTTACATTCAGCGTCGTGGCGATTCGGATACATTAAGTGAAGACGCGTAGGCTGTGAGAAGGAGCCCGGATTGTATGAGCCGTAGGGTAGTTTGTTGTTCTCTGGAAAGGTCAGGGTAAGGCGGAGGTACGGTCTGTCTCAGAAGGCGATAATGCTGGGTTATCTCCCTTGAGAAGCGGGTGACTGTCCTCGTGCAGCTCCAAAGCACGGGAGGTAAAAGCGCAGGTTTGTTGGGTGGGCGTATTTGTTGCCCTCCATTGAAGCGTGAGGGGGTGTCCAGATGAGCTGAATGGAACCGTTTGGGGAGTGGTTTTTTAGCACGAGCAGTGCAGGTCAGGACACCCAACCCTACTGGTAATTCCAGTAGGCTTGCTGGGAATCAATGACTACGTACCGTCCGAACCCCTGGTTGAGCGAGAGCCAAGGTTATGACTGCCTCTTCTGCTGCCGTCATTTCTTGGGTCCTAAGCGAGGTACAAGCAAGGAGGTTGGTTCTGGGGGTAGCCACGATGAAGGCGTATTGCTGCCCTCGATGTTTGGAGGCGTCTCTGTAGATAACTGCATGATACCCCACCGAGGGTGGTGTTTAGCGCTTGAGCCCGTGCTTTTGGGTAACCCTCGTCATGTGAGGGGTTCATATTTCTAAGCAAAGGGAGCATCTTTAGTTTTTGTCGCCAAGAGTCTGGGAGTACGTCAAGCGGAGTGACATTCTGGGCTGCCCAGCCAATCTGGTGAAGCATGCGGTTACCCATCGCAGTTCTGAGTCGGACCTTCTGGTTAGAAAGATGGCCTTATATCAGCGCTTCCACCGTGTTGTGGAGCCCCGTGCTAAGCAGCCTCTGTGTGGACGCACTAATGAGAAGACCAATGGCCTGCTCCACCGCCTTTCTAATCATTATATAAAGCATCTCTATGTCTTCCTTGTGGAGAAGAAGACAGGGGGTTGACGTAAGTAACTCTCGAGAGGACAAAAGCTTCAATTAATCGAAAGGTACCGGATTCCTTTAGGCTTCGCTTCTTGGCGGCAACTCGCCTGGTCATGTGTATGATTTGATTAATGCTGTTTTTGAGGCGCTGCAAGGAGACGTCACTCTTGCTGTTAGCCTCGAGATGTAGGCCCAGGATCTTGATGCTGGGGCTTGTAGTGATGGCCTGGCCATCACGGAGTATTAGAATGTACAGTCGAACACGGATATATCGAACTCCAAAGGGATCGCGAAATAGTTCGATATATGAAAAATTCGATATAAAAAAATATGGGCTCTGAGACCTCACCTGTGGCGGACGACCACTTACCGATTGGCGCATTCAAGAATGACAACTAATTCCGCACTAACGACGCAACAGGATGCTTTATTTGCGTGAAGAGAAATCGCTGATCTTGGTCTGCTTCTTCGTCCTGTACATGGAATTAAAGACGCTGGTCTCGATATTCTCGAGGCTATCCAGGTGTGACAGCCCAGTTCCTCCCATGTCGCCGCAACTACGTAGAATCAAGCTGAACGCAGCCGCCAGTTCACCGGCGGAGTACGATCGTGTAGCCGCATCCTCGTCCGGACGATCTTCGCCACTCAAGCTACCAGCCTGGGTTCCTGCAAGCGCAGCTACGATATCCTCGTCACCGACGCCCGCAACAGCCTTAACATTGCTGTCAGCGTTCACGAAGTCGCCAGCAGACAGTCCGGCTAGAACAGCAGCCGGGAAAAGGGACGACAGCTAGCGAACGTTGGTCCATGCTCCATTCGTCGTCGTCGCCGTCTTCGCAAGCTTCCGAATGTTCGGCCGTCACGAAGCCTGCCTTCTGGAAGCAGTTGGCCACGCTCTGCTTTACGCTGTTCCAGGCACCCGTAATCATGTGTATGGCCCCCAGCTGGTCAACTTGAAGCTCGGTGCCCACGCAGAGGTTCATCGAAAGCCTATCGAGGAGTCGCCTCCTGTACCCAACCTTGAACGACTTAGTCGAGTGGTCGAGCGGCTGCAGCCTGGCTGTTGTGTTCGGAGGCAGAAACTTAAGCTCGATGTTGTCGAGCTCGCAGGTGGTTTGGCTGGCCGAGCAGTTATCCATGAGAAGGCAAGCATGATGCTCCGACGCCCCGGCTTCTGTCCTTGTCGGGTTTCGGCGAAGCCACTGAGCGACCGCGGAAATCGGGGGTGCAGCGACTGCCGAAGAGCACCTTCCAGCTCGGGCGGTATTTGATATACCAAATGTCGGGAAGGATACCGTTCGATACAAACGTACGAATTCCTATACTTTTACACATAATTTTCAAGGGGGTAATTCACGATTTCGATATAGACAATAATTCGATATACCCGTGTTCGATATATCCGTGTTCGACTGTATTCCTTGGTTTGGCGTGAGGGCGGACGACAAGGTGCTGTGATTGTTTATGTGAACACTGGAGGCCACAGGCTTTAGCACATTGGCGTACTAGAAGTGAGATGCCATGCATTGGAGTGAGCTTATTTTAATTTTTGTAACTCTTAGCACATAAGCAAGGTGCGCACAGGGCCGCTAGACGGGCGTGAGTGGTCGCGTGACGCTTTCACGTGGCATTCAGCGAGAACGCAGGGGGTAAACACGCAGATGTGCTTGGTGAGTACACCACTTGTCTTCCCAGTCTTCGCGTGGGGTCGTAGCTAAATCGGCAAGACAACGGGCTCTCGCGTTGTTAGTCTATTAGTGCCAGGTTCGATTCCCGGCGGGGCCAGCAAATTCTTTTATTTGTTCGCTGGAGTTTTCTGGTGCCACCAACGGTCGCGAAAGAACCCTTGGGGGGTAGACATAAAAAGCTTTGCTTTAAAACAACCCCCTTTCGTCAAACCACGCTAGGACTGGTATACTACTTGGATGCACACCCTGCGTGTGCCATACATCGGTGTTTACTAGCTGGCTTACAGACTTCCTGGCTGATAAAGCGCGATTTCTTAAATAGCGCTTGCGCAGTAAGGTTCCGCGAAGCCCCCACAATAGTTGATCGCCATCAACTCCGCCGTTTCGTGAAAGCGCTTGCAAAAATGTGTGTGACTGGCTGCGGCTGCAATTTCGCACTGCATGAATAGGGCTTGCTGTGCTTCGGTTTTAAGCTTCAGGCTAAATACTTTGGCCGATATTGATTCCTTAAGAACTAAATTACCTTCCCCCACTCTGCTTCTGCACGCAAATGACCTTATATTTTCTGCAATGTGCAGTGTGCAGGTCCGGGGCAGCGACGTCTCCGGAGCGTCGTAAAGACAAGATACAGCGCTCGTGTTGAGCGGTATGGGCCTCATGGTCCTCACTAAGTTTACTACACTTTAGACACAAATGAAACAGAGCCGCATTCATTACGCCACAGATGTTGTCGGGGCGCAGTTTTCGCTTCTCGATCGATTCCCGACGATCGACACGACAATATATGTCTTGCAGTTATTAACTGATCTGTTTCTGTCTGCTCTGCATCATACAGAGAATACGCCCGTATTTTGCAAAGCAGAAAAAGATCCCGTTTGACGTGTAACGGAGAGAGCATCCGTATACTAAGGGACGGAGCGCACTTCCGTTAAATTACGGGTGTTTTCTTTGTTCTGCATCAAACGGAACACGGCTCTGTTTTACTGCCAGCTGGTCCGTAATTTGTCCGTAAAATTACGGATTGTTTTTCCAGTGCATCGCAGATTTCGCAATATATCCTGTGCTATTCTCTTCCCTGATCAGGAACATCAAGGCGTATTGGGCATGACTGGCGCGCAGTTCCTGGTGGGCCACTTCCTCACCATAATGGCGTACGAGATATGGGAAGGCGCCACAGTGCTGTGTGTCATGTACTTCATTGCCAACGACTACGACACCGAGAGAGCCTACGCCGCCGGCATCGACATGAGCCTTATGGCCTCTGGTTTACTACTGTTCCACCTGAACCACGCGCTGTTCATCATCCTGCTAACTTGGGTGTTTCCGAAAGGTGAGAGCACTGAGCTCTTCTTGTTTGGTACTGCCACGTTCCGTGGTGATTTCTCACCTCTCCTTACAAGGACCTTGTGGGCAACGTGCCAATTTTGCATTCGAAAAACTTGCCACTTAAGAGGAGATGCCTGCCAGCTTTGTCTGGATGGCATTAAGGAGACCTGACCGTGGGTCGGAGTGAGCGTGAGTGTGTGGAGGGGGAGTCGGAGCGGGATGTATAGCAAAATTACTCGCAAGAAAATGGGATAGTTTAGATCCATTATTAATTTTGTTACAACATTGCAGCAACTGAAATATTTCATCCAAACTACTAACAAGCTACAGCAGTGGCTGGTTGCCAAATATTAGGTGTGGCGGGCGTCACCTTTTTTCAGGAAGCCCTGGAAGTACTGTCGAACATAACAATTTTCGTTTATTTTTATCATTTCGCCAAAATAACGCGACTGAGGGTTGCATCATAGATGGATGTTCGGAACTAGGTTACGTTTCTTTACTATGCTGCACTGCCTTTCGCATTCAGCCTTCCTGTGGTAGTGACCAGTTCAACTTGAGTGAATGGCCGACTGTGCGTGTTAATCTCTTCACTGACAACGATATCAATTGGCGTCAGATTGGATTAGATTGTCAGGTAGCTGCGGCGCGATGTGTACCCAAAATGGCAGAAAGGTTTGGCCAAACATGGGCGCGTATTCGAGGAGTTTTTTTTTTCGGTCGTACGCTCGTACAAAACGTCAAAATTAGGGTGTCTCCGGGACAATTGCGAAACCTGGCAGGTATGGTGAAGAGTACATTTTTTCTGGGAGGTAAGGATGCTAAAAAAAACAGGTACTTTTTTTTTCAAAAGGACAGATTGAATACACGCAATTTCTAAGTAAAGTTTACTTAGTCAGAAAAAAAATTATTTTCCTTGTCTCAAAATATTTGTCGCTGTGTAGGAGCAGGAGTAAACGGGGAGTCATTTATACCACGACATGACAGGATGTAGTCAAGCGACTGCCGCACATCGGGCTGTCTTTATTTAACCCACTAAAAACCATATTGCAACGTTTTAACAATACAGCTCGAATTGAAGCGCCTGCATTTCCCTCATGTCTGAATGTTTAATCAGCGAGAAAATATTGCCGCGAACCAACTACGGGTTTGTTTATTTATTGTTTGTTTTTAATGCCCGGCCGCGCCCGGCTCTGTTATCTGTGTCCCATGCGAAGCGCGTGTTCCGTTCTTTATTTTTATGCCGCACGGGCTACCTCGTTCAGATAAGCAGACTGTTTCGCCCTAACGTCACTAGCCCAGAATAATCTTCTGTGATTTACAATGTTCTGGATGTGAATCGACGGTTCCAGAAACACTAGCGCCGAAAGATAAAAGCCTGCAGAGCAGACGCCGCGGCTTTCGGTTCGACGACACTCGCCTGCGCACGTCACTTTGTTGACCCCTGCTTCGCCGCCTCTGTATTCTTTTGAGTTGTTAGGGGAGCACAAGTTCCCTCCAATAAACTTGTTTCTCCTGCAAGACAACTGCGTCGTCCTTGGCTTCGTGACAATATCATGGTCGAGTTTACAGCACACCAAATGTTTGTGCCAAGCTGTTTAAAGATGACCGTACCAAGATGGTGCCCCTCCATTGGCTTGTCTGTTTTTCACACCAAAGCCCTGTTATTGGAATTGTCCGTACAAGATGGCGTGATTTTAAATTCAAAGCGAAGCTATATCTCGGTAATTACTTAAAATACCCTCCAGTTCGTGTTTGTTTTTAACGCTCAGCTCACCCGACCACCACCCACACGAAACCTTCCATAAGTACGGGACTGTCCGTAGGCGATGCGTTACCAGAACCACTTTTGCTGATTCTCTAGCTGCAACAAAAACTTTTAAATGCAGAGCATTTGTATAACTCACGATGTCACCCGTCCGTCGGCGTCCGCAGCAGCCAGCCTCCCCCTACACTATAAAAAGAAAAAGAAATAACAGTTACCGGCGCCTGATTTCGATCCCACGACCCTGCGGGCGGAACGCAAGGTACATGGTGCTCTACCCACTGCACCACAAAACGACACAGAATCAAAGGCTACGAACGCGCCTTATATCCTTGACTCATTCAAACTACGTCGTCAGCGGCGTGCGTTGGCGACTCAGCGGCGTGCTAGCGGCGTGATAGCTGCGTGCTGTACACGTGATAGCACCAACCCCCCAAACACTAAACGTTACCGCAATACAACCACCCCCTATGAAGCGTGTTGGCGCGGGCTCCACTCCAGTCAACTTCTGCGCTCTCTTCTCTTGCGTTCGTCGGCGGTCGCAGTTGATAAGCGATGGAAGCTCACCAACAACTACCACCACCACCACTACCAACCCTACGCCACGTAAACGACCCCAATGCTCTGCATTTACTCGTGTCCCTCGCGCGGGGGCATGCGACCGAGGATTTTTTTTCATCAAGCTATCTACGCTCTGTTGAAGATAATTTTTGGCTACGTGTGTACCACATGTTTTCTACTAAGTTGTATTCCGCATATCTGTATTCCTTCCCACCAGCAATGTTCCCACGTGTAACTTCGAATGTCCTTTTTTTTGTACGTCCTCGTCTTTTTTTTTTTCTTTATTGAAATATAACGCGTTATTTGCCCCGCTTTTTGTTCATTCGAAGTTTGATGTTACCTTACAATTCTGTCGCGACACTCACCCTTTGTTACCCCCCTTACACAATGCCCTGCAATAAGCGCCTGTAAGGTATTTCTTAAATAAATAAATAAATAAATAAATAAATATATTTCCTCCTCAATAAAGATTCAGGGAAGAACATTAGTATGCTGTTTTCAAGGGAAGTAAACCCCTTCGTTGGGAAAGCCACTTGCGGCCCTTGTGCGTTGACGCACTTGAAGTTTGCCAGATTTTTCTGCAGCGTGAGCTTTCAACCGCGTACTTTTTAGATCCGAGACGTCCACGCTCTATAACGATTGCGCCCTGCGAACGATTCCGCGAATTTTTTTACGCTGCCGTGAGCTCCTTTTTATTATATCCTTTTAAAATTTTGTCATACAACCGTGATACATTGTGTGACGTGTTTTAGTTCGTATGACTATTTTTCGCGTGTTGCAGTCATCGTATTTTTCAATATTTTTTATCTATTTCGCCGTTCGTCAAAGCTTTGTGATATTTCGTCAAAAACCACTCTATCCAGTAACGCCCTGCGTGCCTTGAAGGCATCAAAATAACCAAATGAAATAAATAAACAAATACATAGATATACGCGAATGAGCAACTGAATAAGTGTCCGATTAATACCGAATTAAAACCGGCGTCTGTTGCTGAAGGAAACAGCGTAGCAAAACCATAGCCGTCCATCGCGGTGCTTTTACCAAATGCCAGTTAACGAAGGGAGGCTATCACATGGGAAATTTGCCTCGCGCTGATTAGCTTCACAAACTTCCCTAGCTGCTCCGTCTGAAGTAAAGGTGCGTTACGCAGTAGAAACGTTGCAAATGCGCAAGCATGCTGTGGGCAGGTAGCGTCGATTTAAGCTTGTTAATGAAAGACCAAATAAACTGGAATGGGCGATCCCGACTGGGGCCGGTCTTTTAATGACGGAAGCGAAATATGCATTTGCCAAGGTGACGACACTATATCCGACATGACTGAAGCTGATCTGCATCCTTGTTCTGTGGCGCCCAACAAATACAAGGTTAAAGAGTTGTCAAGCGTGAATTGGAATTGAATTTGGCGGGATGAATGATATATCGGTTCCAGAATCACTGTTAAGAGTCATCTTACTATTGTCGGAGTAATCATATGGGGCAACCAAATCGGTGACATAATGCAAAATCAGTGCATCCGTAATCGTTTTTATAATCGAACCTGACAATGCATTTGGCTCGTTTTGGCGTAACAATGTGGGCTGATCGCATGATTGATGAAGGGCAATATCGGTGCAAGCAAGACCATTTTCGAGACATAGCGACCTAATCGTCAAAGGAGCCATGAAGACAAAATACAAGTTTGTTTATCTTTGTTTATCTTGTTTATCTGCCCCCTGCGATAGTCCCGAAGTAGAGGATGCTTTATTCATTTCGAAATTAATCAATTTAAGCTAAAATTTTAATTCTCGCTCCAAAACGTGTGTTTGAACGACGTTAGCAATGACATCATCAGAACAGGGGCGGTATTCTCGTAACTGTCCCTTTCGAAAACGTCCGTTTTGCGTCCCTTTCATCGTGACGTACTTCCGGTTAAGCAGTGGGCCTTTTATTCAAATAGCGTAACTGTTCTTGCAAATGCATTTTAAAGAATTGAAACCGTATCAGAGTATCTTTTATGTGTTTATTGTTCCACGAGCGAACTGCGACAAAAAATCGTCTGCTCCAAATCGTCTGCTCCGAGTAGCCACGGCTCATAGCTCCGCCGTGCTTGCGTGGCGTCACATCCGGGTGTTCGCTTTTAGCCAATCAGGGCTCGCTCAAAAGGAACACTTTTGAAAGGGACACAAAGGGGACAAAACACGGGAATACCGCCCCAGGTGTTTCAGCTAAACTTGGTGTGGAGCGGAAACTAGCTTATTGTTAGTCAACCTAGATGGCGCCACCCCACCAGGGCAAGACGTTTTCTGCCTTTAGATTTCAGTTTCAATGTATTGCTGCGGTTGAAATGTTACAGCGCATAAATACCTCTAGAAGGTCCCATAGTCATAGACTGGGAAGGGATCTCCTACCAACAAGTACAAATGAAAAGTACACTTTATGCGGTTAACAGAAATAACGACACTAAAAAAAAACATGTTTACACAATCAAGCCAAATATTATTTACAATCAAAATTATTACACGAAAAAGGTAACTAAAGGGGATATTCATCCACATACCACATATGCAAGTATATGATTACACTCGTTATTCCAAAATGATCCAGCGAAGCTGCCTCCTAAAAGAATAAATTTAAGGAGATGATTTACTGGTTGGATGTCGCCAAAAAGTTCGCAGTTAGTTCGCCATAGTTATTCCTATATTTTGATAAAAGATAGTTATTTTGGCGTGAGAATCGAGTGGCCACGAAATGCGGGGTTTGGTTTGTAAATATTAACGAAGTATGTAAATTTCCTTGCAAGAATGTATATTTTAAGACGCTTAGAGAATATTTATTTAAAACATGAATTGACAAAATGTTTAATCTGCTGAATAATGTCAACGCAATACATGAAAAAATTGCTGTAAAAGATTATTCTTAAAGCTCGGTTTTGTATGTGCTGTAACGCTTCCAAGTGTGTTTGATATGTGTTGCCCCAAGAAGAAATGCAATATGAGATATGGCTGTGAAAGAATGCGTAATGTGAAACTAAAACTCGTTTCTTAAAATATGGATGAACCCTAATTAGTACTCTCAGGCCATAGGCCGTTTCACAGGTTAATAAAGATATGTCACTTGTACATTTCAAATGCCTGTCGACTTCAACGCCGACAAACGTGACATGGTCAGTAGCATAAAGCAATTTCGGCCCCAGGATTATGGGTGGCTTCCCTTGAACAGTTTTAAGCGGGGATGAAAATGACACAAAGTGTGAGTTAGTGCCATTAGTATTGAGCATATTATCACTGCACCAATTAACGATTTTAGCGGTATCAGCATTGAGGTTAGATAATAGGGAATCCAAACGTGTGTGACAAGAATAAATTGTCGTGTCATCAGCGTACAAAATACAACTAGAATATTTCATTTGGCCTGGAATGTCATTAACGTATACAAGAAATAAAATGCGTCCTAAAATTGAGCCTCGTGGTACTATGTCGGTTAGTCTAGTACAAGAATGAGTACCAGAAATAGACACCACATGCTTTCGATCACGTAAGTAACTGGCAATTACGGAAAGTGCTGGGCCACACACACCTGTCGGGTTTAATTTTGCAAAAATTATCACGACTTAAAAAAATCAATAAACAGGCCACCTGCAAAGTTACCTTTGTCAATGGCTGTTTTAATATGATTTGATTTGTTTGTGACCGTATTTAAACCTCGCTTGTTTTTGTTCTTAGAGAAAACAATCGTTTGGTGAAACATGGTGCTCACTCGACAAATATGGTCACGTAAGGCATCGCTGCTTGCATCAGTCGCCCAGTGTCATCTGAGACAACCCGAAAGCCCCGCAATGCTGTGCATCTAAACGAAGCATAGTGCGCGCAGTACCAACAGCAGTACGCATCGGTACTTCTATGTTTACGTGTGCTTTCGTAACTTCCACTGTTTGTCCTACCATTCCTATTGATATAAAAAGAATGTACCCTCAATTTAAGCGTAAATAGCTCGTTCGGCAAGCTTATAGGTTCTGCCTAATTTGCATTTGTTTTTTTCCGGGCTTCCGTCCAATCGCAGAGCTGGGTGGTATGACGTCATAGGTTCTGTTGCGGGAAATGAGTTAGTGGGTCGCATGGCCATTCCATTTTTTTCTAATCTTACAGCTTATTCGAGCGAAGTTTACGTTAAAAGTGGTGAGAGCATGATTCTAACGAGGCAATCTTTTGAATAAACCAAACCTGTATTTTCTATTCATGGCCGCTTTAAAGATCAGCGCAAAGAAAACATGACACAAAAAACCGAGATACTTCGCGAAGACATTTAACGATATAATTTCACCAAATCGCCCAACTGAGTCTTCCAGTCATTTCAACTAGAAGACAGCAGAACCGCAGCCAGAGTGTGACAGTTATTTTCTGGGTCACATCGGTCGCTGGTGTGTAAGCACGCGTTCTAACATATCGATACCCAACTCAAGCGTCTCGTTCGCTTGGAACAGCGAGCATTGCCACAACAGTAGCAGGACCACCCCCAACCAATTTCCACGCCACATTGTTGCGCAGGCTGGGCCGGTCTCATTGTGGGCTTCCTGGTTACAGTCGCCGGGCCTGACTTCGCTGGTACCGGACCCATTTTTCTCTCAGTAGCGAACTACATGACCACGGACAGGAAGTACAAGCTTCTTTCCTGCCTTCTACCCAACACGGGTCTCGTTGCCTTCCTGAGGATCATATTCATGGCCCGAGACTTCGAAGGTATATATACACACGCGATCTAACTGCGCAACTGCAGAGATAGCACGCGTTGTCGCGCTGCGAGTTGGTCAGCCAGTCGCGGATTGTGTCGATGTACCAGGTAGGAAGAAACGGCATCTACTGCAGCCTCTGCTTTCCCATTGAAGTTGCCTAGGATAAAAAAGCACGGCATCTTTTTTAACAGAAAGATGCTTAAAACGCAAAGCTTTCACGCATGCAATTTGAGTCAAAGTCAAAAATGCAAACTGCTGAACAAACTGCCGGGCGTGGAAGTTTTTTTCCAGAAAGCTGTACAAAATTTGTCTAGGGGCAGATACCGCCCCAGGCAGTTACCGATTGTTTGGATTTCGTTTAAATACGGTCTGTAATTCAGTAATCGTACAATGATAAAGGTTAGTACTGACTGCTTTATGTTTGGGCATGTGGTATTTTCTGCGTTTAAAGGGACACTGAAGCGAATTTGTCAAACTCCCGTTTTTGCTTGCACTGCGTAGACTGGCTCAAATTAGCACACTTTTCATCGTTTATCCGGTTGACAATTCGGTAATTATTTTACAAAGCGCGAAAAAAGAAAAACTGCCATGCGCGGTTTGCGGCGGCCGCACCAACTAAAGCTGTGACGTTGGGAGGAGGGGGCACCGTGATTAGACGATGCCCAAGGTGAGCAAGCAAACAAGTTTCGGTTTCGGTTTCGGTTCTGTAAAACACAACCGGTGGCGTTGTTGGATGGGCATTCTCAATAACTCAGTTATCATCGTACCGCGCTTCTGCCATGTTGTCAGCTCTAAAATTCATAAGATAAGCCTCCCAGGATGGCTTGGAATCGTAGCATTCACTAGCCGAGGCCTACGCAGTGCATGAACGCCCTCCGCATACCCGCAGACGCCCAAATGCCATGCGCTTTTCCCCCATATTTGGAGCTTGCCTCACTCATGACTGTATCGTAAAAAGCGTGTTCGCACCAGGCCAAGGGTGTGCTGATTGTGGCCTGTGCCCACTGCCCGCAAGCAGTCGGTGCTTATGGCAACAGCACGCCAACGAGAACTCGCTAGCGCGCCAGTGCCAGCCTGCGCGTGTTTTGCGAACTAGTTCGTGGAGCCATGAACGTTGCGGCCCAAAAAAAGGTGCACTCAGTATAGAAAACATCGGCGGAAAACGAAAAAGTGAACTTATAAAAAAAAAAAAAAGAAAGCACGTACCCGCGGGGATTCGAACTCACGACTTGCAAAACACTTGCGGTGACATACCCAGCGCTCCATACCACTCGGCCACAGGGGGAACTCCGCTGACCTTGGAAATATAAGGTATATATTGTATAACCAATTTACACTTTTATTTAGTTTTGGCATTTCAAGCAGCTTAGGTGACTATTTGTTCTTGTGCGCTCGTGCAGTAAGCATCCCCCAAGTTTCCACAATATCTCACCTCTAGCAATTGCATTTTTTAGACGGAAAAGCGTTGGCAGATGCGTAGTCGTGCTGCTGACCGCTGTGCTTGTTCGCCAGCGCAAAAAAGTGCTTCCCGCACCATAGTTTTACGCTGTACGGTAAAAACATCAGTTGATTTTATTTCCTTAGTACCTATATTGACTTCGCTGACTCTTCTCCCGCCTTCAAGAGGGGCGTTCCAGTCAGCGAAGCGTGGCATGTGCGCTTGTGCAGCGCTTGTGTGAAGCGACCTTGACTTGGAGCTAGATACAGTTTACAAACTAACCAAGTAAAGAAAGGCACATTCTTCAATTCACAAACGTGTCCTGGCTTCGTTTCAACTGAGCGAACGAATTGAGACGACCCGTCGGCGGCCGGCGGATGAAACGCTGGGACGACTGACTCTGTCTGAAGGCCGGGGAGCCGTGCAGTAGCGCAGCCAATTGCGAGCTCGGCTCCTCGCGACGTCACACGAAAACGCCGCAGAAAATGGGCGAGCGTAAAGAGAGGAGGACAGCATTTTCGAATTAATTTTTCTACTAAATAAAATCGCGTAAACGCGCCCAGAGTGGTCGAAACATGGCCTGGGGACTCCGGACTACAATTTGCGCTAGTAATCCCGCAATGTTTACATATCACTTCAGTGTCCCTTTAATGACTTGCTTGAGGTCGAAGCCCGGTAATGCAGAAAGAAAGGGTCGAAATGAGTAATAGTATAGACGCCGGATCCATAATTTGAGGGACCCTGGTCTTCTTTCGACCACCAGAAGAGTTTTTAACACGAAAGTGTTTGATTCCGGGATACACAAAGATTTCCATGACGTCATAACTATCACGGAAATGACGCCAGTACAACTAAGCAAGCGGCCTATAAAGGGTGCACCCCCGCTCACAGGGTTAAACAACCTTTAGTACTAAAGAGTACGTTATACTTAGGGTGTTCGCTTTCGGGTTTTATATTTTAACGCGAAAGTGTTTTATGCCGGGATACACCAAGATTTCACTGACGTCATTTTCGTCACGAAAATGACGCCGGTACGCCTTTGCCGAAGCGACCCGCCAGCAGGACGTCGCTCGCCAACCACACCCACAAGACCGCCGCCGACCCGCAAATGATTCTCAGCTGCATATTTTGCTGCACATTTCACATTCGTGTTTTACCGATTCTTCAAAGGATTCAACCAGTTTTTTCTTGATGTGCTTGATGTGCCTTTATGTGTAAGTTGGCTTTTCAGATGCAAGGCATCTCTTACACTCGGCCTGTCCTTCCATCCGGCGTGCATGCGTCCGCAACCCTCCTCCTTTTCCCTCGCCTGCCAGCTGCGTTAGCGCGTTCTCCTCGCCATGCCAGCTGTGCGTCAGCGCGCCGTTAGCGCGCGTATGCTACACTCTCTCTCGTTCTCCTCGCCATGCCAGATGTGCGTTAGCGCGCATGCGCGTCTCTCTCGCATCACTATCTCGCGGAGCGGCGATATAACCGCGGTATCTGCGGCGGACTCCTCAGTCGCTCCGTCAGTCGCTCTCTCTGCTACTGCTCTGACTGCTGCTCCACCTGCTGCTCCGATGAGTTGAAATGGACACTAAAATGCCTGCTACCACGTTGGCTGACGCAACCGTAACCAGCTCCAGCGAATTGAACCTCGTGAAATGCCTTGCATCACCCCAGGGTTCCCCTCGCGGGAAGATGGAGAGAATTTTGTTGTGTTTTTTGGCGAGATGACGGCACAAGTGAAACACACAAAGGTTCGCCTTAAAAATTCAAAGACTGCAGCAAACCGGCCAAAGCCGGAGACGTGTTTCGTAGCGATGCCGAGTGTCACTAACGGCGAGTCGAGACACCTAAACACAGGGCTAAACTCGCAGAAGAAGGTGGATGGCAAGTTCAAGGGTCAGTTTGCCAAGCGGGCGTCATGTAGACGTGTGCAGCCCAACTCCTGGTCTTCTATACATATCTAAATCAACTCTTCTGAAGTTTCCGATGTGGCATTTATTTGACGCAGAAAATGAAATGTGTGATAACCAACGAAAGAAAGTGTGTATACAAGTTTTAGGGAACGCGTCCCTTTCAGGAGAAATATAAAACACATGTAACTTTGATTCAGCCTAAATGTTATCACATAAAACTAATTGTTTCCGTTCAATTTGATCAAGCAGGAAACAAAGAACAACAGATTGCGATGTGTCAGGACTTTTTTTAATGCCGTCGTTCAGCGTGTGATTTCAGCTGGCGGACAATAGGTTTTGCTAATTCTGTTTATACCGACACTATCAAGTGTTGTTGTCTTTTAGAGAAATATTTTAACGAGAAGAACAGGAAGAGGACAGTTTTGCGTTGCGCCATGGCCCTCCTTTACCAACGACGATGTAGACGGGTGTAGCGGAGGCTTTGCTCAAGCCGTAATGGCCTAATTGTAAAAACATTTCGTCTAGCCTCACGGACTTGGCGTCGTGAATGCTGATACTAACATCGAAGCTGCCTGGCGTTCCCTAATCGCAAGGCTAATCAACATAAACCGTCTCAAAGCCATCAGATTGATTTCCGTTCGCGCGCGAACTCTCAGTGGGGCTCCCGAGGCCGGCTTCTTCCGGAGAGCACGCGATGTTACCCATTTCCCGAACATTCAAAAAATGACCACCAACCGCGTTCGTCTGTTTATATACGGGTTCCTCCAAACCATCTGTTGGTAGCGCGCTCTCCAATTTGCCGACTCCTCTCCTCATATCCTTGACTTCGACCACCGGCGCTCGGCGCCTGCTCTCACCCGCGCTTTCGCTCCACCCACCTGCGTTTTGTGCCCTCTCCCCCTCTCCCCACTACCCTGCACGTCTGCTTGGCGCTTGCTGTCCCCTGCAGTAGACTGTCTTCTACACATCGCTGCGCACGCGTTTCCAAGCCCCGAACCATGCTAGCCTCGATCAAGAACAGCTTCGTAGCTATTAGATTGCATCTCATTGTAAATAGATCCATGATCCGTGAGCCTTAGGGCTATCGCTTCAGCAGCTGAGGCGCCACGGTGCTGGCGGGGAAGATGAGCGTGCGATGAACACCGCAGTCTCCACCAAAACTAGTTACACCGTGGCAGAACAGATGACAAGAACCATATGGTTGATGGTGAAGCGATCTGTTTAAAAAAGAGGCAATCTCTCTACACCCTTCGACTACTACAGCTCAAGCAAAGCCTCCGTGCTAACCGTCTTCATTGTCGTCGCTAGAGTATGCCTGGTGCGTTAACTCCCACTCCCCGCTTCCCCGACGATGTTCCTAGTGGTTACCTCGACCGCGATTGTTACAAGGTTCCTAGTGGTTACAAAGTTCTTAGTACAATTTCACTAGTTTGAAGGGCGAAATGATGCTGTTGTGCAGCGCCAACGCAATTGAGAAATAGCAGAGGCGTGGCTCTGAGCGACAACTTTTTAATGTGACGGGTACGTCTACGTTCATGTACTGCGAGCGTATAGTGCGTAGCAGAGTCAAATCTAAACGCAAATATAAACCTGTGAAAATACAACACCAAATTTGAAGACATCGGTTTTTTATAGTAATGAATGACATGCTTGCGTCAAGTTACGGAGTACAACCAGTGCGCTTCTCTCTCAGCAATTAGCTGTGCATGTTACTCTTTAAGTGCACCAAATGCTGTTGTTCTATTGGGCTGGGGACCCGTCTTTCTATTCACGTATCAATAGAGGTTCTCTAATATTTGACTGGCACAGTCCCAGAGAACTCTGCATCTATTCCAGTTTCAAGCCAAAGCGTGTCATGTTCGTGGCTCTTTTTGGCGTGCAGGGAAAGCTGATTGGAAAGTTGTCAATCAGCGTCTCCTGGAACGAGACAACGTCGCTATAAGTGAAATCTGGGCGGGAATGGTGGTCACCGACGCGGCGATGATTGTTCTGGCCTGGTACTTATCCAAGGTTTTGCCCTGGAGCACCGACAATCCCCAGGGCTTGCTGTTCTTCCTGATGGTAGGGGAGCATTGTTGTACCATACCAGTTCTGCAGAGTGACTTGAGGCGGCAGGGCACATAGCATGTCCAACAGTCTTGATGGGACCTTGACACTTTATCAACTCTTCGAAATCTTAAATGCTCGCGGAACGTAGTCAACCGGCAAATCCAGTTCTTAAAGGAGCCATGAAGAGAAAATACAACTTCGTTTAATTTGAAAGAACTAGGATTCAGAATCTCCATCATCTCCATTACAGCCACAAAAGATGGTTTTTTTAACGAAAAAAAAAGCAAGCAGTATTTAAAAACTTTCAAATTTTGCGCCACAGTGACGTGTTATGAGCAAGAATGACGTCATACGGGCCAACAATAAAACATAATTTTCAGTGCGTTAACTGCACGTTAGCATTCAACTGATGCGGTCAAATGGAACTAGAGGCCCCATTACAGACGTCCAGTCATGTGTCGTCGCGACAGGTCAGTTAGGCGGCCGCCAATCGCACAAACAAGGTTCCGTGACGTCATAGAAAAGTTGCGGGAAATTGGCTAGGGGGTCGCGACTGCTTCACACGTTTTCTTTAATATCTCCGTTATTTGTTCGAAGATTGCAATGATATTGGTATCATTGTTATCGGGACTAAGCAGTCTTTCTAATAAATCCAACTTGTAATTTTTCTTCACGGCTCCTTTCAATTATGGGGTCGCAAACAACCTCGGGCGGAAATGACTGCTCTATGCCTATCAAATAACTTTGAAACTTTCTCAAAAAACGTTTTCAGTCTTTACTGGTCTTGGAGATCTATGGCCGCTCGAATTAAGTCATTACAGTGGCGTAGCGGCTATAGGCCGGCTTTCCATCAGTTGCAGCAATTAACGCATTTGACAGCCACTTTAAAAAGAAAGCCACAAAAGCAAAGGAGAAACGGAAGGCACATCTGCTACGACGAGAAAATCTCGCAGTGCCGCTCCATCCTGGGGATAACTATAGCTTTAGCTGTGCTTCCAGACGAGAAGGAAAGAGGGAAAGCGTTTATTAAAGGTGTTGCAGAGCGCGTTTAATTTATTCACAGTGCTCGAAATACAGTGTAGCAATAGCTTGCGATGGCGTCACTGTAGTGGCCATCACTGCAAGCATGGTTGAACGCTGTCGTCTTCTCTGTCGCTGTCATCTCGATAACGCTGAAAAAGCTCATAGAAATCCAAAAATGCTGTTGTAACGTAACATGCATGCAATTTATATTTATCGAGTTTAATAAGGGGATCCAATGGAGGCCGCTATGGCCGTTTTGTCTCACATGATTTTTGTTCTCGAGTCAAAAGTTAAAACGAAGTGCTTTAATACAAAATTGGCTGCTCAATTTGGCTTCTGCAGTTTTATGTTGAAATGTTGCCATTTCGGCCAGTCACGCCACATTTTGCGACTATGTTACCAGGGGCATTATTCAAGTGCGGAGAACCGGCACTGATAGCGGAATAATGGATCCTGCAGCAGAAGATAAGCTGAAACGAGCACGCAATTCTCGGTAATGCAACGGAACAGCTAGTGCAGAAAAGAAGGTGCAATTACTGGAATCTTGAGCCGACAGAGATGATGCGGGTATAGGGATTGCTGGGTTCTGTGCTTCTGGCCAAAGTCTTCTCTCAATGCGGTCCCAAAACAGACGCCCTCGCTACCGCGTAGGTCATTCACGTAGCAGCATTGACACGGAGAGTGAGAGCACGGCAAAGTGAGGAAATACGAGCTACCTGGGAATGATAACGGAACTTCAACAAGCACATTTACTCCAAAGATGCACGAAGACAAAACACAACTTTGTCCAGTTTCAACGAAAGACCCTTTGAAAACTTAACTTCATCCCAACCCCGAAAATTATTTTTAATGCGGAAAAGCGCACGAAATATTCAAAGCAACCTTCATATTTCACTCTGGAGAGACGTAATATTGGCAAAAGTCATAAATATTGGCGAGCACTAGGAGTATATTTATGAATGTGTTGCCTTTAGTTGACATTCAGGTGATACGATCAAACGGAACTAGACGCACCACTGCAATCACCCAGTTGTGTTTTTTGGCGGTGTCTTATGCGCCATGCAGATAAAATGGATTGTTTTATTCGAAAGATATCGTGTTTTCTATTGCCCCCACCACTTCTCTGAAGAAAACGATGCTTTATTCACTGAGAAATATAAGCAACTTAAGTTGAAATTTTGATTCTCCCGCCAAATCATGTGTTTTTGTGACGTGAGCAATGACATCATATGTGCTGGAACACGGCCGGACTGGAGGAGCGGCGAGCGAGTGCGCGCTCGCCGCTCCTCCAGTACGGCCGTGGCTGAAAGGCCTTGCTTACTGTTCGTCAACCTAGATGGCGCCACCATACCGCGAAGGGCTGTTTTCTTTCTATGCTTTGTTTTTTATCGTATTTGTACCGGGCTTGTTTTTGTTGAGGTAGAAAATATAATCTCTTCGTAAAACGTGGTATTCGCTCGACAAATTTTGTGACGTAAGACAGCGTCGCTTACGCCAATCGACCACTGTCGTCTGAGACAACCCCAAAGCGCCGCAGTGCTGTGCAGCTAAAAAAAGCAAGTACGCGCAGTACCAACAGCAGTACGCATCGGTAATTTTATTTTTACGTATAGTTTCGTAACTTCCATTGTTTACCCCACCACTATTACCACTATAATAAAAATGTACCCTTAATTTAAACGCAATAGCTCTTTCGGCAAGCTTATAAGGCCTGCCTAATTTGCGCTTGCTTTTGCCGGCCTCAGCAAATCGTAGATCTGCACATATGACATCATAGGTTCCGCTGTTGGAAATGCGCTAATGGCTCGCATGGACATTCAATTTTTTCTGAATATATAGCTTATTTGAGCAAAGTTTAAGTCCAAAGTGGGTCGGTATGATTCTAATGAGGCAAAATTCCGAATGAATCAAACTTCTGTTTTGTCTGCATGGCCCTTTAAGTCGCCAGCCTCCAATCGCACAAACAAGATTCCGCGGCGTCATGGAGAAATCGCTTTAAAGTGGCTAGGGACTTACCAGTGGTACTAGTGTCTCTTTTATAAGTTCCATTATTATTTTGAAGTGTGCAATAAAAGAGCCATAACCGTTATCGGCTGTCTCCTTAATGATCCGAACTTGTATTTTGTCTCCAAGGCCGTTTTAATGATCCCAAAGCAAGCTTCAATCGCGTTCGTCCACATTGGCAACTGGGATAATTTTTTTACTACTAATTACATCACTGACGGATCACACTTAAAGCTCTTTATTGCCGATTATCTAAACACACATGAGAAGAGTCTGCAATTTTTTGGAAAGTTACAGGAACTCCGAACACATTTGTTTCGCGGTACATAAGGTACGACGGAAGGTCAGAAGCGTCGTGTTTTCCAACACCGCTGCATGATTAACCCGCCGGGCCATTCTGAACACCTTTCACCGACAACAAGATCCGCAATACTCATAGATAGGTATCGGGCTCGAATATATATAATTTTAATAATGTATACCTCCTTCTTCTCCATCATATCTAACCTCGTTACGGTTCGTCGGTGAAAGCCATGAAGCCACGGAAGCAACGAAAGCCATACGCCAATATGCGCTCACTAATGAGCCTCTCCCGTCACATCTGTTGTTTCTTCTTTTAATATTGCACGGACGTACTTGTAATTCAGATTTAGTCGGTGAAAGCCACGAGGCCACGGAAGCAACGAAAGCCATACACCAATATGCGCTCACTAATGAGCCTTTCCCCGTCACAGCTGTTTTTTCTTCCTTTAATATTGCACAGACGTACTTGTAATTCAGATTCGGGCAAATTGTTAACCAATTCTTAAAGCGAGAATTCACCCTCTCGCACTCGAAATGTTATATGCGATTGCACAAGTTGTGAATTAGCGCAAGTGTTTCTACTACCCTTACCATGTCACTGTAGACAGCGGCCGCCCGCGGGCATATCTGGATACTAGACTATGCTTGAGCTGCGGATTTTTGTGTTCGCACACTTCTATACAGTCGCTTATTGCTTTTTCGTCAGCCGAGCTACTGGTGGTCAAGAGTCGACGAAGTCCCAGAAGCCGCAATGGCCCAGCGAAGCTCAGCGCGATTCGAGAAACCCCCTCCCGGAGTTCGGCGCATCATAAATGTCCAGAACCTCACCAAGGTAGGAACCATGTAGAACTCGGCGCCAACGCCAAGTCACAGCGACCTCATGCGTCGCGTGATTTTAAGGTTAACGTTTTTGTTGTAATGTGCAACGTACGTGTGCTGGAGCTTCGGAAATACATTGCAATCTGTAGGTGTACCCTTCACATGCACTAAAGTACAAAATTTAAGGCGGAAAAACAAAGTTAGTATGGGAGTATGTGACGAGACCTAGCAAGCCAAGAGCCTCCACGAGTTGTTTTTCTGGTAAGTCTGCTAGGGAGGTCGGTTTGAACGAACGACGTCACTGTCCACCAAAACCGCCACATGACACGTCAGAGGCGATATGGAGGTGACGCCGGCGCATGCCCACATTCGCAGCCAATGGGAATTTAGGTGGTGTTTCGCCGACACACATGCCAACGTCATGAATATAAAGCATAGGCCGTTCAAGGCGTTCGCATTAAAAGCTCTGTAATGATGCTTTGGAGCCCTACTTCTCACATCCCTGTTAAGTGGCCTACGTTACGGCTGCGGCTAACCTCGCCGAAGAGGCAAACACTCCGCACATCGCTTAATATTTTGCTGGGTATTCTGGGCTTCCAGGTTCTTATCAAAATTAAGATAGCCTGTAATTTCATTGCGAAACATTTCCCCCTACTTAAACCATTATCATCGTGATTATCACCATCGCCATCACCATCACCATCATCGCCGTCGTCCGCTTACCTAAGTCCATCGCCGTCGTCCGCTTACCTAAGTCCATCGCGGGACAAGGACCTCTAACATCAATTTTCGACCCCTCTTAAAGGGACACTGCAGTGATATGTAAACATTGCGGGATTACTAGCGCAAATTGTAGTCCGGAGTCCCCAGGCCACGTTTCGACCACTCTGGGCGCGTTTACGCGAATTTATTTAGTAGAAAAATCAATTCGAAAATGCTGTCCTCCTCTCTTTACGCTAGCCCATTTTCTGAGGCGTTTTCGTGTGATGTCGGGAGGAGCCGAGCTCGCAATTGGCTGCGCTACTGCACGGTTCGCCGACCTTCCGATCGAGTCAGTCGGCACAGCGTTTAGACTGCCGGCCGCCGACGGGTCGTCGCAATGGGCTCGCTCAATTGAAACTAAGCCACCACACGTTTGTTAATGAAGAATGTCCCTTTCTTTACTTTGTTAGTTTGTACACCGTATCTAGCTCCAAGTCGACTCAAGGTCGCCTCGCACAAGCGCTGCACAAGGGCACATGCGACCCTTCGCTGACTTTACGCTAGTAGGAAAATCTAAGGCCACTTGAACGCGGGTGAAGAGTCAACGAAGTCAATATTGCTACTAAGAAAATAAAATCAACTGAAACTTTTACTGTACAGCGCAAAACTAGGGATCAGGAAGCACTTTTTTGCGCTGGGTGAAAAGCACAGCGGTCAGCAGCACGGCCGCACATCTGCGAACGCTTTTCCGTCCAAGAAATGATATTGCTAGACGTGAGATATTGTGGAAGTTTGGGGAACGCTTACTGCACGGGCGCTATACGACAAATAGTCACCTAAGCTGTTTGGAATGCTAAAACTAAATAAAAGTGTAAACTGGTTATACATTATATACCTTATATTTCCAAGGTTGGCAGCGATCGCCCGTGGCCGAGTGCTTTGGAGCGCTAGGTATGTCGGCGCAAGTGTTTTGCGCGTCACTAGTTCGAATCCCCGTGGGTGCGTACTTTTTTTTTTATAAGTTAACTTTTTCGTTTTCCGACGATGTTTTCTATACTGAGTTCACCTTTTTTTGGGCCGCAACGTTCATTGCCCCACGAACTAGTTCACAGAATGCGCGCAGGCTGGCACTGGCGCGCTAGCGAGTTCTCGTTGGCGTGCTGTTGCCATTAGCACCGACTGCTTGCGGGCAGTGGGCACAGGCCAGAATCAACAGACCCTTGGCCTGGTGCGAACACGCTTTTTACGATACAGGCATGAGTGAGGCAAGCTCCAAATATAGGGGAAAAGCGCATGGCATTTGAGCGTCTGCGGGGACGCGGAGGGTGTTGATGCACTGCGTAGGCCTCGGCTAGTGAATGCTACGATTCCAAGCCGTCCTAGGAGGCTAATCTTATGCATTTTACAGCCGACATCATGGCAGAAGCGCGGTACGATGATTACTGAGATATTGAGAAGGCCTTTTCTTCTTCTTAAGTGGTTCGGGTGAAAAGGAAAAGGAATTGCACTGGGGATATTATTGAGCCCAACAGGGGGCTCACCTGCATACAACCCAGTGCGGTGGGGAGGGGGAGGAGGGGGATATAAAGATTAGAGAGGAGAAAGGGGGTGATAAAGAGATGCCCATCCAACAACGCCATTGGTTGTGTTTTACAGAACCGAGACCGAAACCGAAACTTGTTTGATTGCTAACGTTGGACATTGTCAATCACGGTGCCCCCTCCTCCCAACGTCACAGCCTTAGTTGGTGCGGCCGCCGCAAACCGCGCATGGTAGTTTTTCTTCTTTCGCGCTTTGTAAAATATTTACCGATTTGTCAACCGGATAAACGATGAAAAGTGTGCTAATTTGAGCCAGTCTACGCAGTGCAAGCAACAACGGGAGCTTGACAAATTCACTTCATTGTCCCTTTAATCTGGCCGTCACTGCTCAAGGCGTTTAAAAGGGATGTCTATACGTGTCTGTGGTCGTTTGTCACGAGCACGTTCGAACATGCAGTAATGGCGTGCATTATCGTAAGGATAGCGACCCATATACGCACCACTCCCACCAATTCTCGGTGAACGAAAGTGAGCTTCGTGCGTAAAGACAGTAATTGGACATGATGAATTCTACGTGTAACTTTTCTTAGCTTGTTTCAAACATCGTTATTTCGTAATGTTTTTCCTACTCCAAAGCTTGTTTTAGCAGGCATGGTGCATTAACGTGTTCACTTTAAGTCCAAATATACAAGCTATTCAAGGTAAAGATGTGAATTGGTCCACTAACATTTGGCTTCCTGTTTTCCGTAAGTTGATTAGCCTCATTTGTTACACGATGCAAAAATAACTGCTGCACTAATACTAAAAAACATAGAGAGATATAGAGGGAGCGAGTATGTGTGTGACAGAGAAAGAAAGAAAGCGTTGTTGTCTGGCAACAAAGACATGCTCGTTTTCATAGTTGCGTAGTTTAGCGTAACGATATGAGATTTCATGCCAGAAACCTGTACGGCCACCAGCATAAAGGACATTTCTATGAATATACGAGCTTCACGATTGGTGAGACAGAGGAACATTCCTCAAAAGCGCGCACGTAGATTGTCACCAGCGCCCTATATTCATTCACATGCGCAGCTACGCGCCCATAATCGTTGTGTTGTGCCTCGGCTGCAGATGTTTGGATCAAAGCCGGCCCTGAATGGTCTCGACTTGGCGGTATACGAGTCGAAGGTGACCGTACTTTTGGGCCACAACGGAGCTGGAAAAACGACACTGATGAGCATCCTGACAGGCAAGTGGCACCTAACCTTTTGATTAAATGACGTGAGGGTAGTGTACATCTGGCGTAGAAAAGAGGACACCCTAGAATGGGGCGTTTTATATACAGTTGCTGTCCAATAACATCACGTGCACCATCTCTGCCACTTTCATCTCAGGGCGCCTGAGTTTCCAGTCATTGCTATCTAGTGGGAAAAGTTCACCAATACAGAGTTCCACCATAAGATCTAATCTAGAGTTTCAGCCAACATTCGGCCGATGGGAAGTGCGAGCTTAACGCCAGATATCTAAATCACGGGTAATGTTACGCCTTGTTCTTGCTGAATTATGCCCATTTGATGGGACGCATATGTCGAATATTAGCCGACCAGTCGATAATTAATGCTATGTTGCAGTGGTTCTCAGCCATGACCCAACAGGGGACCCCTTTCGGGCTTGCGAAATTGATGGGGGACCCCACGATATAATACATGCCGATCGGTGTCATAGTGTCCAACAATTTGAACTTGTAGCTTACCCCCCCCACACACACACACACTTGCTCGATGCCCACCTTTTGTGCTTGACTTCTATGACGATGCGCGTCACTATGTTAAACAATGTGCTCTTGAATCTAACACTCGTCTGAACACATATATGCTGCCTTTTCGGTGTCTGTTTTTTTTTTTCTCTCATAGATGGCGTGTTGTGCAAAAAGCCGATCTTAAAGTATGTGCTACGCGGAAAAACTAAACGTACATGTCAGGCGGTGAAGCCACCTTTTGGCATTGCCAGCCAGTTCTAGCAAAATGGAGGAAAGAATGGCAGGGGGGAAAGTTTTGGATGAGGCTTCGCGGACCCCTCAAATGCTCTCGAGGACCCCCTGGGGTCCGCGGACCCCCATATGAGAACCACTGCTATATTGTATTTGGCAGCATACATGCTGTCGGGAAGCAGAGTCTATGAGATTGATGGCTGGACGTGGTTGGCTTTATTGTTAACACAACGGACAGCTGGTGCGTTGGAAGAGTTCACGAATGTTGCAAATTTTTTTTAAGGAACAATATGATAATAGTTGGACGCTTGGATACCGGCATCGCTGCATCTGCCTGTCCACCAGTGGAGGCTGATACTGACGGAGGTAACGTTGTTAGTGATCGTGGCTTAGCCACAGTGGCCTATGTACAGTCACGCACAAGGGTTCGATGTTATATGTCTAGGAGCAGATTGTTGGCTTAAGTGCCGTGCGTGTGCTTTCAGCGGTATGAGGTGCAGGCATCGATTTTTGCTACAGTACCTGAATAAAACACACCCTGAGTGGATAGGTGCAACTTAACGTTGTGCAAATAAATTTTGAATAACTACAATTAAGCTTGGCTAACTACAATTAACAAATAAATTTTGTATAACTGCAATAAATAAAAGAACACAAAATACCAATAACTCAGTCAGAAACCGTGAAGGATAATGCCAATGTTCAAAGTTGTATATTCATCGTGCTCGCTACTTACTGGACACAGAAGATGAAAAAAGGCGCGGATAAAAGACGTGCTGGTGTATCTGAAGAGTAACTCAACTTCGACACAAGGAAGGGCCTCGTTATTGACGAAAATTCTTTTGTCGTTCCGCAACTTAACGAAATGTTTGTTGCGGTTTCCATCATGTTTTTACACGCCCATCGCCTCCAACGACGCGTCTGTTTTTAGCCATGCAAATCTCAACAGCGGCTTCACTGCTACAATCGACAAACTTAAAGGGGCTATGCAGACAAAACACAAGCTTCGTTCATTCGAAAGATTGCCTTGTTAGAATCATACGGATATCACTTTTAACGCACACTTCGTTAAAATAAGCTATATAATAAGGAAAAAATGGAATGGCCATGCTTCCAACTAGCTCATTTCCCGCAACTGAACCTCGAATGTGCGATTCGCTGAGGAAGGCAAAGGCAAAAGCAAACGCAAAGTGGGCACAGCTTATAAGCTTGCCGAACGAGCTGTTTGCACTTAAATGTAATGCATATTCATGTTACAGCAGCAAGATTGCGGGGTAAACAATGAAAGTTACGAAAATACTCGTAAACATAGAAGTACCCATACGCACTGCTGTTGGTACTGGGCGCACTATGCTTGGTTTACATGCACGGCAATCCACCGCTTTGGAGTGGTCTTACACAACACTGGCCGACTGGCGTAACCGACATTGCCTCACGTGACCCTGTTTGTTTAGCATACCCCAAGTTTTATGCAACGATTACTTTCTACCCCACCAAAAAAACAAACAAGTAGAAAATGCGGTCAAAAAACAAAGTTGCCGTGAACAACGATCAGCGGCTGACTATGGTAGCGCCATCTCGGATGGCTGACGGTAATCAACGCTGCAGAGCCTAATGACGTACTGGACGTCCATTGGATTACCCGCCCTTGTGATATTATGGCAGACGTCACGAAAGCACATGATTTGGCGGAAGAATCAAAATTTTCGCCTAAATTGGTTAATTTTTCAAAGAATTTAGCACCGTTTGCTGCCGTACAAGCGCTGAGGGCACTATAAAACACTAAATCTTTCAAATAAAACACTTCTGTTTTGTCGGCATGGACCCTTGTACCTTCGCCAAGATGCAAAATTGAGTTACTGAACCAATTTTTATTTGCGATTCATTCGGACGCCATTTTCTGTCTCAGTGTAAATTGATCCGGTGTCTGTGAAACAGACTTAACGTCTCGTTTAGTGTGCGACGCCTGCTCCGATAGACATTTCTCCTCCGGATTTCTGGGCGTGGTGAGTTGGGCATCGTCCAAATGACTAACATAAGCCTTACTTTTTACTTAGGTGATCTTTAGATTCAGATATTTTAGTATTGACAACAGAAAAGCCATCGTGGTGAAGGTAGCGTGTTGGATTGGATTGGAAAAGAGTTTATTTACAAAGATCCTGCAGTAGGCGGGGGCCGATTTACGGCTCCGCCTCAACGCGGCCTAACGTGTAACGTGTTGGACTTGATAGAATTTGTTTGCTCTTATACAGAATATGAACATTAGTTTCAGCGGATCAGTATGGTAGCGCCATCTGGGGGGACTGATGGTAAGCCAGGCTGCAGAGCCTATTCACGCACTGGAAGTTCGTTTTAATACCTGCACTCACGACTGCATGGCAGACGTCACGAAAACACCAGATTTGGCGGGAGTATCAAAATTTTAACCTAAATTAATAATTTCTCAGTGAATAGGGCATCGTTTGCTCAATCAATCAATTAATCAATTAATTTAATAATATCTGGTTTTATCTGGTTTCATTAATATCTGGTTTTATTTATTAATATCTAGTTAATATCTGGAACTTTGTTTTAGAAGCATTAATTTTTAACTTATTAAGATTACACCACTGTAACACGTTACGGTGATCTACACTTAGTTTAGACGTTAGTGACGAAACCGTATTGTCATAGTTGTAGAGAGTGGTATAATCTGGATATAATAGACATTTTGAAGAGGAAAGGCAATTCGGTAAATCATTAATGTACAACAAAAAAGTAGTGGCCCCAATATGGAACCTTGGTTACGCCAATGTTAGTTATTCTAGCTTGCGACTAGACATCAGCAACGGAAACAACCTGAATTCTATCTCGTCAGTAATTTTTAAGGAGCAATAATGGTGGTCCACAAATTCCAAGCAATTCCAGTTTAGTAAAAAGGATAGAGTGATTGATAGTATCAAATGCTTTAGACAGATCGAGAACAAGTGAACCAGCGTACAAGCCTTCGTCAGTAAATGATTTTAGCTTATCGGTAAGGGAAACGAGGGCTAGATGAGTGGAATAACCAGGACGGAAACCAAATTGCCATGAAGAAAGTATATTAAGTTTATTTAAATAGTTTGTTAGACGAGTTGCAATTAGTTTTTTAGTTATTTTGCTGAAAAATGGTAATATGAATATGGGCCTGTAGTTAGGAAGCAATGATCGATCACCGTTCTTATTAAAGACTAGAATAATTTTTCCTCGCTTAAGTTCCTCTGGAAACAGAGCACTTTGAAACAACCGACTAAATATTTGAGAAAGTGCCTATGAAATGAGATGAGCGATCATTTGCATTCGGCTGGCGTGAATATTGTCAAGCCGGGAGCTGGTTAATTTTTGGTTGTTTGTGGAATCAAAGATTCCATGGGGTGTTGTAGGGGAAAGGAAGAACGAATGCGGTAGCCGTGCGTGTTTGAACTCATAACTGAAAATTTCACTTTGATCGTGACTGAAAAAGAAATTGCAGAAAGCGTTAGCCATATGAATGGGTTGAACGTACTCGATAGCATTATGCGATATTTTGGATACATGATCGTGACACATGCGTCTATTTAAAAAAAGAAATTATAATTTCCCATTCTTTTTCATGAATTATGGCCAGCCTCTGTTATTTTATGCTCTTAATTCTTTCTTTTGGCGCTTTTCAGTTGCGCAGAAATGTCGTTAGCTAGTTTCATTTTATACCGGGCAAGTAACAATGTTGAAAGGCTGTTTTTTTTATTTTTTTGTAAAGATTATCTCGCCTGCGCCTGGCCGATAGTAGTGTATCGGTCATCCAGGGTTTGCGTGCATATAGATATTGTTTTACATTTTCGGGTACACGAGTTACAAAGCAGGCATGATGAAATTATCAGTAAAAATTGGGAATAGGCTTTCTGCGTATCATCTGTGCGCATACTTCAGACCAATCTACTTTTGCTATCGCTTCAACGAACGTTTCTTTGTCAAAGATACTTTTTTAAAAAGCAAAAGAACGTTTACGGCTGAGTACTGTTAAATTTGATAAAAATGGGGCAGTGATCAGTAATATCAATGTCAAGAACACCAGCTAGAGGCGGAGTAAGTAGATTAGACAGGGCGTGATCAATAAGAGTACTACTGCCGGTACTGGAATGACGAGTTGGAATATTAATAAGACACTCAAATCTGAAGCTGTGAATGGTATTTGTATAGTTAATACATCCGGGAGATGTGTTATCAAGTAAATTTATATTAATGTCCCCCAAGATAGCCATATTTTTGTTTTCTAGACACACACTGTTCAATGAATGTTGAACAGCTCAGCAAAATTCAGGAATCGATGTTGATGGGGAACGATAAATGCAGCCACAGATAAAAGATTTCGCAGTGATATTTAGAAACGAGGCATCGAATTCAATAAATACAGATTCACAGTTGGTCAACGAGATGTCTAAATCATACCTTCGCTTGTAGGACATATTAGAAGACACAAATAAAGCTACACCTACGTGGTTACTTGCTAGCCTGTGACAATATTCGGATGAATAGGAAGGGAAGCAGTACACCTTATCTTCGTTCGATAGCCAAGATTCAGTAATTGCAATGATAGAAAGATGGTTATCACAGGATAAAAGTAGATTATGAATTTCATCGAAACGTTTTCGTAGACTTCTAGCGTTGAAATGTATGATACATTGAGAGTCGGTAAAAAGAAACGATCTTAATTCATTAGCCACGAATGATGGGGATGTCTGAGGCATGATAATGGTCTACATAGGTTATGTCTGGTGCAGTCACTTGAAGTGATTTGGGACAGGACGGATTCTTTGCGGATTCGGAGCCCTTTACTGTCAGTGGTCTTCCTCGCCTTGATCTGGTAGTTGTCCGTCTATAGAACCATCCATTTTTTTTCCTTCTTTAGAGCTAATGCCTTAGCGAACAGTGTCTTGTTACCTGGGGTCAACCGATCTTTAATGTAGACTGGGGTGTCTGGTGAGGCCAAAACACCAATATCATTGAGGAAAAGTTTGGCCTTGCGTGCTTGGATAATGAACTCGGATTTTTGGTTGGGGAACAAAATCTAGCAATGATATTTTTCTTGTTTTCCGATCGCATCGGGACTCGATGAAAAAGTCGATGTAAAGGGGTTCTAGAGGGCACTCAATCTTTTCCCCAATGGTTTGCATTATTGCGATGCAATCTTCGCCCTGAGTGCAAGGAACACCCTTTATTTCCACGTTGTTCATCATCGAGTACTGCTCCAGGTCAGCTACCTTTTTAATCAGAGCCGAATTTTCTGGCTTCAGTGCGGTGTTGTCGGCGACCAATGAAGCGTTCTCACTGCGCAGATCTTCAACACGCGAGTTCATATGCTCAAGGCTTTATACTAACTCGACAACTTGCGTTTTTAGCTCGAGGATGTCAACGCCGGAAGTTAGCATTTTTAACAAGAACCTACCAAAAACAGCTTCCGCCGTTCGCTCGGTTTCAGCGTCTAGTTTTTGTTGCATGTCAGCAACCATCTTTGAAAGCTCCGCGTTCGTGGGTATAGCGCACAGGCAACGACAAGAACAGCGAAAATGGCAGCAATGACAGCAAAAAAGGACAAGAAACGCGAGGTTCTCTGGCAATTAGACACTAACATGCGCAGACAGAGAAGAAAATTCAGACGACTGTTCCGAGGGCTGTCCCTGCTGCCAATGAAGCGCGGCACCCGGTGCTGGCTTGTTTGTAGCTGTCGTCGCTGAAGGCAGTGCCTCCAAGCGGTTGCTGGTGATGATGGAACAGCAGGATCAGGGGATCACTGATCAGCCTGGCGAAGCTCACACGTGCCGACGATGAAGGCCTATGGAAGGCCGCTGATGATCTCACGGCGATAGGCAATGCTCCTGAAGAGACAGCGGCCGGAAAAGGGGCTGCGCTGACAGAGAAGAAAAATCTGGCGTCTGTTTCGAGGGCTGATTGATTGATTGATTCTGTGGTTTAACGTGCCAACGCAAAGCAGGCGATGAGGCACGCCGTAGTGGAGGACTCCGTATTAATTTTGACCACGTGGGGATCTTTACCCTGCGCCGAAATCTCGTACACACGGGCGTTTTTTGCTTTTCGCCTCCATCAGAAAATGGGCCGCCGCGGCCGGGAATCGAACCCGCGTCCTTGTGCTCAGCAGTGTAACGCCTTAGCCACTAAGCCACCGCGGCGCGAGGGCTGTCATTGCAGCAAGACAAGAGCTGGGGGCACTATAAAACACGAAATCTTTCGAATAAAACAAACTTGTATTTTGTCTGCATGGCCCCTTTAAGCATCTACTTCGTCCTCGGAACAGAATACCAAATAACTATTCCTAAACTGAGATTCTCAAGGTGGTTCCTTTCGGAAATGGCTGCTTGGAAAAAGCTGCCGCAAGGGAGGCAATCCCGCAACTGACAGTAGTGGTTTTGAAGCAGTAACCCCTCATCTAAAACTTTTTCACGCTCGTAGGTATCAAAGGTCCGACGAGTGGCACTGCGTGCGTCTGCGGCTTCAACGCGGCCGTACAGCGTGATGCGATCCGCAAAGTTGTGAGCCTGTGCCAGCAGTTCGACATCTTCTTCGGGGACATGACATGCGCCGAGAACCTGCTATATTTTGGATCGGTACGTCGCCAGCATGTAAAACAAAGACAGCCTTCGACTTTTTTTTTGGGGGGGGGGGGGTTCAGAGGGGTCACTCCGCTCCATTCAAGCAACGAAAAATGTTTTTTACCAGAAAAGTGCAATAGCCAAGAACTTTGAACTTTTGCCACATAGTGACGTTTACTAGGGCAGGAGTAACGTAATATCAACCACCACTAGAATATAGATATCAGCGCGTTACCCTCATATCAGCATTCGAGTAATATAACCAAACAAACCTAGCAAGCCCGCTACCATCGCCCTGTGATGTTTTTTTTTTTTTTTTTTTTTTGTCGGTGGCTTAGGTCGGCGTCGGCAAGTCACACCCACAACGTTTTGTGACGTCATGGAAAAATCGCTGAAAAATGGCTGGGGTGTCGCCACCGTTCGACCTGTTTTCTTTAATATCTCCATATTTTCTTGAAGTTTGCCCTGAGATTAGTATTGTTGTTACCACAACAAACCAGACTGTCTTTAATAAATCGAACTCGTATTTTGCCTTCATGGGCTCTTTATAAAACTTTGAGCTTCGTTTGAAGGATCGCGCTTGGGGCTAATACAGCGACGTACTTGAAAGAAAACAAAAGTACACTGGCTGTACGGACTCCGCACTTGTTTTATTACGAATTAGACAGCAGAAGATGATTTCATGAAAACAATTTTGGAAGATCCATTAGTATAAAAATTAGATGTATTGCACAGTCTTTATGAGAAGGGAACGTTTTCTTCTTTCAAATCCGCCTGTGTCTTAGTCCCAAGCACAAATGATGCACTATCAACTAACCCTCACCGCGGGTAACTCAAACGTTATGCCCTCGTTTCTTGTGAAGTCAGGATCTATCCTATTGAAAACTAAATTTGGACTAGTTGCTGAAGAAGAATAGAAGAAGAACAGATTTATTTCATGTTCTTTATCAGACATGACGGAGCGAGAGAAACAGCTGTTGTGGACAGCTTAACGAGCTCTCGCCCAGTACGGGTGTATGGGTAGCATAGATGGTGCCTGACGGTAGGCATCCTAGATGATTTGCGTGCAATTAACACAGTGCAATTTCAATATTTTCCATCGAATGCAGTAAAAAATAAAACTAATATGCACTTACAAAAATGTGGTTAAATAAACAGAAATGAGAAGGAACACGTTTATACAATGCCTAGAGAAACATTGCTTGAATACATATCCACAACCGGTACTCTTCGGTGGAAAATAAAAAAAAATACAATAAAAAATAAAGAGCAATCATTATTGCAAGTACATTAGTGAAAGCTCAGGAAAAAGCTCAGGAAGAATGCAAGTCAACGCCGCGTTCAATAAATTGATTTAGAAATTTGAGGAGAGGTAATGCGAACATTGCGTTTCTAACTTAAAAAAACAGAGCGATAAGTTAAAATGATTTCGCGGTAGAACCATCTCATCGACATTGTGAAGCACTGAGATCTGTGTTGTGCCTTCATTACCTTGAATGCGCCTGTCTCGATATTCCTGTGAGAGGGCATGCATATGTAATGCGTGTTCTACATACATGTGTTTATGCATGTGTCTACGTCTGTGCACTCCCGGGAACAGCTTAAAGGATCCGACATGAAGGGTCTCCATGAGGCAATTGTGGACACGCTGAAAATTGTGAACTTGGAGGAGAAAATGCACTGCATGCCAGCAGAGCTCTCCGGTGGAATGAAAAGAAGGCTCAGCATGGCCATCGCCATCGTGTCGAATCCCAAGGTGAGGTGGCCGCTATAGATTGGTGGCGTCTAAGGCCCGCAGCCTCCCTCCATCCTTTCCCTCTTCAGGGGATGTAGGGGGTCTCTTAGTGGTTTCCCGTTATAATTGAAACAATGGTATTACACTGTGAACACGTGTTAGTCGCCTTGCTCCCACCAGGCTTAGGGCCAACTGCAACACAACAAAACATCGATCTAAATACTGGGTTGTACATTGGACGATGACGAGATGTGGCTTATGGCCATGTCTATATATAAGCCTTTCCAGACCAAGGAAAGCGCTGACTGCCATAAAATCGTGTGTAGCCGCAGCCAAAAAACAATACCGTTACATTACATTACAAAGGTATTACATAATAAAAAACATTCGGTCGAAAACATGCGTAATATTTTATCTTTGCTCATTATTCTGGACAAGTACAGCGCATGCCACCATTTTGAGTAGTTTTGAACTGGCTTGCATAAATTTACTTCTTCATGAAACTTCCGTCAGACTTTTGGCCAGTAGGCTGAATGGAGTCACAGACAGACCAATATTTCCTAATTTAGGTAGCCAAAAAAAAAAGACTATCGCCTTGAGTAGTCATCCCGGTTTCTGTGGGGATTAAATTTCTTTCCAAAGCTTGGCTGAGTATTCGAAACCAATAAGGTCCTTCGCAAAACGATTTACAGAAACATGGCTTTTGTAAGCAGTGTTAATGTGCTGGTTCAAATTATTTCACTTCTGTTCTGCGTGACAAAAAGGTCGTAATCCTGGACGAGCCCACCGCTGGCATGGACCCCGAGACTCGCCGCAATGTGTGGGACGTCATTCAGACTGTCGGAAAGAAGCACACCGTTCTGCTTTCATCACACGATATGGAGGAGGCCGACGCCCTGGGTGACTTCATCGTCGTCATGGCGCAAGGCAGGGCCGTCTGCGCCGGCACCACGGCGTTCCTCAAGAAGGCCTGTGGTACGCGTCATTGAGCTCTGTTGACGCGCTTTTGCGATGTCTTCGGCATGTGCTTGCTTCCGCTGACCGCTTGTTTGCAGGAACGAACAAAAAGAATAATGGTAAATTTCTCAGAGTGCATCCCAGCAGCATTGGCCATTGCCTTCGGCGTTGCATCTCAGTTGTGATCTGTTCTAGGTCAGTTCAACAGGTGTGTAATTATTATATGTAACGGAGAAAACCTGGTATTCTTACTTTCCGGAGATAAAGTTAGAAGGGCGATAGAACAAAAGCGAAATAAATTAGCCTAAAACGCGCACGCCCACAGATGTGAGCACACACACCTGCACACACACGTTCGAACGTTCACTCTCTCACACACACGCACATTTACACAGAAGCAAAGACAGACACGGACGCGCACATGCATGCAAACACATATGCGCACACGCACACATACACACATGAACACGAACTCCAACGCACGCACAAACACATGCGTTCACATACGGGTACACACACAGACAAGGGCACTCACCAACACGGACGCACACACACTCAGACACGCGAGCACTCATCCACGCACTCCCAAACACGCACGCACGCACGCACCCACGCAGGTTCGCTGACACACACACGGAAGCACACAATGTGCAAATGGGGTTTCGTACGTTCGATAGAGGAATCGACATTTACTGTCCCTGTTTGTCTTCGTATTTAACAACGGGAATATTAGGAAAAAGTGACACTGGACGAGAGTAACCTCACCCCACTCGGAATCCGATGGCACGATGTTTCGCTTGCATATAAGGAGCGTAACCATTTGGATAACAGATGCAGTGTCAAGGTGATGTGTTTGAAGTATATGGACAGGTGTGAGACATCGCCTCATGGGTTTGCTGCGAATATATATATATATATATATATATATATATATATATATATTTATATAGGCAGCAATAAATCTTGGAAGGTGGTAGAGACCACAAGAAAAGAAAACTTCGAACAAGAGAGAAACCACGATTGTTGCCAACGTTTCAGCAAGGAGACTTGCCTTATTTAGCGCCATAAAACTTGAAAGATGGTGGGGACCCAAAAAAGGAAGTTGGTGCCAACGTTTCAGCAGATACTTGCCCTCACAAAGGCAAGTCTCTTTGCTGAAACGTTGGCAACAACCATGGCCGCTACCTTGCTTGAAGTTTTCTTTTTTTTATTTATGACAACAAACTCTGTAAGCCCATTTGCCTTCATATATTTTGTGGTCTGCATTGTTCCGTGCAGACCAAGATGTCCTTGAGAACTGCAAGCAAGAGCGGGATACCCCATTAGCGTCCCCTTGTAGGGAACGCGTAGCTCATGCCCACACTTAAAACAACACTCACCGCTGCACGAGCCCGCAGACAACCCCCTAGACGCCGAGAGCATCTGGCCAACTGTTGTAGCCCGATCTTTAGAACACTACAGTCCTAACACCAAGGATTAGGGGCTTTATGGCCGGCACCAAAACGCGGCTAATATTTTATACTAACAATTTATAGCAATACCGCGTTAACTAGAACTCGCATATCTCGAAATATGAGTTCAGCCGAAAATATTTTCTCGCCACGCATTCACTTCCCATGGGTGCTATGTATTTGCCCCGTTTTTTTAGCGAAACGTTTCTTCGGTGGATCACGGTTATTTCGGAATGTTAACAACGAAGACACAAGGAAAAGCCCGCTACAGGCAGGTGGTAAGGTCTTCGTGTGATCACTTAGCTCCGACCACGCGCTGAACTGGGCCCTGAACGGCAAATTGAAAATTCCCACACCCTCGGCTGTTTCTAATCCAACGTATTACTTGCTTGCTTGTACGGTTTAACGCACCGACGCAACGCAGGCGAAGAGGAGTGCCGTAGTGGAGGGCTCCGAATTAATTTTGACCACCTGGGGATCATTAACGTGCGCCGGAATCTCGTACACAGAGGTGTGTTTGCGTTTCTCTTCCGTCAGAAAAGCGGCCGCCGCGACCGGGAATTAAAGCCCCCTCCTCGTGCTCAGCAGCACAACGCTTTAGCTACTGAGCCACCGCGGCGGATTTGTCCAACGTATGAATCAACTGTGGAAGTAATAACGTGTGCTTCAACCATGGGTGGAGGAAAATCATGCGGACGACGAGAAGCCTCATGAAGTGCCTACAACTGTAGATACAAGAAACATGCTGCGCTTGTTTCGCTGTGATGTAGAATTTAGCGGTGGCGACAAACGAATGATGCATTGAGCAGCTCGAGAACGCTTTTCTGGGGCCAAATGCGAACGCTGGACAGGCTAGCATCACGCAGTTATTTCTTCTGCAGTAATAAAAAGTTTGTTTCTCCTAAGAAATATTTTGACCTGATTAGGAAATCTCCACTGTGCAGCGGAGCTTTTGTTACCAGCACTAGGTCTGATTTCAGTGACCTGGCCACAAATATTCGTCATTTTGTTGAAGTCAAAACTCCGCACTCGATATTTCTAGTTGATTTTACGACTTGGAGTTAACGAGGTTTTACTGTTTTCTTCTCATGAAAATAAAAATTACGATTGCAACACCACTGTGAAGACTTACAAGTTCATAATTATTACGGTAATGAGCTTTTCGACTTCACCTATATTCCCATTCAAGGAATAATTCCGTCGTCTTACGCATATTTGTGTAGCGCTTTCCATTAGGAAGGTTCTGGTTCGGCAAATACCGACATGCATGTCACTTACTTTTGAATTTCAGGATTGCCTATTTCAGGTGCCCGATTTTAGCCGTGGCGGCTGCGGACTAACGACATCGTACCTCTAATGCCGCTGTTGGGGGCAGTGTGAACTGGCGGGTCGCTGAACGTATGTCACAATATGGACCCTGTACGAGCAGTCAGTAGAAAACTACATTGATAGCCGTATCGGTGCAGCACCACCAGAGGAATGCTGCAGTTGCGATTTCAATTGGCGCTGTGTTTGGCAACTTCCCTCTCTTCGCATATCATAAGTGGGAATTATTACGATTACAATTTGGTTGTGTGTAGGGATAGTGTCTACGACGCGATAGTTTTAAAGGAACCTTATTAGACGTGTATATATCACGCAGACACAACTAACAGTATATTTATTATTTGCATGTGAGCATATCTAGGCATCACCCGCAGCAACAAAGTTGTAAGGGTTTCGGAAATGCAGCGTAGCTTTAAAAACTTAGTTTATGTCATATTGCTGTCAAAGCATGTGGTGTAAAATCAGTCATAAGCATGGGGTCCTTTATCATTCCTCGAAACAAATTTCCCATCCAAACCTCGAGCCTTCGGACCCAAGTATCGTGGGGTCTGTTCAATCAGAGTCCACGCTACTGTGATAGTATTTTGTTCAGGCATTTTGCACGTGTTGCAAAGAGAATATGGTGTGCTCACTCGCGTATCGTCCTCCCAGGTGTCGGCTACAAGGTAGCCCTGGTTAAGGCTAACCGCGATTTCAACCTTGAGGGCGCCCTGGCGAAAATTCGCAAGACTGCCCCCACCGCCGAAGTCGAGGAAGAAAAGCAGCAGGAAGTGGTCATCGCACTGCGCACGCTCAAAAGCAAGGGCTTCGCTGCTATGTTCAAGGCGCTGGAGCAATCGTCGCAGAAGCTGGGCATCGCGAGCATTGGAGTCACCGTGGCTAGCATGAAGGATGTCTACATAAAGTAAGGCTTGTGGAAGAATCCATTCAGCAAGCATGGCTTGTTGATGTTGGCAGGAGAGACTGTTCTGGTGATTAGGAAGATGGGCATACTGTGAGCTCGCTGCACACAAAATAAGTGTACAAACCTCACGTGGCTCTTTCTCCGAAACCCCTTTTGGTCTAATTCAACACGTGGTTTTGGAATCGTCTCCTACCTTTTTATAACTTAATGCCCGAAAAAAACCGCCCTATTGCCTCTGGTACTTTATGTGGGCGTGATCTTCATCTTCATATTATATTCAAGAGCACTTCAACTTCAGGTCATCTGTTGGGGCTTTTCGTTTTTGTTGTGGATGGAGCAGCCCGGGCTGTCATGTACTTTTTATTACTTGCTTGTACGTTTCTCTGATGCACAGGGTTCCCACTCAGCCTCGCCCCGCTCATGTCCTCCAAGTTACGTCGTATAAATAGAACGCGTCGAAATTGCACGAACTATACAACACGCAGTTAGCCAGTCAGCATGACTCGTAGAGGCCGCTGTATTAAAGCATGATTGTTGTAATCACGACTGCGAATGAACGAATAACGCTAAGGGCATCGATTTATATTTTGGTCGGTACTTGCCGGCAGCTATGTTGTGCGCTCACCGCTCCCCCATCTCAAGCCATTGGGCTTAAATGTAATCTCTCAATGTATTACGTGGAAGAGGACCAAATGTAGAGGTGGAGCCAGTTTTCTTCCCGGTAGGATTAAAAGGACCGTACAGTTAAATGAGTTTAGTTCATTAGAAAGATGATCTCGTAAGGACAACACTGACACCACTTTTTACGCAGACTTTACTTAAATGAGCTATATAATCAGGAATAAAACAAATGACCATTCCACCCACTAGTTCATTTCCCGCACTGTACGGATATATGGATAGCTGTGCAATTGACTGAGGTTGGCCAAAGCAAACGCAATTTAGGCAGGGCTTATAAGCTTGAAGAACGAGCTATCTGTGCCTGAATGGTGGGGTAATTGGTGAAAGATACGAACTTTTAAACATGAACAACTTAGTGCGACACTTTCCCGGCTGACACTGCCTAACGCCGCCGTCGACGCGTTGGTCTTTTCTGACGCAACACTTGCCAACTGACGTAACCAGAACCGCCACTTACGTAGCCATCTTTGTAGGGTCATAGCTTATGCTTTAGGAAACGATTGCTACCAACTTACGGCAGGCGCCATTGCTCTCTCTGCGCCATTTCATAATAGGACGAACATACGGGAGAGTAAACATACGGCAGGCGCAGAGGTAGCTCAGAAGCAAAGTGAGAACACTGATACTGATGATGATGATTAGCGGCTCCCCCTTTGAATCGGGGCGTCGGTTGTCAGCAACCGACTTGGCCGTTTTATTACGCTTACGTGCCCTACTCCCAGCTAACCTAATAGCTTTGCTTCCTCCCTCTTCTGTTTTAAACTCCTCGCACCCACCCCCTTTTTTCTCCCCTCGCTATTCTAAATTCTCATCCGTATGATTGCGGTATTACAGCGCCATCTATGTAAGCGGGAGAAAAACAAGAAACAAACGGTCGTCTGGGAGACGGTAGCAGGCCTGTTCAGCGTACTCTCTTTAATTTTAACACCCTTCTTTTTTGTTCCTTCTTCTTTCTTAATTTCTTTCTCTTCACAAAAGTGGGAAGTGAACAAAGTAAAAGCCGTTCTGCGACGGCTTGAGGGTTCCTTGGTCACCCACGGCAACGACGGGCACCGATCACAAATTCACAGAGCCGGCATGAATAATTTCAGGAACGATTCTAGAGTATGCGAGCCCAATGATCAAAACACTTATACAGCTACAAGTGCGACTAGAAGTACGATCAATATGGGAAAAAACTTTACAAATACAAGCACTAAACAAGTTTACATGCATTAGTCTCACAAATTGACATAAATCAAACAAATCATAATATACTTTTTATAAATTTGCAACAAATCCAGGCACATCTTATTCAGGTTATAGAAAAGTGGAATAGTAAAAATAAATGCAAAGATACGTCATTTCCAACGTAAGAAATCATAAGATTTAGTGGGAGAACCTAAATTTTAACTTGAAATGTTTGATTTCTGAGTAAATAAAGCATCGCCAATTTATTTATTTTGACATACTGCCACTCTCATCAGGGATTTTTGCAGAAAGGGCACGAACATAAAATTTCGATTAAGTACACAATAGAGACAGATACATCGCAATGTAAATGACAGAATCGTATCACTTAAAATTTTTATATCAAGAAAATTATAAAATATAAGATAAAACCAAAGTTGTCGGAAGTAAATAAATGTAGCGACTTGAATAATGGTTGACACAATGGCATATGCACATATGCCTCAAGAAAGACAACAAAAATAAGAAAATACAATACGGCTAATTCAAGTAAGGGCAAATTTTTAAACACACTAAGAAAACATGATCAAGAATCACCAGAGTATTTTCCCTTGCCCTGAATTCAGTGGTAAATATTGCTTAAACACAACTATACACAAAATAAAGAATATGATAAACATGATACTTGGGTGGGTACAATACAGTCAAACCCGGTTATAGCAAACTGCAATATGCGCCACGATTAGTTCGATATATCCAAAAGTGCGAAATAGGCGAACCCGCCTATAACGAGTTTTTTTGTTACGAGTTCACAATCCGCGGGACCCCTCACCTCCACCCCCTTTTCCGGCCATCCCCACATGCAGAGACGAACACAATAAAGTACGCCATTACCATACACAAAACTATCTATTCATTACAAGCAATAAAGCTACTTTCCGCTGTAACTACCTACTTTCCCAAAAAGCGATGATTCTTGTTTTCATTTCCTTTTTGGCGGCCTCAGCTAGCCCAGCATTCTCTACATGAGGCATAATTTTCATCAGTTGCAGTCCGTGTCCTTCAATATCGAAGTAATATTAGTGGAGGACATTGACTGCCGAAAGCGCTTCACCTAGCATCGGACGGCGTTCACTCGCGGCATCCTTTACCTCTTCGCTGCTTCCTGCAGCACCAGCAGCCATGACGTCGGCGACAGTGTCGGTGTCCGAGGGGCTCACATTGAAGGCAACATCATCGTCGACACTCAGGCAATCCTCGAAGAGCACTTCTGTCAGCACAACATCGGGAAAGTTGGCGAGCTCTCCTCACAGTTCATCAATGTTTCCATCTTTGTCCGGACTCGCTCACTGGGAGGGTTTAATTGGGAGTCAGGCGCGTCAGAAACAGTTACGGAAAGTACCAGGAGTCCCGTCGCTCCATGGGAGGCTCAACATCTCCATCGCAGCCAATAAACACCTCAATCGCCACTCCGAGACCATTCATTTCGGCGGCAATTCTAGGCGCGCCGAGTTCGATATATCAGATGTGAACTTCGTTAACAGTCAAACCCGGCTATAACGAACCCGGATAGAGCGAATTATGCTATATATCGAACAAAAATATTTCAGTTACAGAAATACATGGGGAAAATATTCCTTATAATGAAGTTCACATCCGATATATTGAACTCTGCGCGCCTAGAATGGCTGCCGAAATGCATGGTCTCGAAGCGGCGATTGAGATGTGGATTGGCCACGACCACGGAGCAAGAGCCGCGACTGAGATATTGCGCCTCGTACGGAGTGTCGTGATGCCCGACACTTTCCGTAACTGTTTCCGACGCGCGGGACTAACGATGGAACCCGCCAATTCCGCGAGTCCGGACCAAGACAGCAGCATCGGTGAACTGTGGGAAGAGCTCGCCAGCGATGATGTCGCGAGTGAAAGCCGTCCGACGCTTACAATGAAGCGCTTTCGGCAGTCGATGTGCTCCGCCAGTGCTTTTTTAGACTTTGGAGGACGCGGACTCGAACTGCTACAAACAATGTTTCGTGCAGAGAATGCTATGCTAGTTGAAGCCGCCAAAACAAAAGTGAAAACAAAAATCACCGCTTTTTTGCAAAGTTGGCAGTTAAGGCGGAAAGTAGCTTTATTATTTGCAATAAATGGATTATTTTGTGTATGGTAATGGCTAATTTACTGTGTTCGTTTCTGCATGCGGGGATGGGGGAGTTAGGAGGGGGGGGGGGGGGGTGGCTCCCGCGGATTGCGAACTCGTAACAATAAGTTCGTTATAAGCGGGTTTGGCTACATCGAACTATTGGATATATCGAACTAATCGCAGTGCATATTGCAGTTCGCTATAAACGGGTTTGACTGTAAGTAATATGTTTCTCGTGTATTTTCGTAACTGATATTTCTTTGTTCGATATATAGCATAATTCGCTCTATCCGAGTTCGTGATAATGGGGTCTGACTGTATACATACAAACACAAATGAGAATAAGTGATTCCGCTTGCATAATACACAGTTCATTTTCGACCAGGGTTAGAAACATCGCTAATTCGGTAGTGCTAGAAATATTCGGATCCACTTTATTTCATTCATTAGTGGACAACGGAAAAAATGAAAACTTAAATCAGTTTGTGTTGAATGAGTATTCGTTAAGTCTGGTTGGGTGTTCTTGGCGTGTTGTTCTGGTTAGGTCAAACGTGAGATAGGCGGATACATCAATGTTTACATGACCATGAATTAATTCATGCATAAAGTTTGCACGTGCTAACCTTGTTCTATTCATTAGAGTAAGTAAGCCAGAGTTTTTAATTAGTTCAGTCGGAGAATCTGAATGTCTGTATCGGTTGTAGATGAACCTCTAGCTTTCCTTTCCATTCCTTCCAGTTTCGTGATGTTCTGTTTTGTGAATGGTGACCAAATGGTATTACCATATTCAAGTAATGATCGCACAAGCAACGTGTATGTAAGAAGCTTTAGAGGAGGCGGGGTCTGGCGGTGCCGGTATCTGTGTAAACAAGCGGCGTAGGGCAGGTGAAGTAACGTAACTTATGTGTGCGTCCCATCTTAAATCTTCAGTTAAGATAATTTCAAGATATTTCTGCTGATTTACTCTAGTTATAGAAATGTCATTAATAATGTAGTAAAAATTTGACGTAGGTTTTTTTTTTCGACTCACCGACAAGAATGTACACTTGTTTGCATTCAGTGACATCTGCAGTTTACGGCACCAGCGGGAAACATCTTTTAAAGCAGTATTTAAAGCTACATGGTCGTCGGTTGAGCTTATTTCCTAATAGAGCACGCAGTCGTTCGCGAATAATTTGATTTTCACCTAATATTTGTAGGCAAATCAATAATAAAGAGAAGAAACAATATTGGGGCCAACATGCGGCCTTCCGGGACTCCAGATGTCGCGGCTCCGTGGTCGCGGATATGGTAGCCAAGGTTTCAGTGCAGTCAGATAATTTTTGATCCATTTAAGAACAGTATAATTTCCTATAGGGTGGCCTCAAGTTTTTTTGTGTGGCTTCTTGTGTGATACCCTGTCGAAGGCTTTGACAAAATCGAGGAAAATTAGGTCAGTTTGTTCTTGATTGTCAATACTCTGCAATAAATCGTGTGTTAATTTCAATAATTGAGTTATAGCTGAGTGACCTCGGCAAAAGCCATGCTTACAGGGGGATAATATACGTTTTTCTTCTAGGAAAACAGTTATATATTTAATAATTATGTGCTCCAAGATTTTGCAGATCGTACATGTCAGGGATATAGGGAACAACTTTGACCTTTTTCCATTCCAGGGATAAGGAGCACGTTGATAGCGATCTGTTAAATATGCCGCACAGATATTTAGCTAGCAACTCTGCATACCTGACAAGAAGAATGTTAGGATGTTATCAGGCCCTGCTCTTTTTTTTTTTTTGTGCCAAAGTGTAGCAATAGATTAAGCACACTGCCCTCTGTTACGACAATAGATTCTATGGTATACTCGGTTACAACTCAAGAACGGCACCACGTCATGTTGTGTATCACTCCGCCAAAGCGCCGAACCCGTGACGTCAGTGCGCGCGCGTTTTGAAAGGGGTTTGCTATGAATGCGTGATATCGTCCGCCTTGTCTCACGCAGTTTGTTTGTCGTCACTGGAGTCGTTTATCAGCATATTAAGTCCAAAAAATCACGGGAACGGCTCATGCCATGTTCAAAATATTCCCACTAACGCCCTACTTGCGCCGCGCGGAGAAACATCCGGCTACGGTGATAAGGCGCAGCGGCAACTTCCGGTGCCGTTCTTAAGTTGTCACCGAGTATAGCTTCCGCACTAGTGCCGATGTCCGGAATGTTTCCGTCATCGACAGTGAATACAGATTTAAAGTAACTCTTCAGTTTGTCTGCGTGGATTGGGTTTTTTTTTTTTCTGGGGTGCGTTGATCTTGTCGTTTTTGCAGGTTTTAAGCGGCTCGAGAACTTGTTGGGAGAATCTTTTATAAAGTTTGGCTTTACTTTGCGTTTCGCCTGCATTACGTCACATGTTATTCACGGGTTGCGTTTGTTAACTTTTTTCACCCTAGAAGGTACAAAAGTATTAATACAGTGGTGCATAATTGCGTTTAAGTGAAACCATATCATTTCAATGGTCATGAAACTATCGTTTGACTATTCTTTGAAGGAAGAAAACTTCAGACTTAGGTAATTTAGCATGCTAGTGTCATCAGCAGAATTAAAATCCAGGTAGGTAATGTACCGCCGGACAAGCGCGGGGGGGCACTATAAAACACGGAATATTTCGAATAAAACTTCGATTTTGCGTTAAGGGCGCTTTTAAGCATACGACAGAGCTTCGTAGACGTACGGCAGCAGGATTTACTCCTGAGTGTGTATTTTGTTCGCAAAATTTACTCCCTGTGCGATTCGACTGGTGCACGCAGTAAAATATGCAGGTGTTTGCGCCCCTCAATGCCACAGTGATACTTCCTAAAACTGTCATGCTCTAGATAGTGTAGGCTTACATTAACGAGAAGTTTTGATAATGGGTAGCTTTGCTGTGTGCTGTTTTCATAGTGCCTTACCCTTTTGTGTCGACAATTGGCTTTCGTTTTAAGTTTTAATTAAAGGGGTTGTAGAAGTGGAAGGGGTGGATCTTTTGTTGAAGTATTTATTTCGAATAACCTTTCATGTTAAAAAGTTTTCATTCCTGCAATACCCACCGGGGAGGGTATTACACAGGGTGAACGTTACATTGGTGAAACATAGTACAGTGCATGAATATAAATAAAACTAAAACGAAATGTTATAAAATAAACTATACTGCATTACGTAAAGAACACTCGAGACACCAACTAAAAAAAATTAAATCAAGTTCCACGCCCGTGAAATCTGCGGAAACAGCAGAGCGGACTTCGGCAAGCTTGCGGCCATTTCATGCAGAAGCAGGGGTCGCTCACAACTCCGTTAACCGCAGTATTGACATCATCATCATCATCATCTTCGTCAGCCTATTCGGGTCCACTACCGGACGAAGGCCTCCCCCATTCACTTCCAAAAGAGGCCTTTGCGGTCCACAGTTCACCCCCGAATTTTTATGGGCGAAGCACCCCTTAGGGGTTCGGCCTGATCGGCGTCTCATGTCGTATTCTCATACTACGTCAAATCCAGACAAACACCCTTCCTTCCCCAGCACTGTACAGCAGAATACACCCTAGCTTACACAGCCCGTTCTGTCCATCCTGCGGAGTCTGGGCCAACATGCAACACATATTATGGCAGTGCCCCACTATGCAGACCGACAATTTTATTCACAACGAATCAGACTGGGAGGCCGCGCTGCTCAGCCCCAATAAGGACATCCAGAAGGCGCTTGTGGCTCTAGCGATCCGTGCGGGACCTCCAGTGCTTCAGCGAGATCCGCCACAGCAACCACCTCCATGAACGGCCCGGCCACAGGGGGCCACCGTCGGGTCCAAGCTGGGCTCAACCGCTGACCCTCTGAACACTATCGGGCCACTAAATAAAGTTCTCTCTCTCTCTCTCTCTCTCTCTCTCTCTCTCTCTCTCTCTCTCTCTCTTTCTCTCTCTCTCTCATGTGGTCACGCTAGTAAAACTCCCGGACACTCGTTTTCCGACGCCTCGCACTAAAACGTAACGCGTACTAAATAGTATGATGGATAAAACGGGTTCAAAATAAACTAACATGATTTGAAGACTTGTGTAACGTTCCCTGTCCGCCTCGGCAAACGTCACGCACGCGTAGAACGTGTGCACATGGGCTGTAAATTATGTTACGCTCAGTACCCACCTGCTCTTGACGCTAGGCCTGATCGCGCGTGGTTGGTCGAAGAAAGAAGAAGCATACTTACCTGGTGCCGGTGCCGTGTTGATCATCGAGGACAAGCCTCCAGGGCGGTCAATGCAATGCCCTCGCGTTGACTCTAGTCACTACCCCAAACTAGTACAGTTAAGACATATAAATTGCTTGAGTCTGATCAACGCAAGAGAGGGCGCCACCGCGTCAGCATGCGTGCGATTCCTCCTTTTACCGGTGCTGCTCCATCGCTCAATCAGCGCGCGCCGTATGGCAAGAGAAAGACTTCGCATTTTTGAATACACTGATACACTGAATCCTTCGCCCGTCCCCGGGTTTCAGGTTAGTGAGGTTGGCCCGGGATTTTTTTTTTATTTCACCCCTCCATGGGATCAATGGCTTTCCTTTTCTCCTAGACCCACCTGTTGGTGTCCCCTCTGTTACCCGGATGGTCCACCGGTTGTCGGCTCGTCTCACTACATTGCCAGCCCAAATCCACTTCTTTTTCGTGATTTAAACTATGGTATCTTCTTCTCCTATAGTTTCTTCTCTCATCCAGGTTGCTCGTTTCCTCTCCTTTGGTGCTACTCCTAACATTATTCCTTCCATGGCCCATCGAGCCGACCTCAGTTTGCTTTCTAGCTGTTCAATAGGGCGCCCATTTTTAGCACCGTCTGTCACAACCTCTTGAAGGATGGCGGCGAAATTGTACTTGAAAAACTGGCAAACCTGTATACGCAATGCCTATAGACCGCAATGGTACCGGAATCTTGGAAGAACGCGAACATCATCCTAATCCATAAGAAAGGCGACATGAAGGACTTGAAAAATTACAGGCCGATCAGCCTACTGTCAGTCGTCTACAAGGTATTTACCAAGGTAACCGCTAACCGAATCTCTGCAACCTTAGATTTCAGTCAACCTAAAGAACAAGCAGGGTTCCGTAAAGGTTATTCAACAATGGACCATATTCACACGATCAATCAGGTGATAGAGAAGTGCGCTGAGTATACTGAACCCCTATATATAGCCTTCATAGATTATGAGAAAGCATTTGACACGGTCGAAACCCTAGCGGTCATTCAGGCATTACGGAACCAGGGCGTAGATTAGCATTATGTAAGAATACTAGAGGATATCTACAATGGGTCTACAGCTACCATCATCCTCCATAGGGAGAGCAGTAAAATACCTATAAGGAAGGGTGTCAGACAAGGAGACACAATCTCTCCAATGTTATTCACAGCATGCTTACAAGAAGTATTCAGAACGTTCGATTGGGAACAGGTAGGAGTAAGGGTTAATGGAGAATACCTCAGTACCCTCAGATTTGCTGATGACGTTGCCTTGCTAAGTAACTCTGGGGACGAATTGCAAAGCATGCTTTCCGCACTGGGCGAACAGAGTAGAACCGTGGGCCTGAAAATTATTATGCAGAAAACTAAAGTAATGATCAATAACCTCGGGACAGCACAGCAGTTTGAGATAGGTGACGAGGCAGTGGAAGTGGTAAGCGAATATATCTACTTAGGCCAAGTTGTGACCCCAGATCCCAACCATGAGGCAGAGATAATTAGAAGGATCAGAATGGGGTGGGGTGCATATGGCAGACATTCTCAGATAATGAATAGCAGCCTACCATTGTCGCCGAAGAAGAAAGTGTATGACAGCTGCATCTTACCGGTACTCACCTACGGGGCAAAAACTTGGAGGCTCACTGAGAAGGTTCAACTTAAATTGAGAACGGCTCAGCGGGCAATGGAGCGGAAAATGATAGGTGTAACATTAAGGGACAAGAAGAGAGCGGAGTGGGTCAGGGAGCAAACTGGTGTTAAAGACATATTAGTAGAAATTAAGAAGAAGAAATGGACGTGGGCAGGGCATGTAATGCGAAGGCAAGATAACCGCTGGTCATTGAGGGTAACAGAGTGGATCCCTAGAGAAGGCAAGCGTTGCAGGGGGCGGCAGAAAGATAGATGGGCAGATGAGGTCAAGAAGTTTGCGGGGATAAATTGGTCACAGTTGGCACAGGACCGAGGTAATTGGAGAATAATGGGAGAGGCCTTTGCCCTGCAGTGGGCGTAGATAGGCTGATGATGATGATGATGATGATGATGATGATGATGATGATGATTATGATGATGATGATGATGATGATGTCACAACCAGCAGTATGCACTGGTTGTATAGTTATTTTGAGTGACAGAGGTAGCTTACTTTTCATTATTTGGGAGTGCGTGCCAAGTGCTCCCTAACCCATATATATTCGCACCGGACTTCTCTCTCGTAATTGTGTTCAGCGCAAACCATCTGCCCGAGGTAGATATATTCTTTTACTTCTTCTAGCGTTTCGTTTTCTAGGCTGAAGGGAAAGTTTTTGAGATGCTTACTCCTCATTACTTTAGATTTATTCATATTTATATTTAGCCGCAGGGCTGTGCTTTCTGATTGTAGCTCCTCATCTAATTTCAGCATGTGTTCTGCAGTCTCATTAAGCAAGAATATCATGCCCTCAAACCTCAAATGGCTAGCCCGTGTTATTCCTAATCCTGTTTTCCAAGTAAAGATTTCTAAACATTCCCTCCAGACATGCTGCGAATAGTTTTGGCGAGAAGGTATCGCCCTGTCTTACTCCCTTTGGGATCTAGAAGTTATCGCTTTGCATGTGGAAGGTTATCCTACCCGTACACTCGTTATATGTAGGTCTTATGTAGGTCTCCTCTATTCCCTGGTCTTTTAGATTCTACCACGGCTGCGGTGAGTACGGAATCAAACATTTTCTTACAGTTTACGGATGCCCGGTAAAGGGGTTTAGCGTTTTTTATCTAGGGTTAGGGCTCTCTTGAGTTTTCTATCAATTGATTGGCAACATGGATGTGATCCATGGTTGAGTATCCTTTCCTAAATCCAGCCTAAAACATTCCGAAAATAGTGCAGAAAGTTTTTCAATTGAAATATCTCCTCCCTCCTTCAAACGTTTCATGGTTATGCCATTGTCACTTGCAGCTTTTCCTCTCTTCATGACTTTCAGAGTCTTTCCTACCTGCTCTTAGTTCCTAGCAGGAAATCGCAAGTTGAGCTTGTACTCTCCGTACTATCCCCTGGTCTAACGTCACTGGCATACAGCCTGGTGTAGAATCGTTGTGCTACCTTTACTACCTCGTCCAAGTTGTGCGTAATGTTACCTTGCTCGTCTCCGAATGTGTACATCCTGTCTTTCCCGATGGCTAGCTTTCTTTTAGTTGCTTCAAGCTTCCCCATATTTGCAGCGTTTCCTCGATCACTGTCATGTGTTATGCACGAATGTCCTTTGTTTTGACTCTGTTAATCCGTTTAGACACCTGGGCTAATTCAGTCTGATCTGCTGTACTTAACATTCATGTTCCTACACTTGGTAATTAGTTCCTTCGTTTTCCGAGTTTTTCCGTTTGTTTACTAGATATTGTTTCTCCCACAGCTGCTGCTGATTCACTGATTGCCGATGTTAGATTGCCATTTAGCCTGTCTACAGCGACATTGTTGCTCTCGTCTAGAAGCGTGTTATTGTAAACGCATGCGATCTGGCTCTGACAGACTCCCCATGGAGTTTCTTAGTTTTCACGAGTTTCCTTTTTTTTTCCTTTCAGATTCAGTCTTAGCTTGCATCTAACCGTCCCATGACAGCTGCTTTGAATCTTGCTTAGCACCTCTACGTCATGCATGACACCTGAGTTTACACTTAAAACGAGGTCAATTTCGCTTTTTCTCCCTTATCATTGGGATATTTACAAGTCCATTTCCTATTCTTTGGTTCATAAAAGAAAGTGTTCATCAACCTTACGTTTATTCTATCTGCGAATCCCACCAGTGTATGTCCTCGACTGTTACGATTGTCTATAGCGAAGTTCCTCACTGGCCTTTCTCTCATTTGCTTCTTAACCACCATTGCATTCAAGGCTCCCTTCACAGTCGCGAACTGTGTTGTTGACTTCTTCATTGCTGATTCTACGCCCTCGTAGAAGGTGTGTACGGATTCATCCTCATAGCTGGCTGCTGGCGTATAGGCCTGTACGAGCTTTAACCTGAATCGCTTGTTTAGCTTGATCCCATCAGCCGCGACTCTCTCGTTAATGCCGAAAACTCCCCCACGTTCCCTGCCATTTCTTTGCGGATCAAAAATTCCACCCCGTGTTTTGGCTTCTTTCGGAGTACACTGTAGCACAGAATATGTCCGCTAGTGAGCTCTATTAAGCCTTCTCCTGTCCTTCCAACTTCGCTTACTCCTATAATATCCCACCAAATGTCCGAGAGCTCCTCTACTATTGCAGCTAAGCTTACCTCGCTAGAACGGTGTGGGTGTTGAACGTTGCCGGAGTCAAGTACCAATGGCGGCCTGTCCGGACCCAGGGGTTCCTACTAGGAACCCCTGGGTCCGGACAGTACTAGGAACTTCCTAGTACCCTCCGCTGTATCGCTGTTCTGACCGCGATCAAAACACCGGTATTGACATACGTACTCGTAACTGACCGACGGAGGTGTGGTAGTTTATCGGTTCATATGTGTGGGGTGGTAGCCCACCACGTATCCTGGCGCACGAGCTGAGGTTGCGCACTAGGCTGTAGTCGCAATGTGTAGGGTGTTGAATAAGATGACGCTCGTTTCCCTCGTTCACAACATCAGTATCATTAGTGTGTTCCATTAAAACCACTCGCAACGGGTGAGGGCGGCATGTCCCTTTCTCTACATAGGGTACGCTTCCCGGCCCGCGGAAGGGGTCTGAAGGTGGTGGGTCGGCGGTAGGCACGTACGGCCGAAGGAGTCCGGCCCCTCCCGATAGGGTACGGCAACCTTATACGTTTGACTACGGCAGTGGCATTTGGCGACTTCGGCGCGCTGGTAGCCACCTACCCTTGAAGGGGAGGGGGGGGGGGGGGCGGGGGGGGTAGCTGAGAGAGCCTTTGGCGCGTTATGTACGTAGTCGAAGCGAACCCACGAAGGTCTGGTAGTTTATCGGTGTATGCACACGGCGGGAGGGGGACCTGTGCTGCCGAGACCTTGCACTGGACCTCCGTTGATGCGCATACGCCATCTGTCGGTCCAGTGATGTACGTTCGCGTGACGGGCAACGCCTTCGCTTGGTGTGACAAGCACTAGCTGCAGGACATTGAGGCAAACTAAACAGCTCTGCTGTTAGAAATTTATATCAGATCAGCACGTAAAAACTAATGACAACGCCACAGAGACGTCGTTTATGAAGTATAGCAAAGTGGAGCGCCGACGCCGTACTGTGCACGGTGTCGATCGACACGGTGGTGCGTGTGCATACGGGACGAAGCAGGTATCCCCCACGCGCAGGTGTCTACCTCGTCCCGGGCACAGTAACAGGGCCGATTCTCCGCTCAGTTATAACTGCCTTTGGAGACATTAGCGACGAAGCAGATGTCTTAAGCGAGAAAAGTGTGGCGACAAATTTTTAGTGAAGCAGAACCCGCAACAGTCTAGCTGCAAGCGCCTGAATTTCATCGATAGTTTAACAAGGCTGCGAATCTGCACCAATGAAAAAACACAGGGTCATGTTCTACTCTTCGGAGAACATCTTAGAGCCCTCTGTGACAAACTGTACAGCGCTGCTTTTGGGTTTGATGTTCTGGTGTTGGCTCTTAAACGGCTCATGGCGAGCTTCAAACTGCGGCCTAGCCCTTTTGAGCTAGGGACTCACTTTTCTGTGAAAAGGTTCGAGTGCTGCACAAGAAATTAGCCTCTCGTCAGGCTCACGTACAGATCTGGACCATAAAATTATTTGATATATCGAAGAATACGTTGAAACTTCACGCCACACGCTAGACATTTGGTCTCCTACCGTGGCCTCCTTACTTCCGTGCTTGATGGCTTGCACAACTGATCGTTATGGGAAATATCTGGCACCAAAATTTGCATCAAAGTTATGCGGTTGTCCCCAAATTTACTCCTTCTCGCATTGGAAGTTGAGCAGCATGATCAACCTCATCTGCAAGAAAAGGACAGGCTCTTGAGTATCTAATATGGGCCAGTTTTCATTGGCTCGGGCGTATTCATTTTTTTTTTGAGAGGATGTTTTGAGCTTAACGGTTTTAAATCATTAGTTTTTCGGATATTCAGTTTACTGTGAAACGGGCCAGTTGATATGCTGTACCAAGGGTCTCGTGTGTGTATTTCTCGAACTATTACTTAAAGGGGCCCTACATAGGCATCCTAAGGTTGCTACTGCAATCTCGGAATCGCTAGAGTACCCTTCATGCAACGTATACCAAATATTACGACTCTGGGTAAAGCAATGGCCACACAAACACACAATAAGGATCCTTTCTTTCATTCCTTGTTTACCTACCGCTTCCTGCCGCCATACTGCCCTGCTCTGACGCATCTCTACAGCGCACGAAGCACTGAACAGTACGGCACCGCTGTTGGTGGGCGCCTTCAAATGCTGTAGCCAGTCGGCGTTCCCGCCTCTGGGGAAAACGCGGCCGGGGTCCCGGAGAGCGGCGCGCCGGCACTGGAGGCACGGCGTATCTGTCGATCGTCGCTATACGTAACGCGAGCTTAGCTGAGTTTGTATATAGCGCGTCGTTTACAAGGCATATATAACGTTGAAAAACGTGGGAGAGTCTCTGCAGGCGGAAACGCCGCTATACGCGCGACTGCGGCAAGTATTTCCCTGCATGGTGGGTCGACATGGAGCCCCAGTACGCGATACATGACTCCGCATCCACCGCAGCAGCTAAAAGTTGTCACCGCCCGCCAGGGCGGGACTATTCTCAGAATCAGTTTGTAAACGTGAGAGTGGGTGACAGCACAGTGAAAGATTCCGGTGGTTTTCGTCGTCGACGTGGCTTCGTTAACAGGTGACTGAATAACTGCGACGATGCTAAGCCTTTTCTGCGCCACGCAGCCCCGTGGGGCTGTTCTCCGCGACAACACCGCATGTGGAAACGCTAACGTGTCCCTACTGGTCGGTGTAAATCGTCAGTTACTGTCGTGAGGGATCATGTTGTGTTTGAGAACCCCCCCCCCCCCCTTCATCTGGCCTTCAAACGCTCGTTTCCCCTATTCTAAAACTGCCGTGACGACGCGACCATGGCCGATGCCAGGAACGTGGCCGCCGGGCAAGTCGAGCGGGCCGACCGGGCCCACTCGGCAGTTGTAGGAAGAGCCTGCGCATCGGTTGCCAAAACACAAGCGTGACGTACCACCGAGCGGAGCCAATGGCTGCGCGCATTTCGAACCTTGCCCTGTTTCTCTAGGTGGTCTTGCACCTGGTCGGTGACGTCACAGCTTCCACAGTGCTTTGGAGGCGCGATGAGAGGGTAAAAGCTCCAGGCCTTACTGCAGGCCCGTTTTAATGAACGATAACTCGGCTAATAATCAGCGCTTTCCAACCATTTTTGCGACAGGACTTTCCTTGGTCAGTACTCCAGCGATTGCGAACGTAAAATTGCAACCTTTGGAATTATGGTTAGGGCTCCTTTAGAACGAGCCCTAGGTTTTATTACGAGTGCTTCCAGCCATAGTAAAGTCAACTTACTGCCTGCGTATGAAATAGCTTTCCTATAAGAATAATTTCGCTTGTGCTCTGATTTTCTTGCTTCTAGAATAAACATGGACTGGGCTCCAGGCGGACAAGAGCGAGAAGAGGCCGTCGATGGTGGGTAACAACAGGAGATGAATCAATCTGGATGCTGGCACGTGTTAGCTACGAAAGTAGACCCTTCGGTAGTGAACGTTGAAGCACCCGTAAACACAAAACTCTTTTCTGGTATTCACAAAGTATTTCCCAACTGCATGTGTGTCTACGTGGTTTCTCGTCAACTGCCGTAAATTACACGATTCAAGACCGTGAACATAAATATATAATAAAATATCCGCCGCCAGAAAACTTGGTTATTTGCCCCGATATGCTTAAAATCTGAAATTCGAATATAAAGGAATTGTTGGGGGATGCGGGCAAGGATACTTTGCCATTCTCCTACCATAGAGGTATTGTTGGTTGAAAACCCAAATCCTGGACGTCACACTTCCTTCTTCTTCCAGATAAGGACATTGCCGGGGTGTGCGTGGAAGTCGCCAAGTCGCCCACGGCGCGACGTCGCTTCTGGGCCTTGCTGGTCAAGCGGACCATCTACCTCATGCGCAGTTGGGGAATCATCACAATGGGACTCGTCATCCCCATAGCGCTGCAGCTGCTCATCACCCAGTTTGCCAAAATGCCATCGCCTTCCACCTTCCGGGGTAGGGAGGAAAACGGTAGGGCCTCCATCGAGCTGAAACTGGGAGCTCACTTCCCCGGCTCGACAATCTTCCTTGAGGAGGCTTCCAGCACCTCCTCCGCTCGACTTATCTCGAACGCCTTTGGTGGGCTCGTTAAGGAGGAACACGGCTACGTGCAAGTGATCCGCAACACCAGCGAGGAACTGGCCAAGATGGCCAGGAAAGACTTCGGCCTCTACATACGGACGTACCCGATGGCCGTTGTACTTGAGAAAGATCTGTGAGTGCGATCACGGGCATTGCACCCGACGCGAAAAAGTGTATCCTGCAACGCAAATTATGATTCTTCCCCTTAAGCTGTTATCGGCGTACAGGGACTGAATATTCTCCATGCCTGAGTGGCTGAGGCATGTAATCTATATTCAAAGTAGCTTCGTATGTATACTGAAATATAGGCATAACTTCTGATATGCGAATAAGCGGAAGACGCGAACCATTACTGCAAAATATTTATAATAGAACGATGTTGGTCGAATACTGTGAGGAGTAGCATTACAATGACAAACATAAAAACCGGTGTAGTTTGCATTCATTCAGATTTTAGGTTTATTGACAAGAATCACCGCAGCAGTGCTAGGACGCGTGCTCAGCCTTTTCAAAAGGCGTGGAAAATACTGTGTCGGTTGCACATTTCCGTTTCATTATCGCCCTTTTTCTCGCCCCCTCCGCCCACTCTTTCTAGAGGGAGGACTATACGTTAACAAACCATCGGCTAACCAATGGGGAAGGTTGCGAAATATTTTATTCCCGATTGGCTATGTGCGAAGATTTTTTTCGGAGTTAATGAAACCACAGCAACGGAAGGTCACGTTTTCCGAATTCAAATTTATTGTACGCGCAGACGAGGGTTTTGTACTGATCGTTTGTTATAGCTTTACAATAAAATCTGCAAACAGGATTTTGTGGTGCTTTTTGCCCTTCTTATAAAAATATTTCCACAAAAACAAGGAACATCGCCGAGTATAGGATAAATTGATATTGCACTGGCTAAACTGATATTGTTTGATGTATGAGATGTTTCATTGGCTGTAATAGTACACGCATTCGATACTGCACTGAATTTGACTACCTTACCTGCAAAGCCTCTCGATCTGACTTAAACAAACCCTGTTAGAGATGCATATACAATGTTTGGAGAATTAATTTGCAATTAACACAAACAAAACGGGGGTTATTCTCTTTTTTCAAGACAGTCAAGGCTTCCCTACCGTAAATCTGTAGACGCAAATTTGGGTCATTTTGACGCATATCTCGGAATCGCCGGAAACATTGCTTTCGCGCTGATATTATGAAGAGTTTGAATACTACATATCTAAATATTCTCAGTTTGTTGTGGAACTTTTGATCAATATATGATGCGTAATTTATGTGTGATCTAAATTATTTATTTCTTGTGGGAGGTAACAGTGCAACAAAACTAAATCAAACGCATGCATAACAAAAGAGTCAATACGTAATAGAGCCGAGTAGAATCACACTTGATTTCAGTTCAGAGCCAATGTTACTTAACAATAAGATACATATCACCCACATCAACAGAATTTTACAAAATCAATTGCGAACGGTACAGCAGAAAGATATAAATACACGACGGGTTCAAAAGATCCGGACGGTTCTGTTTTTGCGTGTACATTTCGGCCCGCAGGTGATTTACCACGCTTTGCCTTCCTTCGTTCCTATGCGCCAAAGTTATTGTTACTGAGTAGGCAAACAATAGACTCAAAAACCATTTCGTTTCTGAAGGTATATCACTAAGAAAGCAGGCTTAATGATTCATTGTTAGCAACTTCCGTTTTAACACTGTGCACTGCAACGATCTTTGGCTGTCTGTGACGAGGGCTCGCACTCCATCAATTGACCGAATGTTACTGTTTTCCGAGCTACCCAGCTTTCACAGTAAAACATTAATATGTATCTTTATCTTTTATGCATCCTTCTTGCTTCGTGCTTTCTCACGCTCACAAGTCCCAAACAGCGCACAAGTGCGTTAATCAGTAGACCGGGGAAAGCTGATCCCAAAAAGAAGGAAATATCCAAACTTTTATGTAAAGTTAAGAATTCAAGTGGTCCATCACATCAACAATGTCCGCAAGGACAGCGATATGCAAGGATAAAATTTGGAGAAGCTGCTAGAATAACTTATCGATTTTGCCATTTCCGCTTTTCACAGACGTAACTTTAATTTGTAGTAGTTAAATGTGCAGGACGCAAGCTTTTTACTGAAGAGGCATTGCGTTTACAGCTTGTTTCACGAAGCTGGTGGCAATGTCTCTTCTCATTCCCGAAATGTCGCATGCATCCTGCAGTCTCTCGTTAGGGTCTTCTGTCATGACGGAAAATATTTATAACCTATGAAACTATTTCCGTTTAGCATCCCTTTCCACCGTCACTGTCGACTGGACCCCAGGTCACGCCTCCCTCTCCGGGAACAAAGCAGCCCAGGGTGCGGCCCCCCAACTCCACTATCGGGCACTCGCGAAGAGGCCGCATGACCTGGCCACTGCTTCAGACGCGCTGCCCCCGTACCAGCCGCTTACTCTAACTTTTGCCGCTACCGACAAACCGGTCGAGAATGTCCTCCTCCACCGCTTACCAGCGAAGAACTCCACGGCTATACGTCTCCCAACTAGTACATACAACAACACCATCCTGTCTCAGGGCCCCCCAAGCCGTTTCACATACAACTACCACACTCCAGCCACTACCCCCACCTCATATGCTTGTGTTCATATTATCCCTCCCCACTCCCTAACACACTTCCGAGCAGTGGGAATGTGCGCTTACCGTCTGGGATCTGCGAGACTGCAGCGGGCCACCCGAGCGGGCTACACATCCGGCCACCCAGAATAAGGAGGCCTCCCATAGACATTAAGTTGATAGGGAAATGAACGTTCCTCCTCCTCCGGCACCTCCCGTGTCATGATGCGCCATGCATGAAAGGAAACTCTCAGAGCAAATCGCTCTTAGGGTTGCTCAATAGATTCCAAGCATACATCGGACCATTCCGGGAAGAATAATAACTCCAGTGGAAAATTTGCCTCTCTTCAGTTGAAGGCAGTCAGCACGACGAGAATAGTAGTGCAGGTACTATACATTCTCAAACACCGATTATATATTTTTTTCTCTTTATTTCCAAACTTGTATTGTCCCCGCAGTTGCCAATAGAAATGATGAATTCAGGGGGTTACGAAGTTCCTCGTTTAACAAAAAACATCGTGCGAGCCGGTAACTTCATCCAACCAAGGTTCAACGTTAATTAATTTTCGTGACACTTATGAGCCCTCGTGATATGCGTGACAACGTCCAGGAAACGCTGCCACTTCCTGCACAGATTATCTTTCACTGCGGGCAGGCATCACTTGTGGAATAGACATGGGGAAATTTTCACGTTTGCGGAACATACTTGCCATGAAGCAGTGACGTCATTTTCCACAGAGCCCGCAGTAAGAATAAAGTTACAAATATAATATATTTTCACATATGTGTCATTTGTAAAGCTTTAGGGATCCCGAATATAGAGGCTCAATTTCTGGCCGCACAATTTCCACAAGTTACATGTAGCCCTCAAGTCCGATGTAACTCAATTTATAAGTACACAGCTTTCTGCGCTTTGCTTCTAAAAGCCTTTTAGTCTTCGATGCGATAGCGGTGAAAGATTTAACATTGACCCGTTTGTATACGCCATTATATGTAAGCGTGGCTAACCAGACTAGCATGTTGCTCTGCGCAGTTGAAAACGCCGAGTGGTCGACACGTGTTGTCTTCTGTGAATTAAACGTGGTCTTTCAAATTCAAGAAGTACCAGTAAATAACAAAACCTGCTCACTTATCCGAAGTTTATATATAAATTAAAAGAGTCAATTCGGAAAAACTTCACAATGGAAAGTTGTAGACGATATAGCATAACCTATGGGTGCTCAGAAAGCATTAAACGAACTATCCAGAAACTGTCTACAAAGCTCTGTAGTATTCTGAGCGGGGCCATACAGACAAAAATCAAGTTTGTTTTATTCGACAGATTTTATGTTTCATAGGGCCCATAGCGCTTGTCCGGCAGTAAACGATGCTATGAAACTGTGAAAAGAAACTATGAAATTAAACAATTTAAGCCAAACTTTAATTCTTTTGCAGAATCACATTTCGCGACGTCTGGGCTGACGTATCCATGACAGGTACTCGCGCCACGCAGACAAAACAGTAATCGCGCCATGCAGACAAAACACCAGTTTGATTAATTTGAAAGATTGCCTAATTAGTATCCTACTGACAGCACTTTTAACGTAAACTTGGCTAAATAATCTATATGATAGGGAAAAAGGGAATGTCCATGGACCCATTATAGCTCATTTCCCGCAACAGAACCTATGATATCATACGGCCAGCTCTGCATTTGGCTGACGCCGGCAGAAGCAAACACAAATTTGGCAGGGCTCATTAGCCTACCGAACGAGCAATTTGCGCTCAAATTTAGGGCACATTCTTTTTATAGCAGTAAGAATGGGGGGTAAACAGTGGAAGTTACGAAAGTATCCGTACATATAGAAGTACCGATGCGTACTGCTGTTGGTACTGCGCGCACTATGCTTGCTGTAGCCGCACAGCACTGCGGCCCATTGGGGTTGTCTCAGGCGACACTGGTCGATTGGCGTAAGCAATTGTGTCTTACGTGACAATATTTGTCTAGCGAACACGATGTTTCACGAACCCATTATTTTCTACCTCTGCAAAAACAATCCAGGTACAAATGCGGTCAAAAACAAAGCAACGGCAGGAAACGGCCCTTTGCGGTATAGTGGCGCCCTCTAGGAGGACTGATGGTAAACAAGGGTAAACAAGCCTAATGGCGCACTAGGTTTCGATTGAAGGCCTCTTCCTTGACTTCATTGCAGATGGACTAAAACACGCGATTTGGCGGTAGAATCAAAATTTTTACTGAAATTTAATTTCTCAGTGAATAAAGCTAGGTTTCCGGCAAGCGTTGGGGCACTGTAAAAACGAAACCATTCTTATAGTACAAACTTGTATTTTGTCTTCAAGGCCCCTTTAGCGGACGTTAATATGCTGACTACGGCTGAAGCTAACGGCAAAACTGCAGTTACTGAAGGTAATGGCAGTTTACCCTCAGTTGTCGTAGATGGCGCCACAACATAGCACTCTGGATCGCTGTCCACACTCGCTTTGTTTTTGACCGGATTTGTACCTGGGTTATTTTTGTCACGGTTGATAGCAACCATTTCGCTAAATACTGGATGTGCTCGACAAGTATAATCACTTAAGTCGATGTCGCTTATCCCGGTTGGCCAGTGTAGGCTCAACGCGGCGGAGAGCTGTGCAGCCATAACCGCTATACGCCTCGAGCTACGCGATCGCTGCCCCGCCTGCCGCCACTTCTCCGCGGCGTTGACGGTATGAGCGCTGCGTGGCTGATATCGGCTCGTGCAGTGTTTTGGTTCTGTTGCGCTTCTTTTCGCCTTTCCGCGCCCTAACAAAAACTTTTATGGTGACGTCTATAAGCAAAGAGTACGTTTAGGTCACTTAAACATCTCCCCGCGAGGGGGACTCGAGTAAATGCGTCGCATAGGGGGTGGGTGTATTGCGTTAACGTTTAGTGTTTGGGGAGTTGGTGGTAGTGAATGCGTTGTATCAGCAGCTTCTTGACGTAGCTTGAATGAGTCAAGGATATAAGGCGCGTTCGTAGCCTCCCATTCTGTGTCGGCTTTGTGGCGCAGTGGGTAGGGCACCATATATACCTTCCGTTCCGCCCGCAGGGTCGTGGGACCGAAACCAGGCGCCGATAAGTATTATTTTTTTATATAGTGTAGGGGGAGGGGTGCGGACCTATTGTTGAGAGCGAGGAGGGTAGCGTGATGCGGGAGAGGAGGAGTGGGGGAGAGGGCGCGCCTGCGCGCTTAGCTGTTGCGGACGGACGGCGGACGCTACATGTGAGTTAAAGAAATGCTCTGCATTTTAAGCTACGTCTTCATAGAGCACGCGATCTCCTGCTAGAGCTACCCGGGGACGCGGTTCTGCGCGCATCGTCGCCGCTCTTCCGGGCGTCGGCGACCATAGCAGCAATATCACCCCTGTCACCTCCAAATACGTCAGGCACAAATTATTTCTACTGTCGCCTCGTTTAGAACTGATACTGGCACATGGAGAGGTTGGCTTCATCATGCAGCGTGGGCAATGAATGCGGCTTCCTTCCGAATATATGCGTCGCAGAAAAATGTGCCTCGGGGATGTGCACGTGATTAGGCAATCCCGGACAATAAGTTATGCCTTTTATGCGAATATAAACCATGCCAAAATTTTAAGTATATTCCAAGCCTGTACGTCATTAAATATGTGCCCACACACGCCTTATAGCAAGAACCAAGGCAATCTAATATGAAACCACGGAAAAATACATGCGGTGCAAGTGCAAAAGAAACATAATAGCTCTAACGGAAATAAAATAAAATACAGGGCAGCTTCTGACATGCTAAAGACGTTCGTCGAAGCTTAAGTAGGCTCCCCAGACCAACTAAATTCACTGCTATTTCGCGAGACATTGGGGGGGGGGGGTGGAGGGGGCGGACGCTGTGCACAAATGCGGAGGGGAATCAAGCAATGAATGTTTCAGTAATCTCACACACAAATCTCGCCTTCACTGTCATTTTGTTTTTAGACTTCAACGAACAGCTGATCGTTCGGCGGACGCATTTTTGGGAGTAGTACAGGGTATACAGTTAACAAGCGATGAAAGGTGTCGTTGGAAGAGTGTGGTATGTTATAAGGCCCTCTGATTTCAGTTTCTCCTTTACTCTGCAGGCTCCCTGTGCCATGTGACGATATTTCGAAGAAGCGTTTAGTAGCGGACGCTGATTATCTTCTAAGATGAGTCTGCGCGCTGCTCGCACAGGATATATGTAGCAGATGAACGATTGCGGGCGCTCACCTTACGACAAGACGACTCTTTGTCGTGGGCTGATCCCCGAGTAAAATTTTGCATTGTCCATCGTACTTAGGTTGAATATTCCCGAAAGTAACACACACCAGCTTGTAAATGGTGGTGATCAATATCTAAGGTATATTATTGGCAAAAGTAACCGGCGTGCTGTCAGGTATGAGTGTTCCGCTGAATATGTAAGCGCACAAAACTGACTTACATCGTAGTGTATACCCGTAGCATGAACATCTCAAGAACCGGTGGTTACGGAGACACTGCTAGTAAATTAAGGGCAGTGTAACCACAGTCAGGTACATGCATACGCCGGTTCCGCGACGCTGGCCTGTGACACACACCTGGCGCTTATACAGACCGAATATACCCCACTAAGATCGCGTCAGAAACATTTACTCTCGTAAACACACCCAATTTGCGAACAGAGTGACTGCTCCACATAAACATTGATTTCCAACGCCCGCAAACGCTAAATCTCAGTCGTGAACACGCCGCAAAAGCAGCGGCGACAGTGGGGAGCAGGACGGAGACTCCCGCGCCTGCTTGCGAAACGGGCCGCTAGGAGGATTTCAGTGGCGCTCCTACAGGCCGCGCTCGAGGCGTATTGGAGGTTAGCGCGACCACGGGCGGCGCTGCGAAGTGCGCCTTTGTGACGTCGGCTTAGGGATTCTTGGATTTGTCCTCTGCTTCCCACTCGGGCTCGCTCTCCCTGCTGTTTCTTTGCGCTCGGTTGACGTCTGATGCTTGTGCGCACCAGATTTTGCGTGTGCGTAACTTTTTATCATAATGATAGACTTAAAATCCCATACTATAGCTAAAGGTGTGACTTGAAGTATAGTTTTGGATACGGCAACGGAAGAAAAATTGCCGGCATCGCCCCATTTCTTGCGGAGCCGCGGTGCTGTGCGGAGCGCGAAGAGTCGGAGCTAGGCGCCAGCTTCTGTATTAAGCAATCTTTCGAACTAAGGGAACAGCCACTTGCTAGTAACCGACAACAGCGACAATACAAGACCAAAACAAATCCCGGGCATTAAGGGCTGTCGGCTTTGGCAGAAGGCATTACGAATTCCCGGTAATCATATGAAGGGTAAAACAGTTTTTGCAACTTTGCCGAACGCTCGGAAGCATTGTATCGCATCACTTAACATTGGCATGGCATCAAAGTAGCCCGACATGCACTATGGGCGGCAAGAACTGTAGATTTAGTTCCAAATTACCAACTGTGTGTATAGTTGCGTGCTGGTTTTATACCAGGCTTCTAACCAGTATGGCGGTTTATTGAGCAAAACGAGTCACGTCTACGGTAAAGATACAGTAGCACTATGTTTGTTCGGACCTGGAGGGATATTTCTTTACATTTCCCACAGCCCATCTTCCAAATATTCAGATATGAGTGATAGAAAAACAGCACTCTAGAGGAGGAGGAGTAAAGGGAGGAGGAGAAAACTTTAACAGTAAAATCGAGGTGATTAGTGGGCTCTGCCCTCAGTTCAAGACAAGAGGGTAATTTTCTGCAATTCATAGAACGTAATCCCTAGTAGACTAGGATTTGTTCTTTACGCGTGGAAGGGCTAGAAAACAATAAAGGGCTGCTTGGAAATATTCATCGTTTTCGATTCTTGTAATATACGTACGTTTACTATTTATTGCGTTCGTTTCGAGTATATCAAGCCTTCAACACCGTAATCATGTCATAATTGTTCGGGTTGAGAGTCAGTTCGTTATGATAACGATGGTTACGATAGAAATTTGGCGCACAAAAGCCCCATTCGAGTACTCTAGACAATCTGGACAACGCTGCCTGGAGTGCCATGGCGGTGACGTAGCACAAACATTCTCATTGTATTCGCACGTAAATAAACAACGTACGTTGCGGATATGAACCTTCTGGCACGCAGCCATAACGAAAGCCAATTTGTGAAGGGAATGTATGCAATACAGCCTGAATAAAATATCCACACTATATTTGTGATCCTCCTAAACATCCCCAAACCTACTAATAAAACGTTTGTGACGGTGCGGAAACATTATTGCGTTGGGCACAAAAAGAACATTAATATTATACAAGTCAACAACAACGAAATAAATAGAAGGCAGCCGCTTTATTTCCAGCTGTGCGATGCGCGTGTAGGGGCCCGCTGCTTTGTACGTAGCATTAGACTGTTGACTCTTCATAAGAGCATCTCAAAATTACTGTAGGGAAGCCTACACGTTTTGAATACTGATCGAGGAGCTATGAGCACTGAACCTCGCAAATAAGCGAGAAAGGACAAGTTACACACGACTTTCTCACCGATGCTCTGAAGAAAGTTGTTCTCTCTCTCCTCGTGTGTTGTTAACTTGTGGGTGATACAGCTTGAAATTATTTAGATGTGTTAAAAGCTGGCAAAAATAAGTGGATTACCGGAAATACGCATTTTAGTGCACCAAAGCATCAAAGGGGGCGGTTTCTAGAACAGGCACTGCTGCCCCTCTCAAGTGGAGTGTAGCAGACAACAGTGGCGCTAAGCTGACGTCAGAGCCAGGGGGCGCCACTCAAACATCTCACCGCCAATAATGGCCTCAGTACGCACAGGTGCTTCTATGCTTACGAGTGCATTCGTAACTTACATTGGTTACCCAACTTGTCTTTCGGCTATAAAAATGATGGGCATCAAATTAAAGCGCAACGAGCTTGTTCGGAAAAAACTCCCACCTCCACTCGCGGGAACCCCTGTGTAGATGCGACGCATAGGGGGTTCATGTTGCAGCGTTGGAAACGATGGAGCGGAGCGGCGCAGGCACCGCGTTTTATAGCGCGCATAACGGTGAGGGGACGCGCCGGCGCCAGTGCATCTGCCGCGGCTATGACGCAACACAATCCACTTTAATCCAATCGAAACCCAATCCAAATCCAAGCCAAGCCAAGCCAAGCCAAGCCAGGCCAAGCCAATCAAATCGAATCCAATCCAATGCCTCTCGCGAGAGAGAGTTCGCTATCGGAGAGGAGAGGGGGTGAGCGGCGGAGAGCGCAGCTCGCGCGGCGAGGACAATGGGGGAGGGGCGGACGCCGACGACAACGCCGACGACGCCGGATGCAGGGACAAGGCGAGTGAATGAGATGCAGTCGCATCTAAAACTTATGAGCCCTGCCTAACCGTGAGCCAGCCTCAGCCAAGCGCAATGGCGCCGATAATACGTAATAGGTTGCAGTGATGGAAATTCTCTAGCGGTTCGCATGGCCGTTGCCTTTTAATTGCGGAGCAATATAGTGCGGGCTTGTCGTCGTAGCTCGACCTGAGTCATGGTGTCATGACCCCAAATTGAGGCTTAGGAAAAAAACGCTTCCCCTTGTTTGGGACGAACCTTGGTCCCTGGCGTGACGAAGCTAATGTCTATCGCATTGCGTGCCAGAGGCACACGTTACTCATATGGAAAGTGTTGTGGGTGGTTTTTGCGCTGCACAGATGCAAGAACGCTGCCGTTGCTAGTTCGCACACAAGTAAACAATAATACAACATAAGAACACATAATTAATTAGCGCTATAATGAAACCTATATCCGGCGCCTTTTTGAAGGCATCTGGCAAGGCTGCGGCCCCCTCTCGACAACTTTCAGTGTCCAGGCGAGGCTGAAACTGAAAGTAGTCAAGAAAGGGCGCCCCAGGCCCTCTTGGCGGGAGAGTAGGAACAACGCCAACTGTATCAATCAATGTTACAGAAGCGGTGTTCGTTAATAATTCTACGGAAATTGCAAAAAATCAACATAGATACTCTCACGAATAACGCAAGGGAAACACAGACGAACCACGAATCACTGCCCCCCACTTCCGACAGCTTTCATGGTTGAGTGTAACTGCTTCATATTTCTCCTAAATACATAGCTTGCACGAGTAAAGTTTACGTTAGAAGTGGCGTCAGTATTATTCTTACTAGGCAATCTTTCGAACAACCCAAACTGGCCGTTTGTCTTCATGGACCTTTCGAATGTTAATAAGGTAGACTGCTGGGCGAGTTGCTTCGCGACCTAAGCTACGTGCACAGTAGCGTCAAATTTGCCGCTCCGCCCTGCCGCTCCGCCCCAGCCTTCACCTGCAGCGCGCGCGACGCCGCTGGCGGCCGGCCGCAGGGCGGCACGGAAGTTCGACGCTAGTGTGCACGTACTTTTAAAAAGGTAAAAAGAGTGCGAAAAGATGCTGCCGGGGAAACCACCGGTCCGTGCGTTTTTCTTCTCTGGCGCTTTGTCCTTTACCATTGATTTCTTAGATTTAGATGTGAACGTTACGACGTAAGGCTACTTCAAATAAAACGGAAGTAGGCCACTGTCCGTTCGAAAGTGTGAGATTTCCCGCCAACTCGTCGTCCGCCGTATAACCATCTTAGCACCTCACTTCCTCAAATGCGCAGGGTTCGATGCATGCCGAACCGTAGGAGTCCCGCCGCCCTCCCCATCTTGCTCAACATGGTGTACACGGCTCGGCTGCGGAGCCTCAAGGACCAACGAGCGGCACGCATCTCGCCAACGGTCACCTACCTGAGCGTCCACAGCACGGCTTTCAGCCAAACCATCTCGCTCTTGCTCACCTTTCTAATGTGGTTCTATTGGAGCATCCTGCCGGCCATCAGCTACGCCCTGGCGTTCGCTCCCTTCGCTGCGTTTCCTGTTGCCGAACGGCTCGGAGGTGCCCGGGACGTGCAGCTCATGACCGGAATGTCCAGCGCTTTCTTCCTATTCGCACATCTGGTCTTCGACTGGATCTGCTACATGATCGTCATGACGCCGTTGTGCATCATCCACTACATCTTCTCAAACTACTCTGCCACCACGGCCCGTGAGTTCCTTGTCCCTAGTTCGCGAAGTCTCCTGAGATATCAGCCTGTACCAAGTGCTAACTCAGGCAGAACGGACTACCAGAATTAGTGCAGAGGGGAAGAGCCCTTGCTATAATACGGAAATACCAAGGCGCTTCAGGGATGATGAATAGCGCAGCGAAGGCGTCGCTCTCCCTATGTAATTGCGTTGGTGTAGGTAGCCAGGCGGGTGAGCTTGCTTAGTACTACCGCCGGGTGGATGCAACTGCGCCCCGCTGTGGTTTCTGTGTGGCCTCTAGTTTGGCCTTCCGAGCTAATCCTCACTGTGGTCTGTGTCACGTTATGATGGGGGCTAGACTTAACGAACCGCGGGGGTATTGGCCCCGTGGGGCTGTGGTTCATAGTGACCTGGCTGTACATGCTCCCGTTATCTATACTTTTATATCCGTAGAGTACCATCTTTACTGCGAGCTTCGTCGGTTTTGGTTGTGCTTCAACGTTTTTACTATAGTCTGGAATAGCTAAACGTTTGCAGCGGAGCTGTAAATTGCTAACCGCGTATGTATTTGTCACCTGTGTGCAAAAACAAACCAGAAGATAAAATTTCTCGCGTTGCGGGGGGTTCTGGAGTGCGGCGCGTTGCATGGATCCACGTCAGTATATCGCAGAATAAGTCAGGGGGTGGAAGAACGCAAATACCCGAGCCAAGAGAGGGACAGTGAAATCAACCATCTACATGGCGGCAAGGACGAAAGAGCAGTGCAACACGTATGAGACTGTCACGAGTCAGGCATGTGTGAAAATGACCTGAACAGAAGACGAAGCCTTGAATCTACAATGGCTTATCCAGTGACTGGGGCGGTAATATTGATACGTCCGTCATGTGGTGCAGCCGGCAGTTGGGGCTGTAGCACTGCTGTGTTTTCGGTGTAGAAGAGCGGCGCCGAAAAGGTGCCGTATGTCGTGGTCGAGTCGTGGCCGTGAAACACCCGAGGACGTTAACGGGCACGTTTCGTATTCATCGCCGTTTTGTATGTGTCGCCGTGGGGGCCGTCTATGCGGAGGCCGATGGTGCAATGCCGCTTCGCGAAGGCACTCGCTAGTCACTGTTGTTGCCGCGAAAGCGTCGGTTGGTGGTGCGATAGGAAGACTGCAGCCGCATAGCCATTGGGCCGCTCCGGCCGAGGCATCAGTTGCGACGTCTGTGGTCCCAGCAGCGTCACTTCCTGGCGCTCTGGGGGGGTAGTGTCCATCTCTCACTTGTTTACGCTTCCGCTTTTACTGCAGGACGCTACATGGTTGGTACATTTTTATGGGCTACATGCAAATTTCAAGTTTTCGTCTTCTTTTCAGGCGATTCGGAAGCTCCCCTCTAAGGGAACCGCCCAGGACTCATGACACGATGCCAGACCAGTATTTATCCCATTTTCTTTTCAAAGCAATTACGTGACTCCCATTCTTCTCGTGCCGTGGGCTGTACTGTTACTGACCGTCAGAGGTGGATTGACCACATCTGGGTAGAAAAGTAATAGTCTGGAATTTGTAAGTTCTCCGTGTAACGACGAAATGCGAATTCTCATTGTGTACTTTTCTATTTCCTTGAGTTATAACAGCTGCTTGGCTTACACTCACATTATCAGCAGTGTCCTAATAAATGATTTCTAGTGACAGAAGATTCAGTCGAAACAAATGTCATGCGCCTATCTTCGTCTGTATTAAAGGGCTTCTCGTGCACTTCACCTAGTTTCGGTCCATTCTCGCCCTACAGGAGCCATCCTACTCACATTCGCGAGCTTCGGGCCGAATATAATCTGCTTCTGCTACCTGTTGGCGGAGAGAGCGGAATCTGCAGGCGGAGCAATGTCCAGCGTCGTACTATACGTCTTCGTTGGTGGTAAGTAGACGGCCTCGAACGTCATTAAATTACTTGCGCAATTTTGGCGAACACAGAGTTTTCTATTGAGTGTGTTGATACTGGGTGAAGCTCGGATTGAAGGGTGCAGAGATTGGGATGGGAAAAAAGAGTAAAGGCGCGTGACATGATAAATTGACAAATGGAGGAGCATTTATCATCACTGCCCGTTCACTGCTACACCAGTGACTGCGCCGGAAAGCGTTTGAGGAATTTGGTGCAAGTTCACTGCGCACTCCTGGCGCGAAATCCTAGTCATCTCTCGACAAACTTGGTTCAACCACGTTCAATTACGCAAAATATGTACCTTACACTTAATTCTGGTGTCGTACAAAGCTTTACCTTGCGATCAAACTACACAGAGTGGAACAACTGATTATTTTTTGTTGACCTCCTAATTATGAGGAAGTGTGAATGTTCCCTACTTGCTCGACCTCGTTGTTTTCGAGCTACCGCTGTCACTGGGAACGTCCCGAATTTTCCACCGTTATTCGTGCGCGCCGTAAGCACTTACCTAAAACCCTTGGTAACCAAGACCTCAAAACTAGAAACTGCCTTCGTTTAGAGTGGAATATTGTAATATAGAGTATAGTATTTCCGCTCCATGCAATAAAGGGGGGGGGGTTGAGCTTGAAATCCATTTAATAAAGTCAGAATCACAATAAAACTATCTTGTTATCAAGAGGGTTTTCGGTACGTTATGGTATGCAAACACTATTTCAGGACAGGGAGTTTTCTGGTGATGCAAAACCAACTTCAGTTTCGAGCACACAGTGGTGCTACGGCTAAAACTACGCTGGAGTATAAACAGTGTGTTGGGAAGCGATTGCGAATTTATTTTTTGGTTTCTGGGAGATGCACCAGAGGTGACATCAGCTAAAGAGCTATAGATTAAATTTCCCTGGAGCCTTTAAACGAGTTTCCCACTGTAGTGTTTGAAATCGGCTGTGGGGTGTTACGGTAACGCACCGCCGATGCTTCAACAGCGTCGAAAACGTCTAAACGGCGAGCTCTTCTACACAGGGCTTCCTGCTGCGCGGTGAAGCCCGCACAGTTACAGGAACTTTGATTGTACATGCATGACTGACAGCCAGACAGCATCGATAGTACGGTACGGCCGAGGGTCCCTCTTGTGCAAGAGCAACTGAAGCGCACTTTCGGTCGCGCACCTTTGCTTCCGACGCATGAGTCACCTTTGATGCTATGGCAAAAGCAGCGTCAAATGCATGCTGCTCCGAGCTCCGCGAACGCTCACCCATTACCGCTCCAATTGCGTTGCCCGTTTCTTGTGAGTCACCACTGCGCCTTACTCACTGAGAGTGGTTTTGCTTGTTTGCACTTGACTCGGTTTGAGAGCTCTGGCGTGTCACGTCTATGAACTCGTCGTCGGAACAGAGGCAACTCTCTTCAAGGCGCTGGCCAGTCACGCAACCCCCCGGAGACAGGCCATGCTCGTACGGCTTGGTCTTAACAGTAATGACAATTGCCCACGGCTGTTGAGGTTGCTAATGCATTTCCGGCATCACGGTAGGCGGTAGTCTTCACTTCAGTTTCTATCTGGGTCGCATGATTTGCCTTTGTATATAGGCGCAGCTACATTTTTTACAGGGCGTACAAAATCTGCGTTGTTTTGTACTGCGAAATTGTAGATGCAAGGTGACACAGCTCACAGCGCGACGTGCACGAGGACGCGGCTTTTATCTCTACAAGGGCAGGTGTTCATCGGAAGGATTCGACAAATCAGGCAGTGCGTGTCGACATTTCGGCAGACACTAAGAATTCACGAGGGTTTAAATTAACCCGTAGATCTGCTATGAGGTGCGCCTCTAAGCCTAGGGGCTGTTTTGCCGTATAAAATACAATGTTTCTTGCTTTTTCACGTGCACGGACATCTAAAAAGATTCTGCGCTTCGTAGGACGACAGTGGTATGCGTAAAATATCTCTTCAGAGACCATGTTTACCAGCCTCAAATATTGTTCGTCTGACGTTCTTTACTGTCGGTTATAACGCTCAAGTGCCCGGCTCTAGAGCACACTGTCTGTAGCGCGCTATCTTTACCTTCTGCATTTTCTTCAGGGTGGCGCCATGGCAGGACACCCCGAACACCATTTCAGACGCGTTCTTCCATTTCATGAACGAGTGATGGGAGGGGGAGAGGAAGGGAAGGCAGACGTGGCAGCATATTTGGGAAATATCTAAACAGAAAACCGTGCGTTATTGTCACAATAAAGCAAAGAAGTTTTAAAATGCGACCCACCTATAAGGGCGGAATTTTTGCAGCATCTTGTGAATATGTTTCTGCATTAATCCGACTTAGTGTTGACACCATGCATGTCAGCCCGCAATGTCTGTAAAACGGGCGCGTCTGTGCTCGCAAACATTTCTCCTACAGGAAACGATTCCACGCAGCTTATGAAATATCCCGTAAATCAGGATACCATAGTACAGTTAGACGCATAATGACACTCCACTGATCTAGCATTTGTACCAAGGCCATGATCATCTCTTTATGACACGGCTTGCTTCCTAAACGCCTCAAGGTGTCTGTAACCCGCGTACTTTACTCTAAAACAGATGTTGTAGCAAAAAGAATGGAGCAATGATTTCGCCATGTAGTTAGCTAGAATGCAAAGGCCTGCTATTCAGTCGCCGTGTTGCACGATTTCGCATACGCAGGGTTCATTTCGGTGATCACATATATGGCCGTCGTGGGGATGGCAAAGATGAACGTGCGGCCGCTGTTTATGGCGTTTCCGCCGTTCTCACTCATCGCCATCCTGGTCAAGGTCTCGCAGCTGGACTTCAAGGCGACGAACTGCAAAGGCGTCCGGACTGCAGACGATGGCGGAGGCGAGACCACAGGACTGGGCACAGGTGGGCGAGCAGTGTCGCCAAACTCTGAAATCTTGTATTTATTAGGCAGACAAGGCCCATCGTCCCTAAAACGCGCATGATAAACTTGAAATCGTTTTACCTGTGCAAGGGGGATGATAATTGGTTGCTTATAGGCGCAATGGTAGCTAAAGGGAAAGAGGGCCAAATGACTAATATAAGTGGTGGAATACGTAAATATAACTACAAGTAAAATTAAGCAGTTAAGATATAATAAATCAAATAGTTATGACGACTCATGTATATAGGGCCAGGTTGTGACTATTTGTGATATGAAACCAGGGGTAAAAAATGATCTCTGCTAAAAAAAACCAACTCGCCTATTGAAAACGTCGAATCATCGGCTGTGGAGTGGGATGGATGGAGGTGCGTATGTTGTCAGAAAAACAGAATTCACATATCTTGCTTTCTAGGATTATAACTTAGGATTACACCTGCTCCAGGCTGAAGCATAACTTTTTCGCGACGACCAGTCGTTATGGTCATCATCCGTCTCCTCAGAATTTACATTGGTTAGCTGCCAATGAGGGGAAACTGCCTGTTGTCTGGCTACTAAGTTCTTAGTGACATCTGCATTATCTTTCTCCTATCCGGCATGTCCTATCACACGATCGAATATGTGGCTGGTGCCAGTGGCACACATCAACATCCGTGCGTGGTTATGCCAGGAGGCATTCACCACAACATATTGCTCATTACACCCATTATACATTACAAAAACTTATTATATTGCTCACAAACTCTCCGCAGTCCGGCAGCGGCCGAAAGAGAGAAAACTATATTTCTGAGTGTGTGGCGCTTGAGGCTTCGGAGGGGGGTGTAAAATAAGGTCTCTAGCGACACCGGTATTGACTGTGGAGTGGCCTGTCTTCAGCGGGGATTTGCAGGCGGTACGATCAAATCCTGGTGACAGAGGCTTGCCCTAGTCAAGAAAAAAAAAAGTCGGATAGCACTATATGGTGTAACATACTGCTCCTTTTCTAGTGAATAGCGCTTGTGCCACCAGTATTTTGGCTTTGAATGTGCAGCAGAGGTTTGCAACACAATATATTTTGACAAACTTTGTTATAAATCAAGAAGTCTTTGCACGGCTTCGTTCCGATTTTTGACAACGATGCGTACTGGGGCTACTCGTGAGGGAAATCTTGCCCAGTCGCTGTCCGTCGGTCTTCGCCAACCGAGATGCGGAGGGAGAGGCAGTTTCCCCTATTAGCGCCTGGCGATATTTCCGCCGCAGCAAAGTGAGGGAGAGGATTCGAGAGTGTAAGGAGTAGCCCTGCGTCATTTTAATCAGCAAACTAGTGGGAATTATGTACGAGCCATAGAACTTCATCTGAGTGGCGCAATACTTATGGACGGTATAGTTCATTAGGTTTTTATTGGTGTTTACGCAGACCAGAGCGATGACATAGCGGACTCAGTTTTTCCAGGACCTGGCGCTATGGAAGAAAAAAATAATTTCTTTTCCCTGCTGGTTGCCAAGCATTCACCTCTTGATCGTCAAGCTAGCATGTTATCATCTGTACCGCGGGAGCACGTTATCGGTTTGCAAAGACTTTGTGGGGACTGTTGTGCGTTGTTGGGGTCGCCACGGTAGGGCACCGTCCATGCTGGGGGTTGCGCGCGCGAATTTAAATCACTTACTTCGAATAGGTATGGCGCTGGTGTCGACACCGTCGTTGCTAAGGGATGCCTGCGAGCGTCGATAGTTACTCTAAAGGCAGTGGTTGCTGAACACACAGTTTGCTGTGGGAGGATCTTGTAAATCTCTTGAATGGGATTGGATTAGAGTAGCCCAGGTACACCACACAATGTTCAATTATGTCGCTTATTGCGCCTAAATCATTAGACCAACCTTGTTGCGTTGACTGTATGCAATGCAGAGGTTTAACGATGTTATAATTGCTTTTCATTCTGGTATGAGTTGATTGATGCTCACGAGATGTTAGTTTAAAGCGAAGCTTTCAGCCTCTCACTGATGTCACCTGTAGTCCACCGAAAACGCACTAAGCGAACTTTCTGTGACGATGAGGATGACGGTGAGAAAGTGCAAGCAAAAAAAAACGCTTCCAGTTGTCGCAAGTGAACTTGGGTCCGTTTCGTTACGAAGCCGCCTCCTATCCGATTATGCCCATCCGACACGGTCGAACCAGCTGGGATTTGGAGATGGGGGCACGGAAGCGGAAAACGGGGCAGAAAAACCACCCACCACTCCGACACTGGACGGCGATGGTTGAAAGTGATGTTTACTTCTTGCGAAAAAAAAAATGGCCAAGGGTTAAAGTCAAGGCTGGCGCGATCATAAGTTCAAACTGCATGCGAGTCAAAGTCGAATCTCAACGCTTGAAAGACCAAGCCGCCTGTGCGTTAAAGTCTACCCTCAGACGGCACGAGAAAGCTTCGCGTTCAATTATCGTCGTCGCTAGATGGAATATTGCATGACGTTTGGTTTATGACTTTTCTATGACGCGCGAATTGTCACCTCTCGTGTACATCTCCTCCAAGTATGCTCCTTCCCTCCCCCGAGCACACGCACACGCGATTCTTTATATACCGAGAAAATTCTCTGCTGTGCCGTGAGTGCGTTGCAGTGATAATAAATTATTCCGTCGTTATAATTTCTTTTTGATCTTTACCGGCACGTAGAGGGTAGAACAAATTGCTATATAAAGCACTACGTTTGGGCACTTGCCTCCTGCTCTCGGCGGTACTATTTTTTGCTAGACATGAGGACAAGGTACTGCGCATGGGGTGCGAGAATTACTCATGCATTTTCTCGACAAAGGTTGGGTTAGACAAAACCGCGACCGATGTTTCCTAAGGTGCTTGCGCAATGTAGTCTCGAGCAATGCGGGAAATCGCCCATGCTCAATACGCTGATGCAATATTGGTGGAGGTGGTGGGTGACAAGGTAAATCGTTCGAGGCCACGGAGCTCACAAGGCCCCCCTTATTTCCTGGTGGCGCCGTTTCAGAACTGCTGACACTGATTGCTACAGCCCTAAATGCAAGCGCGACAGTGTGAATAAAAACATGCGAAATCCGCTTCAATAAAAAAAATTCCCGCGCCTTCCCGTGAGGGTAACACGAGTAAATGCAGAGCATTGGGGCCTCAGTACTGGTTGAAGGCAGTGTTGCTTCCATCGCTTCTTCCGTAATGCTGGAGTAGCAGACACGAGTAAACGTGGGAGCGAGCGTCAACCAAGGAAGGAAGGAGCAACGCAGTGACTGAAGCACGAGTGACCGCTAGCCGCTTTATATTTGCAGCGCGCGCAGTAGAGGGAGAGCGGTACGGGGGGAACAGCGCGCATGCGCAAGCAGCGCGCGCCCTTCCACGCCCCACCGCGCTGCTATCACGCACCTGTTACGCCGAGACTGCGACGGAGCGAACGGGCTGACTACGACGCATGCGCGCGCTAGCTGCTGTTGAGAGAGAGGAGGGAAGGAGGAGAGGCGCACCTGCTGCGGGCGCGGAGCTGTGGACGCCGTCCGACGCAGGAAGAGGCGAGGCTAAGAAATGCTCTGCATTTAAAACTGCCCTGCTTCGCCATTGCTCGATACTATCGATACTTTGTTCGATACTATTGTTATTAAAAACTGTTCGATACTATTTGCGCGTATTACACACCTTTACGGTTCGGTAGGATAATTAGAAAGCATTTACAGAAGCGGTACAAAACTAGCGGACGTAGCCTCTCCTTAGCAAATGCAATCCTTCCAGATCCTATGGGGAGTCTCAGCAGCAGTTCGTGCGCTGTGACCACCCCCTTCAGTTTCTCCGGCGACGGCATACTCATCGAGCTCCTTTGCGTGCTCGGGGAGAGCGCGGTCTTCTTCGCCGTCCTGACCGCCCTCCTCTCGGGCTACTCCTTGTTCGGACGCCAGACTGCTTCCAGCGGTGAGGTAGGACACGCCGAGGATGACGTCGAGCAAGAGAGGAGGCTGGTAAACACGCTGCGCGACCAGAAGAAATTCAGCGGGCACGCGCTGGTCGCCTGGAACCTGCACAAGCGCTACGGGGCGCTGCACGCCGTCAGGGGAGTCCACTTGGCGCTCAGACCCGGGGAGTGCTTCGGACTTCTGGGTGTCAACGGAGCGGGCAAGACCACCACCTTCCAGATGCTGGCAGGGCTGACGAAGATCACGTTCGGCGACGCTTACACGGAGTCAGCGACGTTAAGCGAAAACTTACGAAAGGTGCATTGTTATTTTGAACACTGCTTCCTCCGCGTGGCAAAATCAAAGGCTCATTTAAGCGGGTGTTTAATACAGGCGACAACAGACTTAATAACCTGCAACTAAAGCGCAAAGCTGGGTGAGTTGGTTACTCAGTAGGGAATTCATCGTACGAGGGCGCAGCTAAACAAGAGACGAAACACGCTAGTCTACCGTGTGTTTCATCTCTTTTTGGCTTCATCCCCGTAATGTTCACTGGTACGCTGAATTCCCCAGTTATTAACCTGCAAGCCCCAGAGCAGGTTTGCCACCTTTACAACCACGTTTAACACCTTTGATATAACGAGTATGCGGGTTAAAAATGATTTGGCTATATAGCATGCGAATTAAAAATAGCAATGCGACGACACATGCAAATATTGAAACGAGAGTCAACGCTCATGTGAAAACACCGTGGCTGCTCCAGCAAGCCGCGCCTTCTCCCAGTATGCGCACATACTTGCAACTCCACGTCTGCGTCGCTACCGGACATATCGCGCAGCAACTGGCTAATCATCCCTAGTGGTTTTATTTAACGTGTTTAATAACATGTTGCTTTCAGATTTAGTATGAGAATAAGAAAACATGCCTTTCAAATGCCGGAAGCAACGACATTGAACACCTGCCTGCGGAAGTGCGACACGCAGTCAGGTGAAACATTTTTGAAGACGAAAATGTTTCTTGGGCCACCAAAAGGAGCAACTTCTTTTCCCCTCGTTGCATCTGCCTGTCCCTCTACCAGTCTCTTAGTCACTCATTCAACCACCCAGCAAAAGCCATTTGAATGCTTACGCACGAAGTATATACGGTGAAGAGAGCTGCATGTTGCATGGAGCCCCACATTGTTCAAAACAGAGAAAACATTCCGGATATCCAAAAAACTACATAAATGCACATCTCAGACAGTGTAGCCTTATCTTAATTACAAAAATAGTTGGCATCGCTAGGGGCGCGAAACAATGTGTTAAAACCTGTAACAGATTGGCGCAGCTTGGAATAGTGGTCCAAGGCTGGACAAAGAGTGGAGCTGGAAGTAGACCTGTAACGTCTTGCGGTTTCGCTCACCCACCCATGGATTTTCGGGCTTGACGTTGGAAGTTCTCCATTACTCGAGGTCTGGGGTCGCTTTGCCCGCTGTTCCGCTGGTAAGATCGCGGTTCTTGACATTACGAGCGGGGTACTTGGCCTGCTCTTCGCTGCCGTTTACGCGCGGAAGCTTAAAGGGACCATGCAGACAAATTACAAGTTTGTTTTATTCGCAAGATTTGTTGTTTTACCGTGCCCCCAACGCTTTCCTGGCAGCAGGTGAGGCTTTATTCACTAAAACATTTCTCACGTTAAATTAAAAATTTGATTCTCCCGCCAAATCGTGTGTTCCGTGTCGTCTGCCATAACGCCATATCAATGGGTCTTCAAATAAATTTCAAGCGCACTGTTCCATCTGCAGCTGACTGCGGCACGACCTGGCTAGGGCATAGGCGCGCTGTGTTGATACTGAGGAGCCTTGCTTACCGTCAGTCCTTCTAGATCACGCCACCATACTTCTCCGCGCCACTATTCGCCTTTGCTTTGCTTTTGACCGTGTTTGTACCTTGCTCGTTTTTGTTGCGGTAGGTAGTAATCGTTTCGTGAAACGTGAGGTATGTTGCAAAAATAGGGTCGCGCAAGACAATGTCGCTTACGTGAATCGGCTAGTCTTGCCTGAGATAAGCCCAAAGCTGCGCACTGCTTTGCAGCTATAACAAGCATAGTGGCAACACTAATGCCAACAGCAGTGCGCACTGGTACTTCTACGTTTACGTGTGCCTAAGTAACCTCCATTATTTCACGCCAGCATTCTTACTGCTATAAAATGGATATGCATTACACTAAAGCGAAAGTGGCTTGTTCTGCAAGCGTATAAGCCCTGCCTTACTTGCGTTAGCTTTTGTCGGCGTCTGCCAATATCACGGTTGTGCATATGACGTCATATGTTCTAGTGTGGAACATGAGCTCGTGAGTCGCACGGCCATTCTCTTTTTACATGATTGTGTAGCTTATTTGAGTGAAGTTTATGTTAAAAGTTGTGTTCGTAGGATTCTAACGAGGCAACCTTTCGGGTGATCTCAACAGGTGCGATACTCGGGGCCAGATCGTAGCCGTGCGATGTTCTCAACGGTGCTTCCGCTGCTCTTGTTCTTTCTTAGGAGTTACATACTTCTTCGGCCAAGCAATATTTTGCGGGAGTGTAAATGATTTCCTCGACACGGAGTCACGATACATCGGTGTAGTGACGTCATAGCTAGGCGGGGCTTGGCCCCGCCACCGCAGCTGCGCAAAGTTATGCGAGGATTAGCGCAGTGCTCGTGCTGGGCGGCAGGCACCGAAGAAGCTTTTTTCTTGGTATTTTTGGCTTGGGCCACCGGATTCAGCTCCAGTCTTTCTGAATTTCGAAATGTTCTTAACACCAGAGAGGGGACCCGCTAAAATCTCTCGAAATTCAGATAGTTGTCTACTAAGGTTTAGCATTCTTATCCGCTTGTCTACATTGTGACTTTTTACAGCCAGATTTCGCTATCAGCAGCCAAATGCGATATGTTTGTGATGTTTTCTGTTTTGTTTGTTTTTGCCAATCATATAAATTTACACTATTGTAGAGATAAAGTGCCCTTACTTCGCCGGTTATGTATCTTTTGAAGATGCAACGGGTATTGTACAGTGCAGGGCTGGACCGTTTCGCGATTTTTTATTCTTGCTTTAGTCATATTTTGGAGGGGATGTGAAAATGCATATTTTTGATTACGTCAGTTTATTTCTGTATTCTGCCGTTATTCCAAGTTCCGTTCTACAAATATTTTCATTTACGCCATTGTAACGACTAAATGTGTAAATTTCGCAAATTATGAATTTTCCTGGAAGTTGAGGGCGTTACGTAGTTGGCCCATTTTTCTTATTTTTCTTTCGTCTTTCCAGCGATCTCTTCCTGGTATTTTTAATTTTGGAATCGTTTTTTTTTTGGGGAAGGAATTTTTAACGCGCGTATTTTCGATTCTCCCGGTCCATTTTCGTAATTTTTTGTTTCATTCAGTTTTGCATTTTTCTTTTAAATTACGTTCTACCAATTATCCCACTTACGGTATTATAATAATTAAATTGGTTTCTTAATATTACGTGTAAATGTAATACGTGTGATAACCGAAATACGTTTTGCTTCCGCCCATTATACGGCAGAGCTTGGGCTACGCCAAAAACAAAACAGACAAAAGTTCTCTTAAGTGGGCACACAGGCAGTGTAAGAAGCCCACCGGAAAATTGAACAACCCTTCATTGCAATCCTCACGAAATAAGCGCAAGGGGAGAGGAGAAGTGTGAGGCGTGGAAGCGTAGAGGGAATTTCCTAGCAGGGGTCAGCAGAACCCAGTCTAAAATCACAACAGGTATACCGCAAAACCCTAACAAGAATTCCTGTCGTGCGGCAAAAAAAAAACTTTGTTGTGACAACATAAGTCCTGTTGTTATTACGAAGCCATCTGCTGTTACGACACACAAATCTGTCGTAAAGGCAAAGTCGATTTTCTCAATGACAAACATTTCTGTGGTTACAACAGAACTGCCATTTACGCTACTCTTCAATAATAACATTCAAACCACGTGAAACTTTTGATGGAACATTACGATCAAGACAAGAAAGGAATTGGGCACGACGGTCATCAAAATCAGAACAGGAACGCGACACACGACAGAACATCAGAATCACGACACGACAAGAATACGACAAGACGACACGTGAAAATACGACAAACTACAGAAATTTTTCTTGTCGCCTTTTTCTACTGGGAAAGCTCTCTTCAACGACATTTTCAGCCAAACAAGCAGATACGCGGCCATTCTTTTCTAGTGCTTTAAATCAACTCTGAAAAAACTATATGGGAAGACTATACCAACGAAAATTCTCATTGTGTTGTTTGCGTGATCATGCACTTGCGTTGATATTTTCCAGTGGCAGTCGGCGATCAGTTACTGCTTCCAAATGGGAGGACTGCTTGACAGACTGAACGCCTACGACTACCTGTACCTAATAGGTCGGCTACGAGGAATCCCAGAGAAAGACCTCAAGGCAATGGTGGAGAGCGTTATCTCTGTTGTCGATCTCCAGCCCCACGCGAGCAAAGAATGCGGAGTATACAGGTATGGACGAGTCGGTGGAGGGCTCTTTTTACGCTCCCGGTACATCATAAGGTAGTTGATTCCATTCGAGTTTTTGACCCTTTATTTTATTCCGTTACACATTTCATTCCTTTTCCGAATCGTTTTCAAAAATATGCGATTCAACCATTCCTCTAATGCCGTATAAAGGAGATGCGACGGGAACGCAGCCTAGCAAGTTTTCATCTTGCCTGTTAACGTAAGTCATGGAGAGAAGAAAACTCAGGAGAGACCCTGATATAACCTCTAATGAAACCGGCAACGTCATTTTAAGTGGCCTCTATTTTTATTGCATCATACGCACGTGCGCCACTTCCTCCGGCTTGCTTGACCAACTGCCGTGCGCTACACCTGCGCCTGCTGACCAGTGGATGTACAGTCGAGTCCACTTATAAAGATACCGTTTATAACAATATATCGGATATAACGATGAGCAGCTATGGCACCGTCAACTTTTGTATTCTTTCTATGGTAAAATAAACCGCTTATTACAATGCTCCAGTGCCACGATATCGGATTTAACTATTTAATCCGGTTATATTGTGCACCAAAAATGCAACAGTGATGACTCTAATGACGCGGTTGCGCAGCATACTCAGGTAGTATCTTCGTAGTAGGCCCAATGCGTGACGCAGTCTCTCGGGAACTTCGTTTCCGCCATGGACATTTACTTCAGCTAGGTGAAGCACCTATATATGTTCCTGGAAAAGATTTGCGCTAGCTTCACGAGCGGCAACCAAAGGTGACCGACTGTGGCTTTTTTTTTCGTTAATTAGTAGTAGCATGACCTTGCTGGCATGCGAATAAAATGTTTGGGCTCTGTTCCGTCTTTTTATTTCGCAACCCGCTTATAGCAATTATCGGTTATAACGATGGGATTTCCTTGGCACTTCGATATTGTTAAAGTGGACTAGACTGTAGTATGTACCGCTCTGTCACGTGAGGCCTCGGTGGGCCGGCCTGCACCGACGCTGATAGGACAACGCTGCTAGCGACCTCTTGAGGGCGTGAAAAAGCCACGTGACTTCCGCCACAATTCCCCCTACGCCTTCTTTCCTCCATGAAGTTAGTCCTACAGTTATGCGTCACCCGAAATCCGTTTCTGGAATGCGTGAGTGATATAAGGGTTCGTCCCGAATGACGGAGAAGCTGTCAGGAGTTCATTCTGCGAGAATATGGAGGCACAAGGGAGAACGGAATGAGTAATACATGCGTGGAATCAACGCTTTCTTTTCTTTCCGTTGCCCTCACGGTTGATATCTTTGTGCCAACTCCCATGCAAGAGTGTCGATTTGCACTCTTGGTGGTGCACTGTCGGTTTTACGTATAAAACACTGGTGAACCATTGGCGTACCGTTCGTGGAATTACAAGCTGAAGCCACCATACATATCTACATGTCTTCATCTGACCACGATTGTTGCGAACGCTTCGCAAGAGACTTTGCGAACATGAAAATGTTCACAGCATGTTTGAAATCTTAAACAGAGCCTTATACTTTTTTATATTTCGCTGTCGCTTTAAACATTGGTGCTGTATATAGAAATACATTTTGCTGTGTCGACTAGTGTACTGTTCCTACCGCATTTATTCACTTTGACATCATTTTTTTTTCGCCAGATGAAAGCAGTCTTGTGCACTAAATAAGGAGACACCCATTTCCGCTCGTTCCGCTGTGCAAAGCCTCACAGAAAAGCTATTGAAAAATGGAACATGGCGCGCTATTACCAGTCATATGTCAGCTCATTTCGGATTTCATAAAGGTTGCCTAAGTAACATGCATGCCCTGTCCGCGACACATTATGCCTGGCCACGGTCCACCCTCTATACTTGCTACAGTCTTGCAGAAGTAATGCAACTACACTCGTTTGTAGCCAGTACACAATCCTGGCACACATGGCTTCACTTCCCTGTATTAACTGTGCCCCCTTTCGTGCGTAGCGGCGGCAATCGGCGGAAGCTGGCCATTGGGGCGGCGCTTTTGGGCCTCCCTCCCATCGTGTTCCTCGACGAGCCGTACGCTGGAGTGGACGTCGTCTCCCGCACCAAGATCTTCAAAGCCATCTCACTTATCAAGCAGAAGTCACAGGTCACCATCGTGCTAACATCGCACAAGTGAGTGAGAGCACGCACCTGTATCTTTGGGCTCCGGTTGTCTTCCCCCAATGCAGTGAGCGCAAAACAATTCTCCTTGCCCTCAAGAAACAGGTGAGTGGTAAGGGGGCATTCAGGACATATGAGGCGTCTGTGAGTTTGAACATGTATTCTTGTTTCCGTTTTTTACGTGCTTCCTGAGCAAAATTGGGCCTATAGATCGCTTTTTTGTTTCTTAGTTTGCGAAGTCGACTGGTGCGCAATGCCCGTAACTGTAAACAGTGCAATCCTGGCGCTCGAATGGCATGGAACTAGGAGAGCGCAGGAAATTTCACTAAAATTGCTTCGACTACTGTAATTTCAACTTGTTATTCTGAGAGCGTAGTGTCTGACTGAAATCCAGAATTGTTTTTATGAGCGATTTTGTGACTCGGCATCGAAAGCATGAGAGAAAAAGGGATAAAGCGACAGCTGAAGTTTATTGGAACGTGCGGTTAAAAGGGCGGGGTAGCCGCCGGCATGGACCGGACGTCAATAGCGTGGCTCGGTTCATCAAGGAGGTTTAGACTCGTCAATCAGGTTTATCCAGTGCCCCATCGCACTGTTGGTCACGCTTTATGGCGAAAAAGGGATCATTTGCACATGCCTACATGAAGCACGACACTGGCTAGAGCACCGCACGAAGGGCAGTTGGGAAGGGATATTGGACGGGTTGGATGGATGCGACAAAGAATTGCCCTTCATAAAAGCTTTATATACAACTGGTGAAATAGATGTAAAAGAATAAGAAAAAAATAAGTAAAAAGAGGTATTCAGTACATTTACCAGGGGTTCGCACCGCTCGTGCTTCATCTGTTGGGACACCGAGATTTTTGCCTCACTACTTTTCTACGTGGTTTTCAATTGATTGTGTTTTTCTTGCATTTGGTAGCTTCAAACCCAATCCAATGCCTACTTTTAATTAAATCTTATGTTTCTGTGTATTCTTTCGGTGATACAGCTAATATTGTAGAGTATATTGAATTTCACTTTTTCTTCTTTGCGTACTTGTGTTCTGGCCCCACTTCCCTGTGTAATGCCTTTAGCACTGAGGGCACCATTGACAAAATAAATAAATAAAATAACGCCGACACTGGTAATTTCTGTTATGTACCTACGTTCTATATCAAATACGCCGGACGTGTCGTTTGCGCTTAACAAGAGGGACATGTATAAACCATTCCAACTATTCAACTGAAACAAGAAGGTACGCTGCAAATTACTGGCTGGGCGAAAATGGCCGGGCGAAAATGGTTGATTCGGCTGACAGACAGACCAAACTTTTAACTTTCAGGTATTTTAAAAATTTATCCGCTTTCCCAATTGAGATGCGAAGACTGAGCAAAGAGCAGGGCTTATGGTCTTTACTAGTTTTAACTTGGCTTTTCTTAGATCAGTCCAGTAAGAGAAACATGTTTAAAAAGCAAAGTTTCCTCCATTCAAACTGGGTTAACTCAGTCCACAATCCACTCTCCTAAAGTCCAAAATCCAAACTGCCGAAGTCTGAAGCAGAAGTCCACTTCAACTCAGCCAAAGCCCAAAGCGAACGCCCGCGCTATGACCCAAAAGAAAATTGTATGCGCCGTGAGTCAGATGACAGAGTAATGCGATCTACGCCGGTGTCATACTGCGAGTCATCCAGGTTTGATTCCGACCACGCTGAACGTTTTTCTCTTGAGGCGCGCAATCCTCACACCTGCTCGTCGGCTACTCCATGGCCTCCTCACCACTTTCCACCACACTTCTTGGCCTAGCATTTTCTCCCTCTCCACTTCGCCGAGCGGAATTTCCTGTTAACGACCCGCACTAACAGAACGCTTAAGTAGCTGCGCTGTTAAAAAGACTATCTTCGTTAAAAAAATGCGCGCCAATCCGCCCCGTGAAGATGGTTGTAAAGCGAAGCTGTAAATGACAACCCCAGTGATTACCCACGCGAAGTCACTTGAATTCATACACGTGGCGCTACAAAGTGTGAAACTACAGACACTTTAGAGAGCTTAACCACACCGTTTTTACTTCAAAGAGATAAACTGAAGCAAAATGGAGAGACGAGCTAGTTGGCGAACAATTTCCATGAGTGAAACTTAAGCGCAAAAATTTTACAGGGACGAGAAAGGGAACGGTACAGGCGCTTACTATCAACTGAAAGTTTTATTGAAAACGAAAACATATTTATACCACCCCCAGACCGAACAACCCAGCACGTGTGCCCTTCGCACATGCGTACGGCTGTACGAGAGAACCGCCCCATTCCCTTCTCGTTTCTCTTCTCCTTTCCATCATCCTCTACCCCCTCTCTTTGAGAAGTTGCACTTCTTTATCTAAAATACTCAGCGACGGGTGACTTATACAATCGGAACCCTTAATCCGGATATGGAAGGCTTCTGCAATTTACCTGGTGGCATGGTCTCTGTGCTTAAAAACAACTTCCGTGTCTGTGAAGCGTGGCTGACAACCGCATTTAGAACAGTGCAGCGCCAGGGGTGTGTAGGACTTTCCTCTCAAAGAGGAATGATACTCCCTCAGGCGTACATTAAGACAGCGGCCGGTCTGGCCGACGTACACCCGGCCACAGGACATGGGAATGCAGTACACAACATTAGTCATGCAACGAACACTAAGGCGTTGCGCTGCTGAGCACGAGGTCGCGGGTTCGATTCCCCGCCGCGGCGGCCGCTTTTCTGATGGAGGCGAAAAGCAAAAACGCCCGTGTGTACGAGATTTCGGTGCACGTTAAAGATCCCCACGTGGTCAACATTAATCCGGAGCCCTCCACTACGGCGCGCCTCATCGCCTGCGTTGCGTCGGCGCGTTAAACCCTACAATCAATCAATCATGCAACGAACAAATTGGAGCCTGTGTTTTATCAAACAACCTCGTGGGGGGGAATTGCCTCGGGAATCGAGCCTGTTGCTCACCATGCCGCATAATCTGCCTAGCTTGTTCCTGGCCGAGAACACCACCTTGACGCCGAATCTGTCAGCTGTCTTCTTGAGGCGATGCGACAGCGCATGTACATAGGGAATGACTGCCACTTTTCTACTCTGGTCGGTATCTGTTATGTGATGCGCGAACCCTTTCAACTGTTTCACAAGACGCTGACAGGTTGCCTGGAGGACGGAGAGGGGAAGCCCAGCGTTCTCCAGCCGAACTACTTGTGCATTAAAGCTTTGTTGCGCCAAATGATAACAGGACTTGCTGACTGCGGATTTGAGACACGGGTGGGCTATCCCGTTCTTAACCAGCTTGGAATGAAAAGAAGCGAAACTCAAGAGTGGCTTATTAGAACGGAACGCGTACATCCAGCATGTATGATGCCGCGAGAAACGACGCTCGAGGTCAAGAAATTTCAAGGTGCCTTCAACTGGAACCTCGGCCGTGAACTTCAAACCTTTACCTTTCGCATTGAAGGCATCAAGAACAGCACATTGGAAGGACTCTATTTGTACGTTGCAGCCCAGAACCAAAAAATCGTCCACATAGCGGAAAACCTTAGTGGCAACGCCCTGTAAAGCGAGCTGCAAATCACAGTCAACCTTGCCCAGGAAAATGTTGCTCAGGACTGGATCAACCTTAGGCCCAATGCACACTCCCGACTTTTGTACTTATACCTTATCTTCAAACCCCACGACAGTACTCTGAAGGTAGAAACTGAGCAGCTCCAAAAACGCCTCCACGGGGATTCCACTTCGATTCACAAAAGCCAGCTCGTCATTGTCGTTTGTGATGCAATCTCTAGTACGATATCGTGAGGCAGGGAGTAAAACAGGTCCTCAACGTCCACCTAAGCAAAGAGATATTCTTTGCTTAGGTTAAATCAATGCGTAACACATGAATGGTGGTTCGTTGAGTTGTATTGGTGAAGCACGAGTAAAAGCACACTTTTCTTATAAAATTAAAATATGCTCAAACCCAGTGTCAGACTGTCTTCACTTCTCCACCGTCTCTGCGGCAGCCCGCAGAGGCGGCGAGATCAGCTGCCATAGCTCGGCAAAACTGGATGCCACTCTCTCACACTCATTCAAAAAAATATATTTATCCTAACGCACTCACTCGTACTCGCACTCGCCACTCCGCCCTCACCACGAGCACTCACTCGCACTCACGCTCGCCACTCCGCTTTACTACTCACACTCCCACGCGCTCATGCTGGCCACTCGCCCCCACCACTCGCACTCACTCACGTTCAGGCTCCCCACTCCACTCTCACAACTCGCACTCACTCGAGCTCATGCTCACCCCTCCGCCCCACCACTCGCACTCACTCTCTCTCACGCTCGCCCCTCGGGCCTCACTACTCGCACTCACTCCCGTTCACGCTCACCACTCGTCGTCACCATTCGCACTCACGCTCGCCACTCCACCCTCACCACTCGCACTCCCGCTCACGCTCGTCACTCCACCCTCACCACTCGCACTCACTCCCGCTCACGCTCTCCACTCGGCCGCACCACTCGCACTCACTCGCGCTCACGCTCACCCCTCCGCCACACCACTCGCACTCACGCTCGCCCCTCGGGCCTCACTACTCGCACTCACTCCCGTTCACGCTCACCACTCGTCGTCACCACTCGCGCTCACGCTCGCCAGTCGTCGTCACAACTCCCACTCACTCACGCTCACGCTCAGCACTCATCCCCAACACTCACACTCGCTCAAACTCACGCTCACCACTCGCACTCATCCGCGCTCCCGTTCACCACTCGCATTCGTCGCTTACACTCCCTCGCACTCGCACTCACCCCTTGCAATGGCCACTCACACTCACTCGCAATCACCACTCGCTTCCTCCACTCACACGCACGTACAAATATTTTCGGGCATGAACTACTTACTGATTTGAGCTAAAATTTACCTTTCTCAGGAATGGGGGTCTCCCTGTTTCCTAATTATGTATTCGGGTTTTATAAGCAGATGTCTTGATATGTCACTTTCAAAGCGGTAATCGTCGCTGGATTCTTTTACGAAATGAACAAATTTTCGAAAATTTCCCTGAAGCTATTCATCATAACTTTCTATTATTGTCTATGCTATTTCGCTCAGATTCTACAAAAGAAAAGAAACACTGAAAATTTTCACAGCGGTGGCAATCATAAAAGAAATAGTCCAGTTCGGAACAAAAGCTTAGAAAAGCTGTTGCCATCTGTCAAAATATTGGCTAGCGCGCGCAAATATTCCTATCTCGAAGCGCGCTATCCGCGCCACTAAAATTCTGCAGTCAATTTGCCCTGGATAACCCTCCAAACGGTTTATTTCAAGATTAATCCCAGGTGAAAAGGGCGAATAGCGAGAGTATCCAGCAAAACACCGTCACTAAATATTGAAAACGGCAAGCAAGGTGGAGGAAGGCTACTGGAGCGCTTGGCCTTGAGAGCTTGGCAGAGGCAAGGCGAGGGAGAGAGGCGGCGCCGCGTGATCGCACCAAATTGGCGCCGCCTGAGTTTAGCGCGGGCGTCCTCATGGAGATGAGTTGCCTGGCGCCCGCCTCCCTCGCCGTACCCCTCCCCAAACGGCGCCAGCCTGCCGCAGGGCAAAACCGTAGCTTGATCCTAAACTACACCGTCATGCGCCCGCACCGGGCACCCAGACAAGTTCACGTCGAAAGTGTATACGAAATAACGGGGAGAAAGAGTCATCGGACACACACACGCACACCTACGCACACGCACCCACTCTCGCACGCATGCACACGCACACACGCACACAAGCACGAGCACGCACGCAACACACACGAACACATGCACGCGCACATGCACACAAACGCACATGCACGCACACGCACCAGCGCACGCGAACACACGCGCGCACGCACACACATACGAACTCGCACGCACGCGCACACGCATGCAGACACTCAGGTGAACACGCACACGCACGCACGCACTCGTTCAGTCACTCACCCACTTACAAATTACGCTATCCAAGAGCCGAGAATGCTTACTATTCGTCACACCACTCAGGGGTCACAGTACCCCTACGCCATCGGCACGCGGACGAGGACGAAGCCCGCGTGAAAGCGAGTATCATAACAGAGCGCCGCCGTAACAAGAAATGACAAATACGTACTGATACGTTTTATACGCCAGGGCCTCAAAAATGAGCTACTGCTTCCACAACACGCAACTCGCCCGTCCAAACCGTTTCGCCATCCTGATACGCGAATCTGTGAAAATCTGCAATACGTTTTCAAACGATTACAGGCACTCATAATTTGCGCTTCAGAACAGCCGGCCATTTGACAGCTGCGCAAGCCGGCCAATTATGTACACCAAGTACTACGGCAGTAGACCACGGTGCCTCCTAATGCCTCCATCACAGAGCTCAGCGGTAGGGAAGACGTTACTGACACTAATTCCAACACAAAATGCTGCGAGCCAAAAACATCATTCGGCGAGAGTGGGCGCAACAGCCCCTCAATGAGTCATGACAGTGAGAGTTTCAGCGCATTATGGCGTCAAACATCCATCCAAATCGTATTCCTCAATCAACAGGCCACTGGAGAGTTGGTTCCACGGTGCCTTAATTATAAAGGGGAGTAGCCACATATTCCCGAAGCTAAAGGCAGTCGTTCCATTAACTAGTGGCTGTGCGTACGAGTGGATATCGCCAGCAGCAATTACCACAGCAAGCGGCTCCCGTGACGAATGCCGACAGCGAGTGATGCTCGCCGCGGTAAGCCGCGCCCGTCGCGCAAGAAGCGCGCGTTCACTCGCCACTCATGAGTGGTGAGCGGGGCTCGCCGCGAGTGGAACTCGCACTCGTGAGTGGTGAGTTGGACTCACCGCGAGTGGAACTCGCACTCGCGAGTGGTGAGCGGGGCTCACCGTGAGTGTGCCTCGCACTCGCGAGTGGTGAGTGGGGTGCACCACCGCGAGTGGAACTCACCGGGCTAAAACGACGGTGAGGCTCACTCACCACTCACTCGTGAGTGGTGAGTGGGGAGTATGTGAGTGCACTCATGAGTGAGTTTACCGACCCATGTCAGCTACAGAGACAAAGAATTGAGATGCCATGCGATTGTTGAAGCTTCCGTTAATGTTTACTAACTCTTAGCGCATACGCAAAGCGCTTACGACTGCAACAGGTGCCGTGGGCGGAGCTCACAGTGGCGCGAGCAGTCACCTGACGTTATCACGTGGCGTTTAGCGAGAACCCAGGGGGTGATTCCGCGGATGTGCTCGTTCAAGGCACCGTCTGTCTCCCCTGTTTACGCCTGGGCTCGTAGTACGATCGGTAGGACAACGGGCTCTCGCTACGTTGCTCTATTCGTTCCAGTTTCGATCATTGACGGTGCCAGTAACTTCTTTTGTTTGTTCGCGGTAATTTTCAGTTGACTCAGACGGTCGCAACCGAAACATTGGGGAGTAGAATTACACATTTTGCTTTTGAAAGCAGACACCACCTTTATAAAGCCCTTCTCATCGCATAGCAAAGATCCCCACCTCTGTAAATTGCTCTGGAGTACCGTTAACTTTCTTGCTCCGCACACGTGCGGTTGTAAACGCGGAGTAACGCGGCAGCACGCGTGACTTCGCAGCATGGACGAGTGCGAGGTGTCCTGCGACCGCCTCACCATCATGGTGCGAGGCCAGATGATGTGCCTCGGAACCGTGCAGCACCTGCGCAACCGGTACGGCAAGGGCTATCGGCTCGAATTCATGCTCAAGCACAAGGGCGGCGTGGACCCCAACCAGTTCATGCAGGCCGTGCCGGGCCTCTTTCCTGGAATCGTACTCACAGACTTTCACGAGGTAGGTGATTTATCAACTTTTATCCCGATCTCGTGACAGTGAAAGCGCAAAATATTGATCAAGGTATGGCTTTAACTTGCTGTTGGACCTATTCGGGGATGCCACATCATGCAGTATACAAAACAAACGTACTGTCATGGACAAACGAAATGCGTATAGAACTTTCTTCACGTGTATATCAAACTGTCGCGTCACCTCATAAGAGCAGCAACGTTTCAAACGTGGATTTCCAAATATACCCAAACAACGTCATTATGTGGTCTTCATGTACCAAATTCTTAAATTTGGCGTATTCTGGCTCAAATTCTCTGGTTCTCTTTTCATTGATCCTTCCATGTCTTGAAGGGAAAACTTGTTCTATGTTCTGCGAATGTTGCCTCCAAATAATGCCTCTTAGATCTAGGCCAGAAAAAAATCGTAATTATCTCTCGCAGATACGCCAAAGATGCGTAAGCATGGATTCGTTTTTGAAGTTCTAAGCGCCTGCAATTATGTGCTGGCGGTCTTTTCTTGCATTAAGTTGAGACCACTTCGTTTGCTTTAGATGCTTCTTCTGAGACGCCTTGGATCGATTGCTTGTCATGGCCCTTCCAGTAAATTTTTAGGGTGGCTCACATTCACAAAAACAGCACAGGCGGTGGTCAACTAATGAGCCATATGAGCCCTTTTGTGATATTTTTACGCAGTGTAAACTCTGCTGCGATCATTACGCTTAAGCATATAATCGTTTCAACGCTAACTGTGCCTTCAATCACAGCTTTTTATCATATGTAAACAAAGCGTCAATGAACGAACTCGTGAATAGCACCGAGTGCATGGTGTTTCGCTGTTGCCACTTTCGCTAGTGGCAGCAAAACACACAGAACGACGTCCCCGGAGCGACTGTTTAAAGGGAAGCTGAAGCGCTTTCAAAAAATTGAGTTAGATTAACAGTTATATAGTTTCTTGCGCTCTGAGTCCGAATATCACATTGAAATTTATCGTACATGAGTCCAAGTGGCATTTATCTTGCAAAAAGCGCGGCCCAGTTTGAAAGACGCGCGCTTTTCGTCTTTCGACGCCCCTGATTGGTTGCGCCCGTCATGACGTCAAAGGAGGACACCCTTCGGCCGCGCGGGTTGTCGGAAGCATTGCGAACGATCGCACGGTTGCCTTTGCGGCAATTTAGCTCGCAGTCTAATTTTCGCGCATGACTGGAAGTTTGTTTTATAATTTCCCGTGCTGTTGGTTCAATTATCTTGGAGCTTAAATTTGCTTTACACGACAGAGAACACCAAAGCAGTGACTGTGACGTCGACTAGTGGGTTCCATCAAAATAATTTTGAATTAGGCAACCAGCATAGGGGGATTTTATACCTTATGTTAATATTAGGTACTGCCTTAACTGTTTCTTATTATACACAAAACCATTTATGCCGAAGATTAATGGGTGTTTTGTAAACAATCTACCAGCGAAAAGCACGTACGTGCACTGCGCGAAAAAATAGCGTTCATGCGCTCTAAACGTATATGCGAGACACATCTTGCCGGTAAACGCATAAACAAACAAGCAGACTCTGCTTTCGCATTTCCTTTGTTCGTTGTCGCCCACCCCAGCCCCGTTACTGATCCCCGTACGCAGACCCACACGCGCGCGCCATTTCGGCAGCGGCGCTACGGCGCCTCCGCGATTGCTAGCTGCACTTCGATGAGTGGCGTCTTACTGCTTCACATGCATTTATTCTGAAAACACTGCAGCATACTACTGCCTGCTCAGCATTATTGGCTGTAGTAGGTCTTAATTTTCGGTTGTGCGTTGCGCATTCTGCTACAATATTACGGCCACCTCGTTATAATTAACAGACCAGTCGGACAAGGCAGTTACGTTACGTTGTAGTTACGTTACTTTAGGTAACAATCACCAAACGTTTGTGATAATGAATCGTTGGCCTGTTTCAGCATTTCTAGATTTAAGCATTTACCGCGCTAGTCGGACAGAGGCCGTATGTTTACTCTTCGCTCCTAATTTTTTTAGTATCATCATTATATATATATCACCGACTATCACTGGAACACACTTGAGGTTCAGTGACAACAAGTGCTTGCCAGGTTATAATATGCAGCCACACGGAATCTTGGTAAAAAAATTAGGCCCCCGCAGTCAACACAAATTATGGCACGGTGGTGATTCGGAGTGTTTTTTTTTTTAATTCCAGACAAACATCACCTTATCATGACATGTATACTTGCAAAATAAGTAATCTGGTTGTCTTGGTTCTTTTACTTCGTAGGAATACTGTTTACCTCTTAGCCGGGAGAGAACTTCTATCAGGATTGGCCCCTTGTTTTAGTTTCGCCTTGTTTTAGGGAAAGAAAACCGACGCCTTTAACGAAACAAGTATTTCCTGAACAAATGTGACTTGGTTTGTGGAATGGAACGAAACATCCCCGGCCAAAGTACATCAGTATTCCCCATCCTTCCTAAATCTAGAAGCTAATGTGAACATTCACGTCCGTCGTATAAAAAAAAACGCATTGAAGCGGTTTACAAAGTATTTAACGTAGTGTAGTATATTCTCTGTCATCAAGCACAGCCACCTCGGCTGTCACTTCCCTATGTTATCAAGCATCCCGGCGTGGCATTATTCTGCTTAGGAATACGGCATGATAACGTATGCCTCGTTTGGCGTTCATGCATACTTTTTGAACACGAAAATTGTACAAATGAGTGCTATCAACGACAACAACAAGTATCGTTCACAAGGAAACACGGCGAAAAGAGCATGGCCGAGGCGGCCGATCCGGCCGGAAGTCCAGGTATGACGTTTTTCAGCCGGTTTTCGCCCGCGCTCTTCGGTCTTCCGGCATCGCGTTGCGAGATGGGGGCGGGGCATCGGGCCACTTTTGTTTGCTAATTGCGCCGCTTCTATTGCATGTATTGCGAAAATATTTCGTACACATGAACTATTCAACGTGTACTTGCTGCTAGTCAACTTTTCTTTTAATTCTAAAACCGCTTCACCTTCCCTTTAAGCGCTAAATCGTCCTACCATACTTGGATTGTTTTTGACCGGCTGTACGGCTGGTGTTTGCATACAGACGTAACCGTAACAATGTTTCTAGGGCGGGAGCAGTAAAAAAGCCGCCCGCATCTTCCCACGGGGGGAACTCGAGTAAATGCGTCGCATCTACTCGAGTCAAGCAAAGCGTCACGTCAAGCGTAAGCCATGCAAAGACGCCCTTGACTGAATTCCGAACGCGCGCTCCGCCGCTTATATACGTTGAGGGGACTGCGTAAGCCGGTCCCAGTCGACGACGTTGGCGTACTTGTAAAGCGGCGTGGACTGTAGGTGTTTGAGCCAACCGCGGATGTTGCTTGGCCGGAGGACGGCACACCGGTTATATGCGCAGCGCGCCCGAAGGAGAGGAAACCGCGGAAGAGAGAGTACTGCACATGCGCCGGCCCAAGCGCGTCTGCCGCGGCTATAACGCAACGTGCCGCGGCTATGACGCAACACAATCCAACACAATCCACTTTAATCCAATCCAATCCAATCCAAATCTAATCCAAGCCAAGCCAAGCCAATCCAAGCCAATCCAATCGAATCCAATCCAATGCCCCTCGCGAGAGAGTGTTCGAATCCAATCCAATGCCCCTCGCGAGAGATGTGTTCGCTTTCGCCTCGACTCGACGCGCATGCGCAGTGAGCGTGCGAACTATGGACGCCAACGCGGGTGACATCGTGAGTTACTGAAATGCTCTGCATTTAAAACAAGCGAAAGAAAGCCAACATTCCGCCTGAGCGTCCGTCAGTTTGGCAGCATCACCCCCGCAGAAATGGGGGAAAGTTGCCAACAGACGGTGCCGCAGTCTTGAATATCAGGGCCTGTAGATCTAGCCAAGATCAATGTGCCTTGTTTGAAATGCCTTAGGTGTGGATTTTACACTTTGATACTACGCTTTGATCTTAGCGTAAATTTTATATCTCTGATTAAACCGATGCGCTAATAGGCAACCTCATGCGGTATCTATATTTTTAAATGTGGTCTTTCACCTAGAATACTCCCTGTGTTTAATCTCCTGGCGTGCAATCCCATACTCCACGGGCAGCAGGAGAGGGAAGAGGAAGGAGCTGTTGTGGCGCTAGACTGCTGTGTAGCCAGAACGTAGAGACAGATATTCCCGTCGGCTTCTCATTACGTTGCATGGTTTTTCCTGGCGCCAAGAATTAGGGAGTCGATCAACATCCACCCACGGGGACCATGGAGGAGCGGTCCGAGAAACGTGACATTCTATTACAAGAGATTGAACAACCTAAACTAATTGTCATGCATTATCTAGCGTTAAGCTTCTTGCATCCGTACAAGTTTTTCCTGGCCTTTGGGATATTCAACAAAGATTTTTTTTTCTGTTATAACACTCATGATGTCCAATCCGAGTTGCAATTTTTACGCAGCTACAGTCAAAACAACCTCACTTTTTACCTATTCTCTTGTTGTCCGCACATTGACAAGATCCCCAGGTGGTCAAAACTAATCCGGAGCCCTACACTATGGCGTGCCTCATCGCCTGTGTAGTTTCGGCGGATCAGACCTCACAGTCAATCAATCAACCGAGGTTGCGGAGCTAGCAAAAGTGTGCCCAGTGTATTCACTTCTGCTATGACGTTTTGTTTTAAATGCCGTTACTAGTACTTCTGCAATCATTGTGATTGATTGTATGTGCCGCAATTGCCGAACAATTCCCTCCTGCAGAATAACTGTTTGAAATAAGAAGGAGAATCGCTCTACCTCGTTTATACCTCAATAACAGCCCGTTTATTAAGCATGCACTGCTGTTTCACATTTTGCTTTCTCATATGAATTACCCTTATTTTCAGAACGTTTACAGCTACCACCTAGAAGAGCGCGTGCCATGGAGCACTCTGTTCGAAAACGTTGCCATTCTGGAGAAGGACTTCACGCTCGAGCACGCAATGGTTGGCGACAATACGCTCGAGCAGATCTTTATCGCCTTCGCCAAGGGCCAAGACAACGCCGTGGCCAATGCTCATGGCGTGTAAAATGGCGTCATTCTCTTCAACGAAGCGTCGACTTGGTTGTCTAGGGTGCGGACCACGGCGTCAGCGTCTTGTACTGCCACATCCAAGATGTTCAACAAGGCTGAGGGGTACCTCTGCCATAGAACTGTTATACGAAGAATATAAAAGATGAGTGCGCATGACTGCCTGCTTTTTATTATTTGCCTTTGGAATTCATATTCAATATTTGAAAAGGATCAAATAAAAACAGATCATTTTGCAGATAGAAAGCTCGTATATAACTACCAAAGGCAAACATTGGCGTAGGAACACATACACTCTGTTGAAGGTTTTCCAGCGCTCTAGAGATAGTTCAATAAAGAAGGTGTTATAACCACCAAGAGTAATTGGGAATGATATAAAGGGTTATCGCTCCTGAAAAAAAAAAACCCTTTTTTATCAAATAAGGCTTCGCCGACCCCTGGTGGACTTCAAGGGATTCCTAGAGTTCGTAAAGCCCTTTCTGCAACTTTTCTTCCCATTCTAATCGTTTTTTTTTTTTTTTTGCAAATCCTTCCTTGGTATGCAATATGGTGCCTTCACTGCATGACTTGCTTTAAGGTTGGCTTTCTGCGCAACAAAACAACTACACACAAAAGGAAGACATAAAAAAGACTGCATCTAAACTTGGCGACTTTCACCTTCAACAGCAAATTGCTTGACAATATGACATGCGTTAGCGTAAAAGCCAAACAAAATGGTGGAGATTGAATAAGTATTTGGGTGATTTTAGCTGAAAGTGCAAACTGATTCACATTTTAAAGCGAATCGGCATTGTTTATGATGGTTTGCTCATCACTTTTGCCCTCGACAGGGGTTCCCGGAATGCTCATAGTTTGGTGCTCATCTCTCACTAATATCATTTTAAGGCACACCAACATCTCTTGACTCAGACTGTTCCACGTCCACCCGCTTCACGCAGCATCACTAAATCCAAAGAGGCCACCCTCAAAAGACTCGTTACTCAAAGCTTAGCACTGATTGACCAGGGCACCAAACGCCCCTCTAATCACATCGTCTTCGTACTCTACCTGCCGGCGTCGTTAGTGGATTCAACTTTATCAAAACCCATAGCCTGAGCTAAACCGACCCTTATAAGCAACGCATTAAACAACTGCAGGCCAGTTCTCTTGAACCTGAAATGGAGATTTACACAGACACATCCCCAAGTGCTACCACTGTACCCCTTGTGTGGACACGCCGACGAATTTCCAGCCATTTGTAGCTACGACACGATACAAAAAGACCGTCATACAAGACTTGAAGGCTACTTCTCCGCATTCCATCATTCCCAGTCCTCTTTAGCTAATACTTCGACAACTTTCTGCCGAATAACACTTGCATCCAATCACTTGAAGCCATTCCATAACTACGTATTCGTGCTTTCACAAACCCGTTGACTCAGTAAATCCTTCATGTCGACATCCTTTAACGCTATCGCAATCACCCTGGTATATATATTCACTGGGTTCTAGGTCACCAGAACTCCTATGCAGAAATTGTGGGCCCCCAAAACTGCGCAAAAGTGTCAGATTCCTCCCCCTCTGACTCCTTCAGTTAACATCCTATGAGGCACAAAAATAGGCATCGTGTGAAGGGAGTGACTCCAAAGGAGGACAACTCGCGGCACTTTGTATACTTACACTTTGTCGATCTGGCGAAATCTGTATCAATACACAGTCTGAAGTGCAAACTACACGCGCGGATGGTTACCTCTATTGTAATGTCATTACTTCTATGGTGGAGTGTGGCAGGCGTAATGCCTGCAAGCCTGCCACACTCCACCATCTCACCCTCACTTGTAATAATTTTGCCTTTCATCAAAATTGTATCCCACCCTGTAACAACCTTAACAATGATTAGAGAGTTATAGCAGAGTGGCGAACCGGTCCCGGTATGGTTCCCGTAGGAGACCTGCGCCACTGGGCGTGCATAGAGGCGAACAAAATGCTAGTGCGCATGTGCAGGCGTACCGGGCACCGTATCGGGACCGTTTCTCTGTTCTGCTATGGTCTATTGTCACATGGACCACCCCCAACGGTACGTCGACCCACTTCAGAAAGACAGCAATGATTCAGTTAAATGTAATTCGCCAGGGGTACTGTGAATGCCGGGTCTACATTGGGTTCATCGGTATGACTTGTAAGGTTGAACCATGACGGAGGAAACGCTTGGACACAGTGCCCCTGAAGAACTCTCCCCGAAGCTGTTTATATTCGTTGCATTTTATTGGTCGCCTTTTGTTGCCTTTGTTACCTTCTCAAAAATATACGCCTTTTCGGTGCATTTTGTAATTATCCATTCTCCCTACTTAGACTACCGGTCTTTCTGTTACACATTTCGCACTGTCGTGAAGCCAAAGATGACGCAGTTGGCTTGAATTAAAAACAAGATTACTGGCGCGAACTTGTACTCCCCTAACAACTCAAAAAATACACAGGAGGCGAAGCAGCAGTCGAGAAAGTGACACGCACAGGCGAGTGTCGGCGAATAGAATGCCGCGGTGTCTGCTATGCAGGCATTTATCTTTCGGCGCGGGTGTTTCTCGAACCGTCGAATTACATGGAGAACACTGTAGATAAAAGAAGTCTATTCCAGGCTAGCGGCATTTGAGGACGAAACATTATCCCTATCAAATGAGATAACCCGTGCGGCATAAAGAAAGAGTGGAACATGCGCTTCACTCGGAACACAGATAACACAGCCCGGCGCAGCCGCGCGGTAACAGCAAAAACAAATACAATGCATGGTTCGCGGTAGTATGACGTCTAATCAACGGACGTCACGCAGCTTTCCAAGACTTACGGTAAGAGATAGATTTTTTTCAGAATCTTAAATGCCCTAGTACAATTCCAAATACGTATTGCTTAATGCCTTGTAGGATTCTTCCAAGGATATTACCAATAGACATGAACCTAGGGGGTCAACAACTTTTCAAGACGTCGCGGAACGCCTCAACACCCTTTGCGCCGGAGCGTTGGCAACAACCCGCAGACTGCCGGGAATTTTTCGAAGAGATGATAAACCTGTTTGTACGTGAAATAAAGTGCCTGGAAAAAGTTAGACCCAACATGACAGCAAGAACAAAGACATTTAAGTAACGGTTGCGTTCAAAACCCAACGATTCAAACCTTTCTCCTGAAGTCCGATTTATTTTATAGCAATGCTGTTAAAGCTGCTGGTTAGGTCAGCGTACATGCACAGCAAAACCTATGCTAGCGATGACGTCACCACGCGCTGACACCACTAAACCTTAGTTTTACCTCCACGCGCCATACAGCGGCCGCACATGCGCAGATTCCGAGCTAAGCGTTGTCGTCATCAAGGGGTATAAAAGCAGCCGCGCTCCGCCTGCTCAGCTTGAGAAAGGCCTTGTTTCCGACGAAGAGAGAGAAAGAGGGCTACAGAATGAGCGCGTCACTCGCGAAGAAGAGGAAGCGCGGCTCAAAATCCGCCGCGCTGCTACTCTAGAATGGACCACCTGGGACCGACGAAGAAGAGGTCGAAGTTTACCGGGGTGAGGACGCGCTGCACGGAGATTTGCACAGTGGAGTTGTACCATCGGACGACCAAGACGAAAGAATTGAGTGGTACTGAAAATAAAGCAACACGATGTACAGGTGCCCCCAAATGTAAACGGAGCACGACTTCGTAAAAATAAAATAGTTTCTATTTTACGTGGCTGCCAGGATAAATAGAATATGTGCAGGCCCATTCTAATCCAGAATGATTTTATTGAGAAGTCTCAAGGTCGCTGACTAGGCACAAGGCGGAGACATCCCTTCAAAAATCTCCAACACGTGCTCCGTTTACTTTTTTGGGCCCCTGTGCATACTTTATCGACCGAGTGCTCATTGCTCTTTGGGGGGTTATCGACGACACCCTGTAGAAAACATGACCCAGTCTCGAAGCGTAACCACGCATAAACTTATCTGAACCAAGAATAAGATAGGTGGGGACGCCCGCTTCACTGTTCGCCTAGTCTTCGCGCCACGAGTGTGAAGCTGCCACAATGGTTTTCAATGCAAAATGTTCTTTTAGGTCAAACCTACTCATTCTTTCCAAAATAAACTTCTCGGGGCACTTAAGCGTTCTTACGTGATTTCAAGGTGCAGCTTTGGGATGCTTAGTCATGTCTATCTTCGACAGTGCGGTTCCGCTCCTATCGTAACGCGTACTATGGTACTATTCCGTGCTATTTCAACGGTTACCGTTTGTATAGGCATCCACACATCATCCACGCTAAACGTTATAGTTTACCGTCTCGCAATTTTACTGCCTCAGTTCTATGAAGACGTTTATTCGTACACACCTAAACCCTACCATGATTCGTCTTTATTCCAACGTGTCCACCTTAATCCCACATCAGTCTACCTCTATTACAGCCCTCCTTTTTAATTCTAATCCACCCTAATCCCAACTTACTAATCATAGACCAGGTAATATAAATCTACCGGTACCTTTCGTATAACAAAGTCGCTTGACTTATGATAAAATTTAGGATTGTGGTAAGGACAAGAGTCAAAGGGGAGTGCACGTTTTCTCGGCCAAGTGTAGCGCCATCGGACGGAATTCAAGACACTGAAATAACAATAATTAGCTTTATCTCATTCGTCGACGCTTGCAGAGCCGGTTAGTTGGGCCTCGGGAATCCGACACCATAATTTATTTTTAAAAATGAAATGTAACGTTAATGTAACCACACGTGCCAATGTTCGAAGTGGAACTGGAACGCGTTCCCTTCGCAATAAAGGAACTTGTAACGGGAACTCGTTTCAAAAGTGGGAAGGAAGGAGGAACGGGCTTTCGTTCCTCTTTTTGACGAACGTGTACAGCACTGGTCGCAGGAGATCTAGCACTCGTCCATGCTGCGAAGTCGCGCGTACATCGTGTTGTTGGGCTAGTTGGTACTGCATTTCAAGAAAAGAAAAACTGCGCGTCAAAGACAAGACAGTAAAGAAGGGACAGGACGGGCGGAGACTCACAACTAGCTTTATAGAAAAAAAACGGACATGACTATATACCATCTACAGCACATGCGCACAAAGCAGCCACTTTCTTGCTATCTTTGAATTTCTGAACAAAAAGGTGCATTGATAAGAAAAGAGCAAAAACTGCCTGCTGTGGGCGCATGTGCAATAGATGTTATTGCTGTGAACCATGCATGGGTTTGTTTATTTATTGTTTGTTGACTGCCCGGCCGCGCTCGGCTCTGTTATCTGTGTCCCATGGGAAGCGCGTCTTGCATTCTTTATTTTTATGCAATCTCATTCAGATAAGCAGACTGTTTCGCCCTAACGTCACTAGCCCAGAATGATCTTGTTGAAGCAACAGGAGGCTCCTGGCGATGGCGAGCGTGCGGAACTAGCTTCGAAGGGCGCTGCCCAGGTTGCTGTTCAATTGGGCGCGAGCGCGACCCCAAAGTTCAACAGAAAGTTCAACAGCATAAGAGTCCTCCGCAATTTTTTCACTCAGGGGTAAGGAAAAATAGTCAGGCATCATGGAGAGAGCAGACATCGAAGCCGCGTAAGCTTCGTGCAGCGCTTGCGAAAGATTTATGACAAATCATTATTTCATGATAGCAAGATTGATTGATTGATTGATTGATTGATTGTTTGATTGATTGATTGATTGATGGATGATTGATTGATTGATTGATTGATTGATTGATTGATTGATTGATTGATTGATTGATTGATTGATTGATGGATGGATGAATGGATGGATGGATGGATGGATGGATGGATGGATGGATGGATGGATGGATGGATGGATGGATGGATGGATGGATGGATCGATTGATCGATCGATTGATTGATTGAGTGATTGACTGACTGATTGATTGATGGATTGATTTATTGATTGATTGATTGATTGGTTGATTGATTGATTGATTGATTGATTGATTGATTGATTGATTGATTGATTGATTGATTGATTGATTGATTGATTGATTGATTGATTGATTGATTGATTGATTGATTGATTGATTGATTCGCGCTACGCAGACGATGAGGCTTGCCGTAGTGGAGGGCTCCGGGTTAATTTTGACCACCTATGGATCTTTGACGCGCGCCAAAATCTCGAACACACGGGCGTTTCTGCTTCTCGCCTCCATCAGCAAAGCGGGCGACTGGGCCGGACTACGAACTTGCGTCCTTGGGCTTATACCATAGACCATTGGACTCGTAGCTTGGGTTCACACCAAAAATCAGTCAATTGCTTCGTTTATTGGAACCATTCCCCCCCCCCCCCCCTAATAGCTTGAAAATTTCTGGCGAGAGGGCGCGGGCGGCGGGGGCCATGGGACACCAGTGCCACGAACGCTGAAAACTCCGCACGACGTAGCTCGACGTATAATCGTCACTTTTCTAGAAGTACAATTTAATAATTCACCCTCTCTTGGGGCAGACTTCATATTTAGCACGAGTTTACGTCCCAAAGGTTCCTTTATGATAATGGTAATATTACTTGGTTTGGGCAACAAGTCGTCCATTGTGCATAACCTGAGACGAGCTGGGTTTGGCTGTAGTTTGTGCTCCGTAATAGCCGTAATTGCGTTATTTGGAACACTAAAACAAATATGGGCTGTGGGCAGATGGACCCGAACACATGAAAATACTGTGGATATATTCATAGAAACACAACACGCGGTTAAGGCAGAAATAAAGATATTGCTAGCAGTATTTCCCTGTATAGCAGTCACCTATCCCCTTATAATAAATAAATAATCTTTATTGCAGCAAAGGTGCATATGATATTCCAGCCCACTTAGGCAGTTATGCAAGCAGTGATGCTTGGGTGAAGCCCACTTGAGCAGTAATAACCGAGAGGAAACGATTAGAGTTAGTAACTGCGGCTCATGTTCTATCTAGGCGCTAAACTAAAAGCTCCCACGCTTTCCACCGTCTATCAAAAGTGACCAGGCTGGTGGTGGTGTTGGAATGTCGTGGAGTCTCTGGGTTACAGCAGACATGAGCTTGACATTGTACGTTGTGTTGGGTCCGTAGATGAGGACGTCGGGCAGAGGAGACCCCAAATGACGTTCCACGGGCAGCTCTTTCCACTCTGGGTCTAGAGACGGTGTGAAGCCCACTTGAGCAGTAATAACCGAGAGGAAACGATTAGAGTCAGTAACTGCGGCTCATGTTCTATCTTGGCGCTAAACTAAAAGCTCACACGCTTTCCACCGTCTATCAAAAGTGACCAAGGTGGTGGTGGTGTTGGAATGTCGTAGAGTCTCTTGGTTACAGCAGACATGAGCTTGACATTGTACGTTGTGTTGGGTCCGTAGATGAGGACGTCTAGAGACGGTGCATCCTCGTAGGTCCGAAGGGAGAGGTGGAATATGGCCGCGATTGCCAGCAATTCGACCACTTTGGCCACGTAGTGGCTACGCACGGCCTGGATGTAGAGGCTCCTCCAGAGGAATGTCCCCACGTTGCGCATGGAGGCGGAAGAGGAAGGTGACGTCTCGGCGGATCTGGTTGTTGGTGGTGGTTGGAAGCGCTGCTCCCGCGGGAGGTCGTTGGGTGAACCCGAATTGGCAGTAGCTGTGCATCTGCTGCCTGTGGCCTCAGCTATGCGCGCGGCACCCGAAGTGCCCCCAGCGCCCGAACGCATGGCTCTCACCGCAACTCAACGGCAGAGGCCTGCGAAGGAAGCAAAAGCCAACATGTTCCCGCTTGCAGGAGGTCATCCAGCTGATTTGCATATCTAATACCTGTGCTACACGAGCGTTTGGAAGGACATTTCAGTCGAATGACCTTCTAAACTTCAAATGTCATTCGGAATGGAAGAAGTTCTGTCGATCTACACGACCATTCTCAAAGGCTGTTAAAAGTTTCCGCGTTAGCTTCCGCGTTCGCCCGCCATGTATTGGTGTCGCCACTGCTGCCATGTTTCGTTCTTGGCAAAAATGTAATTTTAGAGTTAAAATGGGCAAAAAAGCAATTATTAGAGATCAAATTGATAACTATCTACAAGCGCGCACAAAACATGCACAAGGCAGCCAGTTTCTTTTTGTCTTTTTTCGCACCGCCGGTGTTGAGAGTACCAAGTTACCTCGTAATCGTAGAGCGAGTGACAGAGTACGAAAACAAGTCAACAAGTGAAAAATTATGAAGATCTTGCACTTAGAACACGAAGTTTTACTCATTCATAATTATTTTTTGTTATTACGGCTTGCAGAAACTGAGACCGACGGTACGACCGTTCGTGTTTCAAAGGCCTTTGAGACTCTCAAAGGTCAGTTGTCGTGCTCCTTTGACTCAAATGCCATTTTAACCAAATGCTTTTGAAAAACGTCGTGTAGCAGCTCAAAGGTGTCATTTTAGTCAAATTACATTCGACTCGAAGGCCTTCGAAACGCTCGTGTAGCACGGGTATTAGTGAGATAGAGCATCGGACTCTTCTTGTATTTTCATTGGAAAGGCACCGTACGCTGTAGTTACGATTCAGAACTCTAAAAGAGTGGAGGCTGTCCTCAATGCAATGATTTTGCAACGTAATTTCATTTCAACTTCCTACTGCGGAAAAGCCGTGTCCGCCGCCTCCAATAGGCTCTTCCCAGGCTTCTTTTTTAATCCGATACCTCTGGATTTGCGACGCACGCCACCTGGTTTGGAAACTTTACAGTGAAGCTGTGAGCCAGAAAATTTCGTGTCGAGCGGTTGAAAAAAAAAACTCTAGAGCGCTTGCTGAAGGCCCAGTATGTACATTGTTGCATGAAGACAAACAGCTCAAAAGACAGGACAAAGTAAGGAACCAAAAACCACAGGCGCCTGTGGTTTGTAGTTGCTTACTTTTTCCTGTCTTCTGAGCTGTTTTTTTTTTCACACTGCACAGCTACATACCCACAAAAAACCCCTACCCACAGAAGTTTAAGGGAAGTTAGGAAGGTAAGGTCTAACCTTTATGATTTGACATTGAACGACGTCAACAGGTACTCACAGCTTGGCGTACTGTAAGCTTGACGTGGCTTGGTACGTCGTTGGCTCTATGTTAGGAAGCCTTGACGTTCTGCTTAACGAGGGCAATATGTTCCTACCTACTGGACCAATTATTTGCTCTAGCCAGGCCCATTCGCCCCTTTGTAATAAACAGAGAAACATACAGTTGGTCACAGTACCCTTTCGTTTCCAAGTTCTTACCCCAACTGTAACCACAGGGGGAACAATATTGTACCATATTAAGTGGCCTCACGGAGGCCTTTTTAAAGCAGAAAGCATACTCATTATCATACTAAAGGCTGCATTTGTTGTGTTACCTTTATCGACGAAGTTGGGTGCAACATCAGTAATATTGATATCAGTAAAGGCTGCGTTTATATATGTCCCATGTGTCCACCAAGAAATTTACGAGCGTACTGTGAGTTTTATGGTAACTTACAAATCATCTTTCTTGCAAAAACAGTGAATATTTTTTCCTTGTATTTAAACTCGCTAGGTTCGCGACAATTTATGTCTTTGCCACCGCTATTTGCTTATTCAGTACTGTCGATCAAAGCACATCTACGCATTTGTCCGGGGAATGCATCCAGTAGCCTTCTCTGTTCATAGTCGTCTTGTGCACAGAAGCACGCGCAACAAAATCCCCGTCACTCTGCGTGGAGTGCCCTAATGAAGACTAGTTTTCACACGTGAATGCTCTCTCTCTCTCTCTCTCTCTCTCTCTCTCTCTCTCTCTCTCTCTCTCTCTCTCTCTGCGCGTGCGTCTCTGTATGTGCGACTAAAGCGTGGAAATACTCTTGGTAGCGCTTTTTTTGGTAGAACTCTTTGGTCGAACACCTTTAAAGACGTTTTCTTTCGCTGCACAGCCGTTACAACGTGCAGTCGGCGACGGCGGAGAGACTCGTGTTTCGAGTTACAGATCTCATGTGACCCTACGAGGTAGCAAAGGACATCGGTCTTTTGCAGGTCATTTCCGAGCGAACGTGAAAGAGGACACAGTAGAGGACCAAGACGTAACCACAGTGCTTGCTTACGCTTCTAAGCGTCCGATGTGATGGTCTGCTTCCCAAGAGAGAAGGCGGCGACTGCGATAGGATTAGATCGAGTCTTTTCCATAAGTACGACCTGTCAGCAGACCCATTTCATTAAAAATTTCGTGAAATAGAGAAAGCAGAATGCGAGTCCTGCTCCGGGTATGCTTGTAATTTAATGGTTAACATGGAGAAACGCTTAACGGGCGCAAATGGTTCGTGAGCGTGAGAAGGCGATTGGGTGCTTGGCTCTGGAAGAAACTTGAGGCGCCAGGTGCAGGGCTTGCACACTAGACGAAGCGGCGGTTCTCGCCGATAAGTTGCGCGCACATCGTGCATGGGGCCGAAAGACTCCCTGATAAATTTCAGGCAACGCCTGAAAGGCCAGGCCCGAAGGAAGTGATATTCAGGAGAAGGGTAACAGACGTTAAAGTGGCAACTCGGAAAAAAGTAAAGGACCGAATAATGGAGAAAAACTCGGAAACAGAGGCCCAGCGCCGAAAGAAGTCGGTTGAGGCGCGTAAACAGAATGCGCACTTTAAAGCTTCGGCGAGAAAAAAATTTTGCAGCGACAGGCGCAAAGTAACAGCTTGCTTCTCACTTACTAGGAGATAAAAATGACGAAATCGTGCATCTGTTGGACCCTACGTTTGACACAGCGTTTCACTAAGCCTACTCGTAAGCCCTTGCAGCATAACTGTATACAGTATATCCCTGGCCGACGAGCAGGAGAGAGAGAAACAGTGGTAGCCGCCCTCCTTTCCGTCTATTTCTTTCCCTCCGGGTTCCCTCCCCCCCCTTCCCGCCTCACTCTCATTATATTCACCCTCTTTGTCCCCTGTATCCCGTATTGTGTGCGCCACAGCTTCTCTCCTCTTTCGCCCGCTCCACACCCCACTTTCTCCCTGCAATCACCTACCCAGCAATTCCCCGCGTGTCAGTGACCAACCAGTGAGCAGTCTTACCACTAACATTTCCGACCTAATGTCAGGACAGACAGACAGACAGACAGACAGACAGACAGACAGACAGACAGACAGACAGACAGACAGACAGACAGACAGACAGACAGACAGACAGACGTCTAGACGCATACAAAAGGTGAAAGTGGCACCATTATAGCATAAAACTACGTGTTCAAGTATATTGCGGCACTTACGTGGGTACGTTCGCTTAGCAGACGTTCAAAAATATTTGTGAAAGTGCGTTCTCATGGAATCCCTCGTCAAAAAAAGTATGCAGAAGAGACACATAATTACTCTTCTCAAGTTAGCAGGGTAAGCGCATAAATGTAATGAGCCTTACACACCAATAAGCACATTTGGCCATCTTCCTTCACAGTCAAAGCGCAAGCTCGCCCGTTGTGAACTGGGCTGTCGATTAATGTTGCAAGTAAGGCGACCATGCTCACCATGAGTTGTTGACGGAAGCTCGGCTGAGGATGAAGACGTCACTGGGGTCAGCAGTCACGACTAGAAGCACCAGAAGTAAAATAAACCTCTCGGCTTGCTGAGAAGTCTGGTCGCTTGGTTGGTTGGTTGGTTGGATCCTGAAGTCATGGCGCGTACCCACGCGGGGGATTGGCCAAGAAGCTGCCTGTAATGATTAGGCTGTGACCCGGTTTATTTTAGAGAGAGAGAGAAAAAAAATTGAAGTACGAGAAAAATATTGAGAGAAGGAAAAGCAATTCTTTGGATAGAACAGGAAAAAAGTTGCGAATGAAGATATAGCTATCTAGAAGAGCATCCGGCCTGTCGCCGGAACAAAGGAGTGAAAGGCAATCACAACACCTCTGCGGCAATATCCTAGGACGGAAGCTCCCAGGGAAAGAATAACGGTCAAAGATAAAGGGAGATTCAGCCGATTAAACGTGTATTCAAGGTGCGTGCGTCGCATCGAGGAAAAGCTGCGGCAAGTTAAAAGAAAGTGTTCTATAGTTTCGGGGACCTTGCAGGAAGGGCATTGGAAAGATAAAGCTTGACCAGCTTTGTGTATATAGAAATTTAAAGGGGGGATTCTGCTGCGAAATTTTGTGACTGCCACCTCGAATTTACGAGATTCGCAGACTTTAGGCCTCCATATATAGTGGGAGAGGTGAATATAGACGGAGCATGAACGAAGGGCATCCTGCCGATTAATTTGTAAAATTTGAAGGCGCCTGAACCTCGCCCCCAACAGAAAACTGCCAATTGCACAATTCATATGGCAGGACCGCCTAGAGTAAAATTGGCTAATTGGTCTGCCAGTTCATTGAAGATTATCCCTGCGTGACCAGGGACCCACACTAACCGGATCTGACGAAGCTGGTAAGGAACGAATGAACGGAATGACCGGAGAAGGGAAGAATCTTTATCATTTGTTAGAGCGGTGCACACGGAGAGAGAATACGGAAGGATAACCACCCCCGCAAATCTATGCTGTAGTTTATTAAGGGCTAAGATTATCGCCAATAATTCTGCCTGAAAAATCGGGGTATACTCTGGCAGCCTGATTGAGAAGGACCAATCTAGAGACTGAGAATATATTCCTACCCCAGCTTTCTCATCACTTTGCGAGGAATCTGTGGCAATGACGACATGAGTATGAAGAGTAGCCAAATGATCTTCAAGTAAATTATTGAGTAATCGGGCCGGCAATAATTTCGCATGCGGGGGAAAAAATGTTGTCCAAGCTTATGTCGACAGGCGACAAATTATCAGAACAGGGCTGGAGTAGAAAAAGATCTGTATGAAAAGGCTGCAGCCATGCCTGAACGCAATCCAATTGAGGACGCTGAAATCGGGGCCACGTAAATCCTCGAAAAAGGTCAGGCCTCAAGAGGAAAATGGTTTGAGTTTTGTACAATGGAGATTCAAACAGTTTTAGAAATGTTACAACAGTTAGCAATTTAAATCGACACATAAGTGAAGGCAACCGTGCCTCAAGGTACAATACAGAGTTAGCTACATACTTTGGCAACCCTAAACATAAACGCAAAGCCAATCTCTCAATCAGAAATAGGGGATGGAGTTTGTACGTCGCGCAGCCAGAAAATACCACGCAACCAAATTCCAATACAGGGCGAACATAGCAACGATAAATCATTGGCAGGGCGTCTCTACGCATACCGAATTTATGATTGCAAAGCCTACGCACCCACCGCGGTGGCTCAGTGGTAAAGGCGTTGCGCTGCTGAGCACGAGGTCGCGGGTTCGATTCCCGGCCGCGGTGGCCGCTTTTCTGATGGAGGCGAAAAGCAAAAACGCCCGTGTGTACGAGATTTCGGCGCACGTTAAAGATCCCCAGGTGGTCAAAAAAATCCGGAGCCCTCTACTACGGCGCGCCTCATCGCCTGCGTTGCGTCGGCGCGTTAAACCCTACAATCAGAATCAGCAAAGCCTACGCAGCACTCCAGCAGCTTTTTCACCTTTGGCAGCAATGTGCGAAATATGAGGACGCTATGTTAGGTGGTCGTCATAAATTATACCCAAATATTTCATTTCCGTGACCTGATTGCAACCGGCATGTTAGACATAATGATATAGGGTTATTGCAGGGAAATACTATAACTGCACATTTACTGACATTTAGTGAGAGGTGTAACGTGCTGAGCCAATTATGCTTGGCAGCTCCGAGCGAAGGCCAACCTCGTCTTCTTCACTGCACGAGACCTTGCACGAGCACGGCGGGTCGTGGTGGTAATGGCGTCAGTGAGATGATCACTCATACCTACTGAAGCGTATTGGCCAGCAAGAGCTTTCGCAAGCGCAGGATTCCGTTCCCTTGCTGGTACAAGCCGGGGGTGTCCAGTGCGCACTCAGCGCCATCCACCAATTAGCTTGGAAAACTCTTTCGATTCTTTTATGCAACTGCAGAAAGAGCTGCTTTGTCCTTCCTCAGTAGCCTAGGGGCTTTGGAATTACGCACAGGTTCGAGACCCGTGATCTTTTTTTTTAGATGCGACGCATCTCTTTGACTCGCCTTGTCCCTCCATCCATCCGTAGTCCGCACGCCTCTCCCCCATTGTCTTCGCCACGCCAGCTGCGCGGTAGCGCCGCTCTCACCGCAGCGCCATCTTGCGTTAGCGCTCGCTCCCCTCGCCATGCCAGCTGTGCGTCAGCGCGCGTTAGCGCTCGGTTAACACATGCGCATGCGCTACTCGCTCTCATTCCCCTCACCGTTAACGCGCGGTACATATAAACTCGATAACTGCGCAGCTCCGCTCAGTCACTCCACCGCCGCCGCTCCGATGACATCCGATGACCACCGATGATTTGAATGGAGACTAACAGGTCTGCTACCGTGATGGTCGGCGCAACCGTAACACGCACCGCCCAGATGCGTCGAATCACCCCATGGTTTCCCCCGCTGAAAGATGTGGTCAATTTTTTGCATTGCAACACATTTTAACTGCTCCAGTTCCAGCATGACCAATCTTCACCGACTCTCGAGCAGTCCTTCAGAAACTGATGGTGCTGCCAGAAGAGCTGCTTGCTCAAGAAATTAGTGACCTGCACGCGCAGGCAATAAACAGCCACCACGTGGTTGTTCTGCAGTGGCTTCGATCTCACTGCGGTGTGGCTGGCAGCGACAAAGCCGACAAACTTGCTGCATCTGCACATTTCATCCCTGTAATTACTCCAGTGCCTTTCACAAGGATTTTATTGTTGTTTTGGCTTTAGTAGCCACTATTTTATTTTAGATACTTTTGTTTGGCGCTCTTTGCCCCAGCTGGCCTTGCGCCAAAAAACTCTAACCATCATCATCAACCTTTCACAAGGCGAGACGGAGCGACTCTGGTGTCATTGGTTTCCAAGAGCTCCCAGCGATTGCTGCGGGCTGACCCAATGAAGTCCTACATGCCGTTGCACACAATTGACCCAGAGTGCCGATTTCGGATGCCAAGCGGCCTCTGCAAGCGAGATGAAGCTGTCCTGCATGTGGCTTACACTAAGCATTTCCTTTTTAAACTTCGCCAGGCTTCCTCACCTCTGTTCTCTACCTGTGCAGTTGGAGAGGACCCTAAACACTATCTTTGCGCAAGTCCTCGGTACGAACTTGAGCGTACCACGGCTAAGCCTTTTCTGGTCCTGCTTGTGTCCATCCAGATCTCTTCGAGGCATCTCCTTGGACCCTGGCTTACAAACGCCATGACAAGTCGCGCAACAAAGGCGCTCCTCACGTTCCTTCGGAGCACTGGATTTGTGAGTGAGCTAAGAACTCTCGGACAGATGACTAAATCGCCTGATTCTGTGTGTGATTTTCGTGTGCGTCTGTGCGATCGATAATTCACATGTAAGTGAGAGTTCTTTTCATTTATTTCCATCACACCTTCACCCCCATTCGGTGTAGCAAGTCGGGCGCCTAGCGTGGCTGACCTCACTTGTCCATTAAAGATATTTCTCTCTCTCTCTCTCTCTCTCTCTCTCTCTCTCTCTCTCTCTCTCTCTCTCTCTCTCTCTCTCTCTCTCTCTCTCTCTCTCTCTCTCTCTCTTTGCATCGTACTGGAAGTGCCGGGAAGTGCTTATCTGGGATTATCTGGGAACGAAATATCGTTTCGCAAGCCCGGGTGCTCAGACGATGCACCTAATTTATTTCGGCTGCACCACTAGTCGCTACGGTTAGGTTTAGTTTGCTTTTGTTGATGACGCATGCCACGTGAGATACTTGCGGAGGATGCCGGCAGGAACCCGACTCTAAAGGCTGAACTAACTATATACTTCTCTGTAGTTAGTGGCACTCCTAAAATATTTCTTCTTCCGCTGTGCTGGTCTCTCGCAAAAATTCCAGCACCCCCTATCGGCGTAATGAAATCAGTCACGCTCAGATTATAAGTGAAACTGGAAATGGTGAAGGCGCTACTGTAACAACCAGTTGTGTTGGGGACTACAAATGATAACTTGGTTGCGGGGTTTCTGTATGTAGTACATGCCGTGCACATACCGTCCAAGGCAACTTCCCAAACAAATTATCGTATTCAAAAATATATTACCATATAAGCACAATTTGAAAATTTTGAGCTGAACACGCGAAGGTAACGTGACGTTTTGCGTGATCTGTAATTGCCCCAATGGGAAGTGCCTACACTGGCCTCTACAGCTTCGTGACGAAAGTGTTCCCGAGGCCACGCAGAAGAAGACGAATGTATGTGTCTATGTATAACTTTATCTGTTCCACTTATATTATCTGTTGGGGCAACAAATTTGGGGTATGCAAAAAGGGATATATATATAATTGCATTCCAGTTTTCTTTCTGCTTCCAGTCATTTGAATTGCTGAATTGTACTAATTAATGGTAATTGGAGTTTTAATCATAAAGATCTTTCATTTTATGGCCTCTGTCTTTCCGGAGATAAACTAGTATTTTGAGGTCCTCACAAATTACAGTAAATGATTTAGCCCTGACCAATCCCCCATTGTGGGTACGTCGTCGTCTTCTTCTTCTTCTTCTTCTTCTTCTTCTTCTTCTTCTTCTTCTTCTTCTTCTTCTTCTCCTTCTTCTTCTTCTCCTTCTTCTTCTTCTTTATTGGTAAGTGGGGTGGCCAGTGGCCAAACAAACGATGGGGTGGTTTGGAATGGAATGCAGAGTTCCTCTAGGCCCTAAATTGTTCGGGCTACGTTTGATTCTTCTGCGAACTCCCACAGAGAAAGTAACGTCTCTTTGGCATGACTGGGATTCGTGAAGGCCGTCCACTCTTCACATTATGGCACTTGTCGGTGCATGTCGGGCGAGGATTTGGCGGAGGCCCCCACAGTCGCACAGGAGGCGTCGAATCTCCTGTTTGTCTATACAGTCTGTGCAGTACGGGCAATGGTGCGGTGGGTAAATGGAAGCGGAGGAGCCTTTGTTTCTATTGCTACGTGATTGAAAATTCTGCGTCGCCAAGATCTGCCAGCACAAGCCTGTGAGATACAAATATATTTGAGAGATTTTACTCGCCGAAGACACACATCGGCTATGAGGCACGCCGTAGTTGCCGCAGTTCAGGCAGCCAGATTTTATTAAACCACCTGAGGAGCTTTAACGTGCACCTGAATATAAACAACATGGTGTTTACGCTACCGGCATCAGGTAGAATGAACAAAGGGATTCTAACGTTTGTCAAAACACCGTCTGGCAAATTTAATTTCACATTCTGACCACTTACTTCATATTCCCACGCTAAGAACGCGTGGTCGGACAGTAGAACAAACCACCATGCACACCAATCTACGAAGTATGTGATGTACACGTTGGCTCATTGCCGTTGTCATGAAAAGATGGTGCATGCACATTAAAATCTAGCTCATTCGCATTTAACCATGGTCCGCTTCATTTTTCCTGCGCCACGTAAAAAAAATTGAAAACTAAATTGTTATGAAGCCCATCAGGTGCGCTTCACTTTCGTGTGCTTTTTATGTGTAGCGTTCTTTGTTGAGTACCTCCACAGCCATGACTGTGTAACGCCCCGCATTTCCGCAAATATACCTATTTAGTGGAAGTAACACCTTTAATTGTTATAATAGCGTAAATGTAGATTATTGGTGGGACAGAATTCCGAAAACCACAAAGTAGCTGACAGAATCAAAAATATGCATCTCATGCATCTGCCCTCGAAACCGGATATTGAACGAAAAAAGCCCGCAAAAGAATGTTCAAAACCGAACAAAAAATAACGAACTACAGCGAACCTTGGAATGCCGGAAATTTTCACGATAATAAAGATTTGGCGGAATTAACACTTTTAATGGTTATAATTATTAAATAGTTATAATTATTACCAATTATTATTAAAAAACGAAAAGCTACGAATGTCACAAAAATGAACTGACGACATCATATATATGCATGTTATAGATCTCCCACCCAAAACCGAATACTGAACGACAGTCCGCAAAAGAACATAAAAAAAATTAAAAAATAGCGCACCTGAGCGAACCATGTAACGAAGGGCATTATCACAAAAATGCAGGTTTGCTGGAAGTAACTCTTGTCATCGTTATATTAGCCAAAAGGGAGACAATTTCTCAGTCAGAATTCTGAAAAAACAAGAAATACGAAAAAATAGAAGAATTTGAATTTTCACAAAAATGAATCGACAAAATCAAAAATATCCATCTTACACATCTCCCCAAACAAACGAAATCTAAACAAAGAAATCTGCTAAAGAACGTTAAAAATACGAATAAAAATAGATAACATGAACGAACCGTGTAACTCCCGGCATTTAGACTAAAACGCAGTTTTGGCGGAAGTAATGCCGTTATCGTTATAATAGCGTAAATGGAGATGATCTGTCGCACAGAGTTTTAAAACCAAAAAATTAAAAAATATATGAAAAATTTATTTTTCACAAAAACAATATGACAAAATCAAAAATATGCCTCCTATACAACTCCCTTCAAAACCGAATGTTCAACGAAAGAAGTCCGCAAAAGAACGTTCGAAATAGAAATAAAAATATAGCGAACTAGAGCATGGAAATGCTGCAAATGCTGGGCATTTTCGTGGAAATGCTGGGCATTTCCACGAAAATGCAGATTTGGCGGAAGTAATTCACCTTGAATCGCTATAATAGCGTCGATGAAAATAATTGTTCGGACATGATTACGAAAATAAACCTGCCGCGGTGCCTCAGTTGCTAAGGCGTTGTGCTGCTGAGCCCAAGGACGTGAATTCGATTCCCGGCTGCGGCGGCCGCTTTTCTGATGGAGGCGAAAAGAGAAAAAGCCCGTGTGTTCGCGATTTTGGCGCACGTTCAAGATCCCCAGCTGGTCAAAATAAATCCGGCGACCTTCACTACGACGCCCCTCATCGTGTATGTAGCGTCGGCACGTTAAACATCCTAATTAATTATGAAAACCTCAAATAGGAAAAACAGAAAATTACTTTCACAAAACTAAACTCAAGAATAAAAATATGCGGGTGATTTCAGGAAAGATAGAACAGAGGGTGGCTGCTAGACCTCTTCATATTACTTTGATTATTTTACATCATTCCCTAATTATTAGAATGCCCATGTTCACCCATATTTTTCTCGGGAAGCTTTTTTTCTAACTAAGAAATTTTGGATCATGACAAGGTGGACCCCCGCCATTACCTGCCCGTGCACCTCGGCCAACTTTAGCGACGTCTATCTGCAAAAATATTTTTAAGCGGCAATTCGTAAATGTTATGCTTAATTTACACCTGGTGTACATTTTTCTAAAAAATTTCGTTGCTGACAAGAATATCAATTTTTTGCAATAAAAAATTCACTGACGATTTCTATACTCCGTAATGCGAAATTCATGCCCAGGGCGAACTGTAGTCTTCTCGGTCACGGCGCATATCTGCTGCGTCTCAGGAAGTGATCACGTGATCAGCGAATGCAAGGCGGCGCGCGCTATTCTGCTGTTAGCTCGCAGCACGTCGCAGCCATCGGCAAGCATGTTGTTGCAACTCGTGTTTGAACCTCCCGCGCAAATATAACGTGTTTCGGATGAGCGGCGTACGGAGCAGCGTCTAGGGAAAGTTCTGGTGGGAGGCGCTCCTTGTGGGTGGTGTTGCTCCCTGGCGGCAACGCAAGGCGAAACTGTGATGTGAAGGGGCATGGCGCATGCCGCCATGCCCCTTCACACTTTAGCCAGATGCTCCTCTCCGTTTTTTTTCTGCCTTCACTGTTTCGTTCGCTCAATCGGGTACGCGGACGCCAACGGATGCCTACGCCGCGTGAAAACCAGGTGCCGGGCGCCAAAGGGCTGCGCCCTAAAAGACCAATTTAGCTCAGAACCCTTTTTTTAACTTTGAACCGAAGTATTACTTAAGTAGTTAAGTTAGAACCATCCAATTTTACTCCCGTGTGCTCCATACATGTCTAAACAAACGCATCGAATTTTATAGTTGTAAAAAATATGGTTCAGCTGCAACGGGCACGAAGCTTGAAGAAAAAAACTGAAAAACAATGCTCAGACGCTAATGTAATAAAAGACATATTGTAACGTGACGGCAGAGAGGATGAGACGAACCATGAAGAAGGTGAACTATCTATTTACATTCTTTACATGTCGGCGATCAGATAGCCAGTGCAGGCAGCGCAAGGTCCGCCAGCACCTTCGCCGTCGTCGTCGTCGCTGGTCGTTTTGTAATGTCGCTGTGAGGTATTGTCCACCTACAGTAAAACCTCGTTAATTCGGATCTCAAGGGTGTGAAACAAATGTCCGAATTATCCGAATGTCGAATTATCGAATGAATAACAAAAACGCACAATTTCAATCATTTTATTCGATGCCTTTATTTTGAGAAGTCCGTGATGCTTGTTGGTTTGTTTTGTTTCTTTTTTGCAGACAGCTAAGCGGAAAGGACTAGTTTCAGTCATGTGCAAATACTTCTAGCACAAGCGTATTGACTGGAACATCGTAGCAAAACTCCCCTGGAAGGACGAGAGCGTCCGCGGCTTCTTTTGCGGTACGGCGCACCGGGCGTAGCACATCGCACGGGTTTTAGTCGGACGCCTCATCCGCCACACCGAGGGCAGCGCTGATGATCTCGTCATCGGTAAATTGGCCGGCTTCGACAACGCTGTCATTAATTGCAACATAGTCGACAAGCTGCACTTCGAAGGGAAGCGGGCCAACGAATGCAATATCGTTCTCCTCCACTTCTGGCGCTCCGGGCTCCAGGCTGCGTTCCGCGCTTTCAGAAGCCTCAGGATGCACAAATCAACTGTGGTGAAAACAGTTCACCACAAGTTGGACGGGCGTATTTGACCTTGACTTGCCTCTAGTCCAAATTAACCGGTGCTCGAGCAGTTTTGCGTCGAATTACTGAATGTTTGTTGCCATAGCGCTATGTACATTTTTGAAGGAAGGGTGCAGGAATGACGAATTATTCGAATTTCTGAATTAACGGGGGCGAATTAATGATATTCTACTGTATATGTCCCGTGACATCACTTTTGGTCTAGGGCGACCATCCTTGTCGAAGCTGCGGTACAATGAGGATAGTGATGCAGATGAACAATGCGATAAAATGCACGATAAAGAACCGGTTGCCGCCACGGGACAATATTGTGTGGGGGTCGATCATCCACATCCTGGCCACAGCCTCGCAGCGTCTTGGCCTGGACGCGATCGTCGATGGTACGGGGGCAATGTCGGGCATCCCCAGCCCGCCGCTACCACAGCCCGACCACGTCCCCCACCCCGGTGCCCCCAGCCACTGAGACGCCGCCCAAGACTTGCCGAGACCAGCCGCGACAAGACGAACCGCCGATGTCCCCAGCCCCCTTGTCCGACGTAGCTCCGGCAACTTTCGACGTTTTGTCGCCGCTGAAGATATAGGTGGTGCGGCACCAGGCATCACCACACAGGTCATCGTCATCAGTAGTGGCAGGTGATTCCTCACTGTATATATCCATCGCATTCCACATCCGCATCACACTCGCCACCTTTCCACGGATTCGACCGGAGGGGGGATGAGAAAACTCATAGGCGGGCAATTTCCCATACTTCCATGGAACAGGAGAGAAGACGACAAGAGAGAGAGAAAGCAAACTTTACTCGGCAGCTCAAGTCCGAGCCGTGGAGTTATCACTCCTAGGAGGAAGGAGGTATTCCACGGTCCTCCGACGGTGGCGGGCTTGACGGAGGTGCACAAAGAGTTTCAATGTGGACAGCCAACAGGGACCAGGGCGGCCCGTAGGTTTTCGGGGGGAGCGGCCCAGCTAAACCACGAGTACAGATTACCAGGGAAGAGGGAGCTGTTGGAAAGAAATGTGTAAGATGAGGTCGCCCGTACACACCGCGAGGACGACCAAGACGTGGCTGTGTCGTGGCGGGCGCTATCTTATGGCCGCCATGTACATTCTGTAAATACTTCCACCGCATCTCTTTGTAAATAGACCAATTTCCATCAATCATGGATCGCATCATCACTTCTGTCACCACGTAACAATATTTTAGATTTTTTTGAAATCCTGCGCAGATGCACGCTTTTACATGTACTTGCATTATCATCAAAAACATGCTGCATCATTGTGTTCCTGGAGCTCGTACAACGAGAGGGAGGAGCCCTATCCGTCCGGCCAGTAATAGCGACTCCCTCAAATTTGTATGAATTATCTAATTGTTTATAAAAAGCAAATTATCTGTGCATCCCCGCCGGAATAGGCAGCTTAAAGCAAACACGTGACGTACTCTTCCTCTCGCTTTCGGCCTTTTTATTCCTGGTATTTTTACTCGCCTTTATTGCCGCTTTTGTTCGTCGCCCTAGCCGACGTGTCCCGCCCTTGCTATCAACTCCCTGCTTAAATCGCACGGCATATACTCACGTTGCCTTCTGCTCCCCAAAATCTTTCGATGTTCAGGGGGACGGGAAGCGCGGCTCTTTAACAATAAAAGACACCGAATGACAATGACGTCAGCAAGACAGTCACACAGACGCACACACGCACGCAAGCACGCACACAGACATGCACATGCAGATTTCGCTTTCAAGTCGTCTAGGGATAACATAATGAACCCTGAAAATATTTATTTGTTTGTGTTTTTTTGTTTGAACCTTCAATGCGCATACTACACGAAGACGAAGAAAGAGGACGAAACATTGCGCAAACTTTCTGTGGCTGTGTCTTCGTGTTTTGCGGCGAGAGCTACAATGGCCCTGTTGTCGCCGTTTCGCCGTGACCGGTGGCCGCACCTCGGTTCTCTAGCTGGCAGCGGTTCCTAGGGGCCCTGCGGCGGCTAAGGAACCTAGCGATATTCTCTTGCCGCCGCAGCTGGCAGCGCCGCTCGCTCGCCGCGCCAAAAATAAAAATATAAAAAATAAAATACAATCAAAAATGCAAAAGTAAAAGAAATAAAAATTAGAAAACAAGAAATACAGATAGACAAAGTTAAAAATAAAAAGGATAAAAATAAAAAAAAAACCGTATGTCTAGAAGGGGCGGCTCGGTGGGATTCGTCGTCATGCTTTGTCGTCGGAACGAAACCAATAGGAGGCAGCGAGCCGAGGAGACGGAGGAAGAACGAGCCGCCCGCCTCGAGAAGCGTCGTAATTGTACAGAGAACCAAGTTAAACAATAGCATTAACCGTATCTCTCGCTACACGCACCCAGACCTAACTGAGTTAAGCCACAGCCAATTTGTTTCGCGGTTTTTTCCAAAACGTCAGAATGCACCAACTGGCCCAGCAAGCGACACTTCGACAAGTCGGCGCCGCGCCCGGCCACGGCGTAACTCGCGGCGAACCGGTTATGCGAGGTAGCGAACGAAAAACGCAGGAGGAGAAACAGATGAGACCAATGACACGGATGCTCTCCGTTACAGGGATAACTGGGGCGGCCGAAAGACATACTGAGAGTTCTTAATTGGAAAGGGGCGGCAGGGCGATTCGATTTTCCGGCAGTGTTTAACGTCGTGGCAGCGACATGTTTGTGTCTAAAGAAGCAAGTTCGTCGCCCTGTGTTACCCGTGCTTTGGGGTGAAACTGCTTCTTCGTAAGTGTTTCTACTTTATCTTGTGTACGCAGTTGTACGTGCACTGTTTCCGTTTAATGGCCAACGTAAAAGTAGGGCTGGAAGGGAATAATTGCAAATGTGCGTTTTATTCGCTGCCACTTGCTGCCGCATGATTGCTTGCAGACTTGGTGCACGAAACTAGACGCCTACAGTTGCGCCAGGGAGACTTGATGCCCCAACAGCATCTTGTATTTAGGCTTCTGTCCTTTTTACAGGGAAGCAGTTTATGGCTAGTTTCTGGAAGTTGTTCCGTCCGCGAACAATGTCGCTTCGGCAAAAAAAAATTTAATCGCGCGGCATAGCCAGCTTTCTAGTAAAACGTCTGTAGCTCTCAATCTAACGCAGGTATCTGGATAACAATCAAACTGAAATTGGCCGCTATTATGACTCTATCATCGGGTTTCATTAGGCTTTTCAGAATTAGTCTACACTAAAGCTGTAAACGTTACCGACTTACCGTCTGTTATCAGGACAAGACCGCCTACGGAGGAAGGGAACATAGTCACAGAAAACGGCTGTCACTCCTGCTTTATCCAAGCTATTTTGAAATATTACACGGCAATTAGGCGCTAAGACAACTCCAACATTACGGGGAGTTTCATTTAATTTTTCTGTAATTTCATCATCACCATCAACAGCCCACTAGTTCCAGTGCAGGACAAAGGCCTCTTCCATCGACCTCCAACCGCTCCTGTCATGCGCGGTTCGAGTCTATTCTTTGCCTCCGAAATACGTAATTTCGTCTCTCCATTGAATTATTGGCCTTCCCCTCTTTCTACACCCGTACCTCGGAATCTACTCTCTTAACCTGGTGAGAGAGAGAGTAAATGTTTATTGAAAAAGGAGAAGAGGTCGGCCTGAGAAATGGATCTTGGGCCTGCTACTTCCCTCTGGGGGGAGGGTACTGGGGACAGAAAGAGAAAGGAATGAATATGGAAGGTATTGGGAAAGACAATGAAAGCGACAAATGAACTATGTACAAGCAGTAAACCAATAAACGTCTCACGTACAACGGGGCGCTGAATCAGATGACAACAGTTCACTTTTAAGCACATGACTATCATCCATGAAAAAAAAAACTGCTCAGACATTATTTCGCAGTCTGGTGGTTGTCATTTCGGCTAACTACGGGGCCAGCCCAAGTGCATTTCTTTTTATTTATTTGAACTACGATACCCTCTACTGTAATTTGTTCTCTAACCCAGAAAGCATGTTACTCTCTTTCAACGTTACTTCTAGCATTCTTTTTTTTTTTCCATGGCCCTCTCACCCGACCTAAGTTTGCTTCCAATTTGCTTAGTAAGGCGCCAAGTTACCGCTCCATATATCATCACCGGGAGGACGCATATGTTGTATATCCTCCCTTTCAGTGATAGCGGTAGGTTGTTTTTCATTATTTGGGAGTCTTCGATGAAACAACTCCAGCCTGTACCTATTCTTCGCCGGATTTCTTTGTCGTAGTTGGGATCAGCACAGACTACCTGACTAAGGTAGTTATCCTTTCCTACTTATTCTAGCGTTTCGTTATATATCTGAACAGAGCACCTTCGGTATGTTTATTCATCATCACTTAATCTTTACTTATACTTATTTCCAGCCCCACTGCCCTAGTTTCTGAATTTAGTTCCCCGAGCATTTATTGCAGGTGTTCTTCAGACTCGCTCAGCAAGACTATGTCCTCTGTAAACCTCAAATGGCTGAAGTATTCTCTGTTCTTCCATAATCCTGTGTTTTCCCAGTCAGGCTTCCTAAATACCCCCTACAGACATGATGTTAACAGTTTTGGCGAGTTGGTATCACTCCTGTCGCGCGCCCTACGGATCGGGAATTTGTCACTTGGCTTGTGAAGAATCATCCTGCCCGCACGTTCATGATTGTTATATGTCGTCTAGGAACCTATGTAGGTCTCCTCTGCACCCTAGTCTTCCAATGCTTCCAGCACTGCTGCAGTACCTTCTGAATGAAACACTTTTTCGCAGTCTAGTGTAAACGACGTGTAGATGTGTTTATTATACTCTGCGAATTTTTCTACCGCCTAATTGACGATATAGGTGTGATCCATTGTTGAGTATCCCGTCCTAAACTCAGCCTGCTCACTGGGTTATTGGGAATCTAGGCTGTTACTTATTCGGTTAAGGATTACTTTGGTTAACAGCTTGCATACAACTGCGAGTAGGGTAATAGTTTTTAAGGTCTTTTAAATAGAGTTACGTTGGCGTTTTTTCAAGCTAAGGGCAATTTCAGATACTACAAGCATTACAAAAATAGCCCAGCAATCTTTTCCAGTACAATATCTCATCCCTCCTTTAAAAGATCCATGGTTGTGCCATCGTCACCTGCAGCGTTTCCTCTTACCATACCCTGGAGAGCCTTTTCTACTTCGCCTTTGGTTCTTAGTGGGACTTCGCGTGCTGAGCCTGTACGCTTAGTATAGTATCCCCTGCTCTAACGTCACTGGCGTATTGCCTCGTGTAATACTGTTCCGCCACTTTCATTATCTCGTTCATCTTCTCTGTAATGTTTTCCTGCACGTCTCTGAGGGCGGGCATTCTGACTTTTCCAATAGCTAGCTTCTTTTTAGTTCCCCTTAAGCTTCCTCCTATTTACAGCGTTTCCTCGATCACTGCCATGTTGTACGCACGAATGTCGTTCGTTTTACTTCTGTTAATCAATTGCGACAGCTTCGCTAATTAAATCTGACCAGCCGTACCCGCCTGTTTTATGTTCTTACGTTTCGCAATTAGTTTCCTTGATTTTCTTAGTTAATTTCGAGTTTGTTTTGGACATTCCGTTTTGCGTCACTTTCCCGTCCTCACCAGGCTTACCACAGAAAGGTAACTGCGCTGATAGATGTTGCATTCGCATTGAAGGGTGTCACGTGAACGGATGGTGGGGTGGTGTTTACCAGCTCAGAGCAATGGACACAGGGGAGCCGTTGACGGGTTTAACAACATACATTTAATGCACACTCAAAAACCCTACCGCAAAGTACTCAATAATTAAACTACACACAAACGATAAACACTCAAACCTCTACAATCCCAAAATACAACTCGCATACAAACCCCTAACTTAACAGCTCAATATACAATTCAAACCAAAACTCAAAAGTCTCTACAATAACGTCGTACACTAAGTACACTCTAAATGCACTCCTTAACCAACTTCTCATTAATTCCTCTTGTACCACAACTCATCAGTTGTATTCTACAACTATGCCCCTCTAATGGACTGGCCTACCCCGCTGTCGTCGGCGCTGACGTGTCGCACCCGTTGCGTGGCCGCGACTCGGTGGTAGCCGTCTTCTCGCTTCGGTGCCGGCGTTCGATGCGCGCGGTCGGCGTGGGATCCGCGCGTCCTCACTTCTTTCCTCTGTGGCTATTCCCTGGTAGCCTCTCTCGCTGGAGGTCCTTGATACCGGCGTTCGACGCGCGCGGTCATCCCTTCGGCGGCGTGCTTCCTCGGTGGCTACCCCCTGGTAGCCGCTGCCGCTGGAGGTCCCAGGTAGGCTCGGCCCGAACGTAGCCTTTCTTCTCGCTTCGGCGCCGGCGTTCGATGCGCGCGGTCGGCGTGGGCTCCGCGCGTCCTCACTTCTTTCCTCTGGGGCTACCCCCTGGTAGCCTCTCTCGCTGGAGGTCCTTGATACCGGCGTTCGACGCGCGCGGTCATCCCTTCGGCGGCGTGCTTCCTCGGTGGCTACCCCCTGGTAGCCGCTGCCGCTGGAGGTCCCAGGTAGGCTCGGCCCGAACGTAGCCTTCCTTTCGGGGCCGTCGAGACGAACGTCGACGGAGCATGGACGTTGGCGGCTTGTGCCCGACCGATGCCGCTGGGGCCACGAAGACACAGGTTCGTGGTGCACCTAGGATGACGGTGCCGATGCGAAGTCGGCCCGCTCCCGACCAGGCTCGGATGGCGTGGTCGATGGCCTGGCCGCGTCCCCCTGGCTCGTTCCGTGAAGCTCACGTGCTCCGGCCGCCTCCTGGTTGTCTGCCTCCCGGTGTCTTGCCTCCTCGTTTCTTCGGTTTCTTGCCTCCCGCTGTCTTTTCTCCCCCTTCTCTTTGTGCGCCCCGCTTTTATACCCTCTGGGCTCATTCGTGGCGCACTCCCATTGGCTTCTTGCTTCTTCCCTGTCCTTATATGGTCATCTCGCCACTTGACCCATCCGTGGCCTTCCCTGATGGCCGACCAGTGCGCTGCCACCTTTGCCCATGATTCCTTGGTGCGTCGGCGCTGGCGCTTGCTGATTGGCGCGCTCTTGGCGCGCACTTGAAGTGGCCTTTCCTTTGTTCTTTTAAATGGAGAGCATTTCAGTAACTCACGATGTCACCCGCGTTGACGTCCGTAGTCCGCACCGCACCGCTCCCTACTATATAAAAAAAATGCTATCCGGCACCCGGTTTCGATCCCTCGACCCTGCGGGCGGAAAGCAATGTACATGGTGCTCTACCCACTGCGCCACAAAGCCGACACAGAATGGGACGCTACGAACGCGCCTTATATCGTTGACTCATTCAAATTACTGCTGACGAGCGCTCTCTCGTCAGCAGTTGCCACAAGTGCAACAACATTAACGTAACGCAAACTACTTAACGTCGTGCAACCCCGAAAATGATCTGCCTTTGATCGTGCCCCTCGCGAGGGGGATGTTTCACTGCGTCTTCTCTCGGTCGCGAGACCCCTGGCGCCATCTGGCGGAGGCGCGGCACAACTCGTAGCACTTTCTTTGAAAAATCGCCTCGAAAGCGCGGCAAATATGAAATAGGGATGACGCGCTTTCGAGGCAATCCGCCGACGCGGCTGCTTTGTGTACAGACTCGGCGGCGAGCGTCCCGGGATTCTGGTGTTTCGTCTTTACCACGGTTTCGCGCGCACAGGTTGCACAGAACGGTGCCGAGCTGCCTGGGCTGTGTGAATTTCGATCGCTTGGCAATGATACGTGTAGAAAAGTGTTTGCATGCAGCCAACGCGCCTAGCAGTATTGATATCTTTTTGGTCTGTATACGTGTGCTGAAATGCCTGTGGCCGCCAGCGGTAGTTATCAAACCAAAGGTAAGAAGTGAACCACATGTTTATGGTAGTGAAAATTCCCGTATTTTGACAGAACAAAATAAGGTCTAGCAATAAAACAATGCGGACCGGGTGTCCTTAGAACACAGCGAAACGACCGCCAACGTTATCCCCGAACAACATTCGCATGAATGTCCGCACAAAAAAATAAAAAAATAACGCGAGAATTGGCACCGTAAGCTTGAAGTTGGGCGAATTGTCATACGTGCATGTCTGGACGGAAGAGCGTGAATGAAAAAAAAAAAGCATTTGTTGCGTCTATTTCTTCCTTTCTTTCTCTTTTTTTTTTCCTCGTTTTCCGGGGTTTACATGCATCCCCTCTCGGGGGGGTGCCCTGACACATGACAAAGGGGTCGTGAAAAAATATTATGTACAGCTTCATTAGAAAGACTGCTTTAACCCGATAACAATGACACCAGTTTTATCGTAAGCTTCGAGCAAATAATTGAGACGCCAAAGAGAACGTACGAAGCAAGGGCAACTCCTCAGCCGCTGTCCGGCGAGTTCTCTATTATTCTTGTGGTGCGATTGGCGGCCGCCTATCCTAAGCCATCACCAAGAAGGTAGACTGGGTGATTGTAGTAGGGACCTTAGCTGCCGCCGTTTGACCGTATCACTTGAATGATCACGTTCAGTAACTATGTCTTCAGTGCTGGCCCATATGCCATTCTTGAGAAAATTACGAAAGTGTTGCGCCAAATTTCAAAGTTCCTCGATGCTTCCTGCCTTTTTCGGTTAAAGAACGCCTTCCGCAGCAGGAATTGATCTGAGGAGAACCTGTTATTTCAAATCGAACTGTAACTGTGTCTTCATGGTCCCTGTAACATTTCCTCGCTTGATGTTAGTGTCACCTAGAGCCTATTCACATACCCAGTCGCAATAGCCCTGCCTTGAAATGACATCCTGGAAACAATATATTCTGGAGCAAAAACGATGTTTTATTGGTTTTTGTCATTTTAGGTCCACAAGTGTACCACTATCGTACACACTCGGCAAGCCAGCCCGTGCCGCCCAAGGCACTACCTCTCATAATTCTGCATGTACTCTTCAGCTGCAAGGACAATTGGAAGGATCTTTCATAAAGGATCGCCAATTCGACGGGTCGCAATGTATGCTTTATTCGCTTATTCTTACTATTTTCGGTACGGTCGCGACTGCCTCCCTGTCGCAGTGCTTAAAGGGGCACTGACACAAAATTTTGAAGGCAAGATAACTTCGGAGATAGATTGGTGGGAACACACATACATCATCTGCAAAATATCAGCGGCGAATACAGCCTAGAACATATTTAAAATCAGTTTTGAAGTGTGCGAAACGCGACCGAGCAGCCAGCAGAGGACCACGCGCAATTGTAAATAAACAACATCCAAACACGTCACGAGTTTGTGTTTGCCGCTTCCGCAATACGGGCGTTTTGCGCCGGCTCGCGCGGCTCGCCGCTCCAATCGGAGGGCCGGAGGGCGGAGCTTCTGCTCTCGAGAACGAACGACCCGATCGTTGGCGGCGGAGGCGCCGTGATTTCGTCAGCTAATCGGGCAGGTGGCCGCGACCAAAGTTCTACAGCGATTCCAGGCACTCTGTTTCTATTACTGTTTATTACCATTGGATGCGAAAACGTGCCGGAGGCACGAAAAGCTCACTGAGCTAGCCGCACGGTCGCTGTGCAGGCGGCGGCCACGGCCGCGAAGTGGCCCAGGCCGGCGCAGGTAGCTCGAGTGATAGCTTGTTACCGCTGAACGAAATTGTCCCCAAGTCCCGACCATGGTGGCTTACGTGAGAAAGGAGTTAATGGTGCGATGGCGGGTTGCATTAAAAATTGTCATCTGCACCGCTTACGAGAGCGGCACTCGAATATCCGCCGCAGTGCTGAGCCGAACACATCTGTAGGCGGACCTGTAGGCAGACCGGCCGGCTGCTCCCAGCGCGCGTCTTGCCACCCACCGTCTCGAGCGTCGCGCGTCGTTCTTTAGCCGCGGTAGCATTTGCACTCGCAGCGCCTGCGTCACATCCACGGTCACTTTTTAATTAAGCGCCTCACGAGATCAGTACGTGGGGGCATTCGCAGAAACTGCCGTCGATGCGGATTCGACAGTGCTACGGCGGCTCTGCTCTGTGATATCCCTCCGACGGTCACGTGGTCAGCTTTGTTCACACAAAATCCACAAAATCCATCGTTTCGCGGCACTCGCTGAAACCGAAACTGCGACTGGCCGCATCGAAAATGCCTCTAATTAAACAACCGTCGCACGCTGAAGCAAATGAGGTTTCTGCAGGTTATAAGTAGGTCACTAGCTACTTATCGCAACAAAAAAAACAAGATGCAAAATTTTTGTGTCAGTGCCCCTTTAAGCTATTTATTAAGCTTATTTGCACGCCGCGCTGATATTACATCTGTCGCCTACTAATGCTTAATAATAGAGGTTAGAAATCATTATTGTGGACAGTAAGGCTTACCTGCAAAAGCGAACTCCTTAACGCGCATAACATCTCTTCATTGGTTGTGTATTTACTGTAACACTGTTAGAAAAAAAACGGCAACATTTCGAATAACGGCTGAGGTGATTGGCGAGATGAAGGCTTGTTATAAATGTGTTAAAGGCTTCCGGTTAAAAAATGAAGGTGCACACGTCGCACAAAAACGTTGTCGAAAAGAAGCAATAACCGGAATAATCGTTATTTTGATTTTATTGTGGCTTTTTCGTCACAGCTTTCGATGGTGAAGAGCAGAATAATGAATGAGAGAAGATACTTTCCCTTAGATCAAGATAAAGACCGCGCCGTTTATGCCCTAAAAGACTGTAAAATGGCTTATTTTTGTGAGAGCGCCGGCGATTTGTGAGGTTGCACAAATTGAAAATATCATTTTTTACACTTGCAAAAAAAAGTTCGATGCGCCATTCCTGATAAAGTGGTTTTCCAGCAAAGCCATGGGGATATACAGGCCTTTATTGCTGTTGAGTAATGGTATAGTGAAAATCACTTTGTTGCCCAGATAAAATCGCAGATATAATACGTACTCTGCGATTGATTTATTGTGTCCTTGTAGCATGTGACTTCACAGTTTTCGAAGACAAATGCCATAAAATCAGTCCTCCTTGTCGGGTCAATTACATTAAAGTCACCGTCGACACCCATCGGCGCTTCTCGTTTTTTATATCAGCCAGGCGAGGTGCTTATGCGTTAAGGTGCTGATGTCTGTTTTATGTTTTACATGGGTGATGTCTGTTGTACATACCAGCATTCCTTTTTTGGTGTGTGCATCACACGGCTCCTCCCATTCAATATCATTGCAATCTCTGACGCCAGCATCAAGATTGTATACGCTAAATGCTATATTTCGTATTGTCTGAGTTGGGGACACGCTTTATAAGGAACATTCACGTGCTAAGCGTTGGACACGTCACCTCTTCGGGTCTGTTCTATAAACATTGTTAGGCTTAACGTTAGGTAGCCATAACGTTGAGCCGAAGTCAGTTTCAAGCATCGTCAACAATCGCTAGACCTCAAAACGTGGCAGCGCCGCACCTTCATGCACCAGCTATAACTCCACCGACACCGCCTGATGGATTAAGCTTCCACGATTCAGACGTGAATCGTGTACGATAAAATTATCTTTCTCTCAAACCGTGACGTTAGGCCTAACATCACAGCTTCGGCGACTACACCACGGTAGGCATGTGCGGCTTGTTCGAATATAACACCGAGTTTTTCCTCGTACACAGCTCCCCCCCCCCTGCCTCGTACACAGCTCCCCCCCCCCCCCCCCCCTGCCCATGGAGCCTCTTAGAAAAATTCCTAACCCAGGAACAAGAATACTTTCAGAACAAATACCTCACCAACACCTTAACTACACCACAGACAGTTCGCAGATGGTACTACGGTCAAGACGCCCCCCCCCCCCCCCCTCCGATGTCTCTAATGTCACCACCCCATCACAGCTCATCGCAAACATCTTGTATGGAATTACGCTTAATTTTCTCATGTCGCACATTCACACAACTGACATTTATCCTGCCACACCTACTCCGTAATCATTACTTATGCTATAGAAAAGGCGGCCTATATATATAGTACGAGCTGTTTATCCATAGTCTACACCACAAAATGTGCCTTTATCTCACACTTACGGAGGAGTTCTCAAGTGCACCCAAACTCAAGACAACCTCCATAAGAACTTAACTATCATTCCCTTACTCCTCTCGAAGAGCTGGCCGCTGGTGGTCTTTTTCATCAAAGCTTGTAACAAATGCTGACGGCACAAAAAAAAACGGCAGAGGAACCAACTGCTTCATTGTGAAAGAAAGGGGGAAAAGGGAACACTTCAAACGCCTACTCCAGGTGTAGCACGTTGTGAAGCGGGTTTTGTTTTTTATAAGTTTGGGCGGCAAGCACGTACGCTTTAAATGTTGTAAGAAAATTATTTTACGGAACCATTGCCGCGTTCTCCGACGGGGAAGCCATCACGGGCCACAATTTAGGTACACCAGGTGACCACCGACCTGTTTGAATATGGGCCGCCATTCCAAAGAGCTGGTTACTCGGTTACAATGCAAGTACTTTCGAAATCGTTAAAGGAGCCATGACGACAAAATACAAGTTTGTGTTATTCGAAAGATTTCCTGTTTTATAGTGCCCCCAGCGCATGTCCGAATGGAAACGATGCTGGTTTCCCTGAGGAATTAATTAATAAAAGTTAAAATTTTTATTTTCCCGTTAAATCGTGCGTTTTCGTTGTCTGCTATGACATAACAGGGCCTTGTTTACTGTTAGTCAACCTAGATGGCGCCACCACACCACGGCAAGCCGTTTTCTGTCTTAGGTTTGTTTGTGAATGTATTTGTACCTGGCTTTTTTTTTTTGTTCATGGAGACAATCTTTTCGTGGAACGTGGTGGTCGTTCGAGAAATACGGTCACGTAAGACATCGTCGCTTGCGCCAATCGGCCAGTGTCGTCTGAAACAACCCCAAAGCCCCGCAGTCCTGTGCAGCTAAACCAAGCATAGTGCGCGCAGTACCAACAGCAGCATACGCATCGATACTTCTATGTTTACGCGCGCTTTTGTAACTTCCACTGTTTGTCCAACCATTCTTAGGGCTTTCAAAATAATGTGCCCTAAATTTAAGCGCAAATAGCTCGTTCGGCAAGCTTATAAGCTCTGCCTAATTTGTGTTTGCGTTTGCCGCCCTCCACCAATCGCAGAGCTGTCTGGTATGACATCATAGGTTCTGTTGCAGGAAATGAGCTAGTGGGTTGCATCGCTATTCCCTTTTTTCCTAATTATGTAGCTTATTTGAGCGACGTTTACGTTAAAAGTTGTGTCAGTACGATTCTAACGGGGAAATTTTTTGAATGAACCAAACTTGTGTTTTCTCTTCATGGCTCCTTTAAATAAAAATTGGTTTGACCTTGCTGGCCCTTCCAAGTAGCAGACGTTTCGGAAGCAGCGCAAAATGCCGACAGTAAGATAAAACACAAAAAGTATACTTGCACCTGCACTTCAGAGAAGCAAATATTTTGGAAACGGCTTTATATTCCAACAGCAAAAAAGGAAATGAAAAGTTAGCTCGATCTGGAACTTCGCTGTCTGTTTTATTACTACCTTTTCTGAACACCCTAATGCTGCCCCTTATACAGTGGAACCCCGCTGGTACGTCCCCTGAACTTACGACGACCCGCTTATTACGACGGATCACCGCGGCCCCGGCAAACTCACCATAGAAACAATGCATTAAAAACCCCGATGTTATGACGCTCAATGTACATGGTCCCGTTATAACAACAGACCCTGCCGTGGATAAATCGGCGTATTTTCCATATTTTACACCGCTCCACCGCCTCGTCCCGACCTTTATTCTTAACTCCCGTTTGGCGCTGTTTGATGTGCAAAGGTCCACATGCAGGCGAGACCACTTGCTGAACAGACGCAAGCAAGCAGGACTGGTACTCGTGAGCCGGAGTTAACCATCTACGGCCCCAGGCGGCGGCAGTATGCCAACGCGCCAACCGCGGGAAGTCATAGTTCAGGGTTCAAGTGTCTGGCGGATCGTGAATTTGAAGCCCACGTCGAGCCGCCGACGAATGCGAAAACACTACGTCGCAACCACATGGCGGTGACTGAACAACCACGTTCCTTGCCCGCTCGATCCAAGTTTCTTCCTTTCACGACGCTCTCTTCCTCTCCCTCTGCTCTCTGCTTAGTGTCTTTCAAAGCGGCGTTGTCGCTCCGCTTCTTTCTTTGCGAGGGTGCCTATATTCACGCGCGTTCGCCGCAAGGGCGGAGACACATATACGTTGGCACCGCCATTTTGGGTCACTTGCTGGCCGCCGCAGCAAGTCACTGTAGCAATACCACGCTATAATTTTCACCGCAACATGGTTTACTCGCGAAGTTTCAATCATCTTATCTATTTCGCGTTGCTGGGTCTTGTTGGAAACGAAAACACCTATGTGTTGAGCACGATGACTCAATAGCGACGGCACGGGACCATTCAAAGCATGTCTCCACCCTGTACGGGAATTTCGTTTATAGATGCAAAGCATCTCTTAGTCGACCCTCCGTCGTCCGGCGTCCGCACCTCTCCTCCTCGTCCCCCTCTCCACGCCAGCTGTTATAACGCCGCTCTCCTCCTCGCCGCTCGGCTCGTCTCGTGCCTCCGAAGACAAGGCTGCACAGAGGAGAGCTCGCGACGCCGAACGTAAACGGCAGCGTCGAGCAGCGAATTCCTCGCTTCGAGAACGAGAAGCCGCTTTGAAACGCCAGCGGCGAGTAGCTGATCCAGATGGCGTTCGGCAACGTGACAACGCTTCGAAACGGCAGCGTCGAACAGCGGATTCCTCGCTTCGAGAACGAGAAGCCACAAAACGTTCCCCACTACTCGGTAAATAAATAAGACATTTAATACGCTACTACACGTGTCTTTACTCTAACAACCAATTAACACGCTACTACTCCACGGCTTTGCATCCCCTCAGGGTTCCCACATGGGAAGATGGTGTAATTTTTTTTGTTCATCTCCGCCTTGTACTATCGTTGGTTTCGCTTATCCTTGGCAGTTTCACTCTCGCTTTTCCCCTCTCAATTTGCTCGACCACGTCGGCCTTATCTAGCGCGCCTACGGTGCGGGGCTGGCGGGCTGTAAATAGTGCCGGACGGCACGGGTGCGGCGTAGCGCGCGGCGCTTGTCTGGCGGGATAGCTCGGAGGCCGTGGAGGTGAGGGGTGCACAACACAGGCGTTTCTTTTTTATTATGTTTAGATTTCAGATAAAGGTTCGCAAATCAAGCAAGAACGACGCGCTAAATGTAGTAGTTTAAATAAGTTCCTAGCCCACCTGTCGCGTGAGACCGTCTACTAAGCCGGCATTTACCTGTACCCCGTTAGCTACGCAGCAGTCCGCCGCTTTGGAGTTGACTTACGCGCCACTGGCCGATCCGCGTAAGTGACATTAGAGAGTTTTAGCTGGCCGTTTCTGACGGCCCGCTCCGCTTCGGTAGCTAGCGGGAGCGCCAGTGCGCATGCGTGGCGCGCAAGGCCGCTAGCGGCGATACCGGAGCGGGGCCTCTTAGAGGACCGTCGCGGCAGCTTACGTTACCGTGCGGAATAACAACATGGCTTCCCCGCGATGCGAGCGCGCTCCCGCGAACTCCGTTTCTTTAGTTGAAACGCGAGCGACGAAACCGCGAAAGCTCTTCCGAATAGGCAAAGGTGCCACACTCCTCAACGAGCTTTAATACGGAAGCGAAAAACGCCGCCCGAAGTGCGGTGCTGCTTCTATGCAGTGCCGAGAAAGACAGCCTTGTCTTCGCTATTCCAAAGTTTATCGGCTTCTTTAAAATAATTGTATAAGAGACCCTGTATGTATAAGAGAACCTGTGAATTGTTACTAATGCCTAGCATTCTTTGCCGAGTACCCCCACAGCCAGGAACGTGTAACGCCCTGCATTTCCATAAAAATGCAGATTTCGCGAAAGTTCCAAATGTCCTTTTGAATAACGTAAATGAAGATAATTGGTAGAGCTAAATTTTGAAAAACTAAAAAGGAACAGAAATGTAAAAAATAACGGAAAACGTCAAAACGTATACCGCACGGCATTTCCACAATAATGCAGATTTCGCGAAAGTTCCACCTGCAATTGTTATAATTGCATAACTGGAGATCATTGGTAGAACGAAATTTTAAAAAGTGAAAAAATAAGAAAGATATAAAATATTTACGGAAAATGGCGAACCGCGTAACGCCCTGAATTTCCACAATAATGCAGATGTCGCAAAATTTCTAAATTTAATCGTTAGGATAAAGTAAAGGGAGATAATCGGTCGAACGAAATTTCTAAAAACTAAACAATAACAAAAATATAAAAATACAGTAAATGTCAGAACGTATACCGCATGGCAATTCCGCAATAATGTAGATTTCGCGAAAGTTTCCCTTGTACTCGTTATAATTGCGCAAATGGAGATAATTGGTCGAACGAAATTTTGAAAAAACAAAAAATGCAAAAATATAAAAAATCAAGGAAAATGTCAAAACCTATACCGCAAGGCGCTCCCGCAATATTGAAGATACCGCGAAAGGTTTACCTGTAATCGTTATACTAGCGCAATTGGAGATAATTCGTCGGGCAGGATTTAGAAAAAAACAGAAATTTGGCTGGAAAAAACTGACACACAAGACAGGCGGCATAATAATGCTACGCATTAGTAGATGATTATCTGAATATCTGCAGAATTTTTTATTTTATTTTTTTTTTCTCTTATATCGCGCGACCTAATCCCGCGTGTGACAGAAGGACAGTTATTTCGCACTGTAAATCACTGCCTTCGCTGAAATCACACCGCGAGGTTGACAAGTCGGCCTTGTGACCGGTCATCGCGTGGCTCACAGCGAACAGGTTATGTGAGCCAGCGAACGCCAAACGTGAGAGGAATAGCAGGTTATAGCAATGATACGGACGCTCTCCGGTACAAAGATAATTCTCCGCTCGTCTGCGGGCTTTTCCTGGCGTCAACAAAAAGGGCAGCCGAGAGCGAATCCGACACTCTGTAGTTGGAAAAGGCCGGGGAAGCGGAGAGATTGGCGAGCAGTGTTTTGCGGCGGGGCAGAGACATGTTTGCGTCCAAAGAAGCGAGTTCGTCGTCCTGTGTTTTACCAAAGCTTGGGGATAAAACGGCTTCATCGTAAGTGTTTCTAAATTACCTTGTGTACGCCACTGTACCTGCATTGTTTTCGTTTAATGTCCGACGTAAAAGTAGAGGGCGGAAGGGGGCATCGAGTAATGACATATGTGCGGTTTATTCGCTGTCGCGTGTTGTCGCATGATTGGTTCGACGCTTGCTGCACGAAACTAGTCGCCTATAGTCGCGCCGGCGAGACGCGTTACCTAGTGTCGCTAGACAAGGTGTTAGAGTACAGCCACTGAGGCTCGCAAGTCGGCAACGACGGTCATTTTGGTGTTTATCGGTGTTGCGAGATTGCCGCATCTACGGCCTCGTCGTTAACTTCGACCGGATCGTTTGTTAACAACATCACCGAAGATACAGCAACACGCCATCTCCCGACATACGCCTGCTTCTGAAATGCTCTTACTCGCGTTATCTTTGATTCCGATTCGGAACGATGTCAGTCGCGCGCAGCCGCAGAGCAGGGAGGTCAGGCTAAGCCTACCAGAGTTGACCGACTAAAACTCATAAATAAGAAAATAAAGGAGCCCATGAGCTGTTGCAGTGTAAACAAATGTCACGTGGTGCGAAATGGACCATGATCATGGTGGCGGCCCGGAACAATAGGAGAATAGAGTGCCGATACTCTGTAACCTTAGCTTGTGACACTAGTATTACCCTGACCGACGTCTTGTATTTGTTAATCGGTGTCCTTTTTACAGCGAATCGGTCTATGGCTAGTTTCTGAAAATTGTTCCGCCCGCGGACAAGTCGCGTCGACAAAAAAATTTCAATCGTGCGGCATAGCCATTTTTCTTGTAAATTTTATGTAGCTGGGAATCCAATGCAGGTACCTTGAAAAAATTTCAAGCTGAAATTGGCCAATAGGAAGACTGTATCGCCTGGTTTCATTTGCATGTCTTAATTTGTTAGCTGACAGTGTGGTTGTAGATGTTACAGACTATCGGCTGTCAGTACGATGGTGATACATTGAGACACGATCAACGAAGCGAATGGCTTTCAGTACTATAGCCGCGCATCCTATCCACCGGAGGCGTATGCGCGTGTGCCCAGACCAACCTTGGTATGCAAAGACCATCGTCTTTCCATCGTTTGTTGGGCGCTCGGAACGAAATAAAAAAAAAATAGCACTGGCTTAGCTCGGCTATGGCGGGATATACGTAGCGTGAGCTAAGGTTCAGCTGGTTATTCTTAGCTTTCCTGGTTGTCTAGGATTATCTTGATTATCATGCTTACTGCTTCAATGACACACACACGGTATACGCACTATGCGGCGCAGCGTCACCAATCGCCCCAGAGCTAAGCTGGTTCCACAGGCGCACGTCGGTGTTGCTGCGACGCACGAGCCATCGGTTCCACACCCGGCCACCCCTCGCATGATCATCAAGTGGACCGGACCGCCACGTGCCGCGTTTTCGCAGCACGGCTCTCCAGGAGCTAGGCAGCTCCCTCGCTACTAGTGTCAAGGACCTCCGGCCAGCGCGGGCAGGCCGGAGGACCTCGACACTAATTGCGAGGGAGGTGCCTAGTAAAGAGCCCAGCCGGAAAGACGTAGGGCCGCCTCACGGCACTTCGGTAACGGAGGCCGCCTGCAGGCGATTTTAATAAAGTCTTCACTCACTCACTCACTCACGCGAAACTGCTCTACCTCGGCCGGTGCAACTCACGCTACAGAAACAGCCACCGCGGCCGGTACTCGAACCCGCGCGCGCCCTCTGGTTCAGCTGCTCAACGCCTCAGCCGCTGAGCCGCCCCGCGGTTGTGACCCTTATTGGGCGCGAAATAACGGCTAATTCCAACTTTCACAGCCCCTTCTGATGGCGACTAAGCTGCGCATCGACTTTTGCAGTGCTTTTTTTCTTTGTGGTCTGGATGTTATCGACACGTGCCGTTCTGTCACCGGAATGAGGCCAAATCTCTCGTCGTTGAGGGTCCTCGACCACCTGCAAGCACATGTGCATTCAACGTTGAACGGGAAATCAATCAAGCGGGCCGCCGACAGATGTGTACGCATATTTTGCGTGTCACTGCATGAAGAAGGAGAGGCAACCGAGTGGCTCCGTCAGCTGAAAATGGTTTGGAAGCAGCAGCTTCGCATAACAGTATCTGGAGCCTCTTCGGAGGCGCGACAACGAAGGTATCTCGCACCATCACGCAGGCTGTGCTGACGTCTTAGGCCTGTTATGGGGCGGAATGTTTCGCCCTTACGAAGGCCCAACTCCAACAGTTGGAAGTTCCGAACCGTGAAAGCCTCCGAGTTATTACCGGCTGTTAGGAAGTTGCCATCCCACCACTGGCAACCAGTTGTTAGGCGTCCCCGAACCGGGCTCCGTCATGCGTGGTGCTGGTGATCAGCGGCCAGCAAAGGTTGCTACCTTTGTGATGACGACACGAAGCCGAAGGCAAACTTAACTGGTTTACATCATGGCGAGAGATGAGCCAAAGCAATACACGAACAATGCCCTTACGGGCGAGATTACAGTATAGGACTCAGGCAGAGTGACAGCATGGATTCGCTGCTCCAAAACGAATGGAATTCTGCCCTCGGGACACCGCATATTTATACCCCAAGTTCTAACGGTCAAGCAGTTCTCCTAATGCTTTTGCACACGGCGTAAACAGTACAGACACATACGAGGGGCGGGCAGTAGCGGCGCGTGCTGAATCTGAGAGACGAGGGAGAGGACATCTCGGCTGTGTCGTCCGTGTCCTTCGAGCAAGTCACTACACGACCCGTTTTGCAGCTGCCGAAGTTTGAGTCCCCGGCAGGGAGGCGTCCGCGCACCGGCCGTTCTCAGTAACGTTGCGAATTCTCTGAGGCAGCTTTATGACACACCGGGGCACTCCGCAAAACTTGAACGACGCGCGAACATGGTAGCGGCGCGCAGAATCGTAGCACGGTCTGCCTAAACACACGCGTGGCGTGACTTTATCGTTACGCCCGCCTGCCCCCACTTGAAGCTGTTATCAAGAAGAGGTCAGAGGCACACGACAGGAGACGTGAAGCCACCCGAGCGGGACCCCTTGTACACAGTTTGGCTGGCGGCCACCTCGACTGGCTTCCCACGCAACTACCGTTCGGGCCTCGAACTGAGACGACGACGTCTCAGTTCGAGGCCCAAAGCCGCTGCCAGTCTCACGTAACCAACACTATCACCAACAAGCGGGCTCAGCCCGCTTGTTGGTGATATTGCCGTAAAAATAATATAAAATAGAAATGATATAAAATAAAAATATTGTCACTTCTACTTTGCGTTTTTATGCAAGACTTCTGATGCAGAGATGAGTAAATGTTGCGGGTACCCTGAGAACGCCACCGTTAGGCCTGATCGTTAAAACTTTGGTGAAACATGTGATGACAGAGCTTTTAGGGGGCGTTTGTTAGGCACAGTATCGCAATTTTCCCTTTTACTTGTTTAGACTTATCCGAGTAATATGGCAGCAGTGGTTTGTTAGCGCGCGGTTCCACACATGGTTGGTCCTCAGATGCAGCCTCAACTCCAGGAACCTAACGTTGTCCCTGTTCGGAAAGTCATGCGTAAGCGTCAGTGGAGTCAAGCATTCGCCAGACATAGTCAGCACGCTCTGCACTCGCAACTGAAAAGACGGTTCCTGCTCAAGAACCACCAAGAAGTCATCTACGTACCGGGAAGTTCCAGCAGTAAACACCGCGGCTACGTTTCGCGAAAGCAGATCGTGATCGCAGCGGAGCAACAAAACACCACTGAAAATTGGTGCGATGCACGAACCGATGCAACACCCTGCTTTTGCCGGTGCACGTTTCCGTTAAGTACACACAAATGGTTAGGACTGTGCGGACTCGGTAGCGGCGACACCAAGCGGCCTAGAGGACGCCAGACCAAGCATCGGAATCCGTTCGTAAAGTGTGTAGAGGTTATCGTGTTCAGGATCCTTTGTACAAGACCAGTGCCTAAATGACGAGGATGGAGTGTGAAAGGGGAACTAACAGGGCATTTGGCAGCTCACTGTAGGCATAATGGGTGCGAGCCATAGTTCTAAAAATTTACTGGGTTGGGATGAAGTGTCAATCAGACAAGGAGAGAAAATATTGAAGCAGAAGAGATCGTGTGACTTGGTGACGACTGTATCAGTGTGGCTTTTATCTCTCTCACCGCGCGCGCGCGCCAGAGAGAGAGAGAGAGAGAGAGAGAGAAAGAGAGAGAAACTTTAATCCCCGTTGAAGTGAGCAAATTTGTCCTTGGAGTCTTGAGTCCAAAACACCGTTGGTACGTCCGGCTGTCTTCGCCCTTCCCGGTAGAAAAAGCTGCGTTTCAGGCCAGGAGCTGGCCAGCGTACTCTTCCTCAGCGAATTTTCCCTCCTCATCATGCTTGCCCAAAAAAGGTAACTGCATTGATCTCTTAGTAATCAGCGATTTACAAGTTTTGCATCTAGTTGGGTTATCAGTCAATTTACACCCGAAAACATTTTTGGCTTGTTTTCCTAAAATATAAATGTAGGGATCCAACACTCAAAAATTAGGGCTAGTAGTGCAAGTTTTTTTGGGTTTGCAGCCATGTCATCAAACTAGGACTTCGGTCCTTGGGGCCACCCTGACGTCAGTTTGGCCTTCACTCTTTGTAGCATTCAGTTTTAGCATAAAACGAACAATAGTGACATGTATCGAAAGACGCATCCTTGAAGAACTATCTCCCAAAATATTAGCTCTTTCGGCTTCGTTCCCAAATTGCTAGAAGTCTTTTGGTTCATGTCCTAGATATTGGACGCCAGGGCCGAAAGGGCTACAGAATGTATTAGCATTCAAATGGGCCATGGGGACAAAATACAAGTTTGGTTCATCCACAAGTCTGCTCTCGCCTGATAACAACGGTACCAGTTTTATTCCAAACTTCACACAAACAATTGGTTATTAATGAAAGCATATGTAGCAGTGGTGACTCCCCACCAACTTGCAGGCGTTTTTTTTATTACCGCACAAAATCTTGTTCGTGCGATTGGTGGAAGCAAACCAAAGCCAAGAAACATTACTGGGCCAGTGATTGCGGTGGGGCCTTTAGTTCATTTTATTGCATCGCATGAATGCTGACGTGAAGTAAATACACTGACAACTATGTTTTCAGTGCTGACCCATATACGTCACTGCTGCTCATATTGACCCATACACCCATACAAGGGCTGACCCATACACGTCACTGTAGCGCAAAATTTTAGTTTAAATATTTCTTGCCTTTGGTGGTTATAAAAAAGTTTTTCGTGGCGCAATAGAGCTGAGTCAGTTACCAAAAGCCTGTTATTTTCAATCTGACAACATTATATTTTGTTTTCGCAGCTCCTTGATTATTTTCTCGCTTGATTTTAGTGTCACTTGGCGCCTTTGGACACACCAGGGAGCAATAGCCCTGCCTTGAGGTGTTGTCATCGAAACGATGTGATACTTCAGTGAAAGAGATGCTGTATTCATTTTCGTCATTCTAGATGCTCAACCGTACAACTATCCTGCACACTTTACGAGCCAACCGAAGCCACCGTGCCTCCCAAGGCGCCACCGATCATAATTCTGGATGGGCTCTTTGGCTGCAAGGAGAATTGGAAGGACCTTTCTGAAAGGATCGCCAATTCCACGGGTCGCAATGTATGCTTCTTTCTTCTATGCTTGCTTCGTGGTACCGCCGCCACTATGTACCTCTCGCATTGTTCAGGCCATTTATTGCGTTTATTGGGACTTAGCGTTATTGGCCTACTGACGCTTACTAGTATAAGTGTGGACAGTCCAGTTTATCTGCAAAAGATTGCCTGAATAACATGCGTAACTTCTGCGTATTGGTTTGTATTTTCTGTGATGCCGTTAAAAAATGCCTGATGATTACGATATTCCCTAATGCGAAGTTTGCGCGCAGCACGAGCTGCAGTCTTCTCTGTCAGGGCGCGTAGCTGCTGTGTTTCAGGAAGTGATCACGTTATCAGCGAACGCACGGCGGTGCCCGCTACTCTGCAGTTATATCAGAGCGCATCGCGGCGCAACCGAGCATGTTCTGTAAATCGAGTTAGAACCTCTCGCGCAAATGTCACGTGGCCCGGACGGCTACACAATGAGGACGACGACGAAATACCCGAAAAACCGATTAATGTGTATCACTCATAACTTGAAAAAACAAGACGCTTGCTTTCATGGATACCTGGTTTTGCGTTTCGTTTCTCGGGCGCCGCGTAGACACCGAGGGTGGTTTTCACACATTTCCGTCTCGGGATCGCCAACTGGCCTACCCCTCACACTTTCGGAGCAGCGTTTCGCGCCGCCTCGGCAAACGGCCGTCCCCCTCACAATTTCGCGACAGTCTCCTCCACCGGTTTATTTCGGTGTTCTTTCTTCCCATCGTTCGCTCGTTTATAACACCGCCGTGAAACCTCAGTTGTGGCCGCCAAAGTGGAGTTTGGGTTTGGGCTAGTTGGTAGCCATAATCCACGACTTCACTTAGCGCAAAAAAAAAAAAACGGATAAGGACGCAGGCAGCAGGCGGACACACTCGCTTTTTCCAACTGCGCTTCATTGAAAAAAAAAAGGCATGAATTTAAACACTGAGGCGGGATATTATCGTAAAGAAACAAAGATATAAAAGAACAGAAGAGAAGCAAGGCATGATAAAATTTGCACACAAAAGTATTCGCACAGCGATGTGACGTCGACAAAAGGTAGCACGAGGCATTGACTAAGGTGGCAACCACACCCCTCTTAGATAGCCAATCTCCTTATCGGACAAGGCCACGGACGGTGCGGACACGCAGCGATCCCCCATGCGTGCTATTTCGGCCGCCTCAGTTATTTTCCTTGTCTTCTGGTTGGCGTGACAAGCAATGACGGCTCAACTCTCGAACAGGGGCGTACAACCGCAGTTGCGGCAATGAATGCCCAAGTGGCCCTTGACAACTTTGTGAACATTGTAGTCATGCTCACGCAGCCGGTCGTCCAGGCAACGACCTGTTTGCCCGGCACATACTTTACGGCACTTCAAGGGAATGGCGTACACAACGTTTCCTACACATGGAACGAACGGCCTTTTGTGATTCTTGTCACACATTCGCTTCCGGGGAGCTTCGCGGTCATTTGTGAGGCATATAGGCTTAACAATTTCCTCGAGGCGGAAAACAAAACATTCGCCCCAAATTTATCACCAGTCTTCTTCAGCCTATGTGATAGGTCATAAAAGTACGAAATCACAGCGGATTTTGTACTTTTATGACCTATCACATAGGCTGAAGAAGATTGGTGATACATTTGGGGCGAATTTTGCGTTTTTACCCCGAGGAAAGTGTTAAGCCTATGGCGCACAAATGACTGCGAAGCGTGCGCCTGTTGTCTTTGAAATGGTTAAACGAGTTAAAGCACAGCTCTAGTTGTACACGGTCGCAACAACCTCGCAAGTGTGGTTTTAACTCCCCTTCAGAAGAATCACAAGGTTTCACGCGACCCCGTTCCTTTTTACCCTTTCTTTCCGCTTAACGTTTCCAAAAGCGTATAAGAAGCAGGACGTATACGCAGGCCGGTGCCCGCCCTGGGATAAGTAGCGTGCAAACTTCAGTTTCAATCAGAAAACAGTGCTTATGCGGTATCTGAGGTGCTGTAAGTACGTATACGTTCGTCTGATTCCCGCGCGCAGGTGTACGCAGTGGACGTGCGCAACCATGGTGACAGCCCGCACACGCGCGACTTGGACTACTCCCTCATGGTGGCCGACCTGGAGAGGTTCCTTCACGAGCGGGAACTGGACAGGGTGGCGCTCGTGGGCCACAGCATGGGAGGCAGGACGGCCATGCTGCTCGCTCTTAGCAGGGTGAGTACGTACACGTGCATGCTTACCAAAAAGCGCGACTAGCATGGCTTTACTACTCCACGAGGGCACCTTGTGGGTGGTCGAGCGACAAGACCGGCTTGGTCTGGCTCCAAGCCCTATATTATTGCTGTCTGGTAGAGTACACCGTGAGTGCTCAAGTATGAGGCGGGGATGGCAGAGTTACTCAACACACTACTACGGTCACCACGGTGGAAGAACTTCTAAGCCCTCCTGGAACAGCCCGCCCGCGGAACACCTGCACTTGTGCTGTCAATTAAGGTCCCCTGACCTTCTGAGTATCCTAGCCCTCCTTGAGGCAGCCCGACACCGAACTGATGTTTGTGTAGCGTAGCGTTCGGCATTCTCCCACGTATTAGTTAGCGCCTAACTTATTTTCTCATTACTCAATCTTCCTTAATTCTGTATCACTGTTTCGCCCTTTCATCTCGAGCTCCGTATTCCGTACCCCTATACTCTGCACATCAGCTCGGATGTCCCCCCGCAAGTGAGAGAGATGACTGGCTGCAGTGGTTTTTCGTTTTTTTTTTTCCCAGCATGCTCTTCATCCTCCTGCTTCCTTCTCTCCCTTTATTTCTCTTCCGCAAATTGAAACGCGAAGCGTTTCTGAGCACATTGTCAGGAGCACTGTGCGGCGGCTCAAGAAGCCGAAGATGGACATCTTGGGAAGCCCCCTCCACGCCCCCCACCCCCCCCCCCTTACAAAAAAGGACGCGTAACATTCCTTTTTCTTCTCGGTTTGCCCCTTCCTGCCCTTATTTTCCATTCCCCTCTTCCCTCCCCAGCCTTCTCTAGTCGAGCGGATCGCCGTGATCGACGTCGGCCCATCGACCATCCCGGCTGTGGTTGGCAACTACCTGGTGCCCCAGCAACTGGACGCCATGGACGCTGTGCTGCTGGAGCTGACTCCGAACCTGAGCTTTCAACAGGCTCTCCGACAAGCTGACCGCATCCTCGCATCTCGAGTGACCGTAAGAGACGCCTTGCTATTTAACGGTCACACACACTCGCGTTATCAGTATACAGGATGAAGCTTATGGAACGCGACGGCCATCCACGAACCGTATACGGCAATTTAAAATTTCTCATCATTATTTCTCAAGCTTTGATGCGAGCAGTGGTTCCCTGCGTCGAGTATAAGGACTTCCTCTGGCGTAGTTGCCTCTACAAGACCCAGACGCAGCGAAAAAGCGCACCGGCAAGTGTCTTAGTTCCTCCACTATCGGTGCCATAGGTTGCATAGGAGGGTATTGTCTCTGACCATTTAGCAAACCCTTATAGCAGTACATTTGCCTGACGTATTCTGGTACATTTGCCACAAGCCTCCCAAATGAATTTACGACCCCACTATTGACAAACTCTTTCAGGCGAAGCCAGTTTAACGGTTATTTTGCATGAGCTATGTGGTATTCGATGGAACATTGGAGGGTTAAGCCACTTAAATGGTCGGAGAGGGATTTCCAGTGCTCCCAGTTGGGGATATTTGCTGTTATTGCGGGCACTTTGAAACACATCAGTTTTGGGTAGAGTTCTTGGTTCAGAGGGCTATACGTCAGATTGGCAATAAATAAAGTAAAAACTCCGTACTCTATCAGCATTGGATAAGAGTACATCAGGTGGGGGAGCATGCGGTTGGGATATTTGGCCTAGACTCTAAAAACAGGGAAAACGCTGGTTGACTTAGCTGAAGGGAATAACCTCCAAATCCTGTAAATTCGAATAAATTCCTTATCGAAAGAAGTAACAAGAAGTTGACTTCGAAAGGCCCTGAAGGTGCAATAAAAATGAAATTTACTTCATTTGAACTTGAACTCCACGCATGGTACATTTAGGTACAAGCAATTGGCATGCGGTCAAAACAAGTTGTCACAGGGTGGTCACCAGCTGCATCCGCCTGAATTTAAGAAGGGAAAGAATAACGATGCTAAAGCGGAACTATGCTAAAGCGCCTATCCTGCCCTTCTTAGGAAGAAAAGGGGAGGAATTCAGGTGGAATTAAGAACAATGAGAACATGGTCTCCGTGCTGTAATCAAGACGAAGATGTCAACGTCAACAATCATTTCACGAATGGGGTCATTCAGTAAGCACTAGCCGTTGGAGAGACAGCCTCAATATGAATCGAAGTTATCACAGAAAACGAAGTAACTTATTGAAAAGCGCCGCAAAATCTAGTCTCCAGTGCGAGAGACCAAACAGAATGGGCCGAGTTGTCGAAATTGATCAACAAATGTAAGACTGCCGACATCCGTGCATTCACCATTGCAACAGTTGAAGCACCATTGAAACACGAAGGAAGTTTGAAAGCAACTAGGAGCGAACTCGCTATTGGCAAAAATATAATATATACACTCCTGGATTAGAATGGCAAAATAAGTAATGCAGAATAATAGCTGAGTAATTTTGTGCAAAACCCTCCGCTTTTTAACCTGACTCAAAGACATGTTCTGCGATTACTGATGTCGTGCAGGTGCCGACTGTTACGAGAGATGAGGTATCAATGGTTCTCAAGGCTATGAAGAAAGGGAAAGCTGCAGGAGATGATGGCATTACGGTCGATATTTTGTGCTTTGGTGGGGACGTTGTGCTGACAAAGCTTGCAGACCTATTCTCGCATTGTCTGAGGGCTTTAACAGTACCAAAGTCTTACAAAAGCGCGAATTTAGTTCTTATACTAAAGAAAGGTGATACCAAAGAGCTTGAAAATTACAGAACCATCAGCCTGATCTTAGTTACAATTGTTGTTTGCAATTCTCAACCACACAAGTGCGACTTTAGGCCTTCGACAGCCACTAGAATAGGCCGGTTTTAGGGAAGGTTTCTCAACTTTAGCCCATATTTATGCTTTCAACCAGGTAATCGGGGAATGTTAAAACCATAATACACCGTTGTGCATGAAATTTATAGAATATAAAAAAACACATTTGAATCAGTGCCCACGTCAGTAGGAACGGAGTCGACAAGGCATATATTTCACTCTTAAGATATATATACGACGGATGCACAGGAACTGTACGGCTCCACCAAAGAACTCGTCTGTTTCCTATACACAAGGCTGTCCGGCGAGGGGACACAATATAGGTTCAACCATTTACAGCCTGCCTCTGGGAGGGGGGAGGGGGGCAATATCTGAGCCACCTAAGCTTTGTGACGACATTGGCTTGTTCAGTGACTTCAGTCAAACCAGCCAGAAACTGCAGAGCATGTTTAGCCAATATTGCTCAGATATGTTGGATAAATAATTCATAATGAACACAAAAACGTATGTTTATGTTGAATAAGCATGCCAAGTAAGGGACAGTAAGCGATTTATGTTGAATAAGCATGCCAAGTAAGGGACAGTAAGCGATTACGTCTGGACAAGTCAAAAGGGCTGATCCCGATCATAAAAAGAAAATTACCCGCCGAAATAGCATGGGATGGGCTTTTTTGGGTAGAAATACTGATACCCTGAATAGTAAGCTCCCCCTGCCACTCAAAAAGCCGATATACAACCAGTACGTTCTTCCAGTAATGACGTATAGGGCAGAAACTTGAGGTCTCACTAAGTGACTTGAAAGGAAACTTGGATCGGCCCAACGGCCTATGGAAAGAAGAATGCCAGAGGTCACGATTAGGGATAAGAAATCACTTCGTGGATTAGCGAACAGACTCGTGTGGAAGACATTCAAGCTGAAATTAAGCGAAGAAAATGGGCATGGCCATAACCTCCCGTAATGTTCTGTATTCAGACAGCTTCACTTTAAAAGTGAATCAAGTCGTTATTTTTGATGAAGTTAGTGCCCTGTCCGTTCCCCAGCGAATCCGAAATGTAAAAAACGGGTGCTACCCCCCCTTCCCCCCCCCCCTTTGGTGCTTCACTGTGACATTGTCTCAGAAGAAAGCTCCAAATTATGTGAACTAATTTATTTATATTTGACGGTCGTCTGCACAGCTCAAACTCAGATACCCAACAACACCTACTAGACAAGGAGAGACAGGTCTTTCAGACCTAGTCCCTTTTGGACTATGGAAGCTCCCCCTCTGGTGGTCAAACAACTCTGACTCTAACAAACGTTTATTCATCATCATACGATAGAGACCAATTTTTTTTCCTGCTGCTTTGTGCCTTCATGTGCTGCTTCTTCTTTTGCTCCGTTTCACACCAGCATCAGGAAAGCCAGCCTGAATAACCCCCGCGTAAACACAGCTTCGCTGGCCTCTATTCGCAGACCCCTAGCATCCGGGCGCTCCTTCTGGCGAACCTGCAGGAGCGTGACGGGCTGTACGAGTGGCGAGTGAACGTCAAGACCGTCAGGGAAAACATCTCCAAGCTCGTGAACGCGGGGAGCCTCAAGGGACGCAGCTCGGACGTCGAAGCGCTGTTCATCTGCGGAGGACAGTCGCCATACGTCTCGTAAGGACTCCGACCATGGGAAAATCGAGGCGGCTCGCGCTCGCAATACTCGCACGCAGTACAATTACGCAGCGAAAGCTAGGTATGGGAGCCCAATATGGGAGGAACGGGTAGCAGCAACGGGCGGAAACCTGGCTCCTTAGTAAACACCTCTAAAGAAATTGTACGCTGGCCCAGATTGCCATGCAAGGAACACACTAAACATTTAGATGCGAAGCATCTCATGCTCGGGGCTGTGTCCCTCGCTCCCTCGTTGTCGTTGTTTTTTTTTTTTTTTGTAACAGTTGTGGTTGTCCGCCGGCCGCACACTACTGCGCATGCGCGTCTCTTCAGCCCCGTCAGCGTTTGGACTGACGTCAGCGCAGTCCACTATAAAAAGAAACAGTTAGGTGGCGCCCGGTTTCGATCCCACGACTCTCTGGCGGCAACGGGAGGTACGTGGCGCTCTTCCCACTGCGCTACAAACCGAGACGGGAGCATGTGCTACGAACGCGCCTTATGTCCTTCACTCATTCAAACTACGTCAAGAAGCTACTTATACAACGAAGGCACGCGAAGCTGAACGTCAAAGGAAACGACGAACTGAAAACTAATGGGAACTTCAGTTGACCCCATGGCTGCTTCGCATACTACTCAGAGTTCCCCTACGGGAAGATGGTGTAATTTTTCTTACACCCTTTTTGGCCGAAAAGGCTGCAAAAATATTCTCCCAGGCGCACACCTTTAAAAGGTATTTTGGCTAAAAAAAAGGATGGAAAGATGAAAGAAAAAGAGTGTTCGTGTGAACACCCTAAAAAGGGTGTGGGCAGCGCAGCTACGCGGGCCAATGGGGATCGGCGGAGCGCGCAGCATGACGTACAGGCACATTAGACACGCACAAGTCACACTTGGACTACTAAGGAATTGAGTAAGAAAACCAACGGGATGCATCGGTACAGCGAGTGCATACTTACTTAGAAACACATCGGCTCTTCTTGCTTTTATATCCAGCAGAGGAAATTTGCCCTCCGGTAGAGTCAGCGGGCTTGTCGCAACAACCAGATATTTAGCGTTAATTTTAGAATTATGCATTTTAATGTGAGCATATACAAATCAGCATGGGAATTTGCAAAAACGTTTCAATCGCGAGGTAGTTTATTATGTTCAACAGGTCATATAATTTTATGAAATGTCGAACAGATATTCCCCGCCATCTCAACACCATTCAAGAAAGGCGTTCATTATTTCAACACCCTTTTTTTCCGACAGGGGTGTAAAGCTATAAATTAGGGTGTTGGAAGTTTAAAAAAGAGGGTGTAAAAAAAGGGCGTAAGAAAAGACCGCCAACTGAGAAAGTGGGTGGAAGAGACCTCCAACTTTGGAGGTATTTTATACCTTTTTTACACGGGTGGACTGAACATTTTCTACACGCGGGGCGATGTTTTGTACCTCACGATGTTTAAAGCAATATTAATTGGCATTATTTATTTCCAGTCAAGTGGCGTTAGCAAAAAAATACAAAGAAAAATACGTGCACCGCCTGTAAAGGGCGCACCACCACAGATAGGGTATTACAGCAGTGAAGCCGGCTTTCGAGCCCGTTCGAGTGTTATCAAAAGGATCGCACGCGTATGTGCACCTGTTATACGATTTGATAGGTACTAGTATTTTTGGAATTCTAAAACTGAAACAAATGAGCGCAGCTTGCACTGGTGGTGCAAGGCTGGAGAAACAGCAGAGCTGGGTTCGATTTCGCTTGTTTCACCCTTGGATCCGCTCTCAGTGTGGGAGAGACACTGGAACAGCCTTGTAATATCCGTCTAACTTGGCCTCACCCCTCAGCACTTAGCCTGGCCTAGCAAGAACATTGCAAAACCTAACAAAGCTTATCAAAGCCTAGCCAACGCCGCCTGTATAATCCTTGCCTGACGCGTGAGCGAAAAATGGCCAAACAGCCACTCTCCTGTTGCTCTCTCCTACCCTTTCCCGCTACGTAGCCTTCCTGCGTGCTTTCATGTCCACCAGCCAGCGCCGCTTCTCGGAAACTATTCAAAATAGTTGACAGTTTTTCTAGTGTTCACTAGGCGGCGCTCCGACCCCTTCGAGGCAAGCTGACAGACACGCTGTAGAAGTGGGTGCAGTGTTCGCGACTCGCGAGCAGTGACGTAAGGCGAGACGTCCGCCGGCGCGCGCCACATAGCGGATGAGTGCCTGAACTAAGCGTCCCTACCGCTCCCATTGGAAAGCGGGCGACGCGTTAGGCAATGTTTATACAGGCGGCGTTGGCCTAGCATAGCGTAGCCAAACTTAGCAACACCGGAAGAAACTAGGTCAAAACGCCAGCTCCGCTGTTTTTTAAATGCAGAGCATTTCTTTAACTCACATGTAGCGTCCGCCGTCCGTCCGCAACAGCTCAGCGCGCAGGTGCACCCTCTCCCCCACTCCTCCTCTCCCGCATCACGCTACCCTCCTCGCTCTCAACAACAGGTCCGCACCCCTCCCCCTACGCTATATTAAAAAAAATAATACTTACCGGCGCCTGGTTTCGATCCCACGACCCTGCGGGCGGAACGCAAGGTACAGGGTGCTCTACCCACTGCGCCACAAAGCCGACACAGAATGGAAGGCTACGAACGCGCCTTATATCCTTGACTCATTCAAACTACGTCAAGAAGCTGCTGATACAACGCATTCACTACCTGTGGGCGGAACGCGAGGTACATGGTGCTCTTCCCACTGCGCCACAAAACCGACACAGAATCAAAGGCTACGAACGCGCCTTAAATCCTTGACTCATTCAAACTACGTCAAGAAGCTGCTGATACAACGCATTCACTACCACCAACTCCCTAAACACTAAACGTTAACGCAATACACCCACCCCCTATGCGACGCATTTACTCGAGTCCCCCTCGCGGGGAGATGGGCCCAATTTTTTTAACTGAAGACCTATTTCCCACCCTTTCAACACCCTACAGAAAGACAAGCGTGTTGCACTCGGCCAACACCATTTTCGTCACAGAAATATAGTCTTTTTAATCTTAAAAGTTCAAATCGATTTTTCACGTGCCAGAGGTAGACTTGGGCAACGAGAGGCACCGTATAGGGAAACGAGCGATCATTGCACGCGAACAATTTTGTTTTTATTTTGAACATTTCTTACGATGTGGAGATGACGGTATGAGGGAATCTCCTGTACTTAACAGTGAGTTATACATGCATGCATGGCGTTAATGAATCAAAAGATGAGCACCTTTTCCATACCCTTTCAACGCCCTACGAAAAACCAAGGTGTTGAAAGTTGGTCAACACCTTTTTTTCAACACAAATAGGGCGTACAGCTACGAAAAGGATGTTGAAATTCAAGAAAAAGGGTGTAATGGCCTTCCAACACGCTTTTTCTACCTTTCTGGCTAAAAAGGGTGCCAAAAGGTTCAGTGGGAATGATAATAGGAGTAACGCTTAGGGATAAGAGAGCACCACTTTGTACCGGGGTGTAAACGCGTGTGGGCGACGTCATAGCTCAGATTAAAAGGAAGGTGGGGACTTGGACTTGGTGTGTGGTAAGGAGGACTCATGACTGGTGGGTCATCAGAGTACCACAGTGGCCGCCAAGGGACAGGACTAGAAGAAGGGATAGATCATTGACTCGATATGGAGGGAAAAAATCGGAAAATTTCGAAAGCAACCGGAATATTTCATAAATGGCTGCATGATCATGGGAGTGGCCTTTGTCTGAAGTCATGATTATGATGACGACAGTGATGATGATGATGATGACGATAATGACACGGGAGCCGTACCAACATGGGTGCATGACAGATAGCGGGAGGTCGTATGCTCGCGACGGACGCGCTTATTCTGACTGAAATCGGGTCACTACCGCCAGTATACGTAATCTGGAAGCACTAAGAAATTATAAGCCTCGAGCGCTGCTTGTAGGGGCGCCACTGAAATCCCCCTAGCGGCCCATTTCGAAAGTAGCCGCGGGAGTCTCCGGCCCGCTACCCACTGTCGCCGCTGCTTTTGCTGCACGTTCCCGACTGAGATTTACTATTTTTATGCGTTGGAAATACACATTTATTTGGAGCAGTCCCCCTGTTCGCAAATGTGGTGTATTTACAAGTGCGTAAACGCTTTTTACGCGATCTTAGCGTGGTACATTTGGTCTGTATAACCGCCAGGTGTGTGTCACAGGCCGGCGTCGCGAAACCGGTTTATATACATGGAGCTGATTGTCATTCCACTCCTCTGAAATTTACTAACGGTGTCTCCGTAAACAGCGTTTCCTCAGATGGTCATGCTATGGCTATACACTACGGTATGAATTGGTTTTGTGTGCTTACATAATCTAGCTGAGCCCTCGTGCCTGACAGCACGCCATTTATGCTTGCCAATATCATACCTCAGATATTGGTCACTACCCTGGACAAGCCAAATTTGGCATACATGTCACGAACATTCTATGAAAGTAGTATGATTACTAATGCAAAGTTATGCTCTGGAATCACCACATGACAAAAAATTTAATGCGGGGGTCGTCGTGTCGCGAGGTGAGCGCTCGCAAACATTAATATATCCTCCGCGAGCAGCGTGGAGGCAGGCTTATAGAATAATCCGCGTCCGCGACTAAACGCTTCTTCGAAACGTCATCATATGACACAGGGAGCCTGCACAATCTAGAACAAACTGAAACCAGAGGGCTCAGACACCACACTTCTCCTACGACACCTTTTATCGCTTGTGAACGACGCCTGCCTTGTATATATATACACTTCAAAAAATGCGTCCGCCGAGCGATCAGCTGGTCGTCAAAGTCGAAAAACAAAAGGAAAGCTAACGCGCAGCTTGTGTGTGTGATTACTAAAACGTTCATTCCTTGAGTTCGCTCTGCATTTGAACACAATAATATAGTTAAGCCCCCCCCCCCCCCCCCCCCCCCCCTTGTCCTTCGAAATAGAAGTGCATTTCGAGTCTAGTTGGTCTGGTGAGCCCTTTAAAACGAATGCTTTAGCATTTCCGCAATGGTTTTTTTTTATTCCCCTGCGAGCTATTCTGCTTCTTCTGGACTTACAGAGAGAGAGAGAGAAAGAGAGAGAAAGATGACTTTATTTGATGCCCGAGATGGGTTCTAAAGGGTAGACGATTTGGACGGTCTCCCTCCCTCATCCGTCAGCCAGGACTCCTTGGATCCTCGCGGCGGCTTCGGCCATCCGGACTGCTGTCAGTTGTGCCTCCGGTGTGGAGCTGAGCAGAACAGTCTCCCATTGTTCTGCAGTCTTAATTTTGTAGCTTCTAAGTGTATCTACATCGGATTTACAGAGCATTTATTTTTCCGAGAAAAGCTAATGATATCACGGAAAAATAAATGCTCTGTAAGTCCAGCGGTTCTGTGGACTGGACTTACAGAGCATTTATTTTTTCGTGATATCATTAGCTCTTCTCGGTTCTTGCTATAAGGTGCGAGGGCGTACGTAATAATTTAATGACGCGCATCCTTGGAATAGACCTAACATTTTCATGTGGCTGATATATATATATATACCCATAAAATGCCAAGATATTGTCAGATGTTGGGTTATAACATCCCCGAATTATATTTTTCTATGACGTATATGTTTGACACAAAGCCGCATTCATTGCCCGTGCTGCAATACGAAACCAACCTTTCGCTGCCAGCATCAATCTAAACACAGCGACAACAGAACCGCTTGTGCTGGCGTATTCAGAGATGACAGTGGTGATATTGTAACGGCGTAATTTGGTCCAGCACCGCTACTGTTGAAGGATGAGTCCGGCAATGACGCACTCGAAGGTTTTAGAGGTTCAAAAGGTTAACTTGTTTAATTATTGACACTTCGATTTAAAACATAGAGTCAAAACGTTACAACTTTTACATAAAAATAGGAGAAAACAGGCAATCAAGAGTACTTAACGAAACATTGTTGGCGAGCGAAGGGCTCCCGGCGTTTGGCCCCGACGCTCGGCAGCAAGTGGCTCCCCTGGTACAGCTGCCGCCCGTCCGTCTGAATAGCCGGCGGAGCCAACGTTATATCCGCATCAAGCGGTCCGGTGGGGGACGTATTGGGGGAAAAAGTGCATCCTGGAGCGTGCGGACCGCGTGGAACAAGACACACCCGCAGCCAATCCGCGAGACGCTTCTTAGCTCCAATCAGAACACAGACACAAGGCCGAACCCGAAAACGCGTGCTTGGAGAACCATGGGTGTAAAGAAAGTAGTTTAGACAAAACGCACTAAAGTAAACCGGGGAAAAAACAGGAAGGTCGTCTGAAGAACACTGAGGACACGGAGCCCGAACGCGACCGACCAGCGCACACGCCACGGGGGGAATGGAACGCCACTGCCGTAACCTAAGCTGAGACGATGGCTCGCTCCCCCCCAACAGCCCCGTCTCCCGGTCAGCCTACGGGCAAACACACACGCCGGAGGAGTTTCTAAGAAAAAAGGGGGCCAGGGCATCGCCGCGTCCGAACCGTTTTCACACACAACACTTGGAAGCAAGAGCCTTGGCAGCGAGCACACAGCTCAAAACAAACAGACAACATCAACAGACCTCGGCTTCGCGACAATATGCTGCTGCCGTCGCCGACGACCATAAGAGCGGCCAAGAAGCGCACAGGACCACGTCCCCGGATAGCTCTTGTTGGCGTTCGAGCACTCTACCAAGACACAGCTGCTTTTTGAAGTGCCCCAAACGTACTATTTGCTTACAGATGTCCCCATAACAAGTTGCTTAGGGCGCTGAAAGGCAGAAAGAAGGGAAAGAGAATCAAAACACTGCATGAACCCCTATCAGCCAAGCGGCGCTCCTCCCGTAATCACCGCGGAGAAGCGGTGGCAGGCGGCGCAGCGATTGCGAAGCTCGAGGCGTATAATTATGCTCAGTGGCTTGGCGGTTGTGCTGCTGAGCACGAGGACGCTGGTTCGATTCCCGGCCGCGGCGGCCGCTTTTATGATGGAGGCGCAAAGTAAAAACACCCGTGTGTCCACGATTTCGGGGCACGTTAAAGATCCCCAGGGGGTCAGAATTAATTCGGAGCCCTCCACTATGGTGCTCCTCATCACCTGTGTTGTGTCGGCGCGTTAAACCCTACAATCAATCAATCAATCAACCAATCAATCAATCAATCAATCAATCAATCAATCAATCAATCAATCAATCAATCAATCAATCAATCAATCAATCATTCAATCAATCAATCAATCAATCAGAGACTTGGCGAGATTAGTGTAGTCCGGGGAGGACTACCCATCCCGAGAATTGCCTTAACACCTCGGACATGACGATAAATGAGTGCTCACACAGACGTCCAATTGTTTGACGAAGGACTTCGACTACTTCCCCTTCCCATTTCCCACGCACTACCTCCGGGCCTCCCCTTTCCTCAAACAAAGGCTCCAATCAATCAGAAAAATGAACAGTGATGAGAGCGGGCGGCTGGTTGCCAAACTTTCACTCCCCAGTGCCCCCTTCGTGAAATGCTGCTCTCATTTAGCGCGCTATTCCATTGAGAAACTGGTAAAAGGAGCCCGCCGTACTGGCTCTGTGGCCTCGAGGTACAGTTCTGGGTTCTGGCACTGACGGCTTAGGTTCGAGCCAAAGCGGGTCTAATGGTATAATGCGTAACATTCTCTTAAAAATAGGCACCGAAAAAAAAGTTGACAAAGAGGGAAATGCACAAAACGACGCGCTACTAGCAACTGGCACATTTATTATATGGTGCAACTGACCCAAATAACGCAACTAATTACCGCTTATACAGAGATTATCAATAAAAAAAAACTCTGCAGAAATTTAGAGATTTATCTATTAATGTGTATGCCCCTGTATTCAGTGTGAGTTTTCTCCATCCAATTTTCTTTTTTCTTTTTTTTTAATCCTGTCCGACCAATTATCTCCAATTATGCTATTATAACAATTGCAAGTGAAGCCTTTGCTAAATCTGCATTATTGTGGAAATGCAGGGCGTTACACGGTTCGCCATTTTCCCTAATTATTTTATATTCTTCTCATTTTTCTAGTCTTTCAAAATTTCGTTCGACCATGTCCATTTACGCTATTGTGATGATTACAGGTGGAACTTTCCCGAAATCTGCATTATTGTAGAAATAGCATGCCGTATACTTTTTGACATTATCTATATTTTTAAAATATTTTTCCTTATTTCTTATGTTTTCCAAAATTTCGTGCGACCAGTTACTCTATTTGTGCCATTATACCGATTACATCTGGAACTTCCGCGAAATATTTTTTCTTATTTCTTATGTTTTCCAAAATTTCGTGCGACCAGTTACTCTATTTGTGCCACTATACCGATTACATCTGGAACTTCCGCGATATCTGCATTTTCGTGGAAAGGCAGGGCGTTACACAGTCCTGGCTGGGGGGGACTCGGCAAAGAATGCTAGCTACGCATTAAAATAACGCTAGACATAAAAATATACAACCTATCAGGTATAGTGTGCTATCACCACACGTGGCGACCCATAAACACCAACCCTGCGTCTTGTAGACTGACCGAAGGATGACTCACGCATATTCTCTGCTGCGTCACCGTTAGTGGTGCGACGAAAAAAGTGACGTCACGAGCGTCCTCCTGTCATGGCGGCCGCCTCGGTGTTCGTTTAGTCGAAACCAAAACTGACACGAATAATCGAGGCTGTAAATAATTTCTTACGATGCTATCGACGGTATAATGTTCCATTCAATGATTACTAAGCTCGTAGGCGCCCATATATTGGTGCCTACGACCCCGCAGCTAAGAAACTCCCACCTCCCCTCGCGGGAACACCTGTGTAGATGCGACGCATAGGCGGAGCGGCGAAGGGACCGCGTTTTATAGCGCGCATAACGTTGAGGGGACTGCGTAAGCCGGTCCCAGTCGATGACGACGTTGGCGTACTTGTAAAGCGGCGTGGACTCTAGGTGTTTGAGCCAAGCGTGGATGTTGCTTCGCCGGAGAACGGCACACCGGTTATATGCGCAGCGCGCCCGAAGGAGCGGAAACCGCGGAAGAGAGAGTACTGCACATGCGCCGGCCCCAGCGCGTCTGCCGCGGCTATGACGCTACACAATCCAACACAATCCACTTTAATCCAATCCAAGCCAATCCAATCGAATCCAATCCAATTCCCCTCGCGAGAGGGTGTTCGCTATCGGAGAGGAGAGGGGGTGAGCGGCAGAGAGCGCAGCTGGCGCGGCGAGGAGAATGGGGGAGGGGTGGACAACGCCGACGACGACAACGACGACGACGCCGGAGGGACAAGGCGAGTGAATCAGATGCTCTGCATCTAAAAAACTTAACACGAACATTTCGTGTCAGTACTCTTTTAACGTTCTCGCGCGAAAAAACTTCACTCATGCCACCTGGGCAGCGCTGTACAGCGAAGCGAAGCGTTTGGAAATACACGAACAAGAAAGCTGTTCTCGCATTGAATAGAATGCCGCCATCTGTGGGCTATTCGCGGACTCTACAGTGAAATTAGGAAGTTTTTGCTATTTCATAATATCATGTGTTTTAGTTGTAGAAAACTTTGGGCGCCTGCTGAAATTTCTCAAATGGCGGAGATGGGATAGCGGGTATCAAGAAAGGGGCAGAAAGGGGGGGGGGGGGGTAGACAAAACTATTGCCTTTAAAATGAAACCAAAAACAGACGAGAAGAAAACATGTTTAACTTTAAGAATTGCTGAACAATAAAAACAAACGTTTACTCATTTTCCTAATCTTAGCGCTTCTTTGCAGCATAAAACTGAAGTCCAGGGTAGGGGCCACTTACTCTCCCCTCATTCACTTCGCCCCTCATCTGTACGCCCATTCTAAGCATACAACCTGAACCTTCGCTGAGTCATTAACTTCGAAGCATCAACTTGTACTGGCATTGTTACCACGAACTACACTTACCTGCCACGGTGGCTCAGTGGCTAAGCCGTTGTGCTGCTAAGCCCAAGAACGCGGGTTCGATTCCCGGCCGCGGAGGCCGCCTTTCTGAGGAGGCGAAAGGCGAAAACGCCCGGTGTGTCTAGATTTAGGAGCGCGTTAAAGATATCCTCAGCTGGTCTAAATTAATCCGGAGCCGTCCACTACGACGCGCCTCCATTGCCTGTGTAGCGTCAGAGCGTTTAACCCGATAATCAATAAGTCAAAGGAAGCACAATTTCTTTACGCTGCTGTGCATTTTCTATGGCAAAAGTCTCTATCCAGAGCTTTCCTATACGCAGAGTAGTTGATAAGCCTCGCCTTAAGTACCGCGCTGATAGTCTCTGTATTACCGGGCACACGATGTTTATCGCCGCCTTATCCTACACGGCTCAGGCGCACGACAGTGTCGCCTTAGTCCTTCAATGAAGGACGCGTGCTAGTGATAAGAGCCAATGCACTCCAGGGAATTCAATGTCGGGCACGAAATCCGTCGAAATTCGGGCTTCCCGGCGAGTGTCGGTGGGAAGAATGCTTGAAAGATCAGTCACGTTTGCTGTTTGACAGCGGCACGTATATACATAGCACGAACAATCGAGCAATTTAGGGGTCATGTCTATTTTCCTTGGCCATGTTCCGTGCTTCGCTCGCGCTCCAGCGTCCTGAGGGCGGCCTACACAATGGAGATGTAACGAGGGAGAAATGCCGGGTGCCATTTTTGAACGAGAGAGAAGTTCCAGCGTAACCAAAATTGAGACCAGCGAGGTTAGCCGAGCCGTCGCGCTGGCTTGCTGCTCTAGTAGATAGAAGAAAAACAAAAAGAAAACAAAAAACTATAAAAATGGAAAGATGTCATTTGGCGCGCCCAAGATTTTCAATCACAAAACCCTGTCCAGTTCTGTGCTCCGAAGGAACTCTAAGAGAGCTTTGGTAGCTCGTGTAGCCTGACTGGGACCCGACCAAGGACCCAAAACAGCCCTCAGCTCGAGTCCCGCACCAATCTGCCTGCACAAAGATAATATGAGTTTCCGTCTGTGCCCGATGTACTTTGGACACACGCATATGTCATGATGAATGTCTTCTCGTGAGTAATACTTGGATCAAAAAGGTGAAGATGCCTGCTGGATTTCGTACAGGTAATGTCCTGTGCAGGCCACGTTCAAGCGCAGCCTATGCAGAATAATCAGGCAACCCAAAGTGGCGATCCTTTTCCATCGCTAACGTTTCTGACCCGGTTGCGAGGGGACACTGAATTGATGATGACAACGGCGATGGTGATGACGACGATGATGACGATGATGAAAAGTCAAATTGCTTACCTTGGTAATTATTGTTTGTTTTGTGCCTCCCAGCCTTCTGTGATACAACACAGCTGCGCCGAAAAAGCATTCGCCCCCCTCCCTCCTCCTCCCCCTCGTCTACCCTGTTCACCTCTTCGCCGCCTTCAGTGCTTCTTGGCTCGCTCTGAAGTTCCGGCGTTACGCCTACACAATCAGCAAAATTGAGAAATGAACTGCACATATTCCTTCCCCCATTGTCTTTTTTTTTCTTAGCGTGAGCTACACTGGCCGAGGTTTAGCAGTTTCGCGTGGCTCCAGGAAAGCTGTGGTGCGCATGCGCGAGAAGCAGTGACGTCACACGGCGCACAGAACGTTGCTCGCTTCCCGGCGTCTCTCACATACCCCACACGCCCAGCGTCTTCGCCGACCTCTGTTCCGCACGTGGCGGCCCGGTCCACTTGATCATGCGAGAGGTGGCCGGGGGTGGAACCGATGGCTCGTGCGCCGCAGCAACACCGGCGTGCACCTGTGGAATCAGCTTAGCTCTGGGGTGAGAGAGAGAGAGAGAAATAATAATTAGAAATAAGAGTTTAGCTCCAACCCAACCAGGAGTTGGCTACTCCAGGCATTGCAGTATACAAAAGGTACAATACTTGCCCTAAGGAACCACAAGGCGATTGGTGACGCTGCGCCGGAGCCGCTTGATAAATATACGTGTGTCACATAATGCGTATACCGTGTGTGTGTCATTGAAGCAGCAGTAAGCATGATAATCAAGCTAATCCTGGACAACCAGGAAAGCTAAGAATAACCAGATGAACCTTAGCCCATGCTGTGTATATCCTGACATAGCCGAGCTAAGCCACTGCTAATTTTTTCCCCTCTCTTTCCGGTTACGTCGAGGCTTCGAACACCCGTCTATTGCTCCGCTGTCCTAAATCTTTCTCGTGAGAGCAGCAGAGTTATTTACCCGACAGCTGACAGCCCTTCGCCGACCAACATGTCACGAACTTGCAATTGTGTTGCACTCCAAGGGTCTCCCAACAGCGGCGGCCGTTCTGTGTCTCTGTCCGCCACTTGACAGCTGCGTACTTCAATAGACACGCGTAGTGGGCCCTATACTTTCCGCAGCGATGCCGCCACAGTAGAGTGGCTAATTAATGCTGCATCTTCGTGTACGTCAAAGCGCGAGGTTTGAACTCGACGAAGGATTAATGGAGCTAGACGACTACGTGCACTGCTGTCAGAAGTCAAAACAAAAACTTTCTCAGTGGGGCCGATGATGTTCTGCCAATAAACTAATGCATTTCCCCGTAGACCGGTTGGTCGACTTAAAAGCTCTGATAAGATCTCTCCACACTCGGCGCGTGCGTGAAACCGGCTTCAATTGTGATTGCTTGATTGATTGATTGCTTGATTGATTGATTGATTGATTGATTGATTGATTGATTGATTGATTGATTGATTGATTGATTGATTGATTGATTGATTGATTGATTGATTGATTGATTGATTGATTGATTGATTGATTGATTGATTGATTGATTGTAGGTTTAATGCACCGACGCTACACAAACGATGAGGCGCGCCGTAGTGGAGGGCTCCGGGTTAATTTTGACCACCTGGGGATCTTTAACGTGCACCGAAATCTCGAACACACGGGCGTTTTTAGATGCAGAGCATCTGATTCACTCGCCTTGTCCCTCCGGCGTCGTCGTCGTTGTCGTCGTCGTCGTCGGCGGCGTTGTCCACCCCTCCCCAATTCTCCTTGCCGCGAGCTCACACTGCGGCCAATACCCCAACAATGAACACACCCTCTGGACATGCCCAAACATACAAAGCACCCTGAGATCTTCCCTGCAACCAATTCCTGCCACAAAGCGCCCTACTTGCTGGGAGGCATGCATGGGTCACCCCCCCTAAAGGAGCTTGAAGAGCTCTATTGGACCACGCTGGTGCACCACGTTAGAAACACGCCAGGACTATAGATAGCCAGGACTACAGTCCCTGCAACCTAACTAAGAAGCCGAGCAGTCCTTTGGACACAGGCTTCAAAATAAAGTTTATATATATCTCTCTCCTTGCCGCGCCAGCTGCGCTCTCCGGCGCTCACCCCCTCTCCTCTCCGATAGCGAACACTCTCTCGCGGTCCCTTCGCCGCTCGCGGTCCGCGGAAAACTCGCGAAAACGCGGTCCCTTCGCCGCTCCGCCTATGCGTCGCATCTACACAGGGGTTCCCGCGAGGGGAGGTGGGAGTTTTTGCTTGTTGCCTCCATCAGAAATGCGGCCGCTGCGTCCGGGAATCGAACCCGCGACCTTGTGCTCAGCAGCACAACGCTATAGCCACTGAGCCACCGCGGCGGGTACCGGCTTCAATTGTGTCAAAATGTTTGCTTGAAAATCGCGAAAAAGGAATGGTTCTAGATAAGACAACGCACGCATCGATGATGTGGAATGAGTACAATAGCATACCTTTTTTTCTCATAAACCACGTACACATTTAGTTCATTCGTATAGATTCGTTGACTTAGTGCGCGAAAAATCGTCCCGCGGTTTCGCCCTTCGTTTTACGATTTGGGTGCTTGAGGGTGTGACGATCGATTGGACGCGTTTCAGCGAAGGTTGGACCCACTGTTAGCTTTCGCGCTCCTCTCACCCTTCTTTATTAAGAAGGGGTGGTTAGGGTTAACAGCCCAGCTGTTTAGGCCGGCACAAATCCGGCAGTCGTACCCAAAAGCCCCGAAGCCTCAAGAAAATAAAATCGACTTAGAGAGGTCTCGGGAATCAAACCCGGGATCTTTACGCCGTTAAACCGGCAACCTAACCATGGGCCACTCCAAAGGCCACAGGAAAGGGTAGAAATAACATGTTCAGGCAAGTGGGAAAAAAAAAAACGCTTCCCGTGGTCGCAATCGATTCTGCGTCCCTCGCGTTAAGAAACCGGCGTCTATCCGATTGAGCTACCACCTTTTTGTTTTAAGTGCGAATGCACTTTATAAGCGACCCCAAACCATCCACCGCCGGCGGCGGCGTCGGCGTCCGCAGTGCTCTTTAAAGAAGAAACAGCATCCGGCGCCAGGTTTCGATCCGAGGACTTTGCGGGCCGCAGCCCGACGCTCCACCGAATAAGCCACGGACGCGACGCTGATATTGTCAGTAACGCGCCTTATATCTTTAACGCATTCAAACTACGTCGTCAGCGGCGTGCGTTGGCGACTCAGCGGCGTTATAGCGGCTTGATAACTGCGTGGTGTACACGTGATACTACAAACCCGATGGAAGAGATGGAAGAGAAGGCGGCGAGGCGGTGGGCTGCGGGGGCCGAGCGCAAGCGCCGCAAGCGGGCCGACAACCGTGCATTCGCACTTTCACATTCTCCCCCTCGGGGAAATGCGGGGGAATTTTTTTCTTCTATAGCTTTTCATTCAAATATTATATACAGTCACAGAAACATATATACAAAAACTATTTACAAATCTTGGCGGTTAATATATACAGGGTAAAGCAGGTAATCCGGAATTCAGCGAACAAAGTATTGACGATTCCCGCAGGTAATGAGGGGCAGGGATACAGAGCGGTGCAAAACATCGTACCAGCCAGGCCCCGAATCATCTCGGCCGTAGTAGCCTTTCAGCTTAAATATTATTTGACTAAAGTGCAACTTGGACGATACCATTGGCTCAGTGTTTCTGCCTAACGTGTGAGTTTTCCATAAACTGTGTAGGGCCAATTGAAAAAGAACGTCATAAGGCACATTATCGCAGGGAGCTACAAGGTACCGCACACTGTGGGGTGTTAATTCAAAGTATGATGGAGCGGTCGTTGAAGCGCATCCCAGAACAATATAGCGTCTCTGCAGTCAGTGCAACAATTCTCAATTGTTTCTCGAGCATCACAAAGTCTGCAGTTAACAGAAGACACACAAATGTTCCTACTGTGCAGCCTTGTTTTAACGGGCAAGGTTTCCGTCGTATGTAGCTTGAAAAATAGAGATTTTATACATGGTGAAAGAGGCACTTTACAAATTTTTTTAAGGACATCATGACCGGATAAACCATCATAAAGACATCTGTAGACTGGTGCAGGAAATAGCATTTATAATGAACCTCTGTAGACTGTTTTGCGCGACACCGTAAATTAATAGTCAGTGAAAAACGAGCCAATAAATATCTGACAGAAGAACACACCTCATGCATTAATCCCCACAGACACGACTGTGAGAAAAATTCAGAAGAAACCATAATATCAGGAAGAACATACACAGAACCCACTGGACAAAAGGCTCTAATAATGGGATGGGATGAGTCGCGGAGAAACCAAAAACGCGCGAGTAGTTGCCTCAAATAGAGATGCATCAGCCCGAGCCCTCCCGCACAGATGGGCCTAAACAAAGTGCTCCAAAGAAGACGACCGTGGAGCCGCGCACAGTGCAAAATTTGTGAAACACAGCAAATATTGTAGCGGGAAACATGTTACACGCCTTAGCTTTTCCGGAAATTGAAAGATTATACGGCACAGAACTCTGAGCATACTTCGACGGAGTGTTTTCCCCTGTTACCGCCAGTATATTGTGCTATTCTTATAGCAGTCCATTGGTAGGCCAAGGTATTTTGGTGGCTGACATGACCATTCAATGCCGGCAAATGGGGTGAGCGCCCATGAGCAAAACCCATGGCCAGAACTCTTACTAAAGTTAATTTTAGCGCCTGAAACAACCCCGAATTCTTCGGTCAGTGAGAGCTCCTTGCCAATACTTGGCGTCTCGTCACAGCTGTCGTCACGTTCCGCGCGCACAGCATTTCCTTTGGGTTCGTAGCGCGGGAGTTGGCTCCGTACTTGGCCGCGGGTTTTGGCGCGTACTAACGCGGTCCACTTTGGGAGAGATGTGAAAGCCCACGAGCCAAAAGGCCCGAGGCCCAAAAGGCCCGAGAGCCAAAAAGACAGGAAACCGTATATGCGGTGGCCATATTACTTTCTTCAAAACAAACAGTTATAGCCTTCTCGCCTCTCATAAGACACGGATGCTCACCAATTGATTTCAAAGAATATTATACATACACGTTTATATACGCGCAGGGGGGTCCCGAAGCCAAAAGGCTGAAACCGGACCCTCGGCTTATCTCAATGGCATCGACAGCCTCACGTACGTAAGGCGGTGTACAGCGTGAGAGGGGAAGGCGCTATCTGCAAATACTTCCTGGTATTACGACAGCATACAAACACTTCTCCTTCACTTCGCGGTAGACGCAGTAAAAGTGAAGGAAAACAAAACGCTTCTATTTCAACGTCTTCAGAGCGATAACCCACACGGCAGGGAACCCTATCACGAGGATCGTCCAAGATAATGAGCCGTGACAGCGATATCATCGCGAGGTCTCTTCAAATACTTTGTCCAACCTGCGGACGATCTCGAAGTGGAAAGACGCCATTTGTTTGCTAAACAGAAGGCACCCCGATACTCTTATACTCACAAAGAGTAGAATGACAGCGTACCAGGAAACACTTCAGTATCTGTAGGTTGGGAGTATTTTTAGAATGGCTCAGCGATCACTGTTCGCTTTCCTGTTTGCTCGCGCGTTCACATTCATTCTGATTTCCTTATTGTCGACTGGTTTTTCAAAGCAATTGCCATAAACCTTTTATTTTTTCCCAATTGTATTACATTTGCAGGGGAAAAAATCTTCGATGATTTTTCATCATTTTTGGTTGTTTACACATTCCACAACTTTATAATTGCTAACTATTTTAATTATTTTATCTCAGCTAATTACGTAAGTGTATACAGAGCATAAAAAACACTACAAGCTGCAAAATGCCCCGAACGATTATTGCGCTGCTGCAAAATTGGAATTTCCAAGTACTGAGTGTTGTTCGTATAATTAAGTCCAATACGCCTGCTTTATACACATATTCTATACGAAGAAAATATCACGTCAAATGCAGACGGCGCGGATAAAGCTTTTTCAGAAACCTCGCAGTTTAAGAAAAATCCGTCCTGGTATGAGATACGAGCCCGATTGTAGGATGCCAACTAAACTAAGCAGAAGGCCAGCCGTTTTTAGCGCGAGAGCGTATTCATCGACAACTCGATGCGGGGTACAAGTAACAGACGGCCAGTTTAGTGGAAACCCGGCGGTGAAGTAATGTTCGGTAAAGTTTCCCTTCTCAGTAACTTCCTTTACGTTCGAGGTTTCCCCTAAATTAGTCGCCCGGTACATTCCAGACGTAAAGGTCGATATAAAAGTGAAAAAACATTCGTTCGAAAGCTTCTCAGGAGATGCCAGGCACGTATTTGCTCGGTCCCTTAAAGAAACTCGTCGTAGGTGGGATATTTTGTCTTGTTTGACTAATGGGGCATGTATAATATCACCAGTACAAGTTCACTTTCATGAACGTCTACTTACGTCACGGCACCATGCGACCAAGCGAGTGAGGACGCACGGGAAAATACTAGGAAACAGAAGTGAAGACCGAAGAGTTACTCTTCAACCTTCACTCTTCAGCCTTCACTTCTAATAACTGTCATCGCCATCACAGTGTGGATGGCGCGCACGTTTTCGTATACGTTTGTACTCTTTTCGGCGGCTTCCGACCCATCGTCAGCCACGGTAGCCCGTGTCCCTATCCTTCACGTCTTTCGTCTAAATATTTTCGCGCTGAAAGTCTTGACCATGGAATGCCAACTAGCTAGTACCCACACATTGTCAAGTTTCTTTGCCGGAATGTGAGTGTATATATATTGCCACGGGACGTGGTGGACACTCCCCGTGGCGCCATGGCCCACCCTCAATGATGATGACAAGGAAGAAGCAGTGTGCGGGGCGCTGCCAACCCGGGCTCAGTTATGGCCGCATGTAAATAGTTCATCGCATTATCTAAATACATCGCTTCATCGCTACTTAATTCGTGTCATTATATCGCGCCAAGAAACACCAGAGGGCGACTGTAGTGGGGTCTCTAGTTCCGTTTGATCGCATCACATGAATGCTAGCTTGGAGTCAACAAAGGGATAACTATGTTTCTATAGTACTGGCCCATACTACGTCACCCCTGCCCATGCATATCACGTCATTGCAGGGCAAGGTTAGCAAGCTTTCAGTATTTCTTGTGTTCTCTCGGTTAAAAGAAACGTCTTTCGTGGTGAATCGAGCTGAGTGAGTTACCAATTCAGTGGGCTAGTTTTTTTTTTTTTTTCACGCATAAACAAAGTTGTATTTTCTGTTAATGGTTCCTTTAAAGGGGCGCTGACGCAAACATAATTGTACTTTGTTTTTTTACGTTGTGATAAGTAGTTAGTGACCTATTTATCACGTGCAGAAACTTCATTGTTTCAGCGCGCGAGGGTTGTTTAGTTAAAGACGTTTTTAATGCGGCCAGTCGCAGTTTCGGTTACGGCGGGTGCCCCGAAAGGCTGGATTTGGTATAAACAAAGCTGCCCACGTGACTGTCAAATGGATATCGCAGAGCGGAGCTGTCGGAACACTCGATTCCGTGTCGGCGGCAGTTTCTGCTAATGCCCCTACGTACTGATCTCGTAAGCCGCTTAATTAAATAAACGACTGTGGACGTGATGCAGGCGCCGCGAGCGCAAATTGCTGCCGCGGCTAGAGGACGACGCTCGACGCTCGAGACAGTGGATGGGGAGACGCGGTCTGCCTACAGATGTATTACGCTTAACACTGCGGCGTATATTCGATTGCCGCTATCGTAAGCGGTGCAGACGACAATTTTTAATGCAATTCACTAGAGAATCATCAACTGATTTCTCGTATGTGCTGCCTTGTTTGGTACTTGAGCCCAATTTCGTGCAGCGGTAACAAGCTATCGCTCGAGCTACCTGCGCCGGCCCGAGCCACTACGCGGCCGTGGCGGCCGCCATGCGCAGCGATCGTGCGGCTCCCTCAGAGTGCTTTTCGTGTCCCCGGCGCGTTTTCGCGTCCAGTGTAATAAAAAAGCAATAAAAATAGAGGACCTGGAATCACAGTAGATCTTAGGTCGCGGCCAGCTGCCCGATGACCCAATGAAACCCCGGCGTCTCCGCCGCCAACGATCGGATCGTTCGTTGCTCGAGAGCAAAAACACCGACATCCGATTGGAGCGGCGAGCCGGCGAGAAACGCCGGCAGTGTGGCAGCGGCCAACACAAACGCATGACGTGTTTGTATGTTTTTATTTATTCCACATCCAGGGAATGTCGGCAAGGTTGCGTTTCGCACACTTTAAAACTGATTTTAAATATGTTCTAGGCTGTATTTCCCGCTGATATTTTGCAGATGATGCATGTGTGTACACACGAATCTATCTCCGAAATTACCTCGCCTTTAAAATTTCGTGTCAGTACTCCCTTAAAGGAAGCGCCTGATATGTGCCGTTGCTTCCCCTCTCCACCCCCCCTCCCACCGCAACTAAGTACGTGTGCACAAGTAACTCAAAAAGCACATGAAACGTTTATCCGTAAAAGCAGTTAAGTGACTACGTGTAGCCTGCCTTAGCAACTTAAGTTACGGCTTTGTCTGCGATCTTGCATTCAAACAAATGAAATCTAAATTGTGCTTGATCGTTATCACTTTCACTACTTCATATGTTCATAATTAGGCAATGTTCTCCAAATTGCGTAAACAGATATTGAAGTCAGTTCAAAAACATTTCTTAACTACCTTACGTATTTAAAGTCTAGAACGCAGTCACCATGTTCTCAGCCTTTTCAACCGAGTTACGCGCATTTTTAACGGGAAATTAGAGTTGGAAAGTGCTGCTTCCCTCGCACCATCCTTCCCGACGGTTTGCTGACGTCACCGTTGACGACACACTGTCAAGTCAAGTCCACATTGCTAAATTTAGCGGATTGCTAGCGTGCTTACCTGACCGACCTGTGCGGACGAGGGGGGGGAGGGGGGGGAGGGGAGAGCATAAATTTAATGGAAAACGGCGATGTCAGCCGAGCCGATCGACCTCTGCAGGAATGAAATCAACGTTCCCAAACATACCAGGTCCGCCACCACGGGGCCGTGGTGCAAAATGTAAGATGTGCTGCCGAAAGGACCTCGCAGAAGAGCCATTGTGAGATTTACAATTCCGAGTGGGAAATGAATCTACATCAACCACGAAACGTGTGGAAAACAAAATTGTAATCTCACATGGCGCGAAAACACTCAGCAAGCAAATGTGATGTCATCGTATCTAGTTGGTTACGTCCCTGGGGTAGTTAGTGATGTCCATGTGGTAGTTGGTGCAGCGGCCGCGGACGTCGCATGGTGTTCACTACTCTACCGCCAATCACAGGTGAACCAAACCGTTCAGTAGTCAAATATTTACTTGGACTGAACTGCACGGTGCTGTAGCCAATAGCAGATTTAAAAATAACTCCAATTGCTAGTCGCACTCTTCATGAAAAGCGAACTGCGATAATTTCTCTTTCTACTTCAGGGTTGAGGAGCGTGGAGCCATCCGTCGAACGTTCCCGAAGGCACGCATCGTCACCGCAGAAGGGGCCGGACACTGGGTCCACAACGACAAGCCCGACGTTTTCGTGGAAATGGTCACAGCATTCATGGTCAAGCCTACTCAATAGCAGCATGCGTGTACCAGACCGCTTCATCCGCAACGCCGAAATGACTTCTGGCATTGGCAGCTACCCAGCATAGAAATAAACAGAGATACCAGACGCGCCTGTGTTTACTCTTATAAACATTATAGACATGCAGAACGGATACATCTGTGGTTTGGAAATCCTCGATGTACAAACAAGATTGCCCGTCCCCGCGGACTGCTCCTTCCTGCAATTCCAAGGAGAAATTTAAAGTTTGATGCATCCATAGTCTACGGTAAGGGCCAGCGTAAAGGGCCAGCACGACGAGGTGTGATTTGGATTGGATGGGGAAAACTTCATTGGGGACTGCCAATAAAGTTCTATTGCTAGGTCTTCATGACTTGACCGGAGTCGTCACCGCAGATGTAGCCAGTCCGGATAGGGGCCCCCCGCTCCCCGTCATCGGGTCACCGGGAAACCCCTGCCTGGCCAGAGCGTGCACGATGACTCGTTGGACAGCCTGTTTCGTTAAACTGCGCTTGAGGTTACTAAGGACAGACTTTTTTTAAGGAAAACAAACGAACGACGTGAACAGCACGAGCGCAAACTAGCTGATTTATTAGAAGTGACATGTATACATTACTGCTTGGCCATCAAAACATTTAGAAAGGGTTACAAAGTACAACTGGAAAGGTGGGGAGGGGGAAATGAAAGCACTTTTTTTTTTTTATAAAAGCGGGCGCTAAACATGGTAATCTGTTCAATGGCCCTTTATCTTTGCTTATATGACTGAGCTAGAGCGTAATCTGCGCTTGACGCTTTTGCTTATCAAGCCAGCTCGTGCTATGAACAACTCTTTATGAATTCTATTTCAGACGCGGAAATACGATAGAGCATGAGCTCGCGCATTGGTCTTCTGTGCTGATATGTGAAAGGCTTCCCAGATTTCACATGTGGTCTTGTTGTATGATTCTGCCAGAGCTGAAGTTTCCTAAAGTAATGGTTGCACTCGCATTTTTTTCTGTGGACCGCCAAATTGCCTGTGGGGGGCGTTTGATGACATGCGTACCGGTGCTCTCTAAGCCTCTAATTCAGACATCTCCTTGTCTGGCCCACGTATGCTTTGCCGCAGTCTAGAGAATTGTTGTACACTACCCCTACTTCACGTTCAATTAACTTATTTTCATGCCGGGTTTTGCATACTTTTTGGGTGGCTTCCGGCATAGCGTTTACTTTTTGGCACATCCCTTTAAGTTTGACTGGCGCATTAAACACTACATTAAGATCACGGTGCGCCCCTATCTTCTTTAATTTATGTGAGGTCTTGTGTATGTACGGGACCACAGCACGTTTCAGGTCATGGCCCCTGGGTTCTGGCAGTTTTTTTCTCTTTTGTAGTTCAAAATTCATGTGGTTTGTTTCTTTTCATGTGGTTCTGCGACAGTCAAACTTAAATGGATGGGCCTAAAAGTAAACGCTGAGCCGGAAGCTACCAAAAAAGTCTGCAAAACCCGGCATGAAAATAAGTTCGTTGAATGTGAAGTATGGGTAGTGTACAACATTCCTCTGGACTGCGGCAAAGCATACGTGGACCAGACAGGAGGATGTCTGAATTAGAGGCCTAAAGAACACCGGTACGCATGTCAGCAAACGGCCCCCTCAGGCAATTTGGTGGTCCACTGCAAAGAATGCGAGACAACCCATTGTTTCCGGAAACTTCAGTTCTGGCAAAATCACAACCAGACCACACGAGGAATCTATAGGAAGCCTTTCACATATCAACACAGAAGACCGAGTGCGTGAGCTCATGCTCAATCGTGGTGACCGTGACTGAAATAGAATTCATAAAGAGCAGTTAATAGCAAGAGGGCTTGATAAACAAAAGCGTCAAGCGCAGATTACGCTCTAGCTCAGTCATATAAGTAAAGATAAAGAGCCATTGAACAGATGAACATGTTTAGCGCCCGCTTTTATAAAAAAAAAAAAGTGCTTTCACTTCCCCCTCCCCACCTTTCCAGTTGTACTTTGTAACCCTTTCTAAATGTTTCGATGCCCAAGCAGAAATGTTTTTCCCTTCTAATAAATCAGTTGTTAGTTTGCGCTCGTGCTGTCCACGTCGTTCGCTTGTTTTTCTTTAAAAAAGTATGTCCTTAGAAACCTCAGGCGCAGTTTAACGAACATGTAAAGCCAACTAGCCCAATTCCTTACCTTACTGGACAGCCTGGAGTTGTAGGTTTTGATCTTCAGTCCGCACCGCCTTTTCGAAGGCAGGCGGCATCCTTCTTGTGTTTGATTCGTCCAGGTATGCGAGGCAATCCCAGACAATGTGCTCGAGTCTTGCTGGGTCTTTGTGGCACACCAGACAGGTGGCCTCAGGGTACGCCTCCGGGTACATCTTGAACTTTGATTGGGGCTCGTGACCGTATTTGTTTGGAGCTGCCTATATACGACCGCCTTCTCCCTGTTCAGTCCTTTGCAGGGCAGCGGGATCCTGCGTTTGGCAAGTCGATAGGCCTGAATAATGTCTTTGTAGGTAGTCGCCCGGTCTCGTGTGCTGTGCCACAAATGCTCTCCGGCACTTCGCTCGGCGCGATTATAGTTAGTCCGTGCGCGAGCATGTGGGGCTTCATTGTGTTCTCAGCAGGTTCTGACACCGTCCCTACATGTGTCGGAAACCACTTGATTCTTGTCTTCCCCGTGAGGCTTGTTGTCTTCGCAGTAGTTTCTCCGGTACGGGGGAAACCATGCCCATTGAGAAGTTTTTGACAGCTTGCCTGGAATCGCTCAGGACCGTTGTGCAGCCGGGATCTTTGATTGCCAGCGCGATCGCCACCTGCTCTTCTTCCTCGGGTCTGCTACTCGCAACGCTGACCTCCCTCGGCGTCGGCCACCGTCACCACGAAGCCCCGTTTGTTGTGGTTTTCTGGTGCATCGATGTAGCGGCATCCGGCGTCCCCGGCGTGTAGCTTCGCCAGCGCCTTGGCCCGTGCTCGCCGCCTGCCCTCGTTGTACTCCGGTTGCATGTTACACGGGACTGCATCCACCTGGATTTTGTCCCTGGTGTCGTCTCGTAGCTGCGTATTGGCGCCCTGCTGTTCGTGGTAGTTGTAGCCCAGCTTGTCCAGGATTCTTCTGCCTGCTTTGGTTATGATCAGCCTCTCTAGCTGCGCCACCCACTGGGCCTCGATGACTTTGTCCAAGGTGTTCTGTACGCCCAGGCTTAGCAGCCTGGGTACAGGAAGAGTACAGGAAGCCGCTCGCGACAGTCGGCGCCCGATAAACAGAGTAGGGCGGCTGCGATACCGGCTTTGCCGCCACTGCGGCTCTTCTGCTCGGACCACCCACACCATTAATTTCACCTTCAAACATGCCCTGTCTGCGGCGCCCTCGACGAGCACTTCACTCTCTGTGCGAGGAAGCAGCACACCCCCTCCCTCCCAATCCATCTGGCAGCAGGCTCTGCGCGACCCGGATGCATCAAGCCAGGTCTAGGTGATGTCGCGAAAGCCGTCTTCGCCGTCCTGGGGTCGACCACCCAAGCCTGTCGTCGACCGAGTGCCCCTCCCCTCACTCCGCTCATCGACGAGGAACATCCCGTCGTCTACACAATGACACGTCGACGACCCGTGCCGTGGCTGCTGGACATAACCCGCTTTCGGCGGCGCTCTCGGCCACTCAAGCGCCCCCGAATGCCGCCTTAAGGAAACGTTCCGAAGAGGTGGCGACAAAGGCTTCACGCGGCGCATCACTTTTGGCGGCAGGCTTGACGTTCCTGTCTGCTTCTTTGGGGACGTGCCGCGAATAGTTCTCCTGTACATCGCGGTGTGGCTGATGAATCTGTAAAGGCCGTTGTTCAATGAGCCGCCAATGCCAGAATACCACAAGGGATCGCAGATGTCCTCCCGACGCTTCAACATCGGTGGTCCGAACGGCTTCGGCCTTAGGCACATTGCCTCGCCGGAGTCAGCCCGACCATCACGTGTGCGAGAGGGAAACGTTCCCTATCTGTGTGAGAGTGTGGGCGAGAGTATGAGCGCCGTGGATTTTTGTGATTGGTGCGTTCCTAATAACAGCGGGAGAAAGTGGACGGAACTACGGCACTACCTGTTCACGCGGGTTAAGAATGTAAAAAAGAATTGGCCGCGTATTTGCTCATTTCGTTGCAAATGTCGTCAAAAGACGATAGTCTTTGTAGACATTTGCCAAGGAAATGTCCCCCTTTGCTTTCCCGCTCACCTCTCATGCTGTTCCTGTACCGTCGCGCTCATCCGAAGGTAAACACACTAAAGGTTTGCGCAAGGCGATTTGAATTTACCGCGTTCCACTGCTACAGGCCGGGTTCCTCGGCGCCAGCGCTGCAGTACGGCGGAGACGCGCGTGAATGGAGGCGGCCTACTACAAGGTTTATAGAACCGCGTGGCCATGCTCCACGTGCGTTCCAAGCAGTACGTGGAACCTAGCTAGTGGAACCTTTCGTTGCTGTCGCCGCGGGATTTTCCATGTGCCGCCAGGAGGCGGCGGTTTTCTGCAGTAGATGTAGAATATTATTTGTTATCAAAAAACCAAGCATCCATGATTTTTTAAGCACGAATGCACTTTATAAGCGACCCCAAACCATCCACCGCCGGCGGCGGCGGCGGCGGCGTCGGCGTCCGCAGTGCTCCTCTATATTTAAAAAAGAAACAGCATCCGGCGCCAGGTTTCGATCCGAGGACTTTGCGGCCGCAGCGCGACGCGCTACCGACTAAGCCACGGACGCCACTTTTTTCTTTACTGCATGGAAAACTACCCTTAATACAGCCTACAAAAGTTATGAGTCATCCAAGAAGATGCATATCACAGCAGCTAAAATTAGCCGTTCGTTAAAACTCTGGCAGGCAGACGCACGCGTCCAACAGATGCAGCCATTCTGGTGGGTCACTTTGCGCCGCATAAATGCTCCGCACCAACGCAGTTTGCTCCCGAAAAAAGGACTTCGTTGGGCGAGGGGGTTCCGCGTGCCTGTCCGTCATGCGGCACTTCCACAAGCTATACAATCCGATCACAACAAATATATCATAGGGCACTCCAGTAACATCTCTAAAAGGCAAGAACCGAATTGTATAAGGGGTAATGTCTATGTCCTTTTTAAGAGTTCGTTGCAACACATCCCAGAAAAACACCGCATCCCGGCACAAAACAAAACAATGATCAATGGTTTCAGGTTGATTGCATAAACGGCAATTGTCAGACCAAGGAATAGACATTCCTTTCTCGCGCAACCATGTTTTCACTGGTAGTGTTGCTGTATGCAGCTTAAAGAAAAACGTTTTTGCATTTGGAGGAAGACACATACGTGTGACCCGCTTCAAAACACTGTCCTTATGGTGGCCAATGTAAGGCTGGCGATAAACCGGCACTGGGAACAGACTCTCTAATAAAGTGTTCGTCAAAGCCTTCCTGGAAAGGGTAAACAGATATTGCAGGGAAAACCTCGCAGTAAGGAAATTGAAGGTGTCGACCACCTCCTTTAAAAACCCCCATGGCGGCTTCGTACTGACTTCACCAGTGGAAACAAGCAAAAACGGTAAATGAAAACTTATGCGCTGTTGAATAACGTTGAGCAGAAGTGGATGATGCGTCACCTTATAGAAGAAAAACCGAGATACAAGCTGGTGTACAAACAAATGTATCAGCCCAGCACCCCCAGACACTAATGGAAGAAACAAATTGTCCCTACGCATAGGTTCCCATTGGGACCCACACACAAATGTCGCAAAAACTCTATGTAGAGCTTGTACTTTAGAACGCGCACAGTGGAGTACTTGCAGCACATAAACAAGCTTTGCGACAAGGAAGACATTACAAACGTGCGCACGCGCAAACACAGAAAGTTCTCGCCCCATCCATGCCTGAGAGGCTCGCTTGACTTTTTGGAGTGCCAATGACCAATGAGGCCCGGTGCTTCGTATTTGGTGCAAGGGTACACCTAAGTATTGAAGTGCGTCCTTATCCCAAGTAATGCCACCAAATAAGGACGGTTTGGCACCCCATTCACCAAACCAAAATCCCTTTGTTTTTTCCATATTCACAGCTGCTCCAGACGCGTCACAAAACTGCCTGGTGAGATTAAGGGCTTCTTGAACGCTTTTTTTATCAGAACAAAAATAGGCAATGTCATCCGCGTAAGCAAGGACCTTAACCTCACAGGATAGCGATGAAAAGCCCCGTACTCTTTCACTCTGCTGAATACTAAGACACAGAGGTTCGAGATATAAGGCAAACAACAAGGGTGAAAGGGGGCAGCCCTGTCTAACAGACGACTTAATCGAAACTGGCTTAGACAGAACGCGGTTGACGACTAGTTGTGTGGTGCACTGTTTGTAACAAAGCTGAATGCCTTTTAACAACACATCCCCTAAATTTACCGCTGCCAATAGTGCGAATAGAAAATCATGAGAAACGCGATCAAATGCCTTTGAAAGGTCAATTTGGATAAGAGCCACCTGCTCTGCCGAATCAGACACACACTCCAATATTGAACGGGCAACATGTATGTTTGTTTGAATGCTCCTACCTCTAATACCGCAAGTTTGGTGAGGTCCTACTAAACTAGTGATGACAAGTTGAAGGCGCCTAGATAAAAGTTTTGCGAAAATTTTGTAATCTACATTGCAGAGAGATATTGGCCGATAGCCGTCAACCGATTTCAGCTTTTGTTCATCTTGCGTTTTCGGAATTAAAACTGTGTGTCCTAAATAAAAGGTTGGCGGCAAAACATCATGGTCGTATGCTGCTGTGAATATGTCTAACAGAACGGGAGCAAGGATAGCAGAGAACTTTTGATAAAACTCTCCGCTCAAACCATCGGGCCCCGGGGTCTTGTTTGTCTTGAGGTCAGAGATGGCAGCCTTAACTTCTTCGAGTGTAATAGGCCCAGAAACCAGAGCGCACTCATCGTCTGTCAGCTTTGGCAGTAAATCAATGAGAGAACTAAATTCTTGCCCCCGAGCTAATAGACTTGACCCCGCAAATAGCGTGCTGTAGTGGTCATGGAAAGCACTAGCAATTCCAGCTGCTTCAGTGTACTTAATACCGTTATGTTGAATTTCGATTACCTCCTTCGCAAGTGCTGACTCCCGCTCATCATTTAGTGAACGACGAGTGGGGTAACTATCAAAGAATTTTTCAGTTCTCGACCGAATTAGAGCGCCATGGTATTTTTCGGTAACATATTGCTGAAGTTGTGCCTTAACAATGCCAATTTCCTCTACACCCGATCCCGGACTGACCGCTTCGAGTTCATGAAGCCCTACCAATGTGCGAGTTAGTTCCCGTACATAAAAACGTTTTAAAAACGAAAGGCGTGCGGACTCTTCTATTGCGCAATCCCTTACCTCCTGTTTGAATAAATCCCATTTCTGATATAAAGAAAGACTGTGTGTTTCAAGAATACTAGTCAAGCAATCGGATATACGTTTACAAAATATTCCATCGGCCAATAAAGAGGTATTAAGCTTCCACAGATCCCATTGAGGCAGCACGCTACGCGGTCTTGAACGTCCTAAGCAAACAGATACCATGCAGTGGTCTGTGAAGAAAATCGGGCGTACAATATAGTCAGAAATGCTAGGCATCTCTTCTGCTGAAATGTATATGCGGTCAAGACGGGCATTAGAATTGCTCTGAAAGTGAGTAAAGTGCATGGTACTCCCTTTTACCTGACCAACATCAACAAGACCATTATCATGCACTAAATCAGACAGGGTGGCTGCACTTTGGTCGTATTGTGAACGTGGTCTAGATCGGTCTTGCTCACAGCAGACACAATTAAAATCCCCCATGAGGAGGATTTTCCGTTGTGTGCGTAGAAAATTCCCCAGTGACATAAAAAAGGAGTTACGTTCCCGACAATTCACTGGAGCATAAATGCATATGATACGCGCCTTATATCTTTAACGCATTCAAACTACGTCGTCAGCGGCGTGCGTTGGCGACTCAGCGGCGTTATAGCGGCTTGATAACTGCGTGGTGTACACGTGATACTACAAACCCGATGGAAGAGATGGAAGAGAAGGCGGCGAGGCGGTGGGCTGCGGGGGCCGAGCGCAAGCGCCGCAAGCGGGCCGACAACCGTGCATTCGCACTTTCACATTCTCCCCCTCGGGAAAATGCGGGGGAATTTTTTTTGCGAACAGTTTGCCAGGTGCGGCTGTCTCAAGCACTGCCGGAATTTGTCATATCCAGTTTGCACATACAGGGAAGGATTTCAGGATATTTTAAAGAAGTTGTCATGTCACTCAAATTTCTGTCAACTCGTTTTTCGATGGAATATTTGAGTACAGTGTCACGTAGAAAATTATACAAAGATGTTTGCGACAGTCTGTTCCCGATACCGCGATATAGAGAACTGTACAAAGAAGGCCCAGGGTAGAATGTGCTGAAAAGAGTTAAGCGTATGGCTATAAAACCGGGGGTGAAGTCATTTTTTTAAACTTCATTCGGGGACACTTACTGTGCAAACATGGTTAAAAGAAAAGGGGTTAGATACACCGTGGGGTACTGACTGTATTATTTGTAAACGACCGGATAACATAGACCACGTTTTTATACACTGGTGGATGGCGGTTCACTTTTGGGATGTTATGCAGCGAACGTTACACAAAGACTTCCCACTTACCCCGCATGGTATACGGTATTTACCTCCAGAGAATAACGAAGGAGACCCCTACGATTTAATAATGCTTCTGGGCCTTCACAGCCTATGGCGGGCGCGCATGGCGTGGCTCCATGGCGACGTGGATGCCCGACCGGCCCGGCAGTTTCTGCGGAAGAGTGTCACGCAGTTCGTTGAGGGGCTGAGAGTCCAGCAGCCAGTACCAGATTGGTTGGATTTTCTAGAGCCGTTAATTTCTCTGAAGTGATGATTAAATGTCAAAGCCTAGCCGGAGGCACGGCTGGTATGTTAATGTCGGTGTGTGTTGTACCAAATGCAGTGTGGTTGTTTTTGTGTTGTAAGTGTGTGTTGAAGACTGGTAATAAGGGGAAAAAAAAGACTGACAGACGGGCAGACAGACAGACAGACATACAGACCGAAATTTCCAATACTTTTACATAAAGTTTTCTTTCTCCCTCAACTTGGTTCTCATGAGTACTCCGGCGCGACACCAACCGCGGTCCACTTCGACCATGCTACTCCGGTTCACAACAGTGACCACCCAGGCCCTGGTAATCGCAGCGGCCTTCTGGCCCGCCCCTTCCCCTGATCCCTGAGCTTAAACAATGTTGTTCTCTCTGTCTCTCTCTCCGCCCCAACCAAGCAAAATCTGCGACACGGTGCGACACAGGGCGCCCCCGGTTCAAATTCTGTGGCGAGGTCCTTTGCAGTGGAGGCCAAGATGCACTGTACGTAGTTCAGTCAGTGTTTGGGACGGGATATATCGCGTGTTTGCCCTCTTATGTGTGGTGTTCTCTGGGTTCGTCATTATGAGCACAAAAAAGAAGTGGCAAGGTTGAACACTGACGAACTACTTTAACAAGCTACCGAAGGTAAGCTTTCTATATTTGTGCAATTTTACATAAGTGCGAGAGCGTGATAGAACGCGTATGCATCAGCATTTCTTATGTCGAGTTTGCTCCGCCATCACACATCGATCCGCGATCGCACATCGGCCCATCGTACGCACTTCGGCTCTGGCAGGCCTTTCTTCAGTGCTTTAGAGGAGCACTGACACGAAAATTTTGTTACACTTTTATTGCTTTTATCGATGCTTAATGGTCTGGCGAACCTGAAAAGCACTTGAAATACTTCAGCGCGCGATAGTTCATTACATTGAATGGCCTGAAAATCGTTTGTTTCAAATTCCCGCGCTTTCATCCCGAACGGCGCATATGACAGAATCCCGACCTGACCTCACCGCTTTGTGCGGACGTCACCGGAGCCCGCTTGAGAGGGTGTTGCGCCCGCAGGCCGCTCGTGGGGCCGCGCGCGTGAAGTGACGTCACCAGTTTTTGACGAGCGCTGTCGCGTCACTTCTTTTGGCTTCACGGGGTGATGTCACGCTGATGTCCATTTGCTGAGTGCCGCTCCGCGCGCTGCTCCGCCGGCGCGATAAATGAGATCCAATTGAACTATGTTCTTCTCGTCGCAGGCCGCTCATATTTCAATTTCAGCCAGGGTATTCTGTTGAGTGAAGGAAGCGAACTGTGCAATAATATTAACGCCTAAAATTGGTGTCAGCGCTCCTTTAAGGAAGAGCCTGGCCTGGCCGCTTCTTCGCAGAGCCGGCCTCAAGGCCGCCCCACCTCAAAGAAGTGGACATCGGTCCCCGTCTTCCACGACCTCAACCCACTTTATTTCTGCCGCAGTAGTTTTAACCTGTTATATGCAGAAATAAAAACATACAAAATACATAATTTTTGGCCCAGGGTAACGTAGTTTTATTTTTATTAGCGGAATTTGTTGAGACATAATGGCCATGTGAAAATATTGTACTATTTGTTGGATTACTTTCCAAACTGAAGATATAAAAGAGTAGAATAGTACTTAAAAACTCAAATAATTTACATACTGATATTTTTACGGAAAATAATTACTGCAAATGGGTACTTCAAAGAGTCAAGGCCTACAGCGAGCGCCCCCCCCCCCCCCCCCCCCCGCCCCCTCCCCGAAAAAAAATCCTGGCTACGGGCCTGGTATGCCGATACCAAGAGGTACGTCTTAAATTTTATTGAGCCGGTGGCCAGCTGTATGCGTGCTGCGATAATCCCCTGCACGGAGCATTTGCTTGTGTCGATGAGGGTGTATACTTGGCCGGAGCGAATGAACATCCCACGCTGTCTCGCGGGCTTTTCTTTTGCCTTTTGTGTAATAGTGGGGAGAAAGCGGCTGATGTATCCAGGGATGTGAGGGTTGGCTGTTCGAGTTTCCTGCAGAAGAATGGCGAGTGGGCGTTTCGCATAGGATAATTGTTTCGTGAACCGAGTTTTTAAGTATGTGCCGTTTGAAGCGAGGCTGCGTGAAGAAGGGCTTGCGGTCGGGCTAGTTGGTATTCCATAACGTTCATCTTAAGCGCAGAAAAATACACGGACACAGAATACAAGGACAAGCGCTACTTCCAACTGAATTTTATTGAATCAGGGTGAAATATATAGCAACAAAAATACAAGAGATTACGATTATAAAGAGATTAAAATAACGGAATCGCTTGGCACTGCCCCACACGTGTCAGTCATTACCACGACCAGTTCTTTTTTAAGAACCCTGCCTCCTTATCTGGCAAGGCTACCGATGTCGTACTGACACACTCAAAATCGCCTAGTTGCATTTCAGCTGCCTCCCCTATCTCACGCGTGCGCTTATCAGAGTCGTGAGGCAATATCACAGAGTTTCGAAAGTACGGCTCACACTTGGGGCATTCACCGCAGTGAGTCGACAGTTTCCCATCCTTTCTTCTGTGTACGCTATTTTGATGTTCGCGCAACCTGGAGTTGACGCACCGTGCCATCTGCCCTTCATATACCCTTCCGCAGGCTAACGAAACACGGTACACAACCCCTCTATCGCATTTCACGTACTTGTTTTGGTGGCCAACGCTACAGCCAGTATA